>NC_091258.1:76094474-76794474 GCF_042477335.2 Ovis canadensis
AACTGGTCCCAAGTGAGGTTCCGGTTTACTGTATGGCTTCCCAAGTGGTATGGGAGACAAAAGAGTCCCGGGTTCCATCCCTGAGTTGAGAAGATCCCCTGGAGGAGGGCATGGCAACCCATTCCAGTATTCTTGCCTGGAGAAACTCACGCATAGAGAAGCCTGGCGGGCTACAGTCCATGGGGTCGCAGAGTCAGACACTACTGAAGTGATTTAGCATGCATGCACTGGTGATAGGGCCAGGATCCTAAGGGAGCCAGGGGCTTTGGATTTGATTTCTGGGTCACTGGCTGGGGAAAGGGCTTCATACCCCATCTTCTGGGTGGAGAAGCAAAAGATTTTTTAAAAAAGAAAGAAAAGGAAACAAAACACATGGGTCACGGAAGAGGAAGTTGAGAGATTGGAATTCGTGACTGCTGGCTGGGGGAAGGCTCCGGGGCCTCTCCCTGGATCTTAACCCCATCTGCCCTCCTCCACCTCCCCGCTCAGTTGGCGAGGCCCGGAACCTCATCCCAATGGACCCCAATGGTCTCTCCGATCCCTATGTGAAGCTGAAGCTCATCCCAGACCCTCGGAATTTGACCAAACAGAAGACCCGCACGGTGAAAGCCACGCTAAACCCTGTGTGGAACGAGACCTTTGTGTTGTGAGTCTCGGGTGCAGGGGAGGCCCGGTGATGACTAACAGAGAACGATCTGAGAGTCCTAGTGGCCCACAAGACTACAGAGGGCAGGTGTTAGGATAGGAGGAGTCCCGCACAGGGGGAAGAAGGCGGTGGGCGGAGAAAATGAAGTGACTGAGGAAGAGGGATGGAGACACAGAAGGTGACCGTTTTAGAGCTAAGACAGAGATCAGAGAGATTAGGCAGACCCTCAGACTCAGAGAGCGAAACATAAACCCAGGGAGAGACACAGACGGCATGGGGCGGGGTGTGATAGGTGGGCGGCAGGAAGAGAAAGAGAAGCCAGCTAAGGGAAAGACAGGATGGTTCTGGAGGGAGAATAGGAGAGATCCGGAGAGAAAAGCCGAGAGGCAGGGATGCGGAAGGCCAGGGAGGGGACTGGGAAAGCCGGCTAGGTTGACTCTGGGCCCAGGCAGGGAGAGGGACCCTCTTCGGGAGGACCAGGGGTGGGAAGACACTCCGCAGAGCAGGAAAGGGGCCGCAGCTCAGGAGGTTTGCCGGCTCCGCCAGCATCCAGGATGCGGAGGTCGGGGAGCCACGAGCTGGCCCCTCACTGCGCCCCGCTCTCCCCGCAGCAACCTGAAGCCGGGGGACGTGGAACGCCGGCTCAGCGTGGAGGTGTGGGACTGGGACCGGACCTCCCGAAACGACTTCATGGGCGCCATGTCCTTCGGCGTCTCGGAGCTGCTCAAGGCGCCCGTGGACGGCTGGTGAGGGGCGGACGGGGGCGGGGCTCGGCGCCGACATCCGCGCCTCCGTCCCGGGGGTGTGGTCCCTCCCCGCCAGGACGCCATCATCTCGGCCTCACTGGGCTGTTTTATCCTCCCCCCCGCGCCCCCCCTTCCCCGGTCCCTCTCTTCTTATCTCACTGTTTCTTTCGCTATCTGCGTCTCTCCATCTCTTCCCCCCTTCTGATGTCTCTGCCTCTCCCTTGGGTGCCCCCCCCCCCCGCCCCATCTGTCTTCCCAACCTCCCCCCTCCCTCCCGCTCTGGTCTCCGTCTGTATGTCAGGTACAAGTTACTGAACCAGGAGGAGGGCGAGTATTACAATGTGCCGGTGGCTGACGCCGACAACTGCAACCTCCTCCAGAAGTTCGAGGTACCCAGGCCCTGGCTTCCCCAGCCTCCAAACCCTGGGGGAGCGCAGCCTCCCACAGTTCAGAGCTGGCCTTCCCCAGACTCCATCACTGCTTGCCCACTGGTCCGGGGACGAAAATTCCCAGAAGACCCTGGAGTCCTTTCTGCTTTTCTAAGGGAGTGCTGGGAATTAGAATTCCTATCCATCCCCAGGACTTCCCGGGTGGTGCTAGTGGTAAAGAACCCTCCTGCCAATGCAGGAAACACAGGAGAGGCGGGTTCAGTCCTGGGTCGGGAAGATCCCCTGGAGGAGGAGTACTCTTGCCTGGGGAACCCCATGGACAGAAGAGCCTGGTGGGCTACAGTCCGTGGGGTCGCTAGGAGTCGGACACGACTGAGCAACTAACACGCACACACATCTATCCCCGTGGCTTGGGGGTCGGGGGGCCCCCTCTTCCCTGCTTCAGGGCCGTCGCCTACCGCTCCCAGGAGGCTCTGACTCTGACTTTCTTCTCCCTCAGGCCTGTAACTACCCCTTGGAACTATACGAGGTGAGAAGAGCCAGAGGCTTGGGTTGGAGGCAGCTTCAGTCCCGTGGTCTGTATCTCATCCCTCTCATATCTGTCTGCATTTCCACACGCGTGGGTGGAACGCATACCATACCTAGGTCTTGTGTTTGCTGAGTAATCGGAGCACTCTGGAGGTCAGTCT
The DNA here is from genome assembly GCF_042477335.2 of Ovis canadensis. Lineage (NCBI taxonomy): Eukaryota > Metazoa > Chordata > Mammalia > Artiodactyla > Bovidae > Ovis > Ovis canadensis. The sequence goes on from NC_091258.1 coordinate 76,096,945, forward strand.
GACCCTCAGGCAACTCCCCAAGGTAGGGACAGCATCACAGATTCCTTAGATTCAAGGGCCCACAGTCCTGAGGCTCTGGGGCCCTGTAGCTATCAGTTCTGGGTCCTGTGTTTCTGGCATTCCATGGACTGTGGGGCCTGGCTCTGGAATTCTGTGGCCTGTCATTCTGGGCCTGTGGTTCTCGGATTCTGTGGCTACACTTCTGTTTCTTCCTGGCCCTGGAGGAGGAGCAGAGCTCTAGGGGATACAGATCCAAAATAGGGTCCTCTAGCCACCTGCAGCTCCCAAGGCAAGTGTCTTTATGCCATCGCTTTGCAGTTTTCAGCGTTACTATTGTGGGGGATGGTAGGAGCACAGCCGATGGGAGGATCCCGGTGACCCTGCTGCTACTGGTACCCTTGGGGAGCTTCCATTGTGCCCTGACTCCCCTCTGGGCTGAATCAACCTTGGGGAGCAAAGGTCAGGATCTTACCAAGGCCTTACCCAGCCTCTGTGACTCTGTGTCTAGTGACTTGTGTGGAACCATAGCCTCCGGTGCTCTCTCAGCCAAGCCTTGTATGTATGAAGTGAAGTCTTCCAACTGGCCTTGGATGGGCCCACAATCCCCCAGGCCTCCACCCCACTGTGCGCCTCTCCATGAGGTGGCCAGTAGCGTTTGTCATTCCACCCTGGAAAGGTTCAGGAAAGGGGCTCTTGCAGACCCAGGCCCTTCTCTGATCCTGACTTTGTGGGTGTGTCCCCCCTCGAGTGGCCCCTAAGGACCCTCTCTTGTTGGATGAGGACCGTGCAGGGCCACCCCCAGAACAGCATCAGCCTGTGAACTGGAAAAGCCAAAGGCGGCTGAGGAATTCCCAAGGGCGTGGCTGAAAGAGCCTGGTGTGTCTGCGGGGCTTTCAGTTTCACAGGTTTCCTGCCCAGGATAATCCCTGGGTAGGGAAGATCTCCTGGAGCAGGAAATGGCAACCCACTCTAGTATTCTTGCCTGGAGAATCCCATGGACAGAGAAGGCCTGGCGGGCTACAGTCCCTGGAGTCACAAGAGTCAGACACGACTTAGCGACTAAACTACCAGGGCACCCAAGAAGCACAGAGGTTAACCCAGTCTGGCAGGGCCCAGGGGAGGTGATCAGGGAGGACTTTCCTGAGGAAGGGACACCTGAATTGCTCCTTGAGTTTTTCTGTCCATTTCTCACTGTGGCCTTTCTCTCCTCCATTGGGGTTTTTTTTTTTTTTCCCCACTTCCTGAACACCTATTTCCTGAAGTTTTACATAAGTCAAGCCCTATTCTGGGAGTAGAATCAGGCCATTCCCTGGGGAGCTCCTCTTTCAATGAAAGTTACAGATAGAGAACGAATGTATTTGATCATGGAGATGGCCTCGGGCACTGGGGACTCCTAAACCTCTGGCAAGACCTGGGAAAGTCAGAGAAAAACTTCATCAACGGGAAGTACAGGATTCCTAGGGTAAAGGAGAAGGAGGACAGATTTCCCGGCCAAGGATGTGCCCTCTCTCTCTCTTCCCTGGTCGCTCAGACAGTAAAGAGTCTGCCTTGCAGCTCAGGGGACGAAGGTTTGACCCCTGGGTGGGAAAGATTCCCTGGAGTAGAGAAGGGCAAACCCACTCCAGTATTCTTGCCTGCAGAATTCTACGGATAGAGAAGTCTGGCAGGCTGCAGTCCACGGGGTCCCAAAGAATCGGCTAAGACTGAGCGACTAACACTTTCTCTCTGTCATTGCTTCTTTCAAAACAACATATTTTTACTTGAGCCCTCTGTGTGCCAGGCATGGTTCTAATCACTGGGGATATAGCAGCAAACTAGAAGGGGGGTGGGGTGGGGAAATACACTCCTGCTCTCCTGGGAGGAAGACATTAAACAAAATGAAGGCGTTGATGATCCTGTGTTAGACAATGATGAATGACTATGGAGAAAAACAAGCGCTAAAGATAGGGAGTGCTGTTCTGTGAGATTTTACAATAAGCAGGAAAGGCTTCACCGAGAAAGTGACCACTGGGCAAAGACATAAAGGAAATGAAACAGTGAGCCGTAAGGATAGCGGAAAGCCCTCCCAGTGGAGGGACAGTCACATGCAAAGGCCCTGAGGTGGAAGCAAGCCAGCAAAGTCTGGGTTCAATCGCTAGTCGGGGAACTAGATCCCATGTGCCGCAGCTGAGACCTAGCGCACCTAAATAAGTTCATTTTTTTTAGTAATAAATAGACCGAGTGAAATGGGAGGCCACAAAAGGTGGCCCGAGATGGTCTTGGTTTGGACACCAGGACTGCCTCTGTGTCGAGAGCTGAGGGGAGGAGGAGGAAGAAGGCGTCGTGGAGGTCGAGGTGAGTTCCTGGTGGCTTGGCCCAGGGAGGCAATTATGGTAAGCGTGTTCAGGTGCTGGATGTGCTCTGAAGTTAGAAGTGCAGGACCTGCATTCAGCACTCGGCTCCAGACCCAAGCCACCTGGTGGGTGATGGTGGAGAAGCACAAAGGAGGGAGACAGTCGCTGGCATTAATGAGTTTTGATTGCTGGCTCTGCTTTTTACCTGCTGTGTGACTTTGGGCAAGTTACTTAGCTTCTCTGAGATGGGAGATCGGGTAGTGGTGCTGATGGGGAGGATTGATGGCATATAGTAAGCTAAGTGCTAGCTGAATACCTAACTCTCCAGGCAAGCGTGCTGAGTCTCTTCAGTTGTGTCTGACGCTTTGAGACTGAAGCCTGCCAGGCTCTTCTGTCCATGGGATTTCCCAGGCAAGAATCCTGGACTGGGTTGCCATGCCCTCCTCCAGGGGATCTTCCCGACCCAGGGATCGAACTCACATCTCTGATGTCTCCCGCATTGTCAGGCAGATTCTTTACCACTAGTGCCACCTGGGAAGTCTAGTGTTAACTGTTCAGTCATGTCCAACTCTGCGAACCCATGGACTGTAGCTTGCCAGCCCCTTTTGTCCATGAGATTTTCCAGGCAAGAATACTGGAATGGGTTGCCATTTCAGGGGATCTTCCTGACCTAGGGATCAAACCCAGGTCTCCTACACTGTAGGCAGATTCTTTACTGTCTGAGCCACAAAGAAAGCCCAATAAAACCTGCAGGCTATGGGAAGTCAGAAAAAGTCCCTAAACCAAAGATGGGTGTGGAAACAGCATTCTTCTTTCTCCATCTTTCCGTTTGTCTCTCTCCCCTTCCCTTTTTTCCCTGGATGCTGTCTCTCTGAGGGGCACCCCCTTATCCCCTTCCGGGGTCTGACTAACTCGGCATGTCTCCCCTTTCTCGCAGAGGGTGCGGACGGGTCCCTCTTCGTCTCCTATCCCCTCCCCATCCCCCAGTCCCACCGACTCCAAGCGCTGTTTTTTTGGGGCCAGCCCTGGACGACTGCACATCTCCGACTTCAGCTTCCTCATGGTTCTAGGAAAAGGCAGTTTTGGGAAGGTTGGATTCCTGGGGCTCTGGGGGAAGGGGTGGATGTCTGGGGGAGGGGTCGAGTTTCTTAGAGATGAAATCAGGGTTGGGGGGAGACTAGGCTTCTGAGCCCCAAAGATGGTTTGATGGGGCCTCTTGAGTTCCTGGAGAGAAAAGGCCTAAAGATGTGGATACTTGCCCTGAAGGAGTGGCTGACGACATCAGGGCACCTGGTCCCCTGAGAGTGAGAGGGGGCAGCCGGGATTCTGTTTCTTTGTCTCCTTGAAAGGGAAGGCTAGGGACCAGCACTCTGGGTTCCCAAGATGGACTAGGCCTCTGTCCCTAGGTGATGCTGGCCGAGCGCCGGGGCTCCGATGAGCTCTACGCCATCAAGATCCTGAAGAAAGACGTGATCGTCCAGGATGACGATGTGGACTGCACCCTGGTGGAGAAACGTGTGCTGGCCCTGGGGGGCCGAGGCCCCGGAGGCCGGCCGCACTTCCTCACCCAGCTTCACTCCACCTTCCAGACCCCGGTGCGAAAGGATAGGGCCCCAGGCTGGCTCAGGGGCCCTGCCTCATCTCCACCCCCCACCAGTCCCTAGATGCATTCAGCACTGGATTTGAGAATCTGAGTTGGGGGAGGGCAGAAGAGCTCGGTGGACTCTGAAGGGGCGTGGCTGGCTCCTCAGTGGGTGTGGCCAGCACGCAAGGGGCGTGGAGGGTGTGGCCAGAGGTCTGGGAGCCGGAGGGGGCGTGGCCTGAACTCCCTAGGGGTTGAGTGGGTGTTTCTGGAGTAAAGGAGTGCGTGGAGAACTTCTCCTGAGTGAACTGGGCTCTGCGTGATGAGGCTGTCACTCGTGGGTTCTTAGTTAAGGAGTCATCAGAAATAAGGCGTTTCCGAAGACTGAAATGGGACAACAAGTCAAAACTGTCAGAGGTTAGAGAGGGCGTGACTCTACTTTGAAGAGCTCTGAGTGGGCGTAGCCAGCTTCCTGGATTTTTTTTTTTTAATTAGTATTGGGAATTCCTTTCTGGTCTAGTGGTTAGGACTCCATACTTCCACTGCAGGGGGCCTGGGTTCGATCCCTGGTTGGAGAATTAAGATCCCTGCAAGCCGGCAAGGTGCAGCCAAAAATTAAAAAAATAATTTAAAAGTTAGTATCATTCGCAAGTGAAGCCTGAACAGCTTTGGTCCCTAGCAGGTGGCCAAGACTGCATGTGTGCGTGAGTGGATATGGAAAGAGGTTTCAGTTTCCCTGAAATTTCAAGCAAACGGTGGACCTCAATCTTAAATCCGGGAAAGGGAGGAGGGGAACACCCGACAGTTCAGAGTAACAGAGGATGGAGTGGGTGGACATTCTGTGATGGCGGGTAGGCGTGGACAGTTGCTCTGGAATTCTGATTGCATGGGCCCGAGCCTTCCACGTTGGTCTGGAGTGGGCAGTAATGGACGTTTCCCTCCCCTGGTGGGCGTGCCCTTGCCTCTAAGCCCCCGTCCACCCCCTCCCCAGGATCGCCTGTATTTTGTGATGGAGTATGTCACCGGGGGCGACTTGATGTACCACATTCAACAGCTGGGCAAGTTTAAGGAACCCCACGCAGCGTAAGTCTTGACCAAGAGAGGTGGGTGGGGGTAAAGCGGAAGGGAGCGGTGTCCTGCCTCTAGCCTCCTGACCCCCCCGTCCCCTCGTCCAGGTTCTACGCTGCAGAAATCGCCATCGGCCTCTTCTTCCTCCATAACCAGGGCATTATCTATCGGTGAGCAGTTCCCGGGTTTTCAGTGGAGGGAATCGGACCCCCTAGAAGGGAAGGGATTCGAACTTCACGGCTCCAGGCTGCTGAACTCTCCCCTTCCTGCAATTCCTACCCACTCCACCCCAACCCACCCGCAGGGATCTGAAACTGGACAATGTGATGCTGGATGCCGAAGGGCACATCAAAATCACCGACTTCGGCATGTGTAAGGAGAATGTCTTTCCCGGGAGCACCACGCGCACCTTCTGCGGGACCCCGGACTACATAGCCCCCGAGGTAGCCCCACCTCCGCCGCTCTTAGCGCTTTCCACGCTCGCTGCATGGATATGCCTGGGGGGCTAGTGTTCCTAATGTGGGGAACTGACCCCGGGGTCTCCACGGGAGTCATGGACTGTTCCAACTGTGTGAGTGTTGTAAGTGGGCAGGGCTGGGTCTCTAAATAGGCAAAGTGGGCAGGACTTGTGGGTGAATGTTCTGAAAGAGCAGGACCTAATGTTCTGGAGAACAGGACCTGTTACTGGACCGTTCTAAGAAGCTGGGGGAAGAGTCCCAGTGTACTCTGAGGGGGTGGGACCCATCCCACTAGAACATGAGGCTTGTGGAGGCTGCCCCCTGAATATTTCAAGTGGGCAAGAATCTGCTCTTGGTTGGGGGGTGGAGCTAATGGTCTGACTGTATGTAAGCAGAGGAAGAGCAGGTCCCGACTTTTCTCCCTGGGAGAGGTGGGGTTGATGTTGGTGTCCCTGATCTTTCCTGGTGACTCGGTGCTACTGCCTGAGTAACCAGTGCCAATGGTCTCAAAACATAGCTGCTGATCAGCATCACCTGGGAAGATTTTGAAAAATACACACACCTTCCTGCCTCTGACTCTGGTCTGTTGTGGCTGGAATTCTTCAGGGCTGGCAACAACTATCTTTAAACAGTCAAGAATCTGGTATGTGTCCAGATTTAAGACTCTGGTCTCTGAAGTTCTGTGCTGTGCACCTGACATTGTAAGGAGAGAGTTCAGTTATCTAGATATTCTAGAGGGTGGGCGGAACTTGCAACTTAGTGCTTAAATCGTCTTTATATTGGAACCAGAGGAATGTTCTGAGTAGGTAGAATCTGCTTCTCAAATGTTCCAAAGGATGGAGCCAAAGCATTCTGAGTGGGAAAAGTTTGTGCTGAAACCATTTAAAGTTGGGTAGGGTTTCCAGGTGGTGATGCTAGAGGGGCCCACTTGTGTTTCTTAAAACATGAATGACAGCTTCTCACCTTCCTCCCTCCCCTTCTAGATCATTGCCTACCAACCCTATGGGAAGTCTGTTGATTGGTGGTCCTTTGGGGTTCTGCTCTATGAGATGTTGGCGGGACAGGTAAGAGTCGCTGGGGAGAGGCTGGTTTGGCTAAAGGCAACTCGGAAGGGTGCCACCTGTTACATGGCCTGTCTCAGCAGGAGCAGGTCAGGAAGGGATGTCTTTAGGCAGAGTGTAGGAAGCCATGGGGAAAGCCGTCAAATAGAAGAGAGCTCTCCATGGTTCTGAAACAGTAACTTCCCACAGGCTAGGGGTTCTTCCCCCCTTTTGTGCCTTGGATCTCTTTCTCAGAACAATGCTTTTAAATACATGAAATAAGACAGTAGCATTACAGAAGAAGTCAATCATATTGAAATCTGGCTATCAAAATGTTAAAGGCTTAATTGAATCTAATTTAACCACGTAAATGAATTTAACTTAAATGTGTATGATTGTCTAAGGGTATTAGAATATGGACTTATATGTGATTTCCTACTAATGACTTAAATGGTATTAAATAGTAATATCTCACAGGAATAGGAAGTAAGTAGGAAGGCCTGTCAGTAATTTTAAAGTAGAGATGACTGGTTTTTCTTTTTTTTTTTTTTTTTGAGATATCTGCAACTCTTATATGATAAGAAAATATCAGTGATTTCCATCAGTGATAAAGTCACAACTACTACTGCTGGGGTTTCTTTCCTACATTTATAAGGCTGAATTTCAATTTTAGATTCCAAAAAATAAGGATGCACGTTTTTTTCCCATCCAAATTCAAGGACGCCCCACTCAGTTGTAGAAACAGACTACCTAGACCCCACATTAGAATCTTTGTCTGGATACTGCTTTTCCAAATCCGAGAAGACTGGAGGCCACTCATCCAGCCAAGAAAGTGCTTTTACAGCTTTTTCTTGCAGTTTTTCTCTCTTCTATTTAAATGACACATTGCCTAATTAACACCTTGCTGATTTACATAGCAGATAAAGAGAGGCAGAGCAGCAGAGAGGTGCAGAGAGCTGAAGCATCTGAGATAGAAAACAAGAGCCTCTGAGAGTGGGAAAGACATAGCTTTGGCGGTCTGGTCACCTTTTTCTCTAGCAATTGGCACCCCCACCGCCCTGCCGCCCGGGGCGGGCTCTGCTTGTGGTGGGCAGTGAGGGCAAGAAGGTGGGGCCAGGTAGTCAGGCCTCTGACTCTTTAACGCCTCTACTTTCTTAGCCCCCCTTTGATGGAGAAGACGAGGAGGAGCTGTTTCAGGCGATCATGGAACAAACTGTCACCTACCCCAAGTCGCTTTCCCGGGAAGCTGTGGCCATCTGCAAGGGGGTGAGAGCCCCCTGACTTCCAGATTCTCCAGGCCCAGCACCCACACGCCCCACGGCTGCCATTCAGGACTGCCCACGCAGTGTCTCTGCACATTAGGAAAAGGCTCCCACTCCTCAAGTCGTTTTACTCCCATCTGCTGAAAAAGCTTATATAGCACACCGATCTTGTTAGAACAATCACACCCTGCCTTGCTGCCCCAGGCAGTCCAAGGGAGGCCTCTACCCTGTCCTGTATCCGCCACCCACCCCCCCCCCACCCCCCCGCCCCGCAGCTCGGGGCAGGCAGCGCTGAGCCAAGCGGATCAGTCGAACCTAACTCCTGCCACTTTTCCTCCTGTGGGATCTGGGGCAAGTCACCGAAACTCTGGGAGCCACCGCCTCCTCCTCCGGGGTTGGGGCGCTAAGGCAGGAGAAGGACCCTAGCCTACAGCAAATGTTAGCAGGCTTCTGCTTCGAGCTCCTGTCTCCACGTCTCTCTGACCACATCTCTCTCTCGGCTTTTGTCCCATTGCCCTGCCTCCATCTGCACATGATGGGGCTTTCTGTGTGATTGCCTTGTTTTTTTCTTTTTCTGTGTCTTTTGGGATCTCTGTTCACCTTTTCCATCTTCGCCCTCCTCTTTCTGGGACTCTATTACCTTCTCAACAAACCCCCTTCACACACATACACACACACACACACACACACACAATCCTCCTTCTGGGTCTCTCTTGTCTTCTTTTTCTGGATCTCCATCTTCCTCTTTCTCTGAGTCTCCTCCTTCATATGGGGTCTTCATCCCTCTCTCTGGGTGCTTGTTTCCTGGGTCTCCACCCTCCTCTCTTTGTGGGCTTCCGTCTCCCCCACCCCTTCCCATCTTCTCCCTTCTCTCTCCTCCTATCTCCTCCTTCCTTCTCTGTTCTCCCCGCTGAGTCTTTCCCCTCTTTCTGGGTCTCTGTTCCCCCTTTTCTCCGGGTCTTCTCTCTCCCACCTTCTCCTTCTCTGCCACTTTCCCTCTGGGATGTTTTCCGGATCGTCTTCCTCTCTTTCTGGGTTTCTCTGCCGCTCACACCTTCACACCCCGATCTTGCTCCTTTCTTTGTCTGTCCCTGGGTCTCTGGGTTTGAGTTTCATCTACCCCATCTCATCTATCCCCCCTTCTCCTCTTTCTCTCTCCCTCTCTCCACCCCACCCCATCTCTGCACCCTCCCCCCACCCCATCTCTGCACCCCCCCACCCCCCACTGTTGGTTCTTCTCTTTCTGGAACTCTGTGCTTGTCTCTCCCTATTCCTCCTTCCTGGTCTTCCCCGCCTCCTCCACCCCCGTCTTTCTCTGGGCCTCCTTGTCTGGGACACTGTCTGTCTGTCCGTCTCTCTCTCTGTGTTCCCTGCAGTTCCTCACCAAGCACCCGGCCAAGCGCCTGGGCTCGGGCCCCGATGGAGAGCCCACCATCCGTGCTCACGGCTTTTTCCGCTGGATCGACTGGGACAGGCTGGAACGATTAGAGATCGCGCCTCCGTTCAGACCCCGCCCGGTCAGTCCCCTCCCGGGAACAACACGCTGGCCCCTAAGAGGGTGGATCAGCCACGCATTGCGTTCCGACTCTTCATGTTTCCCTCCCGGTGTTTCCCACAGTGTGGCCGCAGCGGCGAGAACTTTGACAAGTTCTTCACTCGGGCGGCCCCGGCGCTGACCCCCCCTGACCGCCTGGTTCTGGCCAGCATCGACCAGGCCGAGTTCCAGGGCTTCACCTATGTCAACCCCGATTTCGTGCACCCGGATGCCCGCAGCCCTATCAGCCCAACGCCTGTGCCAGTCATGTAATCCCACCTGCCGCCACCAGGCGTCCCCACGGCTCCCTCCTCCGCCCCGGCCTTGGCCCTGCCTCACCATGCCACCCCCCTTTCCAATTCTAGATCTGGCTCCCGGCGTTCTGGCCTCTGCCCCAACCCCCGGGTTTTAGCCGCCCCGCACAAGCGTTCCTGGCATTCCGAACTCCCAATGCGATCTCTAGAGTCTTACCGTGTGCTAGATTCTGCTGCTGTTGAGCCCTAGATTCTGACCTGCCTGAGCGTCCTGGACTCTGTTCCATCAACTTACAGAACCATCAACACCATCCCAATTCTCCTTCTTTTTCTGTTTCGTTTTGTTTTTCCTTCTTCTTCCTGGGAAATAGTCTCATGGGGTGGGCTGTTCTAGACTAGGATTCCAGAACATCCCCCCACCTCCGAGGCCCCACCCACCTCCGCTCCAGTTCCGGAGTAAGTGGGAGGCTGTGCCCCCTTGCTCCAGTGCTCCTGTCCTGCGCTCTAGGGATTCCTGGGACGTATGGAAGATATTCCCCGCCCCTGTTCTCCGTCAGCTTTTGTCCTAGGCTCCCCCACCCCTAGACCCATCACCGCATGGCTCCTCCAGTCCTGCTCGGAACCCCCCCTCTACCCAAATGCCTGCCACTCTCGGGACTCTCTGTGCCCCCTCTTCCGCCCGGCCGCAGCTGCTGGAGAATAAACTTGGGATGCTGATGCTCAAGTGTTCGGATGTTTTTCTTCTAAGCTTGGAGAATGAAGGGGGATGGAGGTGGGACAATGGCTGTACATAGGAACACACACACACAGAGAGGCTGAGTAGAGGGCTGCAGAGAGAGGCGGGGGGAAACGCAGAGACCCATTAAGTGAGAGAAGGTACGGCGTGTCAGCAAACAGCAGAGACCCAGAGAGAGGACCAAAGTGGACACGTGAAGGGACAGGCAGTTGTACGCACAGACAACCGAGCGTGTCAGGCAGAGATCGGGAGCACAGAGACACAGGCACGCACCCATTTGCCCAGAGCAAGGTAAAGCTCCCAGGCACACACAGGACACGCTGAGACCCAGAGGCCGGGAAGTCGGAAGAGGGAGGAGGAAAGGCAGCCCCGCCATTGAGAGACCTTACGACAGAGAAACCTGTCAGCTTAAGGATCCGCGACGTGAGGCGAAGGGCGGACGGACGCACCCTGAGGGCCTCTTTCCCTTGACCCACTTGCGAGTGAGGGGCGTGGAGAGGACAGTCCCAATAGACTACACTTCCCAGCAGACCCTGTGGCAGGCCCTACCCCCAGGCGCGGCCTCCGCCGCCGCCAGGACTGATGGGAACTGTAGTTCCTGGATGGGGACAGGCCCGCGGAACGGTGTGCTTCTGTCTGCGTCTGGAGAGGACTGAGCTCCAAAGCTTCACAGGCTCCCTCGGGGAGCTCCGGTGTCTCCTCGTCCCCGCAGACTCCTGGGTTCCCGAGACTCGGTCTAGCTGGATGCTGAGGCTCCCCCGGACTCCCCCCCAGCACAGCCGCGGGGCCCCCATCCGTGCCCGCGGCCCCCAACCCTTGCTCCGACCCTCGGCGGGCGGCCTGCCCCTTTAAGAGTGGCCCCGCTGACATCACGGCGGGGGTGGGGGGGTGCTGGCCCGGCTCCCGGCTCCGCGGCGGCTGCAGGACGCGGCTCCGCTCTGCGCCCGCCCGCTGCTCAGGGGACCCCCGGCCCGGGAAGCCCCCTCCCGTCTCCTCCAGCCGCCCAGACCCCAGGCTGCGCCCCCACGCCTGGCCAGAGCCCCAGTCTTCTCAAGGGACCCCCAGGACCACCCCTGCTGTCTATCCGTCTCAGGGTCTCTCCTCTCTTTCTCTGCCCCTCTCTCTCTCTCCCTCCCTGTCTCTCTCTCTTTCTACCTCAAGGCCTCTGGGTCTCAGCATCTCTCAGCCCAAAGGCCTTTGACAGTCTACCTGTCTCTCTCTGTGACCTCTCCACTTCCAGGAGCCCAGAATCTCTGAGCCTGGGGGAAGAGGGGGCCTGCCTAGATCCGATTTCTGCCTCTCCATCTCTCTGTCTCTTCCAGGGCCAGGCCATCTCTGTGTCTCCTCTAGTCTCCAGACCCGGGAGTCTCAGAATTTCACAGCCTCCGGGTTTCAGTTCTGGGCAGCCTCTCTGCCTCCCCGTGCGCCCCTGCCCCTCTCGGGCTCCCCTGCCTCTGTTTCTATTCTCTCTCGCTCTCTGCCTCCCCCATTCTCAAGGCCCATCTCCCTCCCTCCCCGCATCCTATCCCCCCTCCTCCTTTCCTGCCCCTCCCCTCCTCCGCAGTAGCCAATGAGCTACCGCCGGTCCCAGCTCCCGGCGTCGTCCGCCGAGTGAGGCCGCGGGCGCGGGGGGTGGGGGGTGGGAGGCCGGGAGGGGGCCGGGACGCCGGGCTCCGGGGCGGGGGCGGGGGGCGCGGGCACCGGCGACCCCGGTGGCGGCGGCGGCGGCGGCCGGGGGAAGCCGCGGGGCCGGTCATGCGGCTGCGGGGCCCGCGGCCCGGAGCGTCCGCCAAGCCCTGAGCGAGGTGAGCTCGAGGGGAGAGTCCGGGAACCAGATTGCGGGGGGCGGGGGGCGGTCCTCCTGAGGCGGCCGGGGGTCTGGACTAAACGGGGCTGAGTGGCTCCTGGGGATGAGATGCTCGCGATCGGACGCCCGAGGTCGGGGGGCAGTGGGCGATGGAGGGGCGTTTAGGCCTGAGGAACCCGGGGGTACGGGGTCCGAGGGTCCCAGAACGGGGCAACCATACTCTCAGTGTCCAAACCTCGGAGACCGTGGGCACGGGAGAGGGTGCGGGCCGGATCCTCGAGGGAGGCGGTCCTGGATGAGGGGGGAGGGCCCGGGCCCGGTAAAGGCCGGCCGTGAGTCTGAGAAGGGGTCCCCGGAAGGAGAGCGCACGTCTCCCCAAGATTGAGGGCCTATGGAGTTTGGTCTTGGGGCTTGGATAATGGGGACCCCCAGGGATCCAAAGCCTATATCCAGGAAAGGCGGGGATAAAGAAGGATAAGAAGGTTTTGGGCCTGGGGAAGGAGGGGGGGGTCCCAAAGGAGGAAGGGTTGGCGGTTGGAGGAGAATGAGGAGATCTGGGCGGGCCGCTGAGAGTGTGGAGGAACCGAGTGAGGAGGGAGGGGCGCCCCAAAGCGGGAGTGAGAAGGGTGCCGGTGGGCCACGTCCCAGCCGTCTGGATCGGAGGAGCCAGTGGGGGGAGCTGAGGTCAGCTACCTGGGATGGAGGCAGCCCGGGAGACGGGGTTCTGACGCTGGTTTCTGAGATGAGCGGACTGGAAGGAAAGCGGGCAGCTGGCAGTCAAGCCCTGGAGCCATGGGCCGGGGGATGGGAGCAAGCGGGGGTCCGGAGCTCTGCCAGTCTTAGACTCCTGAATCCCTCAGGAGGTGGGGAGCGGGGCAGGTGGGGTGGAGGCCCTAGAGGCTGGGGTTGGGGGGTCGCCCAGACAGGGATGAAGGTCGTCTCAAGCTCCAGGGTTCTTATTGAGGTGGTGTTGAGTTTCCAGAATTTCAATTTCAAGGCTCCAGGAATTCTGGTCAAGGAGAGTGGGGGCTCAAGTCTTGACTGCATTGTTGGTGGTGGGGGGAGTGCTGGTTAGGGGTCTTAACTGTCACTGTTAAAAAGGTGATGAAGATCGTGGTATTCAGGTAGGTTGAGGGCTCCGGTTGAGATAAGGTGGAGATCCCAGTTTGAGTCCCCCAGATCATGAGACTGTGTGGTTTAGGGAGTTCTCGGGAAAGGGTGAGTGTGGTGGCTAAGGGATTAGGAGCACCCTGGAAGGAAATCTCCAGATTTAAGATTGGAATTTTGGAGGCAACAGCCATGAACTTGGGAGCTCTCCTGTTTTGAAGGTCCAGGGTTAGGGAGATCCGGGTTCCAGGTTGGAGGTTGAAGAAGGTCTATGATTAGAAGTCTTAGCTGGGGGAGCTGGAGTCCAGACTCTCTGGGAGGGGATTTGGGGATCTTGTAACGAGAATAGGGATTGCAGACTTCCTGATGTGGGTTTTAGAGTTCAGAGCCCTGATTCCTATTGAACGATGGTCACTTGCTCTTAATAGGATACTGAGAGGTGTGGGAAGGGGAGCGGGGGTGGGATTCCCAGATCATGGTTTGGACATTCTGAAGTCTCTAGCCAAAACCCTGCTCCAGGTCTCTAGGCCCCAATATCCTGGGAGCCAGCGGCCTGTGATGGAGTTCTAGCACCCCAGGTTCAGAGGCTTGCAAGGATTTGGGATGGGGGTGGTTAATGTTCTGGAATCTTGAATCTGGGTCGTGGTCCACGATTTCAGATTAGGATGCCAAATTGAGGTCAAGGCACCATACCAGGGTTAGAAAGTCAAGGTCTTGCATTAGAATTGGACATCAAGTGTCAAGAGAAGAGTCCAGGGACTTCTCTGGTGGTCCAGTGGCTAAGACTCTGTGCTTCCAGTGCAGGGGGCCCGGGTTCAATCCCTGGTCAGGGAACTAGATCCCACGTGCCACAACTAAGTAGTTTGCAAGCTGCAACTAAGACCTAGGTCAGTCAAATATATATATATATTTAAAGAGTCCAACTAGATATGGGAGGCTTGAGGTCAAGGCCAATGTACAGGGTTAGGGTCCTTGGTTAACGACCCACTTGGGGCATTTCTGGTTCCCATTAAAAGCTCAAAAGAAAGGGGTCACGGTGTCAGGTCTGGGCATGGAGTCGGGATTGGTGGCCTAGGTTAGGATTTCTAGACAAGTTACTGGTCCAAATCCAGGCTGGAGTCACGGGTCAGGACTTAGGGGGCAGATAGGAGAGAGTTCCGTTCGGGGGGTTGCTGGTTCTGGCCCAGGGCCGGTGTCCCTCGTGGCTGTATGCTGTCTGGGGGACCCCAGGAGCCCCAGCGGGGCTCTCCACTGGAGCTCCCGGTCCCTCAGGCCCCGCAGGGCGCCCCCCGCCGCTGAGGATGAGTCACTGCAGCAGCCGCGCCCTGACCCTGCTGAGCAGCGTGTTTGGTGCGTGCGGCCTGCTCCTCGTGGGCATTGCCGTCAGCACAGACTACTGGCTGTACATGGAGGAGGGAACCGTGCTGCCGCAGAACCAGACCACCGAGGTCAAGATGGCGCTGCACGCTGGCCTGTGGCGCGTCTGCTTCTTTGCAGGTACAGGCCTCACCTGCCCACCAGTCAATTGTCCCTGCCTTTGCATGGCACCTGAGAGTCCTCATCCATAGTTCCCTCCCATGGGTGCCCGAAACCCAGAAATCAACCCCGTTTCTCTCCTGGACAGTCACATGTCTACCTGGAGATTCCATTTCTAAGTTTTGCCGGGTGGCCGCATTGCGGAAAGAATCCGCCCGCCAGTGCAGGAAGACGCAAGAGACTTGAATTTGATCCCTGGGTCGGGAAGGTCCCCTAGAGAAGGAAATGATAACCCACTCCAGGATTCTTGCCTGGAGAATCCCATGGACAGAGGAGCCTGGAGGGCTACAGTCCACACGGTTGCAAAGAATCAGACACGACTAAGCAGTGGAGTGCTCACACACACACGCACACACGCACACACACACACACACATTCAATTTCTAGTGCTTTAGTCCCTGGATCTAAGAACCCCAATGATCACACAATCTCCAGGTCCCTAATCCCCAGTAACCCCCTGGAGCCCCCAGACCCAGAGAAACACTAATCCTAGTTCAGAACTTGTCTCCTGGACAGTTCCAGTGTTGAATGGGAAGGATAAACAATATCTATGCCTCCCAGGTACTACGGACAGCGCTCCTTCTAGGAATCCTTTCCCACCTCAACCCCCAGACCTTTCCCTCTTTAGGGATCCAGGAGACCTGGCCCATAACCCCTTCTTACTTGAGACTCTGGCTTCCAGCTTGTCTTCCTCCATCCAACGGTCTCTAGGGCAACTTGCAATAGGAGCTGATAGACTCCTGCCCATACCCTTCTGTAACCCCCTAAGAGGAGCACAAACATAGAACAGAGTAATACAGAGTAGACAGACACTAATCCCCAGGACATTCCCATCCTGGGGTCTCTTGACTGTGCGTCCTGCCCCTGACCGCCCTGCCTTCTTATCTTCCCCCCAGGCCGGGAAAAGGGTCGCTGCGTGGCCTCAGAATATTTCCTTGAACCAGAGATCAACTTGGTGACGGAAAACACAGAGAATATTCTGAGTGAGGGGAAGCACGGGGCTGGGAGGGTTAGGCAACCAAGGGGCAGGGTGACAGGGCGGGTCCTGGGGAAAAGGGCAGGCCAGTTGGCACTAGTGGTAAAGAACCCGCCTGCCAATGCAGGAGACTTAAAGAGATGTGGGTTCATTCCCTGGATAGGGAAGATCCCCTGGAGGAGGAAATGGCAACCTGCTCCAGTATTCTTGCCTGGGAAATCCTTTGGACGGAGGAGCCTGGCGGGCTACAGCCCATGGGGTCACACAGAGTGGTGCACACAAGAGAAGGGATGGAGTGGAAGGGAAAGAGTGCAGGCTTGAAAGCAGTCAGAGTGGGTGCGTGAGGAGGTGGGGCCAGGTCGAAGGGGCGGAGCCCGAGAGTGGGTGGAGTCAGGAGCTAAGGGGTGGGGTCAAACCAAGGGGTGTGGCCTGGGTGAGGGGGCGGGGCCAGCAGTGGAAGTTTCAGAAAGGGGCGTGGGGGTGCAGAGATGAGGAGGATTCAGAGGCAACCGCCAGAGAGTCCCCCCTCACCTCCGTCTTTCTTCCTACCTTCCCCCAGAGACAGTGCGCACAGCCACCCCCTTCCCCATGGTCAGCCTCTTCCTCGTGTTCACCGCCTTCGTCATCAGCAACATTGGCCACATCCGCCCGCAGAGGACCATTCTGGCCTTCGTGTCCGGCATCTTCTTCATCCTCTCGGGTAAGCCCAAGGAAAGGACTGACAGGCTGCAGGACCATTTCCGGTGCCAGGAGCCTGGGGCTCTTCCTCCAGTAAGACCGCTACTTCCTTGCTGGGTAATCCTGAAGGAATTGCAAAGCCTCTCCCAGCCCCACTTTGCTGCTCTGTGGAATGGAGCATTTCTCAGCGAGCGCTTCTTGGGTGCTAACCGGGTGCCAGGCTCTGTTCTGATACAACCACCTTGGGAGGCTATTAATAACCCCATTTTACAGCTAAGGAAACAAACACTCAGCGGATTGAAGTTAGGGCCATACAACCAGTGAGAGGCAGAGATGGGACTCAACCACACACATTTCGCCTCCAGAGGCTGTATTTTTAACCACTCCTGATATTTTAGCAATTAACAGTTTGCAAGGCTCTTTATGTTCTGTGCAACGTATTACTGGAACATTTTTCAAACAGAAAACTCGAAAGAACCCTGTACCCGCCACTTAAGAGTTGATCATTACCATGTCACGGGATTTGCTTTATTCTGTATCTGTCCATCTATCTATCTTTCTACACATCCATCCATCTATTTTATTATCATTTAAAAATGAATTTCAGAGCAAGCTGCAGGCATCAGTACACTTGACTCTATAGATTCTTTACCATGCCTGTCATTAGCTAGAGTTCAGTGTTTCTTTATAGTTACCTTTTCTTTTGAGATTTAAGTCTCTTTAGCATGAGCAATCTCATAAACTTCTCATAACACCTCTATCCGGGAGTTATTATTAGAACTAATTTGATAAAATAGGGATACCGGGTCTCGAAATTGTGTAGGGAGTTGCCTGAGATACCAGTGTAAGCTGGTTCCCCAGAGACTCAAGTGTCCTGAGCTCCAGAGGAGAGCTCTTTCTGAATTGTTCCCCTCCTCCAAATTTTAGTTCAGTCCAGTCCAGTTCAGTCCAACTCAGCTCAGGTCAGGTCACCTCTGCTCTGACATACTTAACTCCATCAATCTGGCCCAACTGTCCCCAATCTGTTCTGATTCAGTTCTTCAGTTCAATTCGAATTACTTCAACATGATTTAATTAAACTCCATTGGGGCCCTTTTAATTCAGTTGATATTTGATGAACAGAGCCCACTGTACGTCTCGCTCCCGTTACATCCCCTGGGGCCTGCACTCGGCCACCTCTTTGGAGTCAGCTCTGCAGATGACCGGAGATGGATCTTCAAAAATCCCCTCCCCCCGTCTCCTCCCTGCTCCTCACCCAGCTTTCTCTGGGCTAAACCTCCCCCATGCCTCCAGCCTAACCTGACAAGACCTCTTCCCCAGGAAAGCAGGGTGCAACCTCCGTGCAAACTTGAATCACATCATGCGGAGCCAGACACCAAGCTAAAATAAGACATGTATCATATCACCATTTCAGAGTGTCAGATGGAAAAATTGTAGCCTAGAGAGACAGAAAGTGGGGCAAAGGTAGGGAGCATGGGGACTTTGATTCAACCCACCTGAAATGTTCGAAGGAAAATCCTATTGTTTGTGATTTACAGAAGTGAAAACCAAAGAGGCGATAAAGCTGATAAATGAGTGCTGAGGACACTCAAGGGTGTTCTCATCCCAAAAGCCATTCTTATACCAATGTATCAGGACCTGATTTCCCAAGGTCAAGTTAAGTATCAGCTGGTGCCGTCAGGGCTGGAAATCAGGCCTCTGATGTAACAATAGAGTAATTTAGGGGGATTGAACCCCACTTCCTGAACTTCATTTCATAAACTATGGTCTATGCACCCTACGCAAGGTAGCCAAGGTTGCAGCCTGTAGTGGCTGAAGGCTCATGCTGCTATGAACCTAGAAAGACCTGGGTTAAAATCCTGCCACTTACTGTGTGAGCTTCAGCCTTCCTTTCTGGAGCTGTTGACTGGGCAACCTTGGTCAGGGGTGGGAAAACTTTTTGCTCAGGGCCAGAAAGTAAATAGTCTAGGCTTTGTTGGAGTGCCAAAGCAACCAGAGGGGAAGCAGTGGGCCTAGCTGTGTTCCAATAATCCTATTTAAGGAGCCTGAAATTTGAATTCAATCTAGTTTTCATGGACCATGAGATTTTATTCTTCTTTTGTCTTTTTTTTTTTTTTCCTGACCATTAAAAAAAGAGTAAAAACCACACTTAGTTTGCAAACTGTACAAAACCAGTCAGTGGGACCAATAGTAGTTTTCTGACCCCTGGTCTAGATCATGGATGTGAAGGCCCAACCCAGGGCCTGGTTTATAGCAGTAAGTGCTCAGCACGTGGTCGTTTTAAATAAATAAATGCCTGCTCCCATATGTACATGAATAGTAGTAGTAGCAACAGCAACCATAATAGAAAACAGTTAATTGAGTGCCACGGTTTGGGGAAGTTCTAAGTGCTTTGTGCAAATTAAGTTATTTCTTTTTCTTCACCTCCTAAGGCAGATGCTATTTTTATTCCCATTTTCCATTTGAGGAAACGGAAAGCACTCAGAAGTTGAGCTGCTCCACAGTAGAAGCAGGATTCCAGACCGGTCTTTCACTCTGGCCTTCTACTGCCCCACCACAATTAAAAGTCATAAAGACAAAGGGGATTAAAAGAGAGGAGAGGCTGGGGACTTCCCTGGTGGTCCAGTGGCTAAGACTTTACAGTCCCAGTGCTGGGGGCCCGGGGTTCCATCCCTGATCAGGGAACTAGATCCCACATGTACATCTAAGACCCAGCTAGCCAAAAGAAAGAAAGAAAGGAAAGGGTGGAAATAGTACCAGTTTCTTAGGTCTTGGAGTGGAAGGTAGTAGTGCAACCACCTCATGTTCCCAGTGAGGAAACTGAGACTTAGAAAGAGACAAGGGTTGACCGAGGTCTGGTAAATGGTGAGGTTGACATTCAGTTTTGGAGAAAGTGGCGGGAGGGCTGGGGAAGGAAAGGGATAGGGTGTTGATGATCCCTCAGGGACCTGTGTTGGGAATGGACTAAAAGGAAAGAGATTGGAAAGGGAGGAGGCTTACGCATTGGTCCAGGCAGGAGCGGATAAGGTTCTAGCTGGGGAGGGAGACGGGAGGATAAAGGTGACTGGATGGCTTTGAGAAAGAAGGATGTTGACAGAAGAATCAATAGAACCAGATGACTGGGTATGATTGGTGAGAGTAGGGGGAGGAGGCTGGAGTGACATTGGTTTCCTTTTTCCAGGTCAGATGAGGCAAGCTTCCCGTGCCTGGCTCATATTAACCCCTGCTCCTCAAACATGTTCCATGTGTCTGCTCCTTCATTCATTCACTCATCAAACAGTTGCAGAACCATCTTCTATGCCATGTCTTTATTGAGCACTGGTGACATGCTGAATCTTAAATGGCAATCTCCATGCAGTCGGCCACAAAATAGCTCCCAGCTGCATGCCCATCAATGCTGGTCACACAACACTTAAATCCCTTCAGTGTCTCAATGCATTTCCGTTGCACTTAGAATACATCCCAACTCCTCACGCTGACTTATAATGTCTTACATGATTTGACTACTGCTCAGACTTCTGGTCTCATTTTTTGTAACTCACTAACACTTTCTCCATTGCTGCACCACCTTTGAAAATGTTAATGTCAACCTCACTTTTACAATCATTAACCCTCCATGCTTGGAAGTCTCTTTCTCCTAATTCCCCAACTTTCCCTCTTCAGATTTTCTTTCTCTGACAATGGTACCCAATGTTTCTTTGCCCCCACTGTACTACCCATCACCTCCCCTATTTGATATTTGCTTCAGAGCACTTATTGCTAGGGTCACCTTATTCATTTTCTGCCTCCTTCTTCCAGAATGTAAACTCCAAAAGGCAGGAAGGGACTTTCCTGGTGATCCAGCGGCTAAGACGTTACACTCCTCGTGCAGGGGGCCTGGGTTTGATCCTTGTCCAGGAACTAGATCTCACAGGCTGCAAATAAGAGTTCACAAGCTGTAACTAAGGAAAGCGCCCACATGCCACCAGTAAGACCCAGCGCAGCCAAATGAATAGATAAATAAAAGGCAGAGACGTGCCCATGCTTGTATCTTCAGAGCCTAGGTGAGTTGCTGGTACAAAGTCCACAATGAAATATTTGTAGAAGAGATCCCTGATAAACAAAGTTCAGGGCATTCTGAGAAAAGGGAAGATGCTTTAAGCAGACAGAGTAGGGTGCTGGAGAGGGTGGGAGTGACCAGAATTTCAAGAGCAGGTGACATCTAAATTGATGCAGAAAGGGCGAGGGGGAGTTTTTCAAGTAAAGAGAGAAAAGTGCCTGGTACAGACATGAAATTCACAGCGTGTGCTAAGACTCTAGAAAGCGGTAAGACTGAGGAGCCGCCCATGTAGCTCTCCATGGTCCTGAAATTCTTTGTTCTAAATCCAGGTTGTTCCTATTCAGCTTGGAATGTAGGTGATTCTTGCCTTCTGTGCTCTAAGAATTCTGAAGCAGATGTAGTGGAGTGGGGAGGGAGAAGACTGGATTACAGAGAAAGGATGAGGGACGGGAAAGAGAAAAAAAAAAGGGGAGGAGAAAAAAAGGGCAAAGAAGGTTATTTTTAGAGAACCAGAGTCACCCTAAAATGCCCAGGAAGGAGAAATAATGACAAGAACAGCTTCTGACATTGTGTTTAGATAACTTTCAATCACTAAAAACAAGAGCAAAAGCGACAACAAAAAGCTCCTTCTCTTCAGAAACATTTGTTCCCTTCTCATCAACCCTGCTCCTGACTCTCTGTAGGGAGAATGTTTGTCTTATAGAACTGAAATGTGAAACAAGGGACTTGAGGTGAGGCAGGAGTGGTTGGCACGTTTTCAGATCAAAAAGAGCTTGGATAATCAGACTGAGGAATGAATACTTTCTCCCATGGTTACCAGGGCACCGAGAAAGGATTTTGACAAGAGATGGACAGAGTCTGATATGGGTTTTATTTAATTATTTAGGCCAGGGATGGAACCCAGGCAACTTGCAGTGGTAGGGCAGAATCCTAACCACTGGACTGCTAGGGACCTCCCTAGTATGGGTTTCTAGAAAGAGCCAGTATCTGAAACAAAACAAAAACGTACAGGACTTCCCTGGTGGTCCAGAGGTTAAGACTCCACTTCCCAGTGCAAGGCATGTGGGATCGATCCCTAGTTGGAGAACTAAGATCTCACAGGCCTTGAAGTGTGGCAAAAATAAGAAAAGAAAGAAACAACAGTTTCTAAAATAGGAAGACAGGTTTGAAGGCAACAGGACAGGCACAGGGAATAAGCCTCAGCTGTATTAGAGGACTTGGGGACAAGAAAGGGATTTTAGATTTATGAGAGATTCGGGAAGGAAAATAGACATGACTTGATAACTGATCATCCTTCTTTGATGAGGGGAGTGGGATTAAAAGGACTCCCCTGGGCTTCGCCACTGGCGCTAGTGGTAAAGAACCCACCTGCCAATGCAGGTAGATGGAAGAGGCGCATGTTCAATCCATGGGTCAGGAAGATCCCCTGGAGAAGGAAATGGCAACCCAGTCCAGTATTCTTGCCTGGAGAATTGCAGGGACAGAGGAACCTGGTGGGCTACAGTCCATGGGGTCTCACCGAGTTGGATATGACTGTAGCAACTGAGCACACAAGCCCTTTGTTTGCTTTAACTTTACCATTTGAAAATAAGTTGCAGGCATCACTAAGCATTTTAATATGCATCTCTTAAGAGTAATGGCATTTTTCTGCACAACTACAAGACCGTTATTAAACCTAGAAATTTTACAGTAAGTCCATAATATAATCCACTCCATTTTCAAACTGTCCTAGTCATTCTAAGAATGCCTTTTATAGCTTTTCCTCCAGAACCAGGATTCAATCTAAGTTTATGCATTGCATTTAGTTAATTTCTCTTTTAGTCTAGACTAGTTCTCATACTATATTTTTTACAACACTGACTTTTAAAATATATTTCATTATGAAAATATAGAAAGGATAGTATAGTGTGCCATGTACCCTTCACTCAGTTTCAACAATTATCAACATATGGTGAGTCTTTTTTTAGTCAAACTTGCCATATCTCCCTGCTGCACTTCACTACAGAATTTTAAAGTCAGTCTCCAGCATTAAATCATCTTATCCACTAATATTTCAGCACATCTCTGAGAAATTAGTACTTTGTTATTTAACATAACCACAGTGCCATTATCTGCCCAAATAATGAAGAATAGCCGCTTAATATAAATTAATTTCTAGCCAGAGTTCAGCTTCCCCATTTGTCTCATAAATGCCTTTAAAAAATTTTTTACAATTAGTGTGTTGGAAACCAGGATCCAAATTCCACTTGTGCATTTAGTTGCTAGATCTCTGAAGCCTCTTTTAATCTCTAATAGTCCCTTTCCTTCTGTTTTTTTCTTGCCATTCATTTGAAGACATCTAGTCATTTGCCTTATATAATCTCCACACTTTTGATCTTTCTGTTGTGTCTTTGTGTTGTGATTATAATATGTCCATCCACTCTGTGTTTTCCTGTAAAGTTGTAGATCAGATGCAGGTTTGACTTTGGGAGTTGGGGGGGGGGGGCAAAAATACCTCATAGATAGGCGGTGTTATTAAGTCCTATTGCATTGCATCAGGAGACATAATACTATCTGTTTGCCTCTCTTTTTGAGATGTTAAGATCAATCACTGGCTTCAGTATTATAACTTGGCTCGTAACATTGTCCTTTTGAAATCTACAAGACAGGATGTCCTGTCTACACCCCACATCCTGCATTCTGTTTGCTTGTTTCCTTGTGGCCTCATTTGACTTCTTCCCCTTCCTTTGTATTTTCTGTAACAGGCACTTATGTCCAAGGTAGAGACTTGATTAGATTCTAGTTAAATAGGTTTGGTAAGATTTAGAAGTGGTGCCGTATTCTTTATAGCCCATCACTTCAGGTAGCAAATAATATCAAGTTGTTCCCACCAGGCGTGGGAAAATGTTTGACCCCTTGGTAAAGGGGGTGATCATTAGCGCTCTCCGTTGGGAAGGCACATTTTTCTCTTTACCATGAGTAAACCATCTGCAGGGTAACATTTTTGAATCTTTGGGGGGGTGGAATTCCTGTTTGGGGATGCCTATTTTATTTAAAGTTTGTTGTTTTGGCAAGTTTTTAAACGTACAGAAAAGTTGCAAGAACAGCACAAAGAATTCTCACGTTTTTCACCTGGACCAGTTTTTAACACTTTGCTACTTTTTGTCTTTTTCTCTGTCTTATGTGTATATCCGTCAGTTCGGTTCAGTCACTCAATCATGTCCAACTCTTTGCAACCCCATGGACTGCAGCACGCCAGGCTTCCCTGTCCATCACCAACTCCCGGAGTTTACTCAAACTCACGTCCATGGAGTCTGTGATGCCATCCAGCCATCTCATCCTCTGTCCTCCCCTTCTCTTCCTGTCCTCAATCTTTCCCAGCATCAGGGTCTTTTCCAGTGAGTCAGTTCTTTGCATCAGGTGGACAAAGTATTAGAGTATATGTGTATATATGGGTATATATCTATATATTATTAATACATTATATTACCATAGATAACCACTTGAACATAAATTGCAAACACCTCACCCTTTTACATTTTTTAAAATTTTTGCAATGTTGTGTTAGTTTCTGCCATACAACAATGACAATCAGCCATAATTATACACATATCCCCTCCCTTCTGAGCTTCCCTCCTCTCCCCTCATCCCACCCCTCTAGGTCATCCCAGAGCACCAGACTGGGCCCCCTGTGCCACACAGCATCTTCTCACCAACTATCCATTTTACACACACTAGGAACACTTCACTCTTAAATAAATCAGCATCAGATATCTCCTAAGGACAAATATATTTCCTTTCCTAAGCATAGCTGCTGCTGCTGCTGCTGCTAAGTCACTTCAGTCGTGTCCGACTCTGTGTGACCCCATAGACGGCAGACCACCAGGCTCCCCTGTCCCTGGGATTCTCCAGGCAAGAACACTGGAATGGGTTGCCATTTCCTTCTCCAGTGCATGAAACTGAAAAGTGAAAGTAAAGTCGCTCAGTCGTGTCCGACTCTTGGCGACCTCATGGACTGTAGCCCACCAGACTCCTCCGTCCATGGGATTTTCCAGGCAAGAGTACTGGAGTGGGGTGCCATCGCCTTCTCCGCCTAAGCATAGCACCATCATCCAATTCAGGAAGTTGAACATTAATACAGTTTTACAGCTAATTTCAAATTTCATCAATTGTCTGCACACTGCCCATTTTTATATTTTAAACATGTTTGGCCTCTCTCAGTCTTGGTTGCCACTGGCAGGTTTTCTCTAGCTGTGGCAAGCCGGGGCTCCTCGCTAGGTGCGGTGCACAGGCCTCTCAGCGCCGGGGCTTCGGAGCATGCGCTCTAGGCTCTCCAGCTTCAGTAGTTGTGACGCACGGGCTTAGTTGCCCCACAGCACCCACACTGCCTTTTTTTTCCCCACTGGCTCCACCCCGGGGCCTGTGGGATCCCAGTTCCCTGACCAGGGATCGAACCCCAGCTCCCTGCAGTGGAAGCACAGAGTCTTAGCCACTGGACCGTCAGGGAAGTCCCCACACTGCCTTTTATAGTCCGTTTTCCCCCTGATTCTGGATCCAGGCTAGGATTCCCCTCTGCATTTCCTTGATGTGTTTCTTTCGTCTCCTTTCATCTTTTATATAGTTCCTATGCCTTAAAAAAAAATCTTTCATGTTGACGTTTATTTTTGAAGAATGCAGCCGGTGTTTGTAAAACGCCCCACATTTTCTCCTGGAGTGGATCCAGGTTACACATTTCCAGCAGGGACACTGCATAAATGAAATAGTGGCGCGATCCCATCAGGAGGTCGGGGTGTCCGTTTGTCCCACTGTAGGTGATGTTAGCTTCAGGTACTTGGTTCAAACGGTGTCTTTCAGGCTCCTTTATTATATTTCCCAAGTATCTTTGTAACGGATAGATATTCCACGAGAAGATTCTGTCGTTCAGTGTTTTAACGACCGCTGATGATGCTTGCCTGCATCCTAATATCATTGTGCGCGTGCGTGCTAAGTCGCATCAGTCGTGTCTGACTCTTGGGGACCCTATGGGCTGCAGCTGTTGCTGGGCACAGGCTTTCACTAGTTGCAATGAGTGGGTGCTCCGCTCCAGCTGTGGTGCTCAGGCTTGTCACAGCGGTGGTTTCTCTCGTGCAGAGCACGCACTCTGGGGCCTGGACTCAGTAGTCATGGCGCACAGGCTTAGTTGCCCCGTGGCATGTGGAATCTTCCCGGGTCAGGGACCAAACCTGTGTCCTCTGCATGGGCAGGCGGATTCTTCACCACTAAGCCACCAGGGAAGTCCTGATCTACTTTCTCTGTCTACGGATTTGTCTATTTTGGGCATTTCCTATAAATGGAAGCGTACAATATGTGGTCTTCTGCATCTAGCTTCTTTCACTTAGCATATTTTCTAGGTTCCACCATGTGGCAGTATAAATCAGCACTTCATTCCTTTTTTTGGCTGAATACTATTCCTTTATATGGCTATACCACATTTTGTTTATCCGTGCGGTTGATAGACGTTTGGGCTGTTTCCACGTTTTGGCTGTTATGAATAATGCTGCCACAAACATTCTTGCCCAAGTTTTTGTGTGAGCATATGTTTCCAGTTCTCTCGGCTAAATACCTAGGAGTGGAACTGCGGGGTCATATGGTAATTCTATCTTTAACGCTTTGAGGAACTGCCAAATGAAATTCCGATACTTTTTACGTGCCACAAAATACTCTTCTTTCGATTTTTTTTCAACCACTTAATCATGTAAAAGTGATTCTTAGCTAGTAGACCATACAGAAACAGGAGGTGGGCTGGATTTAGCCCTGGGTAGGGGAGTCGTTTTTTGCTAACCCCTTTCACAGGCAATGGAAGGAATTCAGATTTATTCTGGGTGTGATGGGCACGCAGATGTTTGTTTGTGTAATAGGATTCTAGGGGAAGGTGCTAATGAGGATTACGGAGATTAATTTAGGGCTGGGGATTTTACTGCCTCCTTAAGCCACCTTTAACAGATTCCTATGTGGCACAGCAGTAAAGAATCCACCTGCCAAGGCAGGAAACACAGGAGACACGAGTTCAATCCCTGGGTCAGGAAGATCCCCTGGAAATGGCAACCCATTCCAGCATTCTTGCCTGGAAAATCCCATGGACAGAGGAGCCTGGTGGGCTACAGGGTTGCCAGGAGCCAGACACAACTGAGCACACACCCATTGCAAGCCACCCTTGTATGGCTACTGTTTAAAAGAAAGTTCACCTTGGGGCTTCCCTGGTGGTCAAATGGTTGACTCCAGGTTCCGATGTACAGGGCATGGGTTCAATCCCTGGTCAGGGAACTAAGATCCCCCATGCCGCTCATATAATATATATATGTTTATTTTATATACATATATATGTTAGAAAAAGAAAGTTCAGCTTGAGGAAGTAATACTTGCCTTTTAAAAATTCTCAAATGAGACGTCTTCTGTCCATTTTCCCCTGTACCTCTGTATCCTCAACTCTAAACAGATAAAAATGGTACCTACTTGAAAGTGTATTGTGAAGTTTGAATGAGTTAATGCATATAAGACACTCAGAATGGTGCCTGGCACAGAGCAAGACCTACACAAGCAGCTGGCATTATTGTTGTTGATGTTATTATCTATACAGCCTTAGTTCTGCTTCATCCTCCCCTGCCTTGGGCCTATCACAGCTCCAGCATTTCTTCCCTCCAGTCCCTTCCCACAACCCATCAGCCCCCAAAGGATCTTCCAACACTGCAGTCTGGCCTTGCCCTCCCTCTGTTCCCAATATTCCATGGCTCCCTAGTGCCCTTGCCATCAATGCCAAGCACATCAGACTGGCATTTGAGGCTCATCATGGCAATGCCCCTGCCCAACCTTCTCTGGCATTGTTTCTGGTGGCTGTGGGCCATGTTTTTGAGCTGCATGGATGGGTCAGTTCAGCGTTCCCCCTCCAATTCTGTTTGGAACAAATGCTAGTCCCTCTGCCCTGCCTGGGGTGGTATCAAGGTTTTCCTGCATTCTTCGCTGGGCCTCATCCTTGGGGATTTAGGACAAAATCCAGCTTCCAGGAAACTTTCCTTGACTCCTCCACCCCTGCCCCCAGGCGGCTTTGGTGCCTTTTCTGGACCCATGGAACTTTATGCTACTATTTCATCTGCAAAATTTTTTTAAATTAATTTTTCTGGTGCACCACATAGTATGTGAGATCTTTGTTCCCTGACCAGGGATCAAACCAGCAACCCCTGCAATGGAAGTTCAGAGTCTTAACCACTGGACCGCTAGGGAAGCCCCTGTGCCACCATTTCCCTTACAGTACTGTCACCTTGGATGTGACTGCTGACCAGTGTCCATATTTGCCTTCCGCAACTGCACTGTGAGCCCCTGGATGACAGATTAGGGATGCAGGGGTGGGGGGAGGGAGGAGGAGGCTGTTGATTTATCTCTAGACTCCCTGCACCCAGCCCAGGACCAGCGCACAAGGGACTTCAATTGATGGGAGCTTCCCAGGTAGCTCAGACTGTAAAGAATCCACCTGCAGTGCAGGAGACCCCGGCTCAAGAAATCCCTCTGGAGAAGGGATAGGCTACCCACTCCAGTAGTCTTGGGCTTCCCTGGTGGTTTAGACAGTAAAGAATCCACCTGCAATGTGGGAGACCTGGATTTCATCCCTGAGTTGGGATGATCCTCTGGAGTGGGGCATGGCAACCCACTCCAGTATTCTTGTCTGGAGAATCCCCATGGACAGAGGAGCCTGGCGGGCTACAGTCCATGGGGTCACAGAGTTGGACACAACTGCATGACTAAGCACAGCACAGTCCAGGATAGAATGGGACGGGGGTTGGGAGGAGGAGACAGCAGTGGGATTCAGGGGGCCTGGGGCTGGGGAAAGGGGCCCACTGCCAGTGGACCAAGGGCATCCTCTACTCCCCCAGGCCTCTCCTTGGTGGTGGGCTTGGTTCTTTACATTTCCAGCATCAACGACGAGGTCATGAACAGGCCCAGCAGCTCGGAGCAGTATTTCCACTATCGCTACGGGTGGTCTTTTGCCTTCGCAGCATCCTCCTTCCTACTCAAAGAGGTGATGTCTGTGGGGCCCAGACTTCAGAGTTTTGAATGGGGACCAGTGGCAGGGGTGGTGGCAGGGGCGTGCGTGATTCCTGGGTCCAGGAGGAAGAGGAGGCTGTGGGTTAGACTGTGGATTAAAAGGAGGTGGCTGAGGTCCTAGCCCCCAGGTCCTGGAGGAGGAGGGTCTGGGAGCTCCAACTCTTGAGGTCCCAGGGGAGAAGGGGGGGCCCTGGACTTCCAGATCTCTGGAAGGATGAAGTGGGGGACTCTGACTCCTGGGGTGGGGGACGGTGGGAAGGGAGGAGGAGGCCGGGCCCCTAGTCCCCGGCTTCTGGGAAAGGAGGAAGCTGGAGGCCTGGACTCCCAGGTCCTGGGACAGCGGGTCTTGCGGGCCTTGGCGGGAGGGGGAGGGGAGGGGGGGCGGTGCGCCCGGGGTCAGCCGCGGGGACTCTGGTCTTGCACTCCGGGGTCCTGGGAGGGCGGGGCCTCGCCTTGGGGGCGGGGCCAGGCGCGGGGACTCTGGTTTTGCACTCCGGGGTCCTGGGAGAGCCGGGCCTCGCCTTGGGGGCGGGGTCAGCCGCGGGGACTCTGTCTTGCACTCCGGGGTCCTGGGAGGGCGGGGCCTCGCCTTGGGGGCGGGGCCCGGGGCCAGCCGCGGGGACTCTGGTCTTGCCTTGGCAGGGAGCCGGCGTGATGTCCGTGTACCTATTCACCAAGCGCTACGCGGAGGAGGAGATGTACCGCCCGCACCCCGCCTTCTACCGCCCGCGTCTCAGCGACTGCTCCGATTACTCGGGCCAGTTTCTGCAGCCCGAGGCGTGGCGTCGCGGCCGCAGCCCCTCCGACATCTCCAGCGACGTGTCCATACAGATGACACAGAACTACCCTCCCGCCATTAAGTACCCCGACCACCTCCACATCTCCACCTCGCCCTGCTGAGGCCCCGCCCCGGAGCGCCCTGCCCCTCCTCCTCCTCCTCCTCCTTCTCGTCCTCTTTCTCCTCCTCACGGGTCTCGTCGCCACCGCGCGGCTCCAGCGCAAGTCCCGGGGACACCTCGTCCCACCGGGAGGAAACTGCGCGCGCGTTAGCCCCGCCCCGCCGCCATAGCCCCGCCCTCTTTCCACTTCCAGACTCCTCCTCCTAGAAGACACGCCCCTTTCCCTGGGCCCCGCCCCCAGTCAAAAGACTCCCAGGTTCCCGGGTTCTTCGCGTGCAGCGGCCGAGCGCGCCCACCTCCAAGCAAACCGTCCCAGTTACCTTTCACCTCGGCCGGGGGCTCTGGGCTGGAGAGTAGGTTCTGGCAGCCGCCAGGAATGCCAAACATCCTCTTCTCCTCTCTGCCTCGGCTAGCCTCTTACTTGGCCCAGTCTCACCTCCAGACCTTCGTGGTCCTTGCGTGCAGTGAGTGCAGCGGGGGAGGCCCTTCTTACTCCACCCCACACCCCCACCCCATCTCTAGGGTGGGGTGGGGGGCTGGAGGCCCCGGGTATGGTTAACCTGGCCTCCCCCGCCCCCCTCCCCACACATGGGAGACCCCGTTCTGTCTCACCTGCTGGACATGTCTAGGCCTTCTGAAGGCTACCTGCCTTTTCAAGGGCGCTCTTTAACGGATTTTCTAGCTCCCTCTCTCTCAACTGACCTTGGCTTCTTTTTCCTTCCTCTTCCTCCCCTGTCTCCCGGCCTCCTCACCACCCGCTCATCCAAAGCCCCCCTAGGAGTATCCAGCCCCCCCACACCACGCGACAAGAATGGAGACCCTAGGGTGGAGGAAAGTCCTCCATGCCAATTCCACGCCTGTGCTCGCCTGTCCCCCCTCGAGGCCCCGTCGTGGGAGGGAGAGGCAGTAGCGGGGGTCGACACCCCCCAAACCTCGAAGTCTTCCATTTTCTGGCACCTCCCCCTTCATTGAAGTCCCCCTCCCCATCTCAGATCCCCCAACTCTGGCCTTTTTCAAGGGTCCGTCCGCCTCCTAGGACAGACTGGGATGGGGGGTGGGGGTTCACCAGAAACTCACCCACTCCCTTATTAGGGGAGGAGGGGCGAGGTAGCACAGTGTTGTACACGGAACCAGAAAGGCCCCCTGGGTGGGGGGAGGGGGGCAGGGGAGGGATGGGGGGTTTTTAGTTTGCATCTTAGGGGGGGGGGAGGGGGACCGCAGCAGTTAACCTGTCTTTACGCAGCGATTTTTAACGAGGCTGGGGGGAGGGGGGGCTTTGGAGATGGGGGAGGGGTGGGGGGCCTGGCTGTTATTTACCGTGTATCATATGTAAATACCGACAGAAACGTCAATAAACTTTATTTCAAACACGTCTCTGCCTGTCCGGGGGTGGGGGCGTTGGGATACAGAGGACAAGTCTAGGTCTCTAGAGGGTATACCTGTGTGTGTGGTGCGGGCGGGGCAGGGGTGGGG
This sequence comes from Ovis canadensis, assembly GCF_042477335.2. Lineage (NCBI taxonomy): Eukaryota > Metazoa > Chordata > Mammalia > Artiodactyla > Bovidae > Ovis > Ovis canadensis. Next base: position 76,127,782 of record NC_091258.1, read on the forward strand.
AGCTGCTACAGAATCAAGTTAGTTGTTTCTTAAACTGCTTAATCATCACAGTTATTAACAGTCGCACTTTATAATTCAGTCCATGTAAAGCGTGTAGGACAGCAAATGACACAGGTCAGGATCAGTACAAGCTAACTCTTGATATCACTGGCCAGGGCTTCCCAGGTGGCTAAGTGGTAAAGAATTCACCTGCCAACGCAGGAGCTTCAGGAGACATGGATTTAATCCCTGGATTGGGAAGATCCCCTGGAGGAGGGCTTGGCAACCCACTTCAGTATTCTTGCCTGGAGATTCCCATGGACAGAGGAACCTGGTGGGCTACAGTCCACGGGTTGCACAGAGTCAGACACGACAGCACACAGCACGCATGATAGCGACCACTTACAGAACTGTTACTATTACTCACTTTTCTTGCTTCGTTTTTAAAAAGTTCTTTTCTTTTGGTTGTGCCCCAGTGCATGGGGGCATCTTAGTTCTCCACCAGGACATGCTCTCTGCAGTGCCCTAACCAGCGGATGGCCAGCCAGAGCATTGCCTGCTTCATTTAATTTCCTCCCCAAGCTCGCACATTGGGTTTATTGGATTCCTTTTGCAGCTGGGTCCATAGAGGTGAAATGATTCACCCAGGGTCACACAGGTGGAAACTGGCAGAGCTGTGAGTTGGAACTAGGTTCATCTGGTTCCAAAAATTAAGCTTCCTTCCTTTTGCACCAAGGAGCAGGGGCTTTTCCTAATGCTTGGTGACGCTACTGAGAGATAACCACTATCGTTTGTTGTATCTACTGTCTATGGAAAACCACATACTTTGCTGCCATCCCTGATCTCAGGAGATATTCCCAGCAGCCCTTTAGGTAGGGCACAGACACACAGACACATTTTACAGGTGATGGAGGGAGGCTCAAAGTGGGCTCCAAGGTCTGTGATCCCACCTACTACACTGAGGGATTGAAAATAGCCTAAATGCTTGATAAGCTTATTCTTGAAATGCACTGAGAAAGAAACACAGTTCTAGCACTTGGATTCCTCAGCTCGCCTAGATTTAGCCTCTAGGGGATAATCAGAAGAATTTCTGCAGCCTCTACCACATCCTATAGTGGCCACGACCCCATTGATCAAGCTACCGTTAGGTGTCAGATGCTGTGCGGAGCCTTTTCATTTATCAGCTCATTGGCTTCTCCCAGACATCCTCTAAGTGAGGCATTCCAAAGAGCCCCATTTTGAGGATGGGGAAACTGAGACTCTGAGAGGTAAGGTCACCCAGCTGGAAGGATGCGAGGGAGCATTCACACCCAGTTCTGCCAAATTCCAGCATCTACTCTCGAAGCTGCTATATTTTACTTCAAATTTGATGCAAACTCATTCTGTGACCTTGAGCGAGTCTTTTAATCTCTCGGGCTTCGGTTTCTTTTTCTGTTTTGTTTTGTTTTTTTTTTTTTTTAAAGAGGAGGAGGGGTGGGGTAGCAGAACTCCAAATCCCGAAATCCCTCGGGAACAGAGACAGTGGTGGGAGTAGGTGAGCAGGAGAGACTTAAGAGTCAGCAGGATCAGACTCCCCGAGGGAAATACTCTGAGTCATTTTCAATGATTTCAGGAATTTCTGGAGGTCATGCTCAAGAACTGGGAACGGCAAATGCGTTTTGGCTTCTTCGTCAAGATGAATTGATTCCTAACGGCCACTTGGAAGCACAGTGTTGAGAAGGATTTGCCCAGTGGGAAAGACTGTCCCCCATCGATTGGTGCTGCCTGCCATCCTGTTCGTTTCGTGCTGTCTGTCTTGCGTGCAGGATTAGCCGTTGTGGTGCAAGCGCTGAGGTATCTGCTGAGTTTTGTCTGGAACTTAACAACAACAAGTCCATGTTCATTAAAATAAAAAATTAAGCTAATGTTTTTAGTGGTTCAAATTTGACATTTGAAAAATACAATAGAACTCCATAAAGATTTATTTTTTTGAAAGGAATACTGTGAAAAGTCTGTCCTACTTCTGACTTCTTGACATCCAGAAATACCCTTCGCCCCAAGGTATTATCATCTCTTACTGTGTAATTTCGAGAATACTATATGCATATTTAAGCATATATATCGTTGTTGCTGTCTAGTTGATCAGTCATGTCTGACTCTTTTGTGACACCATGAGCTGCAGGCTGCCAGCTTCATCTATCCATAGGATTTCCCAGGCAAGAATACCAGAGCAGGTTGCCATTTCCTTCTCCAGGAGAATCCTCCTGACCCAGGGATGGAACCGGCATCCCCTGCTTTGCAGGCAGATTCTTTACCACTGAGCCACGAGGCGGTGTTTGAGTCCTCATACAGGTGAATCTGTGGGCCAGTGGCAAAGAACCCACCTGCCAATGCAGGAGACCAAAGAGACATGGGCTCAATCATGTCTCCAAGAGACATGGTGGAGAAGATTCCCTGGAGTTGGAAATGGCAACCCACTCCAGTATGCTTGCCTAGAAAATTACATGGACAGAGGAGCCTGGCGGGCTATAGTCCATGTGGTTGCAAAGGGTCAGATACAGCTGGGCTGAGTGAACGCAAGTATTCATAGTTATTTTTCACTAAAGTAAGCTTGTTTATGCTAGCATGCAATGAATTTATTATTTTACTTAAACAATACATACATTAAAATCTTTTGAACTTGAATTTTGAATATGCTAAATGTTGATAGACACAAACAAAATTTTTTTTCAGTGTCTGCTACAATTTTTAAGGGTAGAGAGGGGTTTTGAGGGCAAAAGTTTTCATCATTATTGCTACATGCCATGGAGGCAATATATCAGATGCAGAGACTGGCCTATTTTTTTTTTTTTCAAAGGCTGTGCAGTGGTCCCTTGAATGGAGGTAATTTCCTTTAACAATAAATTCATTTTTATTACAAATGTAATACTTAGTCATGATTTTCAAATTTAAAGAGCCAGAGAAGGATAGAAAGAAAAAAGAATTACTGTCTTCTCATTTTTCTCAATCCCAGTTTTGATCCCCAGGGGGAACAATTTTTATCAGTTTCTTCTAGATCAGCGGTTCCCTGCTCAGGGTGATTTTGTCTCCAGGGAGCATCCGGCAATGTCTGGGGACATTTTTGGATGTCACAACTGGGGAGTGGGTGTCATTGGCATATCGTGGGACCAAGGATGCTGGTAAATGGCCTACAATGCACAGGACAGGCCCCCCCGCCCCCCGCCCCACCAACAAAGAATGATCTGGTCCAAGAAGTAACTAGTGCTGGGGTGGAGAAAAGCCTTCTTTAGACATTATTTGTTTATATGTTCTCTCCTGCTTTTTTTTCCTAACCTTTATTTTTATTAACACAAATGATATTTTGCTAAATCAATTTTTAAAAGTGACTCAACTCATAGGGGATTAGGGATCCCTTTGAACACCAGATAAACCCCCCAGAAAGCAATATCCATATTTACAATGTTTTGTACATAATTTCAGGAGCTTCACAGTCACTAAATGAGCCCTGCCTGAATCCCCTGGGTGTGGGATTTTCGCTTGCTTCTTTGTCTGTTTTTTAAAGATGTACTTGCTCATGTATTTTTGGCTGCACTGGGTCTTTGTTGCTGTGTTGGGCTTTCCCTAGTGGTGGCGAGCAGGGGCTACTCTGCTTGGGGTCCTCGGGCTTCTCGCTGCGGTGGCTTCTCTCGTTGCCGAGCACAGACTCTAGGGCATGTGAGCTTCAGCAGTTGCAGTGTGCAGGCTCAGTAGTTTTGGCTCCTCGGCTCAAGAGCAGAGGCTCAGTAATTGTGGTGCTTGGGCTTAGTTGCTCCGTGGCGTGTGGGATCTTCCTGGACCAGGGATCGAACCCATGTTCCCTGCCTTCAATTCTTAACCTCTAGACTACCAGACAAGCCCCAGCTTTTATTTTCTGGCCATGCCATGCGGCATGTGGGATCTGAGTTTCCCCACCAGGGATCGAGTCCTGCACCCCCTGCGGCGGAAAGGCAGAGTCGTAGCCACTGGACCACCGAGGAGGTCCCCAAGGATGTGTGATTTTCAAATCCCAGCCCTAGAGCACCCCATCCAGAGAGAGAGATCACTAACTTTGCATCCCTCAATCCCTTCTTAGACAAGAGGACAAAGGGGCAGAGAGAGCAATAATTTGGTTATGGGTCCTTTAGGGAGGCAAGGCAAAGCAAAGATTGGAACTCGGGCCACCTGACTCCCCAGCGCTGGAATATTTCCACTTCACCCTGAATGAGGACGTTTCAGAAACGCTGATCTTCTCTTCCTGGTACAGCGGGGAAACACGCCACCAGCACTCTGTTCCTCTTGAGAAAACACAAAAGGCCCAGCTGTTGTTGATGAGAAACACTCAGGCACCTGGGAAAGAGCACATTCAGGATGTGAGGCGGGGGAGAGGGCTTGGGCAGGGACTGCTGGGGGGGTAAGGGACCCTGAAATATGCAGCCACTCGCTCCCTGAGTCATTCAGTCTTTCCTTCATCCATCCATTCATTCTGCATCTGGGAATTGCAGCTTCCCGTCGACCAGGGCTGGGTTCTGGGGGACACCAGAGTGAACCAGACCCCTGCTTGTCCTGAACAGCTCCTTGCTCTACTTGGGGAGCCCGACTGTTGGACCAGTCACAATGCAGGGTGACTGTGCTCTAATGGGAACACTACCAGTTGTGGAGGAAGTGCGGTTGTAACACTTGATGCAGCCTTGAGAGGTCAGGGAAGGCTTCCTGGAGGAAGAGGCAACTCAGTTGAATCTTTAGGAGCAAGTAGAGAGTTTGTCATACGGATGAATGATGGAAAGGGAGTCTGGAAAAGGGAGCCACACTCAGAAAACTTGAAAGCGTGAAGGAGCTGGACACGGTAGGGAAAAACAACTCCAGCTTGCAGGAGGCATTGGGGAGTTTCCTGGTAGTGCAATGGTTAGGAGTCTGTGCTTTCACTGATGAGGGCACGGGTTCAATCCCTAGTCAGGGAACTAAGATTCTGCAAGCCTTGCAGCATGGCCAATAAAATAAAAAGGCTCCCTTGTAGGAGGCAGCAGTGGGGTGGCATAAGATGGGACTGGTGACCTTGGCAGAAGGGCACAGGTGAGGAGCTGAGCTTTCTCCCCTGAGGGTAAGAGGGGGCCATCGGAGAATTCTGAGCAGAGGAAGAACAGGACAGTTCTGAATGTTAGAAAGGGGCCAAGTGGAAACTGGGCTTCGGGAGAAGGGAACCAGTGGTAGGAGCTGATGGTACAGTCCACCCAGGAGCAGGTCAGAGAGGAGGAAAGGGGAGCAAAAGGGACTCCAGAAGGAGATGAGTCTATGTACAGGGTTGTGGCTGGTTGTGAGGAGCAGGGGAGGGAAGACACTGAGGAGGCCCCCTGTGAGTTTCACGGTGCAGTGATTTACAAGGCATACTAGTTACCTGTGCTGCATAACAAGCTACCACACGCACGGGGGCTTAAAACAACATGTGTTTACTATTTCACAGTTTACCGTGGAATCTCGTACAGTTCAACAGGGGTCTTACAAGCCTGAAACCAAGAAGTCGGCTGGCTGGGTCCTCATCTGGAGGTTCAATTAGGAAGAGATCCACTTCCGCTCCCTCAGGTTGAATAAAATTCATTTCCTGAGGTTGTGTGACTGAAGTTCCTGTAGCAAGTTTTTTTGTTGTTTTTTTTTTGGCCTTGTGATATTTTCGGAACCTTAGTTCCCTGACCAGGTGTTGAACCCAGGCAGGGCAATGAAACTGCTGTGTCCTAACTGCTGGACTGCTAGGGAACTCCACGTTTTGATTATTGACTATAGCTGTGCTATGAACATTGGCGTGCATGTATATTTTTGACTTAGCATTTTCGCTGGATATGTGCCCAGGAGTGGGATTACTGGATCATATGGTAATTCTGCTTTTAGTTTTTCAAGAAATCTCCGTGCTGTTCTCCAGAGTGGCTGCACCAACTGACATTCCCACCAACATTCTAGGAGGGCTCCCCTTTCCCCACACCCTCTCCAGCATTTCCATTCTAACTAGTGTGAGCTGATTCTTGACTCTTTCTAAAAGAGACCACCTGCCTGGGTCAGGCCCACCCAGGATAATCTTCCTTTTGACTAACTTCAAATCAACTGATTAGGGACCTTAATTACACATGCAAAATCCCTCCCTCTTACATATAACATAATCTAATCAAGGGGATGGTACCACATCCTATTTTATAATCCTGCCCACATTCAAGAGGAGAGAATTCTACAGGGGTGTGTGCACCAGGTGGTGGGAATATTGAGGGTCATTTTGGAGTTCTGCATGCCATATGAGACCAGGGGGTGTAAGGCTGGAGGACCTGCTCAAGGTTAGGGGCTTGGCAGACCTATCTCTGAGCCTACAGTTTCTAGGTCTCCAGGTTAATTCCGTGGGAGACTGCGGTTAATGCAAGATGAATTCAGGAGCAAACTTAGAAATGAGAGCTGAAAGGGTCCATTTTCTGCAACACCCCTCTGAAGAGTCCTTCCAGGAGCTGAAGGCTCGTTCAGTGGGTCTAACATTTCTAGGATGCAGAATGAAATTCAGAGATGCTGGACTTTATTTCTTCAAAGGATAAACATGTGATCCAGACATTCCACCCCTAGCTATATGTACATCCAAAGTGAAAGTGCACGTTGCTGAGTCGTGTCCGACTCTTTGCGACCCCATGGACTATACAGTCCATGGAATTCTCCAGGCCAGAATCCTGGAGTGGGTAGCATTTCCCTTCTCCAGGGGATCTTCCCAACCCAGGGATCGAACCCAGGTCTCTCGCATTGCAGGCGGATTCTTTACCAGCCGAGCCACCAGGGAAACCTGCTGTACATCCAAGAGACATGAAAAAATGTTGCCACAAAAAAGTGTACACAAATGTTCACAGTAGCGTTACTCAAGTGGCCAAATCCAGACTAACCCAAATATCCAATAGACAAATGTGGTGTATCCATACAACGGAATATTATCCCGCAATAAAAGGAAGTGGAGTCCTGATACAACATGAATGAACCTTGAAGACATGCTGCTGAGGGAAAGAAGCCCATCACGAATGAACAGACACGATTCCCTTTATATGAAATGTCTAGAACCGGCAAATCTATCCAGACAGAAAGTAGACTAATGATTGCCTAGGGCTGGGTAGGGTATGTGGGGAGATGGAGGGTGGTGGCTGGCCAAGGGGTGTGTGACATCTCCTTGGAATAATGAGAATGTTCTTAAGTGTGTCCAAGGTGGATGCATGCCCTATTTTATAAGTATAGTTAAAAGCCCTTGAACTGTACACTTGAAATGGGTGAATTGCATGGCATGCGTGTTCCAACTCAATAAAGTTGCCAAAAAAAGAGAGAGAGAAAAGATATGCCCTCTGAAAGAAGAAATCATAAGTGTAGTACTTAACGCCACAAAATTCTTCTAACCAACAGAAGAATTAAAAATACTTCTAGGGAGGAAAATGAGGTCTACATGAGTTAAAGCCTAATCTATCAGAGCGAAGAATCTATGAGGTATAATGTTGCTGCATCCAGAAGACCATTATTTAGGGATGTAAAGGCAAATAAGAGAAGAAATAGTTGACAATGGTAAAAGACTACCAATAAGAAGCAAGATTTGAGGTGGAACAGACTGCATTCCTCTTATTTATGATCTTTTGCTACTGACGCCTAGTGAGTAGAGTCCCCTGGATGCTGGGTAGCCCCCTCCCCCCATCCATCACAGAGAATCATCCAGCCGAAATGTCAGTAGTTCTGAGGTTTAGAAACCCTGGCTTATTTTATCATCTTCGTGTTGTTTTCACCCTTTCAAAGTATCTATTTTTGCTTATTTATAGTTCCCCCAGTTAGGATATAAACATCTCCCCCATACTCCAGCCAAAGAACCAAGAAGCAGTGAAAAATATCACAGTTTCTGGAATCTGAAGACTTGACTCGGTGTTTCCATTGTTACCGCTTCCAATTTGCAGTCTGTGTTTACCTCTCAGCCTCAGTTTTCACGTCTTTAAAATGGGAGCTAAGAGAACCCAGAAGACCTAGCCCATGCCTGCCAATCATTTAGAATCTGTAACCTTCAGCAGTCAATTCATATCTATTACCATTGCTGTCCACGTCTCTCTCCTCCTCCCTGGCGAAAGAACCGAGGCTGATGGGTGAGTTCCAGGCCCCTTCCCTGGAGGCTGGTGTTTCTTTGCTTCTAAATCAAGGATGTCAGAATGCCCCTCTAATAGCCCTTTCCCCTGTGGGGCACAGTGAAGATTCAGTAAACTTACCTGTGAAATTCCAGTGGAAATCTGAGATGCTGCTTTGGGGGAGGTAGTTGGATGTGTGGGGAGCACAGGGTTTCTCTGTCTTCTGCCAGCCCCACCCCCCACCCCCAACCCTACCAGCAGGGAGGAGCTGACACGGGAAGAACACAGGAATGGTTAAGCGGCTCTGAAGTTCATCACCTTTTGCTGACCAGTCACAGCAACTCCCTGCAAAGAGGCTGCTTCATCTCCAGACCTGACTCTGTATTTCCCAGGTGATCATGGGAAAATCACTGCACATCTCCAAGCCTCAGTTTGTTCATCTTCGATATGGGAACATCAGCGCCCACGCTGCAAGTACTCAGCAAGGATTCCATGAGACAGTATGCAAACTCGCTAGCCCAAGTCTGTGGCTAGGGCTAGCTTTGAGTTTTTGAGTTTTTGTTTTGTTTTCTTAATTGGGGTATTGTTGCTTTTCAGTGTTGTGTTAATTTTTGCTGTACAAAGAAGTTAATCAGCTATATGTACACATATATCCCCTCCCTTTCGGACCTTGCTCCCGTCAAACTGACATTTCTTCAAAGAAGACATTCAAGAGGCTCATGAAAAAATGCTCAACTTAACTAATTATTAGAGAAAGGCAGATCAAAACTACAATGAGGTATCACCTCACACCAGTCAGAATGAGCCGTCATCAAAGTATCTACAAACAAGAGCTTTTAGCTTTTGATTCCATTTCCATGAACACACAGTCTGGAAACACTGCTTGTCTAGAGCAGCCTATAGAGACCTTTTCTCACCAGTGTTCTGTTTAATTGCAGGCGAGTTTTTGCTCCCATTATAACTGAGTCTAGAAGAGAGGAAATGTTTTGCCCAAGGTCACACAGTGGCTACAGGCAGCTCTGAGGTTTGAATCCCTAAACCAAACTTTCTGACCCTCATCTCAGATCTTCTACCTCGAGTTGTCCCACCTTCTACCCACTGGCTAGTTCTAGAACTTGCAAATCCACGCATCTCAAAACTGTTACATAGCCCTCCAACCCAACCCCAGACAGACTTCTTTAAAACTTATTTCCACTCAAGCTTCAAACATCCTACTTTTCTCCTCACTCCCATCCCTATCTTGAGGGGAATCTAACTCTTTGAACTACGGGTGGGTAGGGGGTAAGAAGAAAAATATATATATTGGTGAAACTCAAAAGGCTTCCGATCCTGGCAAATTGAATATAATTTTATTTTCAGTGGCTCTTTGCCCTTGCCACTTGGTGGGGGGTGAATAGTGGGGAGACTCGGGGAGGTGGAGCTTTTCCTTGGGTTTGGGGAAAGGGGAGAGCTCCTGGGGTCCTTTTTAAAAGGCCCTCCCCTCATTTCCGGCCGCTGCTGCCAGCCTTGGCTGGGCGCCTGGATCCTGTTGCTATGACGACAGGAAGAGGCGGTGGCGGCGGCAAGCGATGCTGTGGAGAGATGGAGGCTAGTGGGGGTGGGGTGGTGGCTTTGAAATGGGGATGGGGGTAGGGAGCGGAGGCTGGGGCCGCGGGCGGGGGCGGGGGCAGGGGGAGCCTTTCTCTCTGACCTCCTCCGTTCGTCGGAGCCTGGCCCCTCTATTTTCCTCCAGCTTGTTTTGGATGCCTCTTCCGTCTCTACCTCTGTCTCCCGTTCCCTGGATCTCTCGCTCCCCCAGCCCCAGTCTATCCCCATCTGTCTCCCTCTCTGGGTCTCTCTCTTCCCTTCTGCACCTGCCTTTCTGTCTCCAGGCACTTTCTGCCACTCAGCTCCCGCCTGCCTAAATTTCTTTCGTGTTCTCTCTCTCTCCTCTCTCTAGCGTTCTTCTCTCTATTGGGACTGTTGCCCCCAGCCCCAATTTCTCTCCCTGCTTCATCTCTCCCTTCCTCTCCCCCTCTCTCTCCCCCATGTTCTCAGTCTCTCTCTGTCTGTCTCCCCCCATCTGTCTCTCCTCCCCCTCTCTGGATGACTCTCTCTGTCTCTTCTTCCCTCCTGCTACCCAGATCCTGACCCCCCATCCTCTCCCTCGCCAAAATCTTTCCCCACCCCCATCTCTCCCCCGTCTCTGGCTTTCTCTCTTTCCGTCTCTGCCTCTGTCCCCTTCTCTCTCTGGGTATTTCGCTCTCTCTGTGTGTGTCTCCCTCTTCAACTTCCTTCTGCTACCAGCCGCTGCCTCCCCCAATTTTCTCCCTCCCCCATTTCTGTTTCCCCGACTCCGGGTCTCTCTCTTTCCGCTTCTCCTGGCTCCGTCTCTCTGCCTCCCTCTCTGGGTCTCTCTCTTCTTCCTCAGCTTCCTCCTGCCACGCAGACCCTTCCCCCCACCACTTCCCTCCCCCCCCCATCCATCTCCTCTCCGTGGCTCCCCCATCCTCGGCGGCTCCCCTCCCCCCTCCCTCCTCCTTCCCTCTCTCGTCCTCCAGCTCCGCACTTTACCCGGAGACACGAGAACCAAATTGTCTCCTCACCTTTTTTTTTTTTTCCCCATCCCGACCCCCTCTCCCTCCGGGGCCCGAGCTCAGAGCTGCCCCCAGCCTCCCCTCCCAGCTCAACACCCCCATTCCCCGCTGTCCACCTCCTCATCACCGCCCCCGACCAGGTCGGACGCCTGGGTCCCTCGCTGCTGGGGGAGGGGGAGCAGTGAGAATTGGGAGCCCCAAGGGCTGTTCTGGGGGGGTTGCCGACAAGGGGGCTCAACGTCCCCTCCCCAGTGCATCGGAGAGTTGACCTATCGTTAACAGAGGTGAGACAGATCTTTTTATTAATCGGAGGTGGGTGGATGTGGAGAAGGAAGGCTCTGTGACACCCCCCCCCCCAATTCTGGAGGAAGGAGCTGGTCCCCTTCCAAGGGAGAGGGGAAGATGACCCCTCTCATATACCGGAGCTTTCGAATTGGGGGGTCCCCTGCTCCCTCCTTTGCTGCCGCTGACAGGGGGATGAAAGGAAGAACCCCTAAAACCAAGAAAATTGCCCCCCAAATCGACAAAATGAAAAGATCTTCCGATCTTGATTTGATGGAGAATTTCGCTCAGGGGCCTCCTCTTTCCATCCCTTCCTTATCCCAGGGATGGTGGCTTTAGGGGGGCCCCGCAGGGGCAGGGGTACATCCCGGGGTCACAGCCTCACCCCAGGTGGAGGCAGGAATTTGCTAGGACAGTGGAGGTGTTGCTGCCAATGGTGAGGGGCACAGATGCGGAGAGAAGAGGCCGAGAGGCGGACAGGAGGGTAAACTCAGCATCTTTCTAGAGAGGAGAGAGGGGAAGGGTCCAGAAGTGAGGAGAAGTGGTGGTGGTGGGGAGGTGTCTGGGGATGTCAGCATCCAGGGCACTGAAGAATCGGGCTGGGCCAGGGGCCACGCGTGGGCAGGCAGGAGTGGAGGGGAGGAGAGAACACACGTGTGGGGCCCCAGTTGCCATGGAGACACCCCCCCATAGACAACCTTTCCAACACCCCTCCTTGGAGCAAACCCAGTGAGGGCCAGCTGATGGGGGCGGAAGAGGCCAAGGTCACCCTGATATGGGACCCAGTATGGGGTTGGTTCCCCCCCCTCCCCTAAGGCTTCCAGGTTCTTAACTGGAATAGGGGTTTGGGGGAAGAAGCGTAAGAAAGTGAGTGGTGGGAGCAGGTAAGGGATGTATGCCTGGAATGGGATGGAAGAAGCAGGGCCAGGGGGCATGGTGGTGGGGTGCTGTGGGAGAGGAACGTGAAGGGACACTTGGGGGGGGTGCTGAGTGGGAAATTATTCCTGCTTGAAACAGAGTTGTAATCGTGGGGATCAGATTTTTCTGAGTGGCACCATCTATGGAGGGGAGCTTTTTAAATTTGGAAGAAAAATGAATGTACAACTTACGTTGCTGCACAGATGAAAGAGTAGGGGAGGTCTGGGGGTGTTCCCAAGGGGAGTTTGGGGGTTGCTGGAGAGCCACGAAGGGGATTCTCTTGAGCAGAAGAGATGTCGGAAGCTAGAGTGAGGGGAGCAGGATGGCAGGAGTTTATGGGATTGACTCTTCGCGATGTGAAAGTCAGGGTAGAGGTGAGGGGAGGAGGTTCTTGTAAGTTCAAGAGAGAGTGGGAGGTCAAAGTGAGCTGGGGAGATCTGGAGTTGATGGATGGGGCTTATCCTCCTGGGTGACAGATAGGGCTCGAAGTAGTGGGGAGCTGGTGGGGGGCGGCAGGGTAATAGGGTGGGGGGATGCTCGGCAGGGGCTGGGGGATTTCCTTCCACCGCTGAGAGTTCACAGGCCCAAGCGTGGCAGATTTCTGAATGGAGAAGAGTTTGGGGTCTGGAGAAAGGGATTCCTGTGAGTAGAAAATGCCATGCAACTCACGGAGGAAATTTTTCTTAATGGAGGAGAAAGCGATGGCTATGATGAGTTTGTCTAAGTTGAATCCGTTTCGGAAGACTCCCATAAGGAAACGAGAGAGTGGGGGGGGTTTCCTTGAGTCCAGTACATGGTAGGGGATGGGAGGATGGTCGGAGGGAGTCAGGTGGGGGCAGTTAGAGGGGATGTTAATGGAGATGCGGGCCATTCTTCTAAACCAGAGAGTCCAACACTGTTGGATTGTTTAAAAGAATCGCCTGGGGAGCTTCTAAAAACCTAGATGCTCAGGGCTACATACACCCCAGGCTGGTGAAACTGGAGTTTCTCAAGCATCAGTGTCTTTCAAGGTCCTCTGGTGGTTTCAAGGTGCCATCAAGGTTGAGAACTCTGGTCCAGAGACTGAGTCCTGGGGTTGGGGGTGGGGTGGGGGGTAGGGAGATTCCCATACAGAGGAGACTCTGGGGGTAAGATGGTGATAGCTGTGTTTTTCCGAGTTGTGCAAACAGTGAGGATCAGTTGGGGAGATTTAGGTTCTGTTGTGCTGTTGGCTTTTTTCTTTTTTTCCCTCCAGCTAAGGAGAGATTGGGAGATTTCTTTTTCCTTAGTAGAGGCCGTGGTAGGTGAAGAGGTGGGCCTTGCAGGGAAAGACAGAGAAGGGGGAGAACTTTATGAGAACATTTTGTAAGAAATGAGGAGCAGGACAGGGGTTCCTTGGGAGGAGGAGGCTCTGGGGGCTGGGAGTGAGGGATGGTTTCCCTGTGTGTGTGTTGGGGGTGGGGGACAGTGAGACCAGGGGGCGGAGTCAGGGGGGCCTGGAAGAGTGTCCTACCCACTGGCAGGGATGCAGGGATGGGGGGTGGCTTTTTCTCAGAAGGAGGTTAGTGGGAAGACTACTGGACACAGGGAAATGTTTTTCAGAGCGAGGGAGGCAGAGGTAAGCATCGTGGAAGGCGTTTCTTCAACCTAGGAAACAGTAGGGGTATATATATATATTTAGCGTGGTGAGGGGTGCAGGTGCGGCGGTATCCAGGCGAGCCCCTGTCTAATCCTTCTCTCGCCTTACCCCTGCCCTCCACTCGCAGGCGACCATGGCGGCCCTCTGACCCCGTCCCCGGCCTGCAGCCTCCTCCTCGCCGGCCCCCTCCCCAGCCGCCCCCCCTCCCCGGCCCTCCGCCTCGGGGGGCCCCCCACTTCTGCCTGCGCTGTGCCCCCCCCCAGCCGCCGGCACGGCCCCGCCCCCGCTGCCCCGGTGGTGGCCCGCGGCCCCCCGGCTGCCCGTGGTCAAGCTGGAGTCGCTGAAGCGCTGGAACGAGGAGCGGGGCCTCTGGTGCGAGAAGGGGGTGCAGGTGCTGCTGACGACGGTGGGCGCCTTCGCGGCCTTCGGCCTCATGACCATCGCCATCAGCACCGACTACTGGCTCTACACGCGCGCCTTCATCTGCAACACCACCAACCTCACGGCGGGCGCCGGCGGCGACGACGGGCCCCCCCAGCGCGCGGGCGGCGGCGCCGCGGAGAAGAGGGACCCCGGCGGCCTCACGCACTCGGGCCTCTGGAGGATCTGCTGCCTGGAAGGTAGGGCCCCGCGCCGCCGCCCCCAAGCCTCCCGGGTCTCCCGCGGCCTCCGCCCTGGGTGGCCCTTCGTGCCCCGCTGCTCCTGCCTGGCCGCCGCCCCCCGCCACCCCTCACCCTCGGCCCCCCACCCTTCCCACCCTTCTCTGGGGCCTGACCCCCGCCTGAACCCCGCCCCCCGGCTCGCCTCTCCATCACTCAGCAGGGCCCCTTGAGCCTTTTCCTCTTCCCTGCCTTCGCGGGGAAAGCGCCCCCTCCTCTCTCCCTCCCACCCCTCCGGGGGTCCGGCCTCCCTCTACCAGGGGACCCCCTCAGCCTGGACCCCAACGCTGGCACCCTCTGCCTTCCCGCCCTCCTGCCCTCTCACCCCTGATCTCGAGGCTGCTCCTTCTCGCCCGCGGCATCGTTGCTCCCCGCGTCCTGGCTCTGAGCGCCCCGACCTCGGATGACCCCGTTTCCAGCGCCGTCCTCATCCCCTTTGACCCTCTGGCCCCACGTGGGCTGTTTGTCCCCTCAAACATCACGCCCTGTCCGACCGGAACTCGTGGTCCCCTCCTCTTTGCTTTTGGGGGCTTGTCTTCCGGGAGTCTTGTCCTGGCTTCCTCTCCCCGCCTCCGCCCCTGGTCCTTGTCTTTCCTGGCCCTTTCTGGGGCTCTGCTTCCCACTGTGTCCACTCAGCCTCCCTTTGGCCTCTTCCTCTCTCAGCGGAGGCACTGCCTCTTCCAGTCTCCGTCTCCGCTCTTTCTCTGGTCCTGCTCTTTCCCTCTTGCAGCCTCCCTCCCAGTCGGTTGCCTCTGCTTCCCACCTACCCCGACTGTCCCCCTGGGCCAGCCCTCTTCCTCTTAGCAACCCCTCCGTCCCATTCTCAGCTTTGCCATTTCTTTCCACATGGCATGGAGGTGCTGGGGCGCAGGACACCTGAGTCCCAGTCCTCTCGTGCGTCGGTCCCCGCTCCCCTGTGTGGCCGCTACCTGCTCACCTCCCCAGCCTCACCAGCCCTGGTCTGCAACGCGAAGAAGGAACCAGCCAATCCCCAATTTCCCCCTACAGGACCCAAAAGATCACAATTTGTCACTTCTCTGTTTTTAATCCTTCTCTTTTCCCCATCGTTTCCTCCTCCGTTTTGCTGGGCGCTCTCAATAGGCCAGAAATGTTTTTCTCTTATTTAATCCCCTGGCGGGGGCAGGATGCTATCCTCTGGTTGGGGATGAGGAAACTGAGGCTCAGAGAAGTTAAGCCACTCGCCCAAGGTCACCCAGCTGTGGCTGGGGGCAGAGCCAAGAGAACTCAGGTCTGAAGGATGGGATTTACAGCTATGCTTTGTCTGGCGTGCGGAGCGTTTAAAACCGAAACCACAATCGGAATCGGTTGCCAACATTTAAAAATAGGGAGACTGCACGTTGAGAATCCGATCTCCAGCTTCTTTTGAACTAGTGGGAGATCTGATAACATGGGGCTGGCATTGTCCAGCAGTCCTGGTCGGCCAGGTCCCAGTAGCGGCTGCTTCTTCAGATCACGCACGTGGGTCTCCTTTTCCCCAGTCACCTCTGCTCCCTATTGCCTCACACCCATCCAATTTCCCCATGATGTTACTCTCTTCCTCGTGCGGGCATCTGACTTCATCTTCATTCCCTGGTCTGACCGAGCATCAGGCACAGAGCCGTGTGTGGGGACTTGCCTCTTGGAACCCCCAGGACAATGTACTGTGAATCATAATATTTCCATGTTTTCATCCCCTCCTTCAAAAGCACTGTTTATTGAGTTTCTACTATGTGCCAGGCACCATTCTCGATACTGGAGCTACAGCTCAGTGCAAGGAAAAACAGCAACAACAAAGATCCCTGTTGTTATGTGTCTTACATTCTAGAAGGAGAGACAGATGATAAGAGAGATGAGTAAATACAACATCTAGGGTGTTAGATGGAGCTGAGTGCTAAGGAGGAAAAAGAGCAAAGGAGGGGACGGGAAGTGTTAGGGGCAAGAGTGTGAAGCTGTAGAAACTGGAGATAAAGGAGACCGAGCAGCTGACATCCGAAGGGTGGGCTGAATGGACCCAGAGATGGAGCCATGTGGCTTCTGGAGGGAAATGCTTTAGGCTGTAGAACCCGGCTCATCAATGGGAATGTGCCTCGTGTCTGGGACTGCCAGGGGAGACCCACCACCCGGCCAGGGCAGAGCTGGTGAAGGAGGAACGCGGTAGGAGGTGCCAGCAAGGTGCACGAACTTTCAGGTCCTGGGATGTGATCTGCTTTTCCCGTCGTAGGCTCCTGGGCAGAGGAGTGATAGGAGCTGGCTGAAAGGTTAAGGGGATCGCTGTGCTGTGTCTCTGAGAGGGAGGTGGGAGGGAAAAGGGAAAACAGGAGCTGGCTTATCTGGGATGGGAGACGTAGAATTAGGGTTTGAATTGAGAGCACTTTCTGCAGCTACAGCGGGCAGGCAGGAACTGCTGATGGGGACAGTGGCAGGATGTGAGAGAAAGGAGTCTGGATGTCTTGAAAGCAGGGTTTTCCAACCTCAGCCTTGTTGACATTTTGGGGGATGGATAATTCCGCATTGCAGTGGCCAGTGGTGGTGGTGGTGGGTGGCAGGTGGAAGGAAGGTCCTCTGTCTTGCAGGAGGTTTAGCAATATTCCCAGGCTCTACCTCCAAAGACCAGCAGCATCCATCAGCGTGTCCACCAAAATCGCCAGCTGTCTCTGGACTAGGAATAAAACTGCCCCTAGTGAGAGTCACTGCTCGGAGTCTATGGCCTGAGCCCTGGACAGTGTGGTAGGAGTGGAGGCAGGGGGTATTTATCAGTTGAAACAGTCGGTATTTTATGTATTTGTCTTACTTTCTCTCAGTTGTTCAGTTGCTCAGTCACGCCCAACTCTTTGTAGCCCCATGGTCTGTAGCCCACCAGGCTCCTCTGTCCATGGGATTCTCCAGGCAAGAAGACTGGAGTGGGTAGTCTTTCCCTTCTTTCTCTAGGGGATCTTCAGGACCCAGGGATCGAACCCGTGTCTCCCGCATTGGTGGGCAGATTCTTTATCATCTGAGCCACCAGGGAAGCCCTAACTTATCGTAAGGAGGGCTATCATGAGCTCAGGTTTGGAAATGTTAAATTGGGGGTGCCTGCTGGTCATAATGTCTAAGACAGGAGTCCACATAGGAGAGGCCCCACAAAGCGCCGCACAGTCGATCTTTTAGGCTTCGTGGGGCGTGTGATCTCTGTCACCGCTACTCCTAAAAACAACCAGAGACAATGCGTGAGTGGATGAGTGTGGCTGGGTTCCAATTAAACTTCCTTTACGGGCACTGACATTTGAATTCTATATCATTTTCTCATACCACGAGAGTCTTCCTTGACAGTTTTTCAATCTTTTTTTTTTTTTTTAATAAGTAAAACCTACTCTTCACTGGGTTTGGCCGTTGGGCCGTAGTTTGCTAACCTCCCCCGCCCCCGATCTAAGACATTAGCGATAAGACGTATGAGGCCAGAGTTCAGGAGGCTGTCTGGGCTGGGGGGGCGGTGGGTCATGGCATGGATGGATGAGCAGAGGCGGAAACACACACAAAGAGTAGCTGAAGGGCCAATGACTGAGCTAGTCCAGTATTCAAAGACAATCAGACAGATGAGAAGAGCCAGCGAAGGGAGCTAAGAAAGGGGAGACCACAGAGGTTGGGGGGAAATAATGGGCTAAGTGGGGTCCCCAGAGACAAAGGAAATGACTTAAGGACGGGTTAAAGGCAGGTCGGCTTTATTGTTACTTGATCATCATTCGTGTGCCACTGGAGTCTCACAGTAACCCTGTGCACTGTTTACGACCAAAAGCTTAGGGCTCAGAGAAGGGAAGCAACTTTCCCAAGGTCACACAGCTAACAGGCCATCGAGTCCGCGCTGGAGTCCACGTCTGTTTTGTTTCCTAAGTCAGCACATCCACCAGCCTCCATCCTATCCAAGGATCCAGGAGTGTAGAAACTGTTCCCCTGGGGCCACGGTCCCCAGAAGGTGCTGTCCCCCAGGGAATTCTTGGGTCTTATCCTGTCTCCTTCCAAGTGTCTCTGAGAAACGCAGTAGGAAGTGGTGTTGGAGACCTAGACTCTGGAACAGAACTCACTGGGTTACCTCCTGCCTGCCAGGCACTGAAACGTGACCTTGAGCCATATGTTCAACATCCCTGCTTCTTTTCACCATCAGTGAGATGGGCGTTATAATAACCCCTAGCCTGCAGGGCTACGGAGGGAGCCCAGTGAGTTATTCCATTCAGAAGGCCAGTAGACACAGCGTAAAGGCTAGACTGTGTGGCTTCTATTCTGTTCTTATTATTAGGAATTTGGGTGACCCATCCCTGAATCTCCCCTCCTCGATAACCAGGGAGTCCCATCCCTCCAACCAGCGCTGCCCAACAGAAACATCACACAAGCTGCCTCTCTCTAACTTAAATGTTTCTGTGCTGTGTGCTTTGCTGACTCGCTCAGTCATGTCCGACTCTTTGCCACCCCGTGGACTGTAGCTTTGTACTAGTGACATTAAAGGGCTTCCCTAGTGGTTCAGTGGTAAAGAATCTTCCTGCCAATGTAGGAGACGTGGGTTCAGTCCCTGGGGTGGGAAAATCCTCTAGAGAAGAAAACGGCAACACACGCTAGTATTCTTGACTGGGGAAGCCCGCAGACAGAGGATCCTGGCGGTCTACAGTCCACGGGGTCGCAAAGAGTCGGACACGACTGAGTGATTCAACAGCAACACTAAGTGACATTAAAACAAGTAAAAAGGGAAGGTTCAACGGATCTAATTTAATAAATGCAATTAGACAATATAGTATATTAATATAAAGGTTAGTAACCGATTTTATTTAATCAAGCAGAGCCAAAATATTATTTTAGTATGTGAGCAATATAACAAATATTAATGAAATACGATGCTTTCTTCTTCAAAATGAATCTGAAATCTGCTGCATATTTTAAGCTCACCCTTCATCTCAACTGCCACCTTTCAGAACCAACCTCCTGGGGCTGGGGGCATCCGGATGGGTCTAGCCCCCTTCTCAGGAATCTCAGGGCTCAGAATTTGGACCTACAGCCCAATTTACTCTAGCAGCCTATTGAAAGCCCCTGTGCTCAGCACTTTGCAGGCCTTATTATCTCATTGAATCCTCCCAATTGCTCCAGGAGGGAAGGTATTATTATCATGAGAGTTTGTCAGAGCAGGAAGCTGATGGCCAGAAAGGGGAAGTGAGTCAGCTACAAGGCCACCCAACATGCCGGGGGCAGTGCACGCGTCTGCACGGGCCTTCACCCCCACGCCCGCCGGGGTCTGTGCTCTGCCGGCCCTCAGGGACGCGCCGGTTTGCATCACCACCATTCCTGCACACACAGAGCTCCTAGCTCAGGCGGTTGGATAATATGCAGAGGCAAGCTGCATAACCCCCAGGTTTTCTGCTCTTTAACTCCTGTGTTTCACAGCGTGTGCGTGCTAAGTCGCTTCAGTGTGTCCAACTCTTTGCGACCCGATCAACTGTAGCCCACCAGGCTCCTCTTTTCATGGGATTCTCCAGGCCAGGATACTGCAGTGAGTTGCCTTGCCCGCCTCCAAGGGATCTTCCCCACTCACGGATCGAACCTGCATCTCTTATGTCTCCTGCATTGGCAGACGGTTCTTTAACCATGGCGCCAGGTGGGAAGCCCCACACGTGCGCGGAGTGAGCACTTGTCAAACCTTATCTGGTCATATCACCATCCTCATTTTCCAAGCCAGCAAGCTGAAGCTCAGAGGTATTCAAAACCCCAAAGCCACACAACTGGGAAGTTACCGTCCTAGTATGCAGAGCCAGAGAATACACTTTCAAAGCCTGAGCTTGGGGCTACCATAACCACTGGGTTCTGCTTCCCTAAAGACACTCCCTTCTGGGAATTCCCTGGCCGTGGAGTGGTCAGGACTCCCTGCTTCTACTGCAGGGGACACGGGTTCGATCCTTGGTTGGGGAACTAAGATCCCACAAGCTGCACAGTGTAGCCCAAACAAATGAACAAGCAGAAAGCTCACCTCTGAGGTCCAAACTCTCCTCCTCATGATTTAACTTCTACATGGGATTGAGCAACTTACGCCTCAGTTTCCTCACCTGTAATGCAGTGAAGTGAAGCAGTGAAGTGAAGTCGCTCAGTCATGTCCCACTCTTTGCGATCGCATGGACTATAGCCTACCGTGCTCCTCCGTCCGTGGGATTCTACAGGCAAGAATACTGGAGTGGGTTGCCATTTCCTTCTCCAGGAGATCTTCCCAACCCAGGGATCGAACCCGGGTCTCCCACATTGCAGGCAGACGCTTTACCATCTGAGCCACCAGGGAAGCTCAAGAATACTGGAGTGGGTTGCCATTCCCTTCTCCAGGGGATCTTCCTGACCCAGGGATTGAACCCGGGTCTCCCGCATTGTAGGCAGACGCTTTACTGTCTGAGCGATCAGGGAAATTTGCAGGAGTGCTATTATTTCCTGGTATCCTAAGGGTTGGTCATCCATGCTGAGGGTATTGTTCAGTCGCCAAGTTGCGTACGACCCTTTGTGACCCCATGGACTGCAGCACGCCAGACCTCCCCGTCCCTCACCATCTCTCAGAGTTTGCCAAAGCTCAAGTCCGTTGAATCAGTGATGCCATCCAGTCCTCTTCTGAGAGTGTTAACAGCTGTCAAATGCTTGGAGTGGTGTCTGGTGTGTGGTTAGCCCTCAGTAAGTTTTATACTAGTTAAGTGGACCTCCCAGGTGATTCAGTGGTTAAGAATCCACCTGTAACGCAGGAGATACGAGTTCCATCCCTGGGTGAGGAAGATCCCCTGGAGAAGGGAATGGCAACCCACTCCAGTATTCTTGCCTGGGAAATCCCTTGGACAGAGGAGCCTGGTGGGTACAGTCCATGGGGTCGCAAGGAGTCAGCCATGACTTAGTGATTAAATAACAACAAAGTACTAGTTATTATTACTTACAGCATGACTAGTCTGTGGAGAGAGTCTCCATGCTGTCTACCTTCCATGCTCAATCTCACTGAATTATCATTCATATTTTGAGAAAAGCACTATGATCCCATTCAAGAAAGAGAGAGCTTGAACCCACCTACCAGACCATAGTGGATGTGCTGTTGGGTAAGCATTTGCTCCCACAAGATGTATCTTCATTCATTCATTCAATTGCTCTTTTTTTAAGTGTAGTAAAATGCACATAACATAAAATATATTATCTTAACCCATTTTAAAAGCACAGTTCAGCAGTGTTAAGTATATTTACATTGTGTGTCAAGCTCCAAAACACTTTTCATTGTGCAGAATTGAAACTCTACCCATTCTTCCCCGCTCCCAGCCCCTGGCAACCATCATTCTTTCTGTCTCTGTGAATTTGACCGCTATAGACACCTCATATGAGTGGGATCATAGTGTTTGTATTCGTGTGACTGACTTATTACACTTTGCATGTCTTCAAGGTTCATCCAGGTTGTGGCATGTCTTAGAATTCCATTGTTTTAAAAAGGCTGGATAATATTCCGTTCTATCCATATGCCATACTTTGTTTATCGGTTCATGCGTTGATGGACCCTTAGGTTGCTTTTGGCTGTTGTGAATACTGCTGCTACAAAAATGGATATATTTGTATATTTCTTAGAGACCTTGCTTTCAATTCTTTTTCGTATATACCCAGAGGTGGAATTGCAGCTAAGGTCCCCCACATGCCTCCTGGCCAAATAAACCAAAACCTAAAACTGAAGAATTATGGGATTCCCTGGTGGCTCAGGGGATAAAGAGTCTGCCTGCAATGTGGGAGACCTGAGTTCAATCCCTGGGTCCGGAAGATCCCCTCGAGAAGAAAACGGCAACCCACTCCAGTATTCTTGCCTGGAAAACCCCATGGACGGAGGGGCCTGGAGGGCTACAGTCCATGGGGTCGCAAAGACGGAGTGACTTCACTTTCATAGTAATTTTGTTTTTAATTTTTTGAGGCCCCTCCATCCTATTGTCCATAGAAACCAAACCAGTTTACTTTCCCACCAACAGTGCAGACAGGTCCCAATTTCTCCACATCCTCACCAACACTGGTTATTTTCTGTTTTGTTTGTTTATAGTAGCCGTCTGAATGGGATGGTATCTCATATCTATGAGATAGTATTTCATTGTTGTTTTCACTTGCATTTCCCTAATGATTAGTTTATATGGACCATCTTTTCATGTACTTCTTGCCCATTCAACCATTCTTATATACAAATATCAAGCATTTCCAATGCTCTAGGCATTGTTCTAGATGTTGGGACACCTACAGGCTTAGATTCCAGTGGGAGCAAACTGCTGTGTGTTTGAATTCTGCTTCCACCACCCATCAGCTGTGAATCAATGAACCCTTTGTATGCCTCTATTTCCTCATCTGGACAATGGGTGTATGACGTGGTATCAGTGTTCCCAGCAAAGTGCTAAATCTCTGTACCTGGATTCAACCCTCGTAAAAACCGGGGAGGTGCATCCTAGTATCCCCCATGTTATAGGAAAAGGGACAGGAGCAAACTAGTCCAAATAAGGCCAACAAGGATGTGGTGTAAGGACATGATGGATTCAGGCTTCATTATCAAACCGTGCGACTCCAGTTCTTAACGTTCGGCCACTGCACGACACCAATACCATTATCTATTTCATGGGTCTCCTGGGAGCTCTGGGTGAGTTAATCTACCTCAGAAGCACTTAACAAATGTTAGCGCTTAGTGGAATTATTCACTGCCTTATAGTCCTTCTTTCCAATCCTTTCCTTTACCCGCATTTCTTTCCCTGTCATCTTCTGCCTCAAACCTCCCTTTCTGCTATCCTTATGGTTCATAATCTAATTCTTTCAACACTTATTTCTTGACGCCTCCTTTGGTGCCAGGCAATGCTAGAGACACACGAAGGAATCAGACCCCATGCCCCACCACCCCATTCAGGAACTCCCAGCGTGCTGAAGAAGATCATAGAGCAACCCAACGCATGCTTAAAAAAAAAAAAAAAAAAAAAAGAGCGGCTACCCCACCCAGAATGGGTGGGAGGGGTCTCTGTGAGGGAAAACTTCCTCAAGCAGGTGCCCGGGCGCTGCTCTCTTGCAAGGGTTAAGTTCTTCTCCAGGAAGAATGTGAGCTGAGAGTTCCAAAGCACTGGGCAGAGGCCTGGAGATGGGAAGGCGCCTGGAGAATTGAGGAAACGAAGTGTCTTTATACTGATTTATATGCCAGTCTCCAGCTAAGTAAGGATGCATGTTCTGGGAGGGAGGAGTGGGCTGTGACTCCACGACCCCTGGAGGCATACTTCACCCCTAGCTGGCCTTGGCTTGTTCCAACCGCTCCATCGCCTCCCTGAGGACTGCAGGTGCTGGGCGCCAAAAGAGGGGGAAGCCTACTCCCCAAACAGAGGATTGAAGAGACGACAACCCCACTGACCCACTGGGGCTGCTCTCTCCTCCACGGGGAATCAAGGCTTCATAGGGCCTCATGGGAGGTGGCTCAGACGGTAAAGCGTCTGCCTGCAATGCGGGAGATCTGGGTTCGATCCCTGGTTTGGGAAGATCCCCTGGAGAAGGAAATGGCAGCCCGCTCCAGTATTCTTGCCTGGAGAATCCCAAGGACCAAGGAGCCTGGTAGGTACATGGGGTCGCAAAGAGTCGGACACGACTAAGTGACTAGCATACACACATACACAGGGGAAATGGAGTCCTTTTCGTCGTCTGTTGCCTCTCCGTTTTCCCACGTGTTTTCAACGGGTTTCGAGTTGAAGGGTCCTTGACATCACTGAAACCAACACCTTCTTTCTTACAGAGGGGGAAACGGAGCCCGGAGAGACTGTACCCGTCCAGGTTACAGGGCAAAGGTCCTTGTGGCCTTTTAGCGAGTGTTGGATGTTTTCCTTTGTCCTTGTTTTAAAACCTGGTTGGGAAACTGAGGCCAGGGAGTTTGAAAGTTTGTCCCAGGTGCGCAGACGTGTTCAGAAGCCAGTATTTCCTGTCTCCCAATCAGCCCAGAAAGAGAAGGGGTTTGAGGAAAAGGGGGGGAGGTGTCTTTTCTCACCCAGAGTTCCCCAACTGTTAAGTGCCCACCACCATCACCCCCCTCCCCCCAATTCCCCTCCAGGGTTGAAAAGAGGCGTCTGCGTGAAGATCAACCATTTCCCGGAGGACACGGACTACGACCACGACAGCGCGGAGTACCTGCTCCGTACGTGAGGGTCTGGGGCGGAGTTGGGGGGATGCTGCTGGGCTCGGACACGTGGGAGGGGAGAGGGGGCTGTGCTCCCGCGCTTAGATCGACGCGCCGAGATGAGCTTGTCAGCCAATCCAAGCCAAGATACCAGATCCTCTGGCCTCCGATTGGGTCACTGGGCCCTCTCCCGCCCCCTCCTCTCACCTCGGGGCGGGCAGACGGGGGATGCCCAGAGCTAATTGGCTGCCGTGCCGGCCTGGGTTCTCCGGGCCGTGACTGGTTGTCCCTCTCCGGGCCGGGATTGACCAACCGCACCCTGGGCCCGAGAGGCAATCTGCGGCGCGGCCAGGCCACTCCCGGGAGCTGGCTGGGGAAGCCCGCGGTGCGATTGGTAGCTACCCTGAGAACGCGGCAAACCCCGAGTTGGGATTGGCTGTGGCCTCAGCCGGGCTCAGAAATCGCAGAATCTGGTTGCCTGGGGTTTGGGGGAGAGTGGAAAGGACTGCAGAGAGAGAGAGAGAGAGAGAGAGGAGAAAGGGGGAAAGAGAAGGGAAACCCAGAGCTACGGATGAAGCAAGGCAGAAAAGGGAGGAGAGAAGAGACAGGAGAAAAAGAAGAGAGCGGGAGAGGGAGCGATGGAGGGGGCAGGGGAAGAGAGAAGAGAGACCCGGAGAGACAGGTGAAGCCAGGCGGACGGGGGGGGGGGGGTGGGAGGGACAGCGGGATTTAGAGATGTGATAGAAAGAAGGATCTGGAGAAAGGGGGAAAGGCGCAGAAGGGAGGAAGGGAACGTGCGTGCGAGAAGGAAAAAGAGAGGGAGATGGTCCACAAAGGAAATAGAGGCGTCCAGAGGCTGGGTGGGTGGAGTGGAAGAGAGGGAGAATGGTTAGAAAAATTAAAGGGCAGAAAAAATATGCCAGCAGAAACACAGAGGAAGAAAGAAAAGGACGAAGAAAAAGAGAGGGGGGCCATCAGATCGCGAAAGAGAGAAATTTTAAAGAGGAGAGAAAGTGAGACCAAAAAAAAAGAACCAGAACACGGGCAGAGGGGAGGAATTGGAGAACCAGCGAGAGAGAAGGGGGACAAGGCACAGAGGAGGCGCGGGGCCCCAGGGGCGCAGGCGGCTGTGACTGACGCCCTGGTTCCCTCCCCACTCCCCGCCCGTCTCCGGTCTCTCTCCAGGGGTCGTCCGGGCCTCCAGCATCTTCCCCATCCTCAGCGCCATCCTGCTGTTGCTCGGGGGCGTGTGCGTGGCGGCCTCCCGCGTCTACAAGTCCAAGAGGAACATCATCCTGGGAGCAGGGATCCTGTTCGTGGCAGCAGGTGAGAGGCAGAGGGAGGGGGCGACCCACCTGCGCGCGCACGTGTGTCTGTGTGTGCGTGCGCGGGCGCGCCTGCAAAGCCACCTTGCCGGGGCGCTCCCTGGGGCCCGGAGCCTTCCTAGGCTCTATCCCAAGCTCCATCGCCACCCGCTGGGCGCGGGAGGTGTAGCCTTCCCGCCGTCTTCTCGGGGAATGAACCCAGCTCAGACAGGTGTCTACCGCGTAATCCGGGATACCAGGAGTTCAGATTCCAAAGCCGGCGGTCCAGGAGATGGAAGGGAAGGAACCTGGAAGAGGGGGGCTTGAGGCTGAACTGAGGTCTTGAGGATCGGGAAGACCTGGAGGAAGGACCTGAACGCAGTTGGGGAGGAGCCTGCCCTAGGGGGCCGGACCTTGTGGTCTCCGCTGTATCCAAGAAGGGGCGGGTCCTGAGAAAGTTTCCAGGCCAACTCGGTAGTGAGGCACGGCTTTTTAAAGGGGCAAGACCCCCCTACTACTCGATGTTAGTAGTACTGGGCAATTCCGGAACTTAGAATCTTCTCAAAGCGGTGGAATCCTGAAGAGGAGGAGGGTTCAGCATAAATAGCAGGGGAAGCTTTCAGAGAAGGATGTGACCTGCAGGGGTGGGGCTTGGAGGATTTGAAAGGCAGCGGTAACTACAAACTGGGCCTAGGGAAGTCTGGCCTCGATCCTCAGGGGGCGGGGCTTAGCAAGCTGGAGGTGGGGCTAAGACTAGAGGATTGTCTAGTTCCTAACTTGTGTCCCCCTCTTTCTTGCTCTAATTAGGCTACCAAGAGGAAAGCCTAGAATAGATGATAATCATGAGAGAGTTCAGATCAACCAGAGTTGGGGTTTAGAGAGTCAACGGATTACCTTATTAACAGACTTAAAACGAGTCGAGGGTGAGGCCAGATTTATAAAGTTAGGGGGGAGTTAGACCAATCAGTATAGAGCCTGGGTCGTCTTATCAAGGGCAGAGTTTAGGCCAGCCAGGGAAGGGCCTGGACCATCTAGGCAGGAGTTAAGACTGTCTAGGGCAGGGCTTGGGTCTTCCCGGAGGGATCTGGACCACTAAGGGTGAGCTTGAACCATCTAGGGTGGGCCCTGGACCAACTAGGGCAGCGTTTAGATCAGCTAGAGTGAGCTTTAGAACAACAGACTAGGACCTGAATTAGCCAGGGATGGTGGACCATCCGAAGCAAGATCTGAGGCCATTTAAGGTGGGGCCTGAGCCAGCTGGGGAGGAATTTAGGCCATCTGGAAAGGGCTTGGACCATGTCAGGTCCAGCATAGATCAACACGGGTTGGGGCCTAAATGCTCAGTGTGGTATATGGACCATCTGGGGTGGGATCTAGATCATAGTGGGTGGAGCTTAGACCAGAGCGGGGTGACGACTAGACCATCATGGGTGGAGCTTAGGCCAGAGTAGGACGCGGCCTAGACCCTCAGGGGTGGAGCTTAGACCACATGGGCGGGGCCTAGGCCACCATGGGTGGAGCTTAGGCCAAAGCAGGGCAGGGCATAGACCATCAGGAGTGAAACTTAGACCAGAGGGTCAGGGCCTGGGCAAGTCCGGGCTGGGTAGGGACCATTTGAGGCGGGGCCTAGGCCATCTTGGGCGGAGCTTAAGCCAGAGCAGGGCGGGGCCTAGACCATCAGGGCGGAGCTTAGGCCGGGGGCGGGGCCCCGGGAGGGGGCGGGGCCCCGGGAGGCCCCCGGGAGGGGGCGGGGCCCCGGGAGGGGGCGGGGCCCCGGGACGGCCTCGAGGCTCCCGTCTGACCGTCCCCGCCCAGGCCTGAGCAACATCATCGGGGTGATCGTGTACATCTCGGCCAACGCGGGCGAGCCGGGCCCGAAGCGGGACGAGGAGAAGAAGAACCACTACTCATACGGCTGGTCCTTCTACTTCGGCGGGCTGTCGTTCATCCTGGCCGAGGTGATCGGCGTGCTGGCCGTCAACATTTACATCGAGCGAAGCCGCGAGGCGCACTGCCAGTCTCGCTCGGACCTGCTCAAGGCCGGCGGGGGCGCGGGCGGCAGTGGCGGGAGCGGCCCCTCGGCCATCCTCCGTCTGCCCAGTTACCGCTTCCGCTACCGCCGCCGCTCCCGCTCTAGCTCCCGCTCCAGCGAGCCGTCGCCTTCGCGGGACGCGTCTCCCGGCGGCGCCGGGGGCCCGGGCTTCGCCTCCACGGACATCTCCATGTACACGCTCAGCCGCGACCCATCCAAGGGCAGCGTGGCCGCGGGGCTGGCAAGCGCCGGTGCCGGCGGCGGGGCGTACGGCGGGGCGGCCGGGGGCGCGGGGAGCGCGGGGGGAGGCGGCAGCGGTGGCGGCGGGGCGGGCGCGGAGCGGGACCGCGCGGGGGCGCCCGGCTTCCTCACGTTGCACAACGCCTTCCCCAAGGAGGCGGGCGGCGGCGTCACGGTCACGGTCACCGGGCCGCCAGCCGCGCCCGCGCCCGCCCCGCCCGCCCCCGCCGCGCCCGCCCCCGGGACCCTAGCCAAGGAGGCCGGCGCCTCCAACACCAACACGCTCAACAGGAAAACCACGCCCGTGTAGGGGCGCGCCTGGGGGCGCGGAGGGGGGCGTGTCCGGGGCGCGTGCGCGGGCGCGCGTGCAACGAGGCTGCCGGGGGTCGGGGGCGCCCCCCTCCTTCCCCGTGAGCGCGCTGGAGACTGCTCAGCCTTCCCCCGCGCCCCCTCCCCGCCCTATCCCCGCCCACCCGGCTGTGGGGGAACATCCCCCCACCCTCTGAATCAGGGACCCTGAGGGAGGGGGAAGGGAAGGGAAGGGAGGGGGCCGTTGGGAGCGAGCGTTGTGTTTTATTTTTTTGTGGGGTTGGGGGGGAGGGGGGAGGGCTGTGGTGTTTTTTGCAGTTTTGAGATGTTTTCTTTTTAATGTTTTGCTGTGTGCATGTGGGGGCGGGGCGCAGGGAGGGACTCCCAGCCCAGCCCAACTCCTGGAGAGGGGCGCATAACACACGAATATAGAGTTATACCTACAAACTATATATATATATGCTCTATATAAAGAGGCAGAAAGACCAAAGGGATGCAGAGAGGCACAATGAGGTGGGATGGGCGTGGGCATTCATTCACTTCTTCGTTCATCATTCCGCAAGGTTTCCAAAGCACCTGCTGTGTACCAGGATGGTGGCTGGGCAGGAAACATAAACAGGCCCAGAGACAGACTCCGTCATTCATTCCCAGCAATTTATTTGTGTACTTCAGTGCCAAACATTGTGCTGAATGCTGAGTCTACAGAAGGGAGGAAGTCAGACTTCCCCAACGTCTTCACAGAGTTTACATCTTGTGCATGAGACAGGCACTAATCAAAGCATTGCATACACAACAATAAGTTACAGTTGGGGCAAAAGAGAAACCCGAAGTGCTACAAAATCCTCCAGCAGGGAGGCTAACCCAGTTTAAAAGGAAAGGATAAACCAGGTAACAGTGAAAGGATGATAAGAAGCCAGTCAGGTGAAGCTGGAGGGAAGTGTCCTAGCCAGAGAACAACATATGCAAAGGCCCTGGGGCAGGAAAAGCTTCCAGAAAAGGCTAACATGTATATACTGAGCCAGATGGAGGTGGAGCAAGATGAGACTGGAGATGGAGACAGGGCCAGAGTGCCCCGGGGACTTTGTAGGTTAGGTCAAGAGTTCAGATTTTTTTTTTAATATTTAAAAATTTATTTTAAACTATTTATGGAAAAGGATGAATTTGTTCTCCTGTGGCCAAAACTTGCAAAGTTTGGTGGTGGTTCAGTTGCTAGGTCGTGTCCAGCTCTTGCGACCCCGTGGACTGTAGCCCCCCAGGCCCCTCTGTCCATGGGATTCTCCAGGCAAGAATGCTGGAGTGGGGTGCCATTTTCTTCTCCAGGGAAGAGTTTAAATCTTAACCCGAGGGCAGCGGGGAACCATAAGGTGGCTTTAAACAGGATCATAACATGAACGATGGGAGGCAAGAACTCGGAGATGAGAGTGAGAGGCAGAGACGCGCCGAAATAAGGATCAAATATAGGCACTGACACTTCAGACTCGCAGTGCTGGGAGGGAGCAGATAATCACGCAGACTGAAGCACAAGCCTGGTGTTTGGTGGGCAGGAAAAACACTAGGACTTAGAGATGCATGTTTCACTCATTCACTAATTCAGCCATTCATTCACTCCTTGACATTTCTGGACCAGGCAGTGTGCTAGAATCAGGATCCCCAGAGCTGCTCTCGAGGAGGAGTCAAAAGCCAGACTCCAAGTAGGGTGCAGTAACAGGGACCAGGATGGGCACCTTGACCAGAGAAGAAGAGAGAGTGACCAAGTGTCAGGAGTGGGCAGTCCTCAGGGAAACTTCCTGGAGAACCTCAGGCCCAGCCTGGGTTTCCAAAGGATGAGTAAGGATGGCTTTCACGGCAGAATAACTCAAGTGGGGTGGGGGTGGGGCGGGGGATTGAAAGAGCATGAAGTTCTGGGGTCAGGACTCCTCCTTTTAGGGTGCAAAAGGTCAGGGTAGGGGTGGGCGGTGAGACTAGAGAAACAGCTAGAAGCCAGAGTCTAAATGCGCTAGGGCTCTGGGCTGGTGAGTCTGGACTTTATTCTGAGGGTGCCAGGAAACAGGAGAGTTTGGAGCAAGTGAAGAGCAGGTTGAGACGGGAGTGTCAGAAGGAACCACCTGGGACGTGGGAAAGGAGTGGATAGGATGTCGATGCTGTGAAGTAGATGAGACAGGATGGCAGTTGAGCTGGGAAAGGGCTCTGGGTAGAGAAGGTGGAAGGATGGATTTGAAGGTCACTGAGGACACAGAAGGGAGAGCGCTCACTGCGTTTCCCTTCATTTGCTCAGCAAGTATTTCCCAAGACCCGCCCCCCCCCCCACCGCCCCCAGCTTCCCTGTGTGGCCGGTTCTGTGCTCAGCAATACTGGGGGGAGCAGGGAGGATTCAGAGTCTGCTCTGTCCTCCAGGGGGCTCCCAGCCTGGTGGCAAGACAGACCTGGACACAGATGAGGGGGAAGTGGTTGGCAACGTGCCAGGCTCCACCAGCTTCTCTGCAGATGACCTGGAGCCTCAGAAAGCAGGCAGAACAGGAGGGGTGGGACGACAACTGGGTATTGGGGATTTCCCTCGGGTCCCTGTGGTGGACAAGAAAGACTGATGGGCAGGGGACCAGCGAGGAACTGGACGAGGGCAGTGTTGGAAAGAGATTCTGGGAAACGTGGGGAAAGGAATACAACTCACAGGACAGAGGGGCACTGACTGTACGGATGATAAACAGAGAGGACTGGAAGAGGTGGCATTACAAGAGACAGATTTGGTAGGAGAAGGGGAGCAGAGCTGGCTAGAGGATATTGGATTCTAGTGTTCAAAAGCCAAACATAAAGCAAGACAGAAGTGGAGCATGGGCAGAAGGGAGAGAGATGGCCCGGGGTAGGGGAGATCAGGGCAACAGAGGCCAAAGCTGAGTGAGTTACAGGGGCAGAGGAAACAAAGACAGTGATCCAAAAAGGAGAGGAAGAGGGCCGAGGAGGGGCTGACACAGCGATGCACAAGTCAGGACAGAGGAGGCTCAGAGAAGCAAATACACACACACACACACACACACACACACACAGATGGAGGGAGAAAGATGCAGGGATGTGCCCAGAAAGAAAGGTGGGGCTTCAGAAGCACGCTTAGGGTGTAGGGGCAACCCATTTCTTTGGTTTCAGTATTCAAGAAATAGTTATTGAGTGCCCGCCTCTTCTAGGCCAGTCTAGGTGCAGGGAATGTGCAAGTAAACAGATGGCCAGGCTTGTACTGTCCTGGAACTCACAAGAGAGACACACAAGAAACAATAAGAAATTTCAGTTACGGCAAAGTGTTTCCAAGATGAAGCCAGAAAGAGAATTCCCTGGTGGTCCAGTGGTTAGGATTCCAAGCTTTCAACACCATGGCCGGGGCTCAATCCCTGGTCAGAGAACTGAGATTCCCACAAGCCACAAGGTGTGTCTTAAAAAAAAAAAATGTGAAGCGGGATGTGGTGACTTCAGATGAGGAACCTCAGGAACAACCCACTGCAAAGGTAACAAGGTGTGAGAAGGAAAGGCTCTCACCAAACATTCCGGCCAGGCAGTGACGCAGAGTTCTGAGAAAGCTACCCATTTTCAAGGAGACCCCGTGGAGGGCAGAGGAAGAAGGGTGAGCAAATTAGGCTGAGCTTGGAAGCATGGGCTGGGGGCCCATCGTGTAGGGCCTCATAGCTCTGGGAGGAAATCTGAATTTTACTCTAGATTCAGTGGGATGAGCATAAGAATGACAGTCCCTATTTTTATTTAAAAATGAAGTAACAGACCCACATTGCTGTGCTGAGAAGAGATTTAGGAGTGAAGGTGGAAGGCAGGAGTTAAGAGGGTGTCATCCTTTTCCAGTTGAGGCTGATGGTGGCCTGGACCAATGTGGAGGAACAGGGCGTGGGATTGTGGAGGCAGGGTCTATGGTGGTGGCTGTGAACTGGATGTAACAGAAGAGGGAAAGAAAAACCAAAGAGAAAGAGGGGAACTCTTTTAACTGGATCTGTGAAGCCTGGGTGGTGCTGTTCTGTGCTGCCTGGAAGGGGGTCACTGGGGGAGAAGGGATTATGCAGAAGCCAAGCAACCTCCTTGGGACAAGACAATCTGAGATGCCTATGAGACATCCAAGCTGAGGTATCAGGTAGCCAGTTCGATATTTGAGACTGAAGCCTGGGGGAGAAGCCGTGGTTGGAAATGTAAGTTTTGGAAATGTCAGCAGAGAGGAGACAGCATGATTAAAGCCCCAGGACTGGATGAGGTGACCTAGGAGATGAGTGTGGAGGACACAGAAAGGACCCTGGCCAGGGCCTTAGGGTGGGGGGACATCTCCATGGGGGTAGGAGGGAGGAGGATGTAGTTAAAGAGGTGAAGAGTGACCCTGAATTAGGCAGAGACCGTGAAGTTGCCAACCAGCCAAATGCTACTGAGAACCAGGAGAGGATTTGTGGAGCAAAGTGGCTATGGGTTAGATAACATGGCCTTGACCTTGACATGCGGTCATTACCATGCAGTTGTGAGGACTGGAGTCCTGCTTGAGGGAGGGGAAGGAAGAGACTCACCTGGGGCGGGGGTGGGAGGGGTAGGGGGTGGGGGTGGGGAGATGGGGGGAGGTGGAGAGAATCAGGGGCGAGGTCATCCTTTTGGTATGAAATTGTCAAGAACTTTCCTGCCCCAAAAAGCTCATATCCTTTCTGTGAAAGAAGTAGGAAGGGTGGCAGAGCGGCAGATGGAAGGGAGACGAATGCACGCGGAAAGGACGGAGCCACGGCGAGAATGAACGACGGGGAGACCCGGGGCTGCGAGGGGAGCACAGAGGCAGGGCAGAGGTGCTGCAAGAGGGTGTCCGATTTCTCAGAATGGAGACACCGGTGGGTGTCACCCAGCCCAGCTCCCATCTCACGTCGCCGCCAGCACCGAGCACCTTCTCGGATTCCCCTCTGGGTCCTGCCAAGGCCTGGGAATACCCTCGAGGTGAAGGAAAGAACAAGCTTCACTCATTCATTTAAGAAACAGTCCCTGAGGCCTTCCAGGCACCAGGCCGCACAATCTCAGTGCTGGGAGCTCAGATCCACAGACAGGCAGTACGATCCATCAAATGCAGGGGGAGGTGTGCTCTGAAGTTGGGGGGCTTCCCTTCACCCGTCCCTCTGCTCATTCATTCATACAGATGCACATTTCCTAAGGCTTCCCGTGGGCGCAGTTTGGACTGCGCGGTGCTGAGGATGGTGAGATGGTTCCTCTGGCACTCGAGCCCTGTCGAAGGCTCGGACACACATGCCCACAATCGGAATCACATCCCAGGGCGATGGGTGCCCCAACAGAAGCGGTACAGGGTGGACAGAGAGGCTGAGGGTGCACGGGGCCGGTGGGAGCCGCCAGCCAGGGGCGAAGGAACTGGGGAGAGATGGGTCTCACTGGGCGGTCCTCGAGGGGCTGAGTTGGGGGGAGTGGGGTGATGACCCGGCCCTGCTGCCACTCCACACGGCTGTCCCATCCTGTCCCTGGGGGAGCCGGAACTGCATGGACGGTCCCCCGGGGGTGCCCCGTCTAATAAACTCGGTGGAGAGGACTGCGACTCTGGATCCCTTGCCCCGGGCACCAGCTTCTGCCTGAGGCCTGCCCCTTCTCCCTCTCGGGGAGCCGAGGCCCCCAGCGTGGGGCGCTGTGCTTCCTTCCTTCAAGATGCAAGGGATTGAGGGCCTGGCCCCTCCTCCCTCAGACTCCCGGGGTCCAGACCCCAGCCCCTCCCCCTCAGACCCGGGGGGTCCAGACCCCAGCCCCTCCTCCCTCAGACCGCGGGGTCCAGACCCCCGCCCCTCCTCCCTCAGACCCGGGGGTCCAGACCCCAGCCCCTCCCCCTCAGACCCCGGGGTCCAGACCCCTCGCTCCCTCTCTCAGCCTCAGGAGTCAAAGTCCCCAGGTTTCTTCTCTTTCAGGGAACCGAGAACCCTGGCCGCAGCTTTCTTCTCCCTCAGACCCAACAGTTGGGTTTCCAGGCGGGCGCGCTCGGTCCCGGTTCCCCGCCCGTTCCCCGCCCGCCGGCCCCCAGGAGACGGGACCCTCCGCTCCCGCCCGCGCCCCTTAAGGAAGCAGACGTCCCCGCGGGCTCCTCTGGGGTCGGGACCCGCCCCCAGCCCCTCCTCCGCGGGCAGCCTTCCTCCTCCCGCCCCTCGTCCCCTTAAAATACCCGGGGTCCCTATGGCAACGGGCGCGGGCAACAGGTGCGGGTGTTATTTACGGGTTGAGCCCGAAATAGCCGGCGAGGGTGCAGGGGGCGGCGGATGGGGCGAGGCCGGGAGTGCGCGGAGCGGCGGGTCCGGCGGGCGGCGGCGCGCGGAGCCGGCGGTTCGGAGGCCTCGCGGAGCTGGGGGCGGCGCGGCGCGGAGGCAGGAGAGCCCGCGGGGTCCCTGCCCGGGAGCCGGGGGTGGGAGGCCCGAGGGAGGCGCCCGGCCTGGAGCGGGCCCGTCCCGGCCGGCCTTGGGAGCCCGGGGGAGGGAGGCAAGCGATCGCAAAGGGACACCCAGCCCGTTCCGGGCCCCAGCCGCCCTTCAAACCGTGGCGGGACGTGATCCCCACTTCCTGAGCCCCAGTGCGGACCACAACCCCTTCATCTGAGCCCCAGTGCGGACCCCGGGCTGCCCTCGCGAGTCTCGGGGTGGCGGGTATCCCTCAGGCCCCTTCTCTGGGCCCCACGGTCCCCTCAGTCCCCGGCCCCCTCGCAGCCCCGGGCAGACCTTTTCCATCTCCTCTCTGAATGGCCAGGGAGAACACCCCCGCCCCCCACTTTCCGGAATTCCAGCAGGTCCCCAGCTTCCTCGTTCTGAACCCCAGTCAGGACTTTGCTGATCCCTCTCTGTTAAAGCTGGGGGTGGGAGGCGGTGGTTCCTACTGCCTCTCTGAGACTCAGAAGTAATTCTGACCTCCCATTCGGAACCCCTGCACCCCAGTTTTTCCTCTTCTGAACCCCAGAGGGGACCCAGCTCCTTCTCAGACTCTGAGCCCAAAAGAAGCCAGGAAGCATCCCCCTCCCCCACAGACACAGGACGACCTCAGCTCCCCTTCCTGAGGACCCCAAACTCTGAGCCTTAGGGGGAAGCTCGGATCCTTCCCCACGCCCCAGGAACACAGTTTCCCTGTGGAAACACAGATTCCTCCCAGTGGGGACCCCAGAGCAGCCCCTCAGAGCTTCCGCAGACCCTCACTTCCTTCTTCTGTAGCCCTCCCACCTCTGCTCCAGGGTACCCAGGTTCTAGCCCTGAGGCTGGGGGAACTTTGCCTTTCTCTGGTCCCATCTTCTTTGCTGAGCTTCTCTGGGTACCTGCCCCGCAGGAATCTCAGAGGCTTCTCAGCTCAGGATCTAGTATTTTCTCTGTATAGTATATTATCTAGTATATTAAGACTCGGAAGTGACCTCGACTTCCCCATCTGAGGTTCCTGGGGGGACTCAGACCTTCCCTTTTCCGAGCCCCTCACCCTCGCTGCCAGACCCCAGGCGCGCCCCTCCCCCCACCCCCCCGCACCCACCCCTAGGAGCCCGCCTCAGCTCTGCCCTCTCGGGCCCTGAGCCCCACCGCCCGCCAGGCGCGATGATGATGTGGTCCAACTTCTTCCTGCAAGAGGAGAACCGCCGGCGGGGCGCCGCGGCCCGGCGGCGGGCTCGCGGGCAGCCCAACGCCCAGATGACCCCGGAGCGCGAGGGCAAGATCAAGCTGGCGCTGCTGCTGACTTCCGTGGGCGCCACGCTGGCCGTGCTGGCCGTCGGCACCGAGTTCTGGGTGGAGCTCAACACCTACCGGGACAACGGCAGCGCCGTCTGCGACGCGGCGCACTTGGGCCTCTGGAAGATGTGCACCAAGCGACTGTGGCAGGCTGACATGCCCGCGGGCAGAGACACCTGCGGGCCCGCGGAGCTGCCCGGAGGTGAGGCCGGCGCCCGCCCCCGCGCGGGGGCTGGGACCCCCGCAGGCAGCCGAGAGGCCCCAGAGAGAGCCTGCCGCGCCCCTCGCCCCCATCGCCCCCAGGAGAGCGAGCTTGCACCCTCAGAATGCGCCCCCTACCCTGCCAACCTCAGCCTGTGCTTCCGGGAATAACTGCCCCAGGCGCACCCCGTGCGGAGAGGGAGTCTGTATCGCCAAACTAGCCTGGGTCTCCAGGCCAGCCCCAGACTATCCCAGGACCTCCAAAGCTCTGCACCTCCAGCACAACCCATGATCCCAGACATTTGTGTGCCCCTGGACCAGTCTGTACCCCCAGAGAACCTATAAGATAGATAGAAAGGTAGACAATTGTCTGACTCTTTGCGACGCCATCGACTGTAGCACACCAGGCTCCTCTGTCCCTGGGATTTTCCAGGCAAAAATACTGGAGTGGCCATGCCTCCCTCCAGGGGATCTTCCCCACCCAGGGATCCAACTCGGCTCTCCTGGATTGCAGGCAGATCCTTGACTGTCCGAGCCACCAGGGAAGCCCCAGAGAGCCCGTGTCCCTAGAGAAACCTTGCGTCTCTG
Source organism: Ovis canadensis (assembly GCF_042477335.2). Classification (NCBI taxonomy): domain Eukaryota; kingdom Metazoa; phylum Chordata; class Mammalia; order Artiodactyla; family Bovidae; genus Ovis; species Ovis canadensis. The sequence continues at coordinate 76,164,413 of NC_091258.1, forward strand.
CCCACAGCCTGGAGCGCAAGACCCAGATGGTGACTCTGGACACAGTTGGTGCCTCAGACAGCCTGTGTCCCCACAGAAACGCCCCCGCCCCCCTGAGACAGTCTGCTCCCTTAGAGAAAGACTCTGGGTTCCTGGTGTCAGCTTGCTCTTCCCACTCTGGAGACAGCCTGCAGCCCGACCCTGCAGGCCCTGGGGAGACAGCCCGGCTTGACACCTACCCCAGAGTACAATCTGCTGTTCCCTCCTACCGAGTCCACCAAGACAGAACTCTCAGGAGACACCTCCCACATCCCAGGGCAGCCCTCCTGCTTCCTGGAAAATCTTCTTTCTCTCCCTGTTTCACCTCACGTCCTCAGACTGGACACTCCAGCCCCCCTCGCTGTCTCTTCCAGACACTCCCACAGCCTTCACCTTTCCACAGAGTGGCTCTTTCACCCCCAGCCCTGCCAGAGAGCTATCCCATACCTCTCACTCTCCCAGACGGGCCATGCCATGCCCTAAACTTACACCAGTGGGACACCCTATACCCCCTGGGAACGGAGACGAGATCTCACTCCACCTCTACTGACCCAAGGAAACTACCTGACACCCCTCAGAGCCCATTTAGGATGTTGCATGCTTGATTGCCCGCATGGCATCGCCAGCCCTCCTCTTTCCTCTCCAAAGGATGTCTTATCATCTCCTGTGTGTGTTCCACTGCTTCAGTTGTGTTCAACTCTCTGCAACCCTATGGACAGTAGCCTGCCAGACCCCTCTGTCCATGGAATTCTCCAGGCCAGAATACTGGAGTGGGTTGCCATTCCCTTCTCCAGGCCAGAATACTGGAGTGGGTTGCCATTCCCTTCTCCAGGGGATATTCCTGACCCAGGGATCAAACCCAGGTCTCCTGCATTGCAGGCAGATTCTTTACACACACCCTTGATAGCAAAACGGGGTGCCACGCACCCTTGACCTGAGATGCCCACACGCTCAGTGTGCAGATGGGTTCATGCTCACTCCTCAGAGCCTCAAGCAGATGTTCCCAAATTTTTGAGAAATGGGATGCTCTGGTGAAAAAAAAAAAAACAGTGTTAGATGTTGTAAATTAAGTATGCTCTAATAAAAAGTTTTAATAGAGATAAAGTCAGAAATATGTATTAGATGCTTATGTAGTGCCTGGCTCGGTCCTAAGTATTTCATCTGCATTAACTTATCAATCTTCCTAGCAACCCTGTAAGTAGTTATTATCATCCCCAAAACGAAGAGCAAGAAGTGAATATAAATGGATCTGGACTGCTGTGGTGGCCAGTGGTTAAGAATCCACACTGCCAATGCAGGGGGCATGGCTTCCATCCCTGTTTGGGGAACTAAGATCCCACATGCTTCTGTGCTGCTGCTGCTGCTGCTAAGTCGCTTCGACTCTGTGCGACCCCACAGACGGCAGCCCACCAGACTCCCCATCCCTGGGATTCTCCAGGCAAGAACACTGGAGTGGGTTACCATTTCCTTCTCCAATGCATGAAAGTGAAAAGTGAAAGTGAAGTCGCTCAGTCGTATCTGACTCTTCGAGACCCCATGGACTGCAGCCTACCAGGCTCCTCCGTCCCTGGGATTTTCCAGGCAAGAGCACTGGAGTGGGGTGCCACTGCCTTCTCCACAGGCCACTGTAATGCAGCAAAAAAAAAAAAATTAAGTATATGCAATTTGAAAAGAGCTGAAGTTTTTTTTTAAAGAGAAAGAAATATGAATGGCTCTGTCTAAGCACCCAGGCTAGTCACATGGGGCTTGAACCCTAGTCATCTCATTCTTAACAACTGCAATATACTGCATCTCATTAATCTGTAAATATGCCCCAGAGGTCCTCACTGCACTGGACGGGATGTCCCATCTCCCCAACTGCATTCTCTTGTCCTTCACATCCCTTGATGTCTCTAATGATCAGAAAGGGCTTCAGCTTTCTTAAAGGACCATCCCCATTAGCCCACAGTCCTGACCCTTCAGAGGACATCTCCCAGCTTTCAAGGTTTTAGAAATATCCCACCCATCTCATGGCCCATGAAAGGACATCCCCAAGCAGGGGTGACCCATATCCCACTCTTTTCCCAAATGAGATGTAGCACATCCTCTGAGATAAGAGACAAGATAACCTAAATCATTAGCAGCCAAAACGGGGTGCCAGATACCACACACCCTCTCAGAAAGATGTACCATGGCCTCTCACTCTCTAGATGAGACTTTTCATTTCCCTTGTGGAAGAAGACCGCGTTCCTCCCCCAGCCACTACAGATAGCATCCTCGCCCTTTGCTCCACTGCACAAAGCATCTTTTGCTTCTTACTGCTGCAGAATCAGGACTCACTGCCCCTGCCGGGATACGTCATGCCCTTCTCCTTCCCTCTGAGTACCAGGTGGAGTGTCCACATCCAAGTACCACCTGGCTCAGGAGCTTACCTCTTGTCCTTCAGCACCCCTCTTCACTTTGGAAAGTTCCTACCACTTCCCAAGACCACCTGACCTCACTTCTGTCTCCTTTCCCCTCTTGCTCGCAACCTCTCTCCTCCCCTTTTATCACTCTTCTCAGTTGCCCCATCTGTGGAATGAGAAAGCTGATTCTAGGTGTCTTCTATGGGAAATTCTGGCTTTAAAATGCAATTTAGAAAGCATCTCCCCTCCCCCAAAGTGTGGGGTTCCTTAAACTTCAAGTACACAGAGTTAGATGAATCATAGCTTTTCAGCTTGTGTCACAAAATCATTACCAGCCTTAGCTGGTTCTTTCTTGTGCATTATTTTACATTAAAAATTTTTTTTCCCTAATTCATCTCTTTAATGCATTGGGTATATGTTTTAACTTGGAAAATATACAGTGTTATTTTTATATATGTATTTTAATTTACATAAATGATATCACGCTCTAGATTTTTTTTTTTTTTTGCTCAGTGGTGTGTTTCTCACATCTTTCCAGTCTACTTTCTGTTATTCTAGTTCGTGGCTACTGTGTGCTGCAGAGGCTTGCCTGGGGAGCATCCATCACGTTTACTTGACTATTCCCGTAGAGATGAGCACCAGGTTGATTATTCTGACTCCATGTTTTTATAAACAGTGTTGCAATGAACATCAGGCAATACATATATTTTCCTGCATGTGGTTTTTTTCTGGATGTATACCCAGAAGTAAAATTGCTGGGTTACAGGGTATAAACATACTTCATTTCATAAAGTACTCCAGAGTGCTTTCCAAAAAAGACTAGTACCTGTTATACCCCCAGATGTTTCCTCTTATCCTTCCAAGTGCTTAATATTATCCTTTTAATATTTGCCAATCCAATTGATCTAAAGTGGCATCTCCCTGCTGATTTAAGTTGCATTCCTTTGATCCCTGGTGAGATGGAGCATCTCTTTATGTTCTTGTGAGTAATCAAGGCTTCTTCTCCTATGAACTGACTATTCATCTCCTTTGCCCATTTTTCAACTGGGTTATCTCTCTTTTCTTGGTGATCAGCAGGAGTGTTTTGTGTAGACAGGAACCCTTTCTGAGATAAAGAATCTCTTCTGAATGTGTTAACCTTCTGCCTGGATCTTGGTGTGCTCTGTTGAATAAAGCGGTTATCCGTTTCTAATCTCATTTGACCCTAAACAAGTTCATATGATAGAGTCAGGGAAGAGACTATTAACTCACTTTATAGAGGAAGAGTCAGAAGCTCAGAAAGGTCAGTAGCCCTCTCACGGCCACAGATCTGGACTTCTCAGCTCTGGACTGGAGTCCCAGCTCCTGGATAGCTGTGTGATAGCAGGTGGCTTTCCTTTTCGGGACATCATTTCTCTCTATCAGGGATGCTAATGTCATATTTCTGGGTTATTGTGAGCTATGCTAAATGTCCAACCCTGAGCTTACACTAGGGATCTCCATGTCATTACCTCTCTTTTTCTCTCCCCTGCTCCTCCTACAGAAGCAAATTGCACTTACTTTAAATTCTTCACCACGGGAGAGAATGCACACATCTTCCACAGAACCACAAAGAAAGGTAAGAACATTTCACCTGGGAGAGGATGGGCTGACCACGCCAAAGGAATTCTTTTCTTTCTTTTTAAACTGACATAGAGTTTGTTTACAATATTGTGTTGGTTTCAGGGATACAGTGAATTGATTCCATTATTTTTTTTTGGGGATGATATTCCCTTATTTATTAGAAGGTATTGATTAAGCTTCTCCGTGCTAGACAATAAGTCCTTGTTGGTTATCTACTTTACGTACAGTAGTTTGTATCTGTTAGTGCCAGAGGAGTTCCTGATAGCATCATGCTCTTCTCTGCTTTGCCGCAGGATGGGCTCAAGCTCCTCAGCCTTGGGAGGGCTCACCTTTGGGGAGAGGTGGCTCCTCAGGGCCCTCTGTCCAGCGTTCCTGCCTCAGGTGTGCCTTTCCCACATGCTGTGCTATTCTGGGCACGCCCCAGCCCCTCTCTGTGGGAAGTACGATCACATCTCACACGTGTGCATTTCCCACATGCTAAGCACAGCCCTGAGAGTTTCCTTTATAAGACTTCCAGTCCTTTCCATGACTCTGCAGGGCAGGGCCTTTATCTTAATCTACCAGATGAGAAAACGGAAGCCCATAAAAGATTTCTTTTCCCAGGAAGTGGCAGAGAGGCACAATTTAAACCCAAATAATTCCGACTCCAACTCAGCGCTCTTCTATAAACCATGCTGCGGACATGGAAATGTTTCTGAATCTGCACTAACTAGTATGGCAGCCACTGACCAAATGTGGCTGGTGCAACTAAGACACTGAGTTTTCCATTTTGTTCCATTTAAATCCATTTCAAATGAAAACACCATCTGTGGTTAGTGGCTACATACTAAACAATGAAACTCTTAAGACTTTACCCTTTCTACCCTAACCAGTTTCTCCACCACCCCAGCACCTCGGTATCCTCACCAGTAAAGGAACTGTGATCGTGTCATCAACCTCATCTAGTCTTTATAAGGATTTAATGAGATGGTGCAGCTAAAACATACAGTATGGTGCCTGCACATAGTAGGTCCTCATTAAACAGTGGTTTCCTATCTTCTCCACTCCTTTCTTCCTTACCTTGGTGCTAAGTGGGCTTGGGCAAGCCATTGTTTTCCCCCGCCCCCCGCCCCAGGATAGTAAAATACTCTCAGGATATGGCTATGGACCAAGTGCTGTGCACCGCGCTGTGTACTGGGCACATTACATGTGTGTTTCTAATCCTCACAAATAGGACCAAATAGGGACTTTTGTCTTGATTTTTCTGGAAGAGCAAAGTGAGGCTCAGAGAAGTTCTGTGGCTTTAGCAGAATCTTCCAGCTAGGAAGTAGCTAGGGAGAATTCCAACTTGGATCATCCCATTGTAATGTACTGCCTTCCCTGTTGTCTCTCTCTCTCTCTCTCACACACACACACACACACACACCCCACTGCCTCAGTCTCCCCACTAGTAAACAAACGGTGACCAGATCATAAATAATAATCGGTAGTTCCCATCTCCTTCTAATCCTGGCTCTGCCCATTCTTGGCTCTGTGACCTTAGGCAAATAACTGACCCTTTCTGAGTCTCAGTTCCTTGAACAGTATAAGGGAAATATTGGACTGGATGGTTTGCTACTTGAAAATTCTTCTCCAGTCCTGAACCTCTCATATTCCTGGTTCTGAGTCCCCAGAGGGGAGTTCTCGCCGCTTCCTGCACCCAGGGTCCTCTATGTCCCCTTCTCTTCCTCACAGAGGTGAATCAGGCAGCTGCAGTGATAGCAGTGCTAGGCTTGGCACTTATGGCCCTGGGGTGCCTCTGTATCATCATGGTGCTCAGCAAAGGTGCAGAGTTCCTGCTCCGGGTTGGAGCCGTCTGCTTTGGCCTCTCAGGTGAGGGTTGAGAGCCTGCAGACTAAGGACACTGCATGTTAGGAGATCTGGATTTCAACCCCTCTTGCATGCTGGGAGGCCAGGTCTTCAAGCCCTGTTGCATGGTGGGAAGTCGGGTCTCCAAGCAGCACTGCATGCTGGGAGGTTGGGTCTTAAAGCCCTGTTGCATGCTGGGAAGTTGTGTTTCCAAGTACTGTTGCATGCTGGGAGGTCAAGGGAGGTCTCTGAGCACTGTTGCACGTTGAGAGATCAGGTCTCCAAGCACTGTTGTGTGCTAGGAGTTGGCAGAAGCTCAAGTGCTATAGAACTCTCAGAGATGGGAGAGTTCTAAGTTCTGCTGCTGAATCAAACACTTTTTTTGGATTGGAATCTAGGGTCTCCAAGCACTGTAGCCTGCTCACAGGGTGAGGGAGAGCCCCATGGGCTGTTGCATGCTGGGAGGCTGAAGAAGTTAAGCACTGGTTGCATGCTGGGAAGCACAAGGGCTATAGTAGTCTTAAATATGAGAAAATTCTAAGCGCTGTTGTTGGCCAAGAATTGAAGGTTCTCTAGACACTCTTTTAGATTTGCACTTGGAGTCTGTAAGAACTGTTGCATTTTTGGAGCTGACGGTCCCAAAAGTCTGCATCTTGTGAAATGTAGCCCTCATTGGATCAGATGCTTTCTAAGATGGATAGATAGGTCATTCATTATAAAAGTTTCACTTATCTTTCATGGATCTACTGAGCACCTACTATGTTCCAGGCATTAGGCTAAAGGCTGGAGATATAAGATTCATAAGACAGACACTGTGTCTGCCCTCATAAAGCCTAGATTCTGACAGAAATAGACAGTAACCAGCAATTCAACTATAGTTGTGATGAGAGTTATGATAAAGCATATAACGGGTATACACTGGGGTGGGAGGTATGTCAGGGAAAATTTGAGAAAGTGGTATTAAAGCTAATAATCAGATGAGGAACAGAAATTACCCAGAGTATGGTGTTGACGGTAGTGGCAGCCGTGTTGGTGGTGATTGTGTGGTGGTGGTGATGCTGGTAATGTGGTAATAGTGATTATAAACAGGATATGTGAAGTCTGTGAAATATTGGGCAAGTTTGAGGAATAGAATGAAGATCAGAGCATAACGCAGGGCGAAATTTGCACAAATGTACAAGGTAACCTTAATCCACAGATGGTTGGTGAAAAATGAGGCAAGGGAGATACAAATGGTCAAGAGCACACTCAAACAGAAATGATCCATAATCACATTCTTTTAAAAAAGCATTTATTCACTCACTGGCTGTGTCGGGTCATGGTTGTGGCGCCAGGGATCTTTCATTGCAGCTCGTGGACGCTCTGGCTGTGGCGTTCAGGCTTAGTTGCTCTGCAGCAAATGGGGTCTTAGTTCCCCAACCAAGAGTCAAATCCATATCCCCTGCATTGCAAGGCAGACAACCAGGGAAGTCCCAGTAATCACATTCTTATTCTTGTTTTGTGCCTTAGAGAGCTTCCTAAATAAAGGGGAGAAGGTCAGTCACTCCCTTTCCTTTGTTTCATTTATCCATTAGTTCACTTAAATCACTGCTGTGCACACAGACCCATTACACTATGTATACGTGTGAACATGTGTGTCATAGTAAGACTATGCAAGACAGAAAGGTTAAGGGAATTATCATCTGGCTAAGGACATAGAAATGATACAGATATCACACAGTTATAAGTGGCAGTAAGTAGAGTCCTGTGAGAGTGCCTAGTGAGGGCACTTGGTTTAAAGCAGAATTAGAGAAGGCCTCTTGGAGGAGGTGACACTTACAACATCAAGTTATGGGTAACCAAGCTAGAAAACGTTTGGTGAATTTCAGGTCCTGAAAGACAGCCAGTGAGGTTGGAGCATGGAGAGTGAGGATACCGGTGTAAAAGACAAACCAGGAGGGATTTTCCTGGTGGTCCCGTGGTTAAGATTCCATAATCCCAATGCAGGGGACCCGGGTTTGATCTCTGGTCAGGGAACCGGATCCCACGTGCCACAGCTAAGGTTTCATGTGCCACAACTAAAGAGCCCGTATGCCGCAACTGAAGACCCAGCACAGGCAAGTAACTAAGAGATGAGTGACCTTGGGGAAATTGCTCTCCTTCTCTGAGGTTAAATTTCATCTTTATGAACTCATGCATTCAAGTACCTGTTTATCAAGTACCTATCCTGTCCATCCATCCATCTTTGCACTAATCCCTCAGTCATCTCCCTCCCCACTGCTTTTTCTTCCTTCCTTTTCCCCCCATTTTTCTGCTTCTCCTTCCATTCATATATTCATCTGTCTGTCCACCCATCCATTCATTCAATGATACGGTGTGTCTTTAATACCTAGTAAGTGCTGGATGCTGTGTTAGGTACTACTGGGGACAGAATGAAGACCAGATTAAGATGGTTTCTGCTGTCATGGAATTTTTAGCTTGGTAGGTGTAGGGAACAAGGTATAAAGAAGGTTGAGAAGTGCTTGCAAACGAGACTCTCAACCAGGGCTGAACATTCTTGCAAACGAGATGTTCAGCTAAGAATCCTGTTTGTTCCCGTGGGAAAAGAACATTTCTTGCACACAAGGATGTTTCCCTGATTCCTCAAAAGGAACAGACCCTGGGACAAAACGGATTCTAAGTTGATAAGGAAGTTCCCCAAAACAAAGTCCTAGCTGCAGTAAATAAGTCAAGGTAAAGGTTATCTCGCCCTGCGCCTGCGCACTGTATAGTCTCTGAATCATAGTGCTAGGCAGCTTGCCCTGTAGGTTGTTGTGCAAGGGATATAAAATAAAGCAGCTGTAAGAAGCAAGTGTTAAAATATAAAGATTTAAACCACTCTGCAGTGGTGGTGTTTCATTCCGTCGCCAGCAGGTAGGAATTTGGTGTTGGTGTTATTCTCGAACTCATGCCTGTGTTATTCCTGAGGGTGCCATGAAAGTGTGGACATTAAAGTGTTTTATGAAAGTTTCGGGCACAAAAATGCTCTGCAGATCGTACAACCAAATGAAAGTGAAGGGTAGATCTGACTCCATAGTTATTTTTCTTATACTGGATATCAGGGCAGGTGGGGGTTTCCAGGTCTCTCTAGACCTCAAACATGTTCAGGTCATATTGTTTTTGTCCATAAAGTATATGTGTCAGGTGCCCTATGTTTTAGGAATATGAAACAAACAAGTTCCTGGCCCTCACAGGTTTATCCTCTATTGGGAGAGATAGAAACCAGGCAAATAAATAACACTTATATAAATTAATGTATGTCAATAATTACCAATTGTGATTAATGCTATAAATGAAAAGTAAAGGGTATAATGGAAACCTGTAACTGGGTAGACCCAACAGAGACTTAAGTGGTGGTGGTCAGGGAAGGCTTCTCGGAAGAAATGTAACTTAAGTAGGGGTGTAGAGAATGAGCGTGTGAAATGTAGGCTTAGGGAGGGGTAAGCAGTTATTCCAAACACCATAAAGGTCTCCACGCTTGAACAAATTGGGTGCATTCAAGTCCTGAAAGAAATCTGACACCATGCCACTGTAGGGCGGGAAGGGCAGCTTGAGAGGAGGCTGAAGAAGTAGGCCGGGTCAGGGTCCCAGGGGCCCCTCTAGGTCATATGAGAGAGGCCTTGCTTCTGCCCGGAGCCGCTACCCCTGAGTTCTGTGCACGGCTGGCTTCTTTTCGTCCATCTGGGTCTCAGCTCGAGTGGGGGAGTCCCAGCCCCCGCCCCTGGATGCCGCGCCCCTTCCCATCACTCTGTTTTTGTCTGTTTCCTAGCGTGCATCACGGTCTGAAATTACCCCGTCTTCTCATGTGTTTACTTTGAGAGTCACAGCGTGGCTGCCCACAGGCCAGCAACAGCCCATAAATGTACTTTGTTTGGCAGGCAGCGGATAGAGGTTTCTCTGAGCCAATGTTTAAACTCACCCAATATTTCGGGTGAATGCCCCCCAAGAAATAATAATCGGTTTTGAAAATTCCAGCTGTTCTTGGAAAACCAGGAAATCTAGTCCGTTAAGTCCCTGCTTCTGATGAGCTGCCCTTGGCTGAAGCTGGGTCTGGGCCACCCTTTGTCACTGTCCCCACCACACCTGCCTGCTCATCTGTTTGTACTTTCTCATTGTCCCCTGGAGGCCTCTGAGTTTTGCAAGCCTGGGTTTATTTGTTTACCATCTGTCTTCTCCAAGTAGAACATAGGTTCTGTGAGGGTCTCCCTTCCTTTTTTCTTTTTGTAATCCAATTGCATTACAACTTGCCTGATCGTCTTTTCATCTTGTAATCTGCCATCACTCTGTTTTTCTTTTCGGCTTCATTGGCATGTGAGTGACAAGCATAAATTGTGTGCATATATACATATACACACTTATACACGGGCTTCCGTGATGGCTCAGACAGTAAAGAATCTGCCTGCAATGCCAGAGACGTGGGTTCAATCCCTGGGTCAGGAAGATCCCCTGGAGGAAGGCATGGCAACCCACTGCAGTGGTCTTGCCTGGAGAATCCCCACGGACAGAGGAGTCTGGTGGGCTACAGTCCAAGGGGTCGCAAAGAGTCAGACACGGCTAAGCACACAACACAGCACATACCTATATATACACACTGTTGTATATAAGGTGTGCACTTGATGGTGTTGGGTTTTCATTTCTTCGTTTTGTATTTTGGCCACACTGTGTGACTTGCAGGATCTCCGTTCCCTGCCCAGGGATTGAACCCGGGTCATGGCAGTGAAAGCCCCCAGTTCTCACCACCACGCCGCCAAGGAGCTCCCCTACCGCCTGATGTTTTGATATGTTTTGATACACATGATACAATGCTCCTGGCAATCTAACTAGCTGACACATTTTCATGACCTCACGTACTAATTGGGTTTTTTTTGGTAGCAAGAACATTTAAGGTCTACTCTCTTGGCAAGTTTCATGTATATGGTACGTTAACTGTAATCACCGTGTGCTGTGCTTACTTGCTCAGTCGTGTCTGACTCTTTGCAACCCCATGGACTATACAGTCCTTGGAATTCTCCAGGCCAGAATACCGGAGTGGCTAGCCTTTCCCTTCTCTGGGAGATCTTCCCAACCCAGGGATCGAACTCAGTCTCCCACATTGCAGGCGGCTGCTTTACCACCTGAGCCACCAGGGAAGCCTGTGGTCACCATACTGTACAGCAGACCTCCAGAACTGATTCCTCTTGCCGCTGGACGTCTGAACCCTCTGATTAGCATCTCCTCATTTCCCCCTCCCCTCAGTCCCGGGCAACCACCATTCTGCTCTCTGCGTCAGTGGCTTCAGCTGAGTTAGATTCCGTCATCACTCTTTACTAAAGCCTTGATGGAGTCTCTCCTTTTAAAAATTATTTGTACTCATTTATTTATTTGGCAAAAGGAGAAGGGGGCAGTAGAGGATAAGATGGTTGGATGGCATCACCGACTCAATGGACATGAATTTGAGCAAGCTCCAGGAGATAGTGAAGGACAGGGGAGCCTGGCGTGCTGCAGTCCACGGGGTCGCAAAGAATCGGACACGACTTGGCGGCTGAACAACAATGACAACATTTATTTGGCTGTGACAGGTCTTAGTTGCAGCATGTGGGATCCAGTTTCCTAACCAGGGATCCAACTCCAGGCACCCTGCACTGGGAGCGTGGAGTCTTAACCACTGGACCAGCAGGGAAGTCCCCTGATGGAGTCTTAATTTTTGTGATTCTTGATTCCTTGGTTTGCTTTATTCTTTTTTTTGTTTTTTTAAGCAGTGAAAGAGACATAAAAGTTACCATTTGAACCCTTTTTTAAAAACACCTTTATTTTATATTTTGACCATGCAATGCAGCATGGAGGATCTTATTTCTCTGACCAGGGATCAAACCCATGCCCCCTGAATTGAAAGCGTGAGTCTTAACCATTGAGCTACCAGGGAACCCTGCACCGTTTTAAGTGGCCCCTTCTGTGGCGTTAAGTTCATTCACACAGTCCTGCAACCATCCCCACCACCCCTCTCCAGCACTTTAACATCTTCTCCAGTTAAAACTCTCTCCCCACTAAACACCATCTCTCTGCTCACCCTTTCTCTCTCCCGGCACCCACCTTTTACTCTGTCTTTGTGAATTTGGGTCTTGTTCTTTCTCTCCAGCTTCCGAAATTGTGCCTGCTAGAGATCAGGTGCTTAGTAAGTGATCGTTGAAAGGATACTAGTGAAAGCACAGACTATGTCTCGGGTGAGGCGGGCTCTGGGAGGCTCCAGTCCTTGATATCTCAGCACAGAAGGAATTCAATGAGATGCGAAGTGATGGATAAGAAGAGATCTATTAGAATAGCACGCTTGTAAGTGGGCAGGTGAGAGGGTGCCGTGCTAGGCACTTAGTGGGCTGCAGTTTTATAAACAAGAGTAAAGTGGGGAGGGGAAGAGGATCCCCTGCTCTCTCATTCTTAAGTCCGCATCCAGCTTCCATCATCAGCAGCTCCTCCGTGTCAGGCGGGGAGTTTTCTTGTCCCTACACGGTCAAACCCTGGGTTGGGATGATCCCCTGGAGGAGGGCATGGCAACCCCCTCCAGGATTCTTGCCTGGAGAATCCCATGGACAGAGGAGCCTGGCAGGCTCGAGTCCATGGAGTTGCAAAGAGTCAGACACGACTGAGCGACGCACACACACACACACACACACACAGAGTCAAGCTAGGACAGTCACAGCGCAATGGAAATGAGCAAAAAGGTGGTAACATAAAATAACTAAGATAAGGAAAATCCTCTCAGGTTTCAGCATGGCGTCCCCTTTTCCTTACATCTTTGTTTTAGTGTGCATGCCCGGAGAAGCATGTCCTAGGGGTCATTCACTTACTGAGCCCACTGGGCAGGATGTGGGGCTCATGCCATCACTGTTTCGTTGTGTGAGGGCAGGTCTCACGCTGCATGGTCTGATTGCTAAGCAAGCTGTTTGGTTTTGGTTCTGTGGTTAAGCAAACCTGCTCTTTTTTTCGGGGAGGGGGGTGTGCCATACAGCGCACAAGGATCTTAGTTCCCTGACCAGGGATTGAACCCCAGCTCCCTGCAGTGGCAGCATGAAGTCCTAACCACTGGCTCGCCAAGGAATTCCCTGGCATGTCTTCTGGAATGGTCATTAACTTACAGGGGTCTCCCGAACATTCTCCTTTACTCCTGACCCCCTGGCGGGATTACCTATTTAATCACCTCCTTTGTCCCTTCGCTCCACCCCGTCGCTAGGAGGGGCCTCTCAGGTTTCTGGCTTGAGGAAGCATGTTTGGGGGGCTGTACTGGGGTAGGTGCTCAGACCTCAGCGGGGGACCCCCGGGGCCTGAGGACCACATCTGTTCTCCTCTCCCCGCAGGCCTGCTGGTCCTCGTCAGCCTGGAGGTCTTCCGGCATTCCGTGCGAGCCTTGATGCAGAGGGTCAGCCCCGAGCCCCCCGCGGCCCCGGCCCTGACCTACGAGTACTCCTGGTCCCTGGGCTGTGGCGTGGGGGCCGGCCTGATCCTGATGCTGGGAGGTGGCTGCTTTCTGCTGCTCACCCTGCCTCCCGGACCCTGGAGTCCCCTCTGTCCCAAGTGGGGCCAGCGGGCCCCCTAGCACCCATCCTGCGCTCTCTCAGCAGCTTCCCAACGCTACTCCGCCCTCCCCACCATCCCCTTTGCATCTTTCACTCCGTGCCCCAGAGAGACTGTGTTCTCTGGACTCTGGGGCCCACGCTGTTTGCACAAACCTGCCCCTCCCCCTCGTAAATATCTTTTTCCTCTGTAAATATGTTTTTTTTTTTTCCTCCATGGCTGGATTTGGGTTGCTTGGGGGTGGGGCAGGGAGAGGATTTTTTGCAAACGAGGGTCCCCAGGGAAGACTGCTGGGGACCTGATGGGGTAACTAGCGGGTGGGGGTGGGGGTGGGTGGGCGAGGTCAGGGGGTCTTAGGAGGGAATTGGACCTTCTCATTGCCCAGATTGGGATGTATTCAGCTGTGGGAGAGACTTCTTCTGGGAAGAGGGGGGAGGGGAGAATCTCTGGGTCTGATTTGGGATTAAAGGTTTGGAAATTTAACAACTTTGGAGTCTGCTGTGATGTGGGTTGTGTATTCCAGGGTAGGGGAAAGGGGTCACTGTGCTCTTCAGAAAACCTCTGCCTGCTGCTCGTCAGCCCCAAAGTCACGTGTCAGTGAACCCATAGTGAGCAATGGAAAATCCAGTATGGAACACAGGTACTGTCACGGGTTGAATGGGGACCTGCGGGAAGTATGTGTGGGGTCGGAACCACCAGGACCTCAGAATGTGACCGCGTTTGGAGACGGAGCCTTGCGGAGGTGATCCAGTGAACGAGGGGTCACTAGTCCGAGCCCCAGTCCAGCAGGTGCTTGCGATCAGTCACTCAGTGGTGCCTGACTCCCTGCGACCCCGAGGCCCGTAGCCCGCCAGGCTCCTCCGTCCTTGGGCTTCTCCAGGCAAGAACACTGGAGCGGGTGGCCATGCCCTCCTCCAGGGAATCTTCCTGACACAGGATCGAACCCAGGTCTCCCGCACGGCAGGCAGCTTCTTTACCACTGAGCCTCCTGGAAAGTCGCCTGGTGTCCTCGTGTGGGGAGGAGACTAGGACTCTGAGGGCGGACAGCAGGCAGGCGAGGTGAAGACGACCGTCTCCAAGCCTAGGAGGGCTGCCTGTAAGAGACACCCGCCTCAGCCCTGCAGACGCCCTGACCTCAGGCCTCCGGTCTCCAGCACCAGAGCATTTCAGGGTCTAAGCCCGCAGTCTGGGGGCTTTGTCAGGGCCGCCCCAGCAAGCTGGCACACCCGTCAGTGCCTGGCAGGGGGCTTCAGCTGTAACAAACGCCCACAAATGTACAAGTGGCTTTGGAAGTGGGGATGGGCAGCAGCTGGAGGTGCTTTGAGGTGCATTCTAGAATCAGCCTAAATTGCCTTGATGAGACCGTTGGTAGGAATACGATGTGAAAGGAATTCTGAGGAGGACTCGGGAAGGGGGGAAGAGAGCTGTGGAGAACGTGTCCACCATCTCAGAGAACACTCGGATCATCACGAGCGGAATGTTGGTGGAAGACAGTCCCCTGCAGCTCTCAGGGAGCAGGCCAGGAGACCTGGTGTCACGTTCAAGCCCTTCAGCCCGAGGGCCCAGCCTCTTCCCGGGAGGACCAGTGTGCGCCTTTCAACTCAGAAATCTCAACTCAAGAACGAAGAATGAATTCTTCAATTAGGTAGGAATCGCTGAAGCTGAGCTCAGAGGCCAAAGTCTCTTAAATTTAAGTTTAAAAATATTTAAATATGGAAAATGTGCTGGCTTATGACTACAAATGTTTAAATATTGTGAGTGTGAGTCTCTTAAGTGCTTCTATATTTAAGAATAAATTATAATGTGATTATCTATAATATATGTATTACATAAAACATTATATATAATTTAAAGTATTTACTATAAGTTCAGTTAAATATATTAGCAGTATATATTTTATATGTATGCTACTGCTGCTGCTGCTGCTGCTAAGTCACTTCAGTCGTGTCCAACTCTGTGCGACCCCACAGACGGCAGCCCACCAGGCTCCCCCGTGCCTGGGAGTCTCCAGGCAAGAACACTGGAGTGGGTTTCCATTTCCTTCTCCAATGCAGGAAAGTGAAAAGGGAAAGTGAAGTCGCTCAGTCATGTCCAACCCTCGGTGACCCCATGGACTGCAGCCTTCCAGGCTCCTCTGTCCATGGGATTTTCCAGGCAAGAGTACTGGAGTGGGGTGATAAATATATATAATTACAGTAATATTATAAATTAAATATTTTACTATAAACAGAAAATAATATAATATAAAATTCTAATAATATAAAATTATATATAATATATACCAGTATTATATATGATTATATCATAATAAGCAGATTGTTATATTAATATTATGGATATCATGACACATTTTATATTCATATAAGTGTTTCTATATAAATTATAAATACAATTGTGTTATATAATCATACATAATTATAACATAATTTTAGATAAATATATTAATATTCTGTCATATAAATAGAGCATTCAGAAGATACATATATGTAACAGTATTTCCACAACATAATGTATTATATAAATAATGTAATATATATGTAACATATGTAACTTATATGAATATGTTACTTATATTTATAATGTTATTTATACAATATAACCTATATAAATATAATACCTATATATATGACATGATATTTATATGTTGTAGTCTATACACATATAACACATATATGTACCATGATAATTAAACTGCATAAGTCTTATAATGTTCATAATGTTGTTATGACTTGTCCGAGGGCTGGAAGCCGCTTCTTCAACAAGGAAATCGCTTGTCATCCGGGAGGGGCAGGATAACTCTTTCTGGTCTAACTGCGGCTGCGCCCCGCTCCGATAGTTCTCCGCATTCCTTATGCACTGAACTCAGGTCGTGCTAAGGGTACTGGGTGCAGAGCCAGGCAGGTGCGGCCCCTTCCTGTTGGAGGAGCAGCAGAAGCTCTGGGCTGTGGCCGAGAGTGGGGGTGCTGGGCCCCAACTGTCCGGTGTGGTACCTGGCCCCCCCTTCACGGCTGGAACGGCTTGCTCACCCTCTGTGTCTCAGCTCCTGCACGCTTGTGTCCGTGCGTGTCTCCTAGAGTGCCTGTGAGGAGAGAACGCCGCAGTCATCCCTGCAAAGGCCCTGGAAGACCGCCTGGCTTGGGGTCACAACTCCATCAGTCTTGCCGTTACTACTGTCTATCGAGTGGCACTTTGGCTGGGCATACAGTAGAGAGCAAAAAGGGACCCCCGTTGGGCTGACAGTCCAGCGATGGAAACAGACATTAATCACGTAATCACACTAATGAATGTGTAATTATAAACTGAGATAAGTGCTGGGAAAAGAGATCGTGAATAGTGGGGTTTTTTCCTACTTGATGATGTGCCCAGAGAGCTCAGGGAAGCCCAGAGAAGTCTGCCCTCAGGGCGGGGTCTTCAGGTCTCGACGAATGACTGTCCAGTGGGCTCTGCACCCTCTTCACCCTCTTCCCACCTGGGGTCTTTGTGGCTTTTCCAAAAGTGAGAGAAGGAAAGAGACAAGTACCTGGGATCACATTATACTGTGGGATAATTTATCAAACCCTTCACTTGCCTCTGATCATCACCTCATCTGCTTTGAAATGAAGGGAAATAGAAGTTTCTTGAAGTCTACCGCCTTTTCTGTCCTTTTTGTTTACATTTGTTTATGTTGACTTTTTGGAACACAATTTCAAGCTTCCAGAGACGTTGCAAGAATCAAAATAGTGTCTGTGTGTGCTCAGTAGTGTCTGACTCTTGGCAACCCCATGGACCATAGCCCGCCAGGGTCTTCTGTCCATGGGATTCTCCAGGCAAGAATGCTGGAGTAGGTTGCCATTTTCTCCTCCAGGGGATCTCCTCGCCCCAGGGATTGAACCTGCATCTCTTGCATCTCGTGCTTTAGCAGATGGGAGTCTTTACCACTGCACCACCTGGGAAGACCCCTAGGGACAAATACGCTTTACTCAGATTCACCTATTGCTAACATTTTACCCTGCGTCCAAATGTGTGGGGTATGTGTGTGTTGGGGGGCGGTGTGTGATTTTTTTTTATTCAGCAAGCATTTATTTTTAAATGTGAAGTGCACTATATATGTGCTGACTTATGAATACAAATAAATGAAAAGTCTGAGTTTGATTCTCTTAAATGCAGACTTAATATTCCATAGAAAGAATTAAAATAAAAAAAAACGCCTACTAGGGGACTTCCCTGGCAGTCCAGTGGTTAGAACTCTGTGCTCCCACACCAGAGGGCACAGGTTTGATCCCTGGTCAAGGAACTGCTGGAGAAGGCAATGGCAGCCCACTCCAGTACTCTTGCCTGGAAAATCCCATGGATGGAGGAGCCTCGTAGGCTGCGGTCTACGGGGTCGCTAAGAGTCAGACACGACTAAGCGTCTTCACTTTCCCTTTTCACTTTCATGCATTGGAGAAGGAAATGGCAACCCACTCCAGTGTTCTTGCCTGGAGAATCCCAGGGACGGGGGAGCCTGGTGGGCTGCTGTCTATGGGGTCAGAGTTAGACACGACTGAAGTGACGCAGCAGCAGCAGCAGCAGCAGCAAGGAACTGCTCATCTCAGAACCCAGGCTGAGAGAAAGAGCTAATCTCTTGGAAACTGCTGGTATTTCCTCACTAACATCCCCTCTTTAAGGCACAAGTCTCATAGGTGAACAAGCACAACTTGACTTTTGACTAAATCATTTCTTGACTTTTCTTTATAGTTTGACAAGCCAAAATTCTATTATTTTTTAAAAGGTGTTGTTTCATTTTACTTAGGTTTGAACTTTATGTAAATGGAATAATTTTATATGTATTTCTCTGTGTAATTGTCTGGTGTTTTTTTTTTTTAGATCCAAAGAAGAGGATTCAAACTCATGGCCAGAAGGCTTGATAGTGTCCGACTCTTTGTGACCCCGTGAACTGTAGCCCGCCAGGCTCCTCTGTCCATGGGATTCTCCAGGCAAGAATGCTGGAGTGGGTTGCCATTTCCTTCTCCAGATAAGCCCCACAGAAGCATTTTATTTAGCCTTCAGAATGTTTACAAAGTTTTTTATTTACAACCAACTGCAGTTGCAAAACCCTCTGGCGGGGGGCGGTGGAGGGGGGAGATTCCAGAGTTCCAAAAAGCAAGACTTGCATTTGCCAAGGCAGGCAAGTATTTACATACCATTTACATTGTATTTACAACTCTTTACATAGTATTTACACCGTGTCAGGTAATAATAAGTAATCTAAGGATTATTTAAAGGATAAGGGAGGATTTGGGTAGGTTATGTGTGAATACCGTGCCGTGCAGTTTGAATGAGAGACTTGCACGTCTGTGCGCTTCGGGGTCCGTGGTGGGTCCAGGCCCTCTCAGACAGTGGTGAGTAAAGAGGAGGACCCCGCCCCAGTCTCATGAAGCAGGCTGGCTTCCTGGCTGTGCGTGCTCAGGCAAGTCGCTTCGCTTCATTGTGCCCAGTCTTATCTGATAAGTAGGGCTAATAGTGTTACCTACTTCATGGGGCTGTTGGCAAGATTAGTGAGTTAATCCATGTAAAGTTTTTTGTTGTTGTTTTTGGTCACGTGGCTTGTGGGATCTTAGTTCTCTGGCAGTGAAAGTGCAGAGTTTTACCCACTGGACCTCCCTCCTGGGAATCCCTTCCTTGTAAAGTTTTGAAGATCCCTGGAGAAGGAAATGGCAACCCACTCCAGTATTCTTGCCTGGAGAATCCCATGGATGGAGGAGCCTGGAGGGCTACAGTCCACGGGGTTGCAAAGAGTTGGACACGACTGAGCGACTTCACTTTCACTTTTCTCAGATAGTAAGTGCTCAATAATTGTTAACTTTTTCCTTTTTTAGTATTTTGGCCACGATGCACAACAGATAGGATCTCAGTTCCCTGACTGGGTATCGAACCTGCATCCCGAACAGTGGAAGCGCAGAGTCCTAACCACTGGACCACTAGGGAAGTCCCAATAGGTGTTAACCGTTGACGGTGGTAATGCATAGTGCTGTATATAAGTGTGTAAGCGGTAGCTTTTCTCGTGTCATAGTCCATCGTTTAATCTCTCTTTGCGCACCTCGTCCTCTGAGGGTTCTTGCAGGCTCCAGACTCTAACTTTAGCCACGATTGGACGGGGCCCACTGATCCTTGAGACCTGAGCGCTGCGGACGTAGTAGAGGGTTTCCTAGCAACAGAGGAGTTCAGGTGGACAGCCGCAAATCCCTGCGTGGTTCCCTAAGAGGAGGAATGTAGGCTCAGTTGAATCTATTTGAGGCAAAACAGGAGGAGATTGGCAAGGGCCAACCGGAGTGTCGGCTTCTGAGGACCTCGCAGTCCTGCTCGCAGAGCTCCTGGACACGGCCCATCACGCTCTCCTCTCTTCTGCCTCTCACCCTCTCTGCTTCTCCCTTTCTCTCCTCCTCCCTCCTCCTTCCCTCTTCTCCCTCCTTCTTCCTCTTCCCTTACTATCATCACTGAAAATAGTAACAGCTAAACGTGCGCTGAGTGCCTTGCCCATGCCAGGCACTGTCCCTAGCATTCTGCATGAACGCATCTAAGCCGCACCACCCTGGGAGATGCTCCTCCTATTATCCCACTGAGCAGATGAGGAAAACCGAGGCACGGCCAATTCAAGGAAGCCCAGCTGAGAATGGCCAGAACCACACCTCGGGGTTATCCAGAGATTCTTGTCGTCTCAAGCAGGCATTGCTGGAGACCTGGCATGAATGCTAACCCTAACTGGAGAGTCTGACCTTCAGGAACCTCCTCCAGGGCCCCGCCTGGCCTTGCCCAGCGCTTCTGGCATCACAGGACCCTGAGTTGCCACCACTTCCTCACAATGTAATTCCTGGTCTGATGGGGAAGAGAACCTCGGGACCTTGCAAGAGTGAGGCTGTACAAGAACCAGAGCCAGTTCAACCTCCTGATGATTCTGGACAATTATGAGAGCCGGTATTCCCTACCCTTAGTATCCCCTGCTCCTTAGCCTTTCCCTCTGCTTGCTGGTAAGACCCAAAGGCCCAGGCAGGAATGATTCACCTGAACCAATCATCACAGCTTCCATATCCCTTTCAATGTCTAGGAGTGGCTCAAATGAACACATGTACACACATTCACAGCAGCACTATTCACAAGAGCCAAAGGTGGAAACACCCCTAACACCCATCGACTAATGAATGGGTAGTCCGAATGTGGTCTGGTCATAGAGTGGAATGTTATACAGTTGTGAAAAGACTGAGGTGCTCATACACGCTACCATATGGGCTACAGACACATGATGCTCAGAGAAAGCAGCAGACACAAAGGCACCCATAGCGTCCGGTTCCAGTTATTTATTTGTTTATGGTTTTGGCTGTACTGGGTCTTTGTTGCATCATGCCGGCTTCCCTAGTTGCAGAGAGCGGGCTCAGTTGCCCCGTAGCACGTGGGGTCTTAGTTCCCTGACCAGGGGTCAAACCCAAGCCACCGGCATGGGAAGGCTGATTCTTAACCAGTGGGCCAGCGGGGAAATCCCCCATATGGTTCCGGTTAGATGAAATATCCAGAATAAGTCGATCCACAGAGACAAAAACCCAGAGTGGTTGCCAGAGCTGGGGGAAGGGGAGAATCGGGCATGCTCGCTTAATGGTTCTGCGGTTTCCTTTTGCGGTGATGAAAAATATCTGGGGCCAGATAGCGGTGGCGGCTGCATAGCATTGCGAATGTTCTTCTAGCGTCACTGGCTTGTAGGTTTTTAAATGGCTGAAGTGGCGGATTTTATGAGTGATTCTACCACAATAAGAATAAAGTCTGAGGATAGGCAAAGGGCAGTACGGCCAGGGTGAGATAGAAAGAAGGCAGCCGGGGTTCTGGGGTGGACATCACTCCCTGCTGAGAACACAGAAGGCAAGTTGGGATGGTACTTTACTCTCGAGTGTGTTTGTGCCAGGAAAAGATGCTCGGAGCTGCCCCAGACATAATGCGATCTGGAGGCCGCAAGCCAAACATTGAGGATGTCAGGGCAGTAAAACAGAAAGGGCTTGGTCCTCATGGGCACACTCGAGCGTTGGTACAAAACCTTCCTGTTGGGCAAGATGATTAAAGATCTTCGTTGCTTAAGCCAGCATTAGGTAATCGGTTCCTTGCCACTGAGCTTATCTTAGCTGATGGAATGATCCTGCCAAGGGACGGGACTTGGTGAGGAACCAAAGCCCATGAGGATGCCTCTGAGAAGACTCTTTAATTTGCCACACTCCTCTTTTGATAGCTTAGAGTCTTATTAGAGAGGGGAGAGGCTCAGAGAGGGGTGAAAGTATGAGACGCCTCCTTTCAGGGCAGGGCACTTGAACGGGCAGAAGTTGACTAGGGGACTAGGGTCTTCTCTAGGGCTTTGTAGCTGGAGAGACCATGTGTCCCAACAGTTACCTTTTGCAGGTGGAAGAAGGTAGATGCGTTCATAGCCTCCTCATCTCCCCAGGTGCCAGTTTCCTTCCAGCATTCCTCACCACGCTCTCCTTGTCTCCTTGGATGAGCCCCGAGATGGAGACACAGGGGCAAGTGAATATCCGGTTTCTTACTTCCTCTCTGACTGTAGACCCTCAGCGGGTGCCATTCCCCGGCTCAGCACCTGGAGGGAAGATCGGTGATGCCAGGTGTCCCCAGCGCCATCCTTAGCAGAACCTGTAGGTCGGCTCACTCGACCCCCATGCACAGCTCTTATCTCCTTGATAGTTCTCTATTGTAGAAGCTAGAAAGTGCAAGTAAGAAAAGGGTTAGGAAAGCTGCAGGCCCTTCCCTGGCAGTCCAGTGGCTAGGACTTTGCACTTCCGCTGCAGAGGGCACAAGTTCAATCCTTGGTAGGAGGTGTTCCTCAAGTTCAGCAATGTGGCAGAAAAAGAAAAAAATGCAAAGAAGGGAAGATCAGAATTACTGGAGTGTGTGGCAGATTTCAGTAAGAGTGTATAAACTTCTGATTGCTAACTGATAGGGACAGAATGAAGAAACAAAATAGGTGATTAAATAGTTTATCCCACCAGGGGATTGTAGGTAGGAAAGATATGGGAGACCCCTGGAAGTTAATGATGACTCCAGAAAGCAGGTTTGCTTAGCCAAGCAGGTCGAAGCCATTCAACAGAAGGAGGAGGAGGAGACCTGCCCCTACCAATAAACAGTAGTGGCATGAGCCCTACATCCTGCCCTGTGAGCTTGGGAACTTAATGATCCGTGGGACATGCTCTCTGCACACATAAACAAACAACAAACTATAATTTGTGGACCTAGCTTCACCATGTCAGAGAAGGCAATGGCACCCCACTCCAGTACACTTGCCTGGAAAATCCCATGGATGGAGGAGCCTGGTAGGCTGCAGTCCATGGGGTCGCAAAGAGTCGGACATGACTGAGTGATTTCACTTTCACTTTCCATTCTCATGCATTGGAGAAGGAAATGGCAACCCACTCCAGTGTTCTTGCCTGGAGAATCCCAGGGGGACAGGGAGCCTGGTGGGCTGCCATCTGTGGGGTCGCACAGAGTCAGACAAGACTGAAGCGACTTAGCAGCAGCAGCAGCTTCACCATGGAGGAACAAGAATACTCCCCTGCTCAACCTGAAGTAGGCTGATGATGGAAACGTCACACCTACTCAAGAAAGACAAGAAAGGTCTTCTGCCCCTCCCCCTTTTCCTTTGATTATAAAACTGAAGCCCAGAAAGTTCTTGGGGGCAACACCCCTTTGTCTGGCTGCTTGAAAGCCCCACACGCGTCCTAGTCTAATAAACCTCTTCTTATCTACCTCTTGGCTCTCACTGAATCCTTCTCTGCACCGAGACAGGAAGGACTATGGTACCAGAGCTCTTCGGAGGCCCCCTGAA
Organism: Ovis canadensis; assembly: GCF_042477335.2. Taxonomy (NCBI): domain Eukaryota; kingdom Metazoa; phylum Chordata; class Mammalia; order Artiodactyla; family Bovidae; genus Ovis; species Ovis canadensis. The sequence goes on from NC_091258.1 coordinate 76,187,636, forward strand.
ATGACAGCAGTCGGCCTCTCTGCTGTAGCAGAGACATACTCAGTGACTCAAAGCAGCGCAGACTTACCATCTTCCAGTTCTAGAGGGCATCAGTCCAAAGTGGGTCCCGCTGGGCTAAGATCACAGCGTTGGCAGGCTGTGATCCCTCCTGGAGGCTCAAGCAGAGAATCCACTCCTCGCCTTTTCTCAGCTTTTCTGGAGACTGCTGGCACCCCTTGCCTCCTAAAAACCAAGTCACTCTGAAACCTCTTGATGTCATATCTCCTTCTCTGGCTCCGACACACCTGCCTCTGTCTTACAAGGACCCCTGCGACTGCCACGGGCCCTTTGGGATCATCCAGAACAATGGTCTTATCTCGGGATTCTTCACCAATCACGGCTGCAGAGTCCCATTTACCATGCGAAGGTCATGTATTCACAGGTTCTGGCGAAAAGAGCAGAAAAAGGTTAACTACAGGGTCAGGCAAGGAGAAGGGGTGGCTCATGCCCTGAGAAGCCCTGAGCTCTGAAAGGGTTTCAGCAAAGCTTTTTGTTTATTCAAGTTAGAATACTTTGAGAAAGATCTTTAGCTGCTTTGGTGGTGGTTTAAGTGCTAAGTCGTGTCCAACTCTTGCAACCCCACGGACTGCAGTCTACAGAACTGTAGTTGCTTTACACAGCAGTAAAAATTAGCGTGCTCAATTGTGTCTGACTCTTTGTGACCCCAGGGACTGTAGCCCGCCAGGCTCCTCTGTCCATGGGATTTTCCAGACAAGAATCCTGGAGTGGGTTCAGCAAAGCTTTTTAAAAAGCCAGGTGGGCGGTGGGGTGGGCCACGGGGTGTGTGACCAGCTCCTGCACAATTCTCTGACTGGCTGATGGTGAGGTCACAGGGCGGTGTCGCCGGGGTTCACTTCATTAGTCCTCGGGCTTCAGGAGGCCTGGAGTTCTGTGCTCATGGCCATCAAGCAATGAACATCTTCCGCTTGGCGGAGGGTTTTCACATCTGCAAAACAGCTCGGGAAGTGTACGTCAAGGGCTGTTATCTAGGACTTCAGGGTGGAGCTGAAGCAGAGGTTATGGGGAAAAGCCTGTCCTCGCCTCCCCGCACACAAGGTCCCACAGCTCACTCATTGGTTACAATATCTGAGCAAAGACTTGAAGGAAGTGAGAAAGTTACTAAGAGTTATGCCTTTATCTGGAGGCCGAGCATTTTAGAAAGAGGAAACAGCCGCTTCAAAGACCTGAGGCGGAAAACACCTTGTGTGTTTGGGGAGTACACCTGGGAAGAAGTGTGGTTGGAGAAGAAGTAGGAGATGAGGTTATAAGAAAGAAAGTGGGGAATGGGGCTTCTTAAGATGCCTTTTATTCATTCTGAGGACTTAAGGCTGCTCTTTTTCTTTGAGTGAAATAGGAAGCTGTTTCAAAATTCGGGGTGTGCTCTGACTCAGGTTTTAACGCAAAGTTGCCCTGGGACTTCCACGGTGGTCCAGTGATTGAGAATCTACCTTCCAACACAGGTGACGAGGGGTCAATCCCTGGTCAGGGAACTAAGATCCCACCTGCTTTGGGGGCAGTTAAGCCCCCCTGCTGCAACTAAGACCCGTTGCAGCCAAAAATAAATTTAAAAAATAGGGTTGGCCAATTAAATACAGGCTTCCCAGTTAATTTTGAATTTCAGATAAACAAATAATTTTTTTTTTAGTATTAAATATCTCCCTGAAACTGCGAGAGACACGCTTATGCTAAAAAATGTTTGTTGTTGTTAATCTGAAATTTCAATTTAACTGGGTATTCTGAGTTTTAATTTGCTAAATCTGGCAACTCTATTTTTAAAGACTGTCTCTGCTGTGTTGAGACCACGTGGTTGAGGTGGTGAGTGAGGCAGAAACAGGGTAATCATTTCGGAGGCCATCATGATAATCTGGGTAAGGAATTTCGGTGGCTCAGGCTGGAGGATACCTGCAGAGGCTAAAGACTACCCTACCCCCACCCCACCCAGCCCTGCCCTTCCCCTTGCTTTAATAGCTGTTGCACAGTATTAGTGAAGAGGAGGAAATACACAACAAGGGCAGCCGTAAAAAGAAATGTTCCCTGCCCACTCATTTTCAGGTGCAAGGAAAAACACTGAACTGTGAGATGTGAAAAGTCACAGGATAAGACGGGCTTTGGAATTTGCATAGCCCCCTTATCGCTGAGCATTTCTCACGCTGCACTTCTTTTGCCCCTTAGATAAAAATGCAAATTTCTCAGCGTGGCTTGCCCTGGCCCTCTTCTCGTGCTAAGCTCCTTTTTTTTTTTTAAAAAAAATATTTCTGTTGTAGTTGATTTACCATGTGCCAGTTTCCAGGAAACAAACTGACTCAGAAGGCCAATGCAGGTAGTGGAGTGCAGTTTATTACGCCGGCGGGCCCAAGGCAGAGTCTCCTCTTAGCCAAGGACCCCGACCAGTTTTTGTGAAAACCTTATATACCTTAAGTGTTCTTGCTCAAACCCACCTCCCCAAATTCCCTGAAACTAGTCTGGACAAGGTAAAAGAGAGACACAGTCAAAGTTAACCCATGATTCATGTGTCACAAGATAGATAAACAGTGGACATTTATCAATAGGCCTGTGGTCATATCCTGATAAACATAGTGGAATTTACCCCTTTGTTCTGCTACAGAGATAACTAGCATATTCTTTTAGGCAACGGAGAGTCCAAGTACAAGTCCGGAGGCTCTTTTATCCGGGGGTCTGGTTTCCCACTGGTCTGCCGCTTCTATAGAGGCCGGGCACAAAGTTCAGTGTCCGCTGGGAGGGTGACCGTGCGTGCAGCCCAGTGTTCGCAGCGGGGCCTAGGATGGAGACCAGCTCTGCCTGTTTCCTCCCTCATCTGCTGCACAGCAAAGTGACCCAGCCATACATATACGTGGACTTCTCGGGTGGCACTAGTGGTGAAGAGCCTTCCTACCAGTGCAGCGGATGAGAGAGACGCAGGGTTGACCCCTGGGTCAAGATCCCCTGGAGAAAAAATTGGCAACCCACTCCAGTATTCTTGTCTGGAGAACCCCACGGACAGAAGAGCCTGGTGGACTATGGTTCATAGGGTTGCAAAGAGTCGGACGTGACTGGAGGCAACTTAGCACACACACACATACACACATATCCCTTCTTCTCTTGTGCTAGGTTCTGAGCAGCCTTCTCTGCTCCAGCCACATTGGCTGGACCTAGAATGTACCAGGAACTAGAATTTTAGGACTAGAATGTGCCAAGAACTAGAAGTTTAGGACTGGAATGTGACAAGCTCGCCTCTGCCTCAGGGCCTTTGCACTGACTATATCTTCTGCCTGAGATGTTATCCCACTTACATTTCTCATGGCTAGATAGATCACGGGCTTTTTTTTTTTTTTGCTGTGTTGGGTCTCCGTTGTGATGTGTAGGCTCCAGAGCGCGCAGGCTCAATAGTTGCTGTGTGCAGGTTTAGCTGCCCCATGGCACATGAGATCTTAATTCCCAGACCAGGAACAAAACCCACATCCCCTACATTAGCAGGCGGATTCTTAACCCCTGGACCACCGGGGAAGTCCCAGTTCACAGCCTTTAATTCTCAGTCGAAACAGATTTTCTTCAAAGCCCTCCTTGAACTTCCCCGGTAGCCCCCGCTCGCAACTAGAAAAACCCAATGAGCAGCAAGGAAAAGCCAGTGCAGGCAGAAATAAAATTAATTAATTAATTAGTTTTAAAAAGAAACAGCACACCCACGCAATTAAAAGAAGAAATTACTCAAGTTCCCCACCTTTGTTAACGTTTTGATGGAGTTCCCTTACATTTTCATGTGCATTTATTCATGAATGCATTTTTTTTTAAGAAACTTTTGTTTCATTTTTGAAGTTTTTATTAAGTTTCTTTTGTTGTTGGTACCACATTGTTTCAGTTTACATTTCAGGTTTTTGACTGTGAGGCATGTGGGGTCTTAGCTCCCCAACCAGGGATCGAGCCTGCACCCCTTTCCTTGAGAGGAAGGAGTCTTAGCCACTGGACCACAAGGGAAGTCCCAGTTCATGAATTCTTATGTGCGTGGTCCTTGCGCAATATTTGCAAGGTGTTTGCACACAACAACAACAGCAGAACCGAACATTCAAGCAGAATCATTATAAACTCAGTTTCTGCTCGAAGACTACAGGTGTCAGTGAGACCAGAATCCAAAGCAGGACCATCCATTTATGACTTAAGCTAGAAAGCCGATTTCCCCACCCTTGGTTCCTTGTCCACCTGGTGGTAAAATTACGAGACTTTTTTTTTCTTTTTTTTTTCTGACCGAAGAGACTCAGCACCCATGCACCAGGGGCATGCGGGCTCTCAGTTCCTGACTGGGCTCGGAAGCCACACTCGCCATGTTGGGAGCCCAGAGTCTCAACCCCTGGACCACCAGGGAAGTCCCTGGAAGAGTTGCCTTGTCTTGTTTTCACGTGTTCGTTTACAAGAGCTCTTGGCAGAGCTGTGGGTCCCATTCGCTCTTCAGCATACGAGTGTGGTGAGGTTGATGGTTACTCATTTCAAGCTTCAAGCGGGGAAAAGCTTCACCTGGATCATTCAGAGCACTGAATACTGGAAGAGGCTCAGCACCCAGAGAAGAATGGGATCTCGCTCATGTCTGAACTATCTCAGGAGCTCCAGAGTGTGCTAACGGCCTGGAAAGCGTTCAGGGGGAACAGCCGCCTGGAGGAGAGGGAAGGGAAGGGAAGAGGCGGCGAGGGGAAGGAGAGAGAATATAAACTGGGGGTCTTATAGCCTTCACAGGAGCGCCACCTGGAGGTGAGAGGTGAACTCTGCAGAGACAGGCTGGAAACGCAACGGCGGCCGCCCCCCCAACCTCCCCCGCCAAGACCGAGGGTTTCCTCCCTGGAGGAGATGCACCTACAGACATCAGACGAGGAAACTGCAGCCTCGAGAGAGAGTGAGGAGGAAGAGGAGCAGAAGCTCCAGGTAGGGACGTAAAGAAAAAGCTGACCAGGCCCGCGGGAGCTGCAGGCAACTTGCCAAATGCATTGAAGTGACTGAACTGACACCAATATTTTCCTTGCATGTGAGTTAAAAAAAAAAAAAAAAGGACTGAAAGTCTTTATCATCTAAGATGACTGTAAAAGTCATGAGATTTGTTTTAGATGTCTCTCAATGGCAACCCACTCCACATTCTTGCCTGGAGAATCCCGGGGACAGAGGAGCCTGGTGGACTGCCGTCTATGGGGTCGCACAGAGTTGGACACGACTGAAGTGACTTAGCAGCAGCAGCAGCAAGGACACAGATAAAAAAAATTAGACCCGGGAGGTGGGTGCTGTAGGGGAGCAAGAGGAAGAGGGGTAAAGCTGTTCTCTGAGTCAGTGTGATTGTCACACCTACATTTTTACAAGGCCGTGCACTTACAACTGTTCCCTGATAGCTTGGTTGGTAAAGAATCCTCCTGCAAGGCAGGGGACCCGGCTTTGATCCCTGGGTTGGGAAGATCCCCTGGAGAAGGGAACAGCTTCCCACACTAGATTTCTGGCCTGGAGAATCCCATGGACTATGGGGTGACAAAGAGTCAGATACAACTGAGCAACCGTCCCTTGCATACTTACAACCAGGGTGACCAACTCCGATTTGCCCGGCAATTTCTCAGTTTTAACCCTGAAATTTTCATGTCCTAGGAAACGTCTCATTCCCACCCGACTCCTCCACCCACCCCCTGCCCCGCAACCTGTTCCAGGAAACCTGGGTTGGCTAATCCTGCTATTTACAACTCTTTGTCTCTATGATGAGGTCACAGAGCCCTGGAGACTTTTTTTTAAATTCTGACTCAGATTTTTACTTTTTTATTTTTGATAGATAGGAAGTGGATTTTTTTTCAGATACAGAGAGAAGCACGCTCTATAGACAGTGTGGGCCATCGCAGAGGGTGAGTGCCAGATTTTTTATTTCTTTAACTGAAGTAAATTTGGGCTTCCCAGGTGGCCCCTAGTGGGAAAGAACCCACCTGCCAATTCAGGAGACGTAAGAGACATGGGTTCCATCTCTGACTCAGGAAGATCTGGAGGAGGGCACGGCAACCCCCTCCAGTATTCTTGCCTGGAGAATCCCATGCGTGGAGGAGCCTGGAGGGCTACCGTCCATGGGTTTGCAGAGTCGGACACGACTGAAGTGACTGAGCACGCATGCGTAGTTGATTTACAATATTGTGTCAGGTTCAGGAATACAGGAGAGTGATTGGGTTATTTTTTTTTTTCAGATTATATTTCATTGTTCCCGCATCCCTGTGTGTGTGCTCAGCCAGGTCCGACTCTGCGACCCCATGGACTGTAACCCACCAGGCTCCTCTGTCCGTGGGATTTTCCAGGCAAGAATACTGGAATGGGTTGCCTTTCCCTTCTTCAGGGGATCTTCGCAACCCAGGGGTTGAACCAAAGTGTCCTGCACTGCAGGCAGCTTCTTTACCGTCTGAGCTACCAGGGAAGCCCATATTCCATTGCAGTTTATTATAAAATATTGAGTATAATTCTCTGTGCGTGCACACTAAGTCGCTTCAGGCCTGCCCAACTCTGCTACCCTGTGGACTATAGCCTGCCAGGCTTCTCCAGGCAGGAACACTGGAGTGGGTTCCCATGCCCTCCTCCGGGGGATCTTCCCTACCCATGGATCGAACTCGCGTCCCTCTTGCTTCTTTTGCCTTGACAGTCAGATTCTTTATTGCCCTCACCACCTGGAGAGCCTCACGGTTCCCTGGGTTATACAGGAAATCCTTATTGCTTATCAGTTTTGTGTACAGTAGCTTATTTTTTTATGTGGACCATTTTTAAAACCTTGATTGAATTTGTTGCAATATGGCTTCTATTTTATGTTTTGGGTTTTTTGGCACCAAGGCACGTGGTATCTTAGCTCCCCGACCACAGATGGAACCTGTGCCCCCTGAATCTTGGCCTCTTCTCCAGCGTGTCCCACACGGAAGACGCGAGTTAAGAAAACAAAACTTGCTACGGCATTTGTGATCCCGGAAAATAAAAGGTCACGGATCACTCCATTTAAATCAAAGACTGGCGGCTCAGATGGTAAAGAAAGTGCCTGCAGTTCAGGAGACTCAGATTCGATCCCTGGGTGGGGAAGACGCCCTGGAGAAGGGAACGGTCACCCACTCCAGCATTCTGGCCTGGAGAATCCCGTGAATAAGGAGACTAGTGGGCCACAGTCCAGAGTCTGGGTCGCAGAGTCAGACATGACTGAATGACTAAGCACACACGGAAATTTAAGGAGGATGAATACCAGAGCAGATGTCCGTAAAAGATGTCTATTACGGTCACTGATTTCTTCTTGTTTTAATCGGAGGGTAATTGCTTTACAATGTTGTGTTGGTTTCTGCTGCCCAGCAAAGTGAATCAGCCACAAGTACGAATATATCCCCTCCCTCGGCAACCTGCCTCCCACCCCCTGCTCCAGGGTCACTGATTTTAATAATATTTGTCAAGATTCTTTGATCAGAACAACAGTCCCTTCTCAGACTAGCTCAGATGCAAAGGACTGTTCTGGGTTGTTTGGGTTTTTCTTGGTTTCGGTGTTGGCTCAGAAGGCTCCCAGAATGGTTGAACAAGAAAGCAGTAAGGAGGGAAGCAATGTTGAGTTCTGAAAGCCATCCGAAGCCAGATACACAACTGAAGGCACAGTCGCTCCGTCTCCTTTTTCCAAAGTTCTCTGAGTCATCTTCATGTTTCTTGTTAGAGACGGGCTTCCTCCACATGCTGAGACAGATGGTCCCCCAGAGCTCCCAGGTTTCAGAGAGGATGGCTTTGGGGGCAAGAGCAACAGGGAGGCGCTCCCCACCTCCATCACGATCGTCCCTGCTGTGACTTCAGCACCTGGGCACCCAGAGGCTGGGTGGCTCAGTGGGGAGGGGAGCCGAGTGAGTTCTTCAGATGAACCGTCGATGGAGGTTGAAGCTGAGATGCTCACAGGGCCAGCTTTCAGGGCAAAGGGGACCTCGCATTCAGAAGGTGACCGGCGCTTGGGTCCTGACACTCTGCAGTCCCAATTGTGTTCTTTTTTTATTTTAATTTTAAATATTTATTTATTTGGCTGTACCAGGTCTTGGCTACAGCCTGTGGGATTTAGTTCCCTGAAAGTGAAGTCGCTCAGTCGTGTCCGACTCTCTGTGACCCCATAGACTGTAGCTCACCTGGCTCCTCTGTCCATGGGATTTCCCAGGCAAGAATACTGGAGTGGGTTGCCATGCCCTCCTCCAGGGGATCTTTCCGACCCTGGGATCGAACCTGGGTCCTTGTTCTCTGACCAGAGGTCAAACCCTGACCCCCTGCATTGGGAGCATGGAGTCTTAGCCACTGGACCACTAGCGAAGTCCCGGCCATCGTGAAGTTCTTCTTATGCTGCTTTTTTTTTTTTAAATATATATACTAGTCAATCCTAAAGGAAACCAACCCAGAATAGTCACTGGAAGGACTGATGCTGAAGCTGAAGCTCCAATACTTTGGCCACCTGATGCAAAGAGATGACTCATTGGAAAAGACGCTGATGCTGGGAAAGATTGAAGACAGGAGGAGAAGGGGATGACAGAGAATGAGATGGTTGGATGGCATCACCGACTCGATGGACATGAGTTTGAGCAAGTTGCAGGAGCTGATGAAGGACAGGGAACCCTGGCGTGAGGCAGTTCATGGAGTCGCAAAGAGTCGGACACGACTGAGCGCCTGAACTGAACTGCACGTGTATTTATCTGTTTGGCTGTGTTGGGTCTGAGCTGTGGCCCGTGGGATCCTCGCCGAGTCAAGCAGGATCTTCTGCTCTGGCACACGAACTCTCCAGTTGTGGCATGCGGGCTCAGGAGTTGCACCTCGAGGGCTTAGCTTCTTCGCTAGCATGCGGGATCTTAGTTCCCACACCCGGGATCGAACCGGCGTCGCCTGCATTGCAAAGTCGGTTCTTAACCCCTGGACCACCGAGGGAGTCCGATGGGGAAGTTCTTAATCATAGGTCTCTGTGCTTCGTGGGCGGGCTCCGATGGGACTGTGGAGCATATGCTGGGAGCGTCTGCATCCCCTAGCCTCCGCAGCCTCCCCGCTTCCCTGTATTCATCTGTCTTCCCTGTATTCCGGCTGCTTTAGCAAAATGCCGCAGAGTGGGGAGGCTGGAACAACAGACGTCTGTTCTCTCACAGTTCTGAGGACAGAAGTCCGAAGTCAAGATGTGGGCAGGGTTGGTTCCTCGTGTTCTACGCGCCTCTCTCTAGCCGTCTGGTGGGTCCCGGGGGGAGCGTTGGCGTTTCTTGGCTCCTAGACACATCCCCGCGACCTCTGCCTTCATCGTCACATGGCTGTCTCTCCCGGGGTGCGTATGTGTCCCAGGTTCCCCTTTGACGAGGACATGGTCATACAGGTTGAAGGCTCACCCTACTCCAGGATGACCTCATCCTCTTATTGATGTGCAGTGGACCCCTCTGCAAGTCAGGCCACATCTGAGCTACGGGTGCTTTGGGACTTAAAGATGTGGGTTCAGGGGGTAGACAAAATTCAGCCCGTGACAGTGTGCTCTGGTGTGTGGCTGTGTATGTGTAGAGGCTCTGTGTGGCTCTCTCAGCAGAGGTCTGTATGGAAGAGTGTGTTTGGAAAGCTCTATTTTTTCTGTTTCTCCCTTCTGTCTTACAGAGAACATAAACCGATGTGGCAACAAGCTTTTTATTTATTTCCTTTTCAAAAGCAAAGTCACAGTTTGGATATAGCGAACAGGGCAAGTCCATACAGAAAAAGTCTTCTATTTGTAATTTATGAAAGCCCTGTGTTTGAATTTTTCTTAATGAAACCCTTTGGCACGCCTTATTGTTATGCCCGCTGGTTGTTATTTTTATACGGGGACAATTATAACATCAAATGTTGTAATTTGACTGATGCTGAAGCTCTAACACGTGGTCCACCTGATGCAAAGAACCAACTCGTTGGAAAAGACCCTGATGCTGGGGAAAATGGAGGGCAAAAGGAGAAGGGGACAACAGGGGATGCTATAGACGGATGGCATCACTGACTCATGGATGTGAGTCTGAGCAAACTCTGGGAGACAGTGAAGGACAGGGAAGCCTGGCGTGCTGCACTCCATGGGGTCACAGAGAGTCGGACATGACTTAACCACTAAACAACAATAACATCAAAATACTGTGGGGTGATTACAGTTCAGTACTTTCTAATCCATTTGTATTTCAGTTAATTATTAGAGATAGGTGCGTGTGTGCTTGCTAAGTTGCCTGTGAATAAAGAAAAAGTGAAGTCGCTCAGTCGTGCCCGACTCTTTGCAACCCCATGGACAGTAGCCTGCACCAAGCTCCTCCGTCCATGGCATTTTCAAGGCAAGAAGTACTGGAGTGGGTTGCCATTTCCTTCTCCAGGGAATCTTCCCAACGCAGGGATGGAACCCAGGTCTCTTGCATTGTAGGCAGACGCTTTACCGTCTGAGCTGCCAGGGAAGTCCTAAGTTGCTTGAGTCGTGACCATCTCTTTCTCACCCTATAGACCATAGCCCGCCAGGCTCCTCTGTCCTTGGGATTCTCCAGGCAAGAACACTGGAGTGGGTTGCTGTGCCCTCTTCCAGGGAATCTTCCCCCTGGGGATTGAACCCATGTTTCTTACGTCTCCAACAGTGGCAACTTTAAACCAGAGCCACCGGTGGCATCAGTGGTTATCTGAAAAAGACACATGCCTTTGACTCTGACCATCTGATATTCCTTCTGCTCCATCTCTGGATATTCTGCCTATCACATAGCTACCATTTCTGGACAGAAAGATGCTAACTGCGTCCTCTGTTATTATTCCTGATACCTGGCCGTGCAGTAACCAAAGATAAGGCTTGGGGGTTTTCTCCTTTGTGTATTAGCTGTAGTGACCGCATGAGCAGGATCTCGGCTTCTTCATCTGTTTGGTTTTCCTGAGGTACAGGTTATAAATGAAAGGCAGGAGAAATGCTTGCTTTCTCTCTTTGGCATTTAAAATTTTTTAAAGTTGTGTTTCTAGCCTCTTCCAAAGATAGCCAGTAATATCTTTTTCTAAATTGATCCAGTAAGTAGGAGCCCTTTCCCCGCCCCCACCGCCAGCCCTTACCTCTTTGGCTGAAAGTCTGCAAGGCTGTGAGCCTAGACTCGTCACTATCAATTCCAGACGCATAGGGACAGCTGGTGTGAATAATAATGATAACACAGAAATAGAATAGATGAGAGACGTAAGGGAAAAAATAGCGTTTGGGTATGTGCATCTAGTTGTCTGAGGATATCTCTAGCTGTCTTTCCCTTAGTTTGGTTACGTGACTCAGTTTCTTCCCTCCCTCTTTCCTTCCTGCCCTCCTTGTCTCCTTCCTTCCTCCTCTCTTTATTGTTTTAAAGTCTTTCCATTTTAAAGGTTTTCCATTTTGTCATTTCCATCCAAGCATCTGAGCTATGCTGGCAATGGAAGGTGGTGCAGATGGAACAGAAATGGTCATATTTCATCAAATTGAAAGCACAGCTGGAACGAAAAGGAGCAAGCCTTTCAATAAGGGCTCCTGGGGGCCACGTCCCTCCTTTTAGTGAAGGATCCTGGGGGGTTTCCTTAGCGGTCCAGGGGTTAAGACTCTGCACTTTCACTGCTGGTTGAGCTCGTTTGGTTCCTGGTGGGGGAGCTAAGATCCTACGTGCTATGCAGTGCATCCAAAAATCTAAAATAAATGAAAAATAACAAGATGTACTGGGACAGTTGATTATCCAGACGGAAAAATTAGACCTTTACCCCAGTCCTTGGCAAAAGTTAATTTCAGATGGATTAAACATGAGAAACAAGCTTTTGAACATTTAAATTTAGAAGAACATGTAAGAGAGTATTGGAAAAGGAAATGGCAACCCGCTCCAGTATTCTTGCCTGGGAAATCCCACAGACAGAGGAGCCTGGTGGGCTACTGTCTATGCAGTCGTGAGAGTCGGACACAACTTAGTGACTACACCACCACCACCGTAAGAGAGGATATTCTCGAATGAAGCTTCCAGACGCAAAGAAGCCTCTCAAAATATAAATAAAAAGATGAATTACTCAGAGTAACTAATATTAAAAAATACAAAGAAGAATGAAAATATGAGTCAGATTTAAAGGAGAGTATTTGCAATGTGTAGCTTATCAAGGACAGGTGTGCCAACTGTGTAATTATGCCCTTTAAGTCAGTGAGGAAAATATTAATACCAGCTGTTCAATAGAAAAGTGAATAATGGCTAGATATCATCAATTCACAGCAGAGAAACCCCAAATGGTCAATATTCCTCATTCATGATCAGGAAAATGCAAATTAAAGCAACAATGAGGTATCTTAATAGAAGCAGCTTAACATAGGTGTGTTGTTGTTCCGTTCCTCAGTCGTGTCTGACTCTCTGTGACCCCATGGAGTGCAGCATGCCAGGCTTCCCTGTCCTTCACTGTCTCCCAGAGCTTGCTCAAACTCATGTTCATTGAGGCAGCGATGCCATCCAGCCATCTCATCTGTTGTCGTCCCCTTCTCCTCCTGCCCTCAATCTTTCCCAGCATCAGGATCTTTTCCAATGAGTCAGTTCTTTGCATCAGGTGGCCAAGGTATAGGTTACCAGTTCACATATTTTAATCAGCAAAAATTACAAAGTTATGTGTGTGTGTGTGTGTGTGTGTGTGTGCGAATTGGTAATGACTCAAGGAATTGGAAGCTTACACATCCTTGGTGGAAGAATAAATGGGGGAACCACCTTAGTTATCAGTTTGCCTTTTCCAGTGGGATGAAAGTTGTGGATGTCACAGAAGACAGATTTTACTCCTAAATATAAATCTTGAGAGATCACACATGTGAGCGAGAAGGCAGGTTCCAAAGATGTTTAACTGCAGCATTTTGCCAACAGCAAAGCAGGAAAACAACCCAAATATCTAGCAGTCCAGGAAAGAACAAAGAGAACCATGGCTTGTACACACAACCAAGTGCTTTTCACATTTTCTTTTATTGACATGGAATCACATACCATAAAATCTATGCTTCTAGGGTGTGCAGTTCAGCGGTCTTTATTCACAAGGCTGAGCAACCATCACCACTGACTAATTCCACCACACTGTCATCAACCCAAGAAGATACCCATACCAGTTTCTAGTCACTCCCCGTTTCTCCTTCTCCCCAGTTAATGGCAACCGTTATCGGCAGCCATTAATCCGCCTTCTCAGGATCTGTCCTTTCTGGGTGTTTCATATAAATAAAATGCTATGGTGCACAGCTTTCTGGGTCTTAGCATAATGTTTCCAAGCTTCATTCAGGTCATGGCATGTACCACCGCTTCATTCTTTTGGGGGGCTGAGTAATATTCCATGGTATGGTTAACAACTGAATTCTGTGCAGCAAACAAGGAAAGAAATCTTCAAAAATCACCTGGATGAATTTCAAAAGCATAATGTTGATGGCAATAAAAAAAGGTGACAGAATTGTAATGATGATTCCCTATGTTTGTAGAATGTAATAACAATGAAATATAATATATTGACTGGATAGATGCTTGAGGAGCAAAAGTATGAAAAAAACCATCAGTATAATATACACTACTCTGAGTAATGTTGCCCAGAAAAAGAGGGGGGGAAATAGACTGGGAGGGGTAGGATAAAAACACAGCAAAGTGTTCGTGGTTTGAAAATAAGGTCAGTGTGCTTATTTCCACTTATATTTTGGGATGTTTTTCTTTATGACAGAAATATTTCATAATAAAAAAAATTTTTTTAAGTTATCTAGGGAATTCCCTGGCAGTCCAGTGGTTAGGACTCCAGGCTTTCCCTGCTGAGGGCCTGGGTTCAATCCCTGGTAGGGGGGCTAAGATCCTGCAAGCTACAGGCACGTCCAAAAAAAAAGAAAAAAGGTATCCCAGTGTCTGCTACTGAGTGAAGAATATTTATATACACATTCCAAGTATTTATACTTTCATCCATTCATACATTTTAAAATGACTTGCAAACCTGACTGAGTGACGTAAATTTGGAAGCAAAGCTCAGATACCCGTGCTTATACCGAAGCGGTCATTCGGTACCACTACCACCTACACAAAAAAGTCCACATTCAGAAAAACACCCTTAAAATGCTGTGTTCACATGAGTTAACTAAGTTATGGGTGCCAAGCGACAGAATCCACACGGATTCTGTAAGTCTAACCTTATTGCAGCCTTTGATTTTAATAATAAGAATAAAAACAGAAATATGATGGCAGTAAGGAAACGCTTTCATTCTCATCAGAGAGGAAACTGGGCTTGAGACTAGAGGCTTGAAAGAATCGGGAACCAAACGCTTTCAGCTGCTTTCCTAGGCGTGTGCTACTTAGGGACGCTTTTTGTTAATTCACGAGTGTCTCCCTTCACGGCCTATAATTTTTCTGCTCCTTTTGTGAAATCCCTGTGTCTGCGGGGTCACGTAGTCTTCTCTGAGTAATATTTTCTATTTGCATGATGTTGTCCTTAACTCCCTAAGTGAATATTCCCAGTCCCACCAGCCTATAGATACAGTACGTATTCTTAGCCTATGATTTCATTCAAACCCTCCCCGGTGGCTCAGAGGGTAAAGAATCCGCCTGCAATGCAGGAGACCCAGTATCAATCCCCTGGGTCTGGAAGATTCCCTTGGGGAAGGAAATGGCAACCTACTCCAGTATTCTTGCCTGGGAAATCCCATGGACAGAGGATCCTGGAGGGCTACAGTCCATGGGGTCACAAAGAGTCAACACGACTGAGCGATTAACACTTTCATACTAAAGGCGCAGTCCAAGTCTTGTGAAAACTCACCCTGTAATTTTTGAGAGGAGGGGAAGCAAGAAGAGAAAAGCAATTCTATTATTATGAGTAAATGAGCCAAGGACACAGAGTCACCTGGATTTTCCCAAGTCCGGCCATCCCGGCCATGTTAATCCATACTCTCTTCCCAGAGAAAAGCTCTTCTCTCAGCCCTACACTTTCACCGTCGTGTAGTCACAAGAACTCGGGGTCTCCTCGGCGGGGACAGAAGCCGCCCTGGACAGTGCAGTGGTGTTTAGCTGGGCGTAGGTCACCCCCTCGGGCTCTTCAGGCTTTGGGGAGAAGAGAGAGAGGCTTGTAGAGCTGAGCTGTGCAGTAGGGTAGCCACGAGCCACACGTGGCCATTCGACTTCAGACAAATGTCAACTAAATTCAAACCGAGGTCCTCAGTCTCACCAGATGCATTTCAGATGCAGCCGGAGGCTGTGACAGGTCTGGGACAGTGCAGCTATAGACTGTTGCCCTCATTGCAGGAAGCCCTGTTGGACAGCACGTTCTAGGATGGCTGTGCTTTCGACTCTCATAACAGGATACCAGCAATCAGTGGTAACTTGTGCTTATTAAAAATCAGTTGCAAACGTATGGTTTTCAGAATAAGAATTGCCCTCCTATATGCATACCTACTGATGACATAGTATTGTATTTTAAAAAGTATTTTTGCTGATATATAATGTATATACCATAAAATTCCCCTGGGATAAGTGTACAGTTCTATGACTTTTAGTGAATTTGTAGAACAATGCAACCATCCCCACTGTACAGTGGGAGACTATCCGTCGCCCCCCAAAAGTTCCCTGGGCTTGTTTGCAGTTAACCCTTGCTCTCTCTGCCCTCCACCCCCACCCCAGCTACTAATTTGCCTTTCCTGGAAATTTGATGTAAATAGAACAATTTTATATATAGTTTTTTGTATCTGACTTTTTTCACCTGTTTTTGAGGTGCAGTCACTTCTCACCTATATCTGTAACTTCTTTCTTTTACTGCTGAATAATGTTCTATTGTATGGAGGTATCCCATCACAACCTGACATTATCATAATATTATAATTATCAACAATGTGCTAATCAAGGTCATTAAGCCAACACTTAAAATAGCCCAGATTTAATCACTGGCATTTATTTTGTGATAAACTATGCCTTTCCATAACTTAATATTTCTATGTATCTAAATGAATGCAACGTACCTAAATATCGCTTTAAATGCAACAATGTTTAAATCTTTTACTAATGCTTTCTTTTTTGGCCAGTAGCTTGCAGAATCTTACTTGTCTTACCAGGTATTGAACCTAGGCCCTCGACAGTGAAAGCACCAAGTCTTAATTAACCACTGGACCACCGAGGAATTCCCTGCTAATGCTCTTATTTAACTTGGTTTGGCTTCAAGAATGAGCCAGTCAACCTCTGTGCCCTGTGGGAAAAGGTATGAGTTTTACTTGCTATTGCTCTTAGATGTTATAATGCTCATTAATATTAAATCACAAATAAGCAGTATTTTAGGGGCTTCCCAGTGGCTCAGCAGTGAAAAATCCACCTTTAATGCAGGTGACACAGGAGATGCCAGTTCGATCCCAGGGTCTGGAAGATCCCCTGGAGGAGGAAATGACAACCCGCTCCAGTATTCTTTGCCTGGAAAATCCCATGGAGAGAGGAACCTGGTGGGCTACAGTCCATGGGGTCACAAAGAGCTGGACATGCCTGACTGACTGAGTATGCACCCAACAGGCAGTATTTTAAACAGAGGAAATCAATGAGTATAAATTGATTAATAATTAATTAAATAAAATTAATTACATGATGCTTTCACGCCACCCATTTGACACTTAAAATTTGCCAGAAACACCAATAAACCCTTTACGTTTATGACATCATTAGACTCTCACAGCCTTTTAACTGGGGATTTGGATCCCCCTTAGATATAGGAGGAAAGAAGTGAAGAAGCGTTAGTCGCTCAGTCATGTCCGACTCTCTGTGACCCCGTGGGCTGTAGCCCACCAGGCTCCTCTGTCTGTGGAGAGGAGTGGGTTGCCTTTCCCTTTTCTAGGGCATTTTCCTGACCCAGGGACTGAACCCGGGTCTCCTGCATTGCAGGCAGATTCTTTACCATCCGGGCCACCAGGGAAGGAAAGGTCCAAATTATGCGGGCTTGTGTCTTGTTTGCTGAATTCCTGTTGGAGTATAGGTGGCTTACAGTGTGTGTTTCAGGTACACAGTGAAGAGAATCAGTTGTACATATACATGTATCCCCTCTCATGGGGGTTTTGTGATTCGTCTCAGACCACATGGTAATAAATAGTAGCCATTGGGAGCTGGAATCCAGCTACTGTGAAATTCAAAGCACCTGTTGTTTTGTTTGTTTGTTTGAGATGTAACTGATATATAACCCTATGCAACTTTAAGGTGTACTCATGTTCATGTGGAAAAGGCAATGACAACCCACTCCAGTGTTCTTGCCTGGAGGATCCCAGGGACGGGGGAGCCTGGTGGGCTGCCGTCCGTGGAGTCGCACGGAGTCGGACACGACTGAGGTGACTCAGCAGCAGCAGCAGCATGGTGATGTGATACACTGATGTAGTGTACCCCTTGGTAACACCTCCATCCTGTCACGTAATTATCATTTCTTTGTCATGATGAGAACAATTATGATCTACCTCCTACCATCTTTGACGTATACGATACAGTATTGCTGACTATAATCCCCAAGCTGTGCATTAGATTCCCAGAACTTATGCATCTACAAGTTGCCAGTTTGTCCCTTAAATGTCATCTTCCCAGGTCCCCTACCTGCCCGCCCCCCCAGCCCCTGTTAGCCTCCTATCTACTCTCTTTTAATGGGTTCCTCAGATGTTTTTAAACTCAATATCAAATGGCCGCATGAATATAACCAGCGTTTGAGCTAAGCCAAGAGGCAGACAGACCAGCCTCTGGTGGTACGTGAGCTCTTGGGTGATTCCATAGGGGAGAACTCACCAACTCAGAAATCCTTTCCAGCATGGGTACATCTGCATATGAGTACAAGGAGACAAAACTCAGTTCTCAGACGGCACGAGTCAGATTGCAGTCTTTCCATCCCGAGGTTCCTCATGGTTTCACCCCGGATCACTTACCTGCATCCCTCTGCTTGTGCACTTTGGAATGGCAGGTTCTGCGAAAGAGAAACGTGTTAGAGTATGGGATCTGGAGGTCTAGGGGAGGGGGTAGGGCTGACAGAGGCGGGGCGGGGCCTAAGAGTCGCTGATGTGCGGCGGAGTGGGAGTTATCGCAGGGCGTGAGGTCTGCAAGTGTATCTACCTCTTGATGGATTCTTCCTCTGATGAATCTATTAAAAAAAAAAAAAAAAGCAAGGAGGAATGTATCGCCCTAAAGAATCCTTCACTTTAGTCCCCTTCCTCAGAGTGTGAAACCCGTGGTGCTCTGAACTCACCTTGCTGAGTGCACCTGTAGATGAAGAAGACGGCGAGGAAGAGGAGAAAGAGCGAGAGGCAGCTGAAGGTGGCCCCGAAGACGATCCTGGTGTCTGGAGGGAGAAGGATGGGGCCAGGAGTCAGGCTGGCTCCAGGAACCCACTGAGAGCTTCACAGAAGAGTTAGCCGGAGCCAGACAGCCTGGCTTCAGGACTCGGAGCTGCCACTCCCCAGCTGGGCTGTCCAATCACTTGAGGGAACTTGTGCCATCTCCCTGAGCTTTGTTTTCCTGATCAAAGCAAGGATAGCAACTGTGGCTGCTTTACTGGTTGGTCGAGAGAAGGAGTGGGTCAGTGCCTACAGAGAGGGCTAGCACAGTGCCTGGCAGATGGCAAACACCCAGTAAACGTTTCCTCCCCAGGAATGATACTTATTAACTAGGAGCCATTAGCACTCATAAGTATTTTCTCATTAAAACATTTTTTTGTATTAAAAAAATTTTTTTTTCCATGAAGCTTGCAAGAGCTTGGTTCCCCAACCAGGGACTGAACTCAGGCCTTTAACATGAAAGCCTGGGGTCCTGACGCTGGACCACCAGGGAATTCCCTGTTCTTTCTCATCTTGACATAAGTACACAAGGTACCTTTGCCATCCCCATTTCATTCATACGTAAACCAAGTACCTGGCATTAAACTGAGCTCCCCAGAGTCACATGGCCAGGATGGGCTTTGGATGCTGCTATGTCTAATCTTTCTGGCCAGTCTGCCCCAAGGTCCAGGTAGCTCTGTGCTGACCCCAGGTGTGGATCAAGAGAAGTGACATTCTGAACCTTTTCCAGGGAAGTCATAATCTGGTGAGAAACACATTTACCCAGACTAACTGTGATGCTGTGGAAGTGAAGACAAGTCCAGCAACAGGTGGATCAAAGTCCAAGAATCATTTTCTCAAGGTAAGGAAGCAACCTCAGTGTCCATCGATAGATGAACAGATCGAGCAGGGGTCGTATATATACACATGCACTCCCGATGCCGGGGGTCTGAGCTCAATCCCCAGTCAGGGAACCAGATCCCACGAGCTGCAACTAAGATCTGGTGCAGCCAAATAAATAAATGCTTTAAAAAACAAAAATAAACTCACAAAAACAGAGAGTAAAACAGTGGTTGCTAGAGGCTTGGGGGTGGGGTACATGGGGAGAAGTTGCTTAAAGAGCACAAACAAGTTTCAGATGGCTGAGGTCTGAGGGTCTAACGGACAGCGTGAACCATAGTTGGTGGCACTGTAGTGTATAATGAAATTTACTAAGAGAGTAGATCTTAAGCGTTCCCACAAAAAAAAAAAAAAAGCAAATATATGACATGAGGTGAAAGTTTCAGTTTCAGAGCAAGTCGCTCAGTTGTGCCTGACTCTTTGCGACCCCATGGACTATACAATCTGTGGAATTCTCCAGGCCAGAGTACTGGAGTGGGTAGCCTTTCCCTTCTCCAGGGGATCTTCCCAACCCAGGGATCGAACCCAGGTCTCCTGCACTGCAGGCGGATTCTTTACCACTGAGCTACCAGGGAAGCCCCTATCCTGTATCAAATCATCCTGTTGTACACTTTAAGTATCTTACCGCTTTATGTGTCAGTGACAGCTTCATGAAACTGGTGGGGAGGGGAAGAGGTGTGGGAAAGGGAGGTGAGGAACGCTCCCTTGAAGAGAGCAGTGATGATGAAAAACCCTGACTCGGAAGCGCTCAGTGTAGACTCTGACTCACGGTGCCGGCTGAGGAGGTTGCAGGGATCAGGATCAATCTCTCACACGGCACCCCAGCCCCCACCCACCTCCCTCTGTAACAGATGCTGTCAGCGCTCCTCCGCCCCCGGTCCCACAGATTCTTTGCCATTCTTAGGCGTGCTCAATCATGGTTTCTCCCCCTTCCCAACGTGAGCACATTGGTGTCTTTGTTGGTGGTGGTGGTGGGGTACTGTCCAGAAAATGCCTTGGGAATCTAAGGGGCCCGGGGACACCCCTTTTCCAACAGCTGACATTTGTGGGAGCCGCGCATCCCCATGGACTTGGAAAAGTGGGGCAGAAACACCCGTTCCTGGATGGCAGCAAAGGAACATGCCTTGCCTTATGCTCTCAACCCTCCCCTTGATGACCCTACAGTTTATCTCATGGTGCAGTTCGCTAGAAGTGAGAAGTAAATGATTGCGAGATTGCCCACTGCCCGCTGAACTGGGTTTGCTCTGAGATGGCCACATATCCTGGCCAAATTTCACATCGACTATTTACACATTGCCAAAATTAACTTGCAGAAGGTCTGTGATACTGATCTAAGGCATCTGACTGAGCAGTGGGATACAGCTTGACACAGGGCATGAAGTCCCGGAAAGGAAGCCTGGCCTTGTGGCAAAGTTAGGGCATGAACTCCATCGTAGTCTCCGCCCAGGATTAGAGTAGAGGGTTCCTTTCTAGTAGCCTGGAGGCGCGTGTATGTAGGCTGCAGACAGCCTCTTGTTGTTGTTGTTCAGCCGCTAAGTTGTGTCTGACTCTTGCAACTCCCATGGACTATAGCCCACCAGGATCCTCTGTCCACAGGATTTCCCCGGCAGGAATACTGGAGCAGGTTGCCATTTCCTTCTCCAGAGATAGCATGTCTGTGCTTAAAGACGTCTTACTCTGTTTAGCATTGCGGTGGTGTAAATGTGAGCTCTGAGAGTGCATTTTAAGAAACAATATACAGGGACTTCTCAGGTGGGCCAGTGGTTGAGACTCAGGGCTCCCAATGCAGGGCTCTCCTGATTGGAGAGCTAAGGTCACAGTGCCACTTGCTGTGGCCGAAAAACAGGAAATGATATACACGCCCACTATGTTGGCTACAGTAAAATAAAAGGAAAACAACAAGGGTTGGCAAGGATGTGGAGACACTGGAGCCTACATAAATTACCGACGGGCAGGTGAAATGGGTACAGTCACACTGGAAAACAGTTTGGCAGCTGCTCAAAAAGTCAGACACAAACTTGCCCTGTGTCCCAGCGGTTTTACTCCTGCGTGGTAGATACCTGACTAGGGGCTTCCCTGGTGGCCCAGATGGTGAAGAATCTGCCTGCAGTGCGGGAGACCCAGGGTCAACCCCTGGGTCGGGAAGATCCCCTGGAGTGGGAAATGACAACCCACTCCAGTACTCTTGCCTGGGGAATCCCATGGACAGAATCCCACGGCGGGCTACAGTCCATAAGGTCGCTAAGAGTCAACATGACCGAGTGACTAAGACTTTCTCCTTTCAAATACCTGACGGAAAGCAGAGGCTCAGATATACGTACACCTATATTCACGGCAGCATTACTCACAATAGCCAAAAGGTACGAACCACCCAAACGTCCATCAGCTGATGAATGGATAAACAAAATGTGGTCTGTCCATATGATGGAACGTTATTCAGCCATGGCAAGAATGGAAGTACTGATACGTGTTGCAACATAGGTGAAACCGGAAGACACCGTGCTAAGTGAAAGAAGCCAGTCTCCAGACCTCAGTGTGGGGCTGTGTTTTACATGAAACATCCACAACAGGCGAAACCATAGAGTCAGCAAACAGTTTGGCAGGGCGTGTCGGGAGAGCAGGGAGCAAAGACCGGCTGCTTAATGGAACTTCATCTGGGGAACCAGCAGAGTGGTGATGGTGCAGCCCTGTGAATGTGCCAGACGCCTCTGCCTTGTATACTTTAAAAGGGTGGTCTTATGGGATGTGAATAATATACCAACTAAAAAAGAAAAGAAATGACAGAAGAGCTAAAAACACGAACGCTTCGACTTTCCATCTCCCGTTTCTGGCACTTCCAACTTCTCCGACTCTTATCAGATTTCAGATCTCCCCAATAAGCCGTGGCACGCATTGTGTTCACAGAGCCAGAGTAGCAGTCATCAGCCTGCTAATACTGAATAAAAATGTTTCGAAGACAAATACGTATTTTTCAAGGACAGGATGCAGGAAATCTCTCTCTCTCTCTCTCTTTTTTTTTTTTTTTTTGGCCACGCCACACACATGGGATGGAACGAGTGCCCCCTGCAATGGAAGTGCGGGGTCCCAACCCCTGGGCCACGAGAGAATTTCCAAGGATGTCTTTTAAAAAATTATTTCTATTATACTTGCACAGACTCTAATGACGACCTTGAACAATTTTGATCCTTTGGAGCAGATTACAGGAAGGTTATGAGTTGCTGAAAGAAAAAATGGTTAAGCATCTAGGTAAATTCCCTGTTTGTCCTGTGGTTAGGACTTGCAGCTTCCACTGCCAGAGGCCTGGGTTCGGCCCCTGGTCAGGGAATCCTGTGTTTGTGCTCGACTGGGCACCAAGTTGCGTCTGACTCTTTGCAACCCCGAGGACTGTAGCCCACTAGGCTTCTCTGTCCATGGAATTTCCCAGGAAAAGAATACCAGAGTGGGTTGCCATTTCCTCCTCCAGGGGACCTTCCCGACCCAGAGATTGAATCTGAGTCTCCTATATTGGCAGGTGTGTTCTTTACCACTGAGCCACCTGGGAAGCCCAGGTCAGAGGATTAAAATCCCCCAGGCTGCCTGATACAGCAAAAATGAATCCCGGATGGGTAAGCCCATTTCAGTCTAAACCTTCAGAAAGCCCTAGTTTTTATGAGAATTTCTGAGGGTAGAATCTTAGTCAATTCTTCACAGAAAACCAGTATCAGAAAAAAAAAAATAATATTCACTGTTCTTTGAGAACTTGAAAGTTTTAGCAAGTCTTTGATCATACATCGTCCCAAAGTATAGGCTCCGCAGGTCCTGGTCCCATTCCCCAAACCAGTCATACCGACTCACCCCCGTTCTTCCCGAAACTCCACCATAGCTTTTCATCATGTAAAACAGCAGATGATGTACCTTGTGCTGTTTTATTCACCGGTGTTTTCAGAGGTGGATATAATTGGGGGAAAGAAGTCCCTTCTGATTATATTACCTGTCTTCTCAGGGGTGGGTTTGCTTTCCTTTTGGTTCCCTAGAAAACGGGAAAGGAGAAAAGGAATCACAGTGTTTGTATGAGAACCTTGGGGAGATAAACCCTCATATCCTATTTACGGACTTCGTGCTCTCTTTGAGAAGCAGAGAGGAGAATGTTTTATTTTATTTTTTTCCTGTTCTCCAGGTGCTCACTGGGTCCCCAAACCCAGGCCAGAGCACTAGGTTAGTCTTCTTAATACTGCTGGAGCTTGGCATTATTTTAATAACAAAAATATTTATGAATGACACTACTAATTCCCCACCTTCCAATCATATCCCAGGAAAGAGCACCAACGTTTTACAGGTACTGTCTCCCATCTGGTAGATTGCCGTTTCATGTTGACGATGGCTTGTTTTGCTGTGCGGAAGCTTTTTCGTTTGATATACTGTTGTTCAGCTGCTAAGTCGTGTCCGACTCTTGGTGACCCCGTGGACTGCAACACGCCAGGCTCCCCTGTCTCAGTTTGGTCAGATTCGTGTCCATTGAGTCGGTGATGCTATCTAAACAGCTCATCCTCTGTCATCCCCTTCTCTTTTTGCCTTCAATCCGTCCCAGCATCAGGGTCTTTTATAATGAATTGGCTCTTCGCATCAGGTAGCTAAAGTATTTATTTTTGCTAATTTTCTGTAGATAAGATCATATCTACAAAGGAAGGCAGTTTTACGTCTTCCTTTTCAATTTGAATGCCTTTTTAATTGTATTTTTCTGTCTTGCCCAGTTGTTCCAAAGAGGACTTCCAGTATTACGTTGAATTGAAGAGGTGGGCATCCTTGTCTTACTCCTGATATCAGAGGAAAAGCTTTCAACTTTTCACCATTAAGTATGACCTTATCTGTGGGCTTGTCATATTGGCCTTTATTGTGTTGAAGTATGTTCCTTCTACACCCAATTTATTGAGAGTTTTTATATTGAAATGATCTATTTTATCAAAATTGTTTACACATAAGATGGACATATAACTTTTATCTTTCCTCCTATTAATGTGTGTATCACACTTATCGACTTGTACAGTGAACCATCATTGGGTACAAAGGAGACATCTCGCTTGATCATGGTGTGTGAGTCTTTTAATGCAGTGTTAAAATTGATTTGCCAACGTTTTGTTGAGAACTTTCACATCGGTATTCATCAGGGATATAGGTCTATAGTTTTCTTTCAGTGTCCTTATCTGGCTCTGACATAAAGGGGATGCTGGCCTTGTAAAATGAGCACAGGAGTGTTCCTTCCTCTGCACTTTTTAGGACGAGGCTGGGAAAGACTGGTGTTATTTCTGCCATAAATGTTCGGTGGAATTCACCAGTGAAGCCAACCGGACCCGGGCTTTTACTTGTCGGGAGGTTTGGATCGCTGGTTCAATCTCTTCATCTGTTATTGGTCTGTTCCAGTTTCCCGCTCCTCCATACTTCATTCAGCTTTGGTTTGTAAACGTCCACAAACGTTCTCCCGTCTGTAGATACCACCATGTCCGCGTTCTCCCAGACGACGGCCAAGAGGGGCTGGAATCAGGTCACAGTCTCCTGCGGTTCCACGGCTGCTACTGAGGCCTGTCTGCCCGCTATCCAACGCCCAGGTGGGTGAGGCTCCTCCTGGCCCTTTGGTGTCTGGTGGTGGATCCCACAGGTTCCACAAGGCACTTTTGCTCACGAATGGGTGTCAAATTTTAGTTTTTGGTACAAACATAAGGAGTGGCAGCCCTCCCTCATGGCGCTGTGGGTAAGAATCCGCCTGCCAACGCAGGGGACACGGGTTCAATCCCCGGTCCAGGAAGACTCCACGTGCTGTGGAGCAGCTAACCCCGAGAGTCACAACTGCTGAGCCCATGAGCTGCAACCACTGACGCTCTCGCATGTTCAGCCCATACTCTGCTACAAGAGAGGCCCCCGCGATGAGAAGCCCGCACACTGCAGCCAAGGATAGCCCCCGTTCACCCCAACTGAGGAAAGCCCGTGTGCAGCAGCAAAGACCCAGCACAGCCAAAAATCAATTGATTGACTATTAAAAAAAAAATCACAGGCTCAACATGGAATCATTTGTGTAGACTGTGCTAGGGCTCAATACCTAGTCTAATTGAAGCTTTGAACCCCATGCCCATAAATGTCTTGAATAGTCAGTCGGGAATTTTTAGCTCAGCACCAGTGAAGTCACCTGTCACAGGGCCCCCTCCTTCCCACAGAGGACCACCGGTTAATCTGCACGCAAACCCCTTTCTGTACTCCATCGGTGATGGTGGTGTTCAGTCACGACATGCGAAGTCACTTCAGTCGTGTCAAGCTCTTTGCAACCCCATGGACTGTAGCCTGCCAGGCTCCTCTGTCTGTGGGATTTCCCAGGCAAGAATACTGGAGTGGGCTGCCACTTCCTCCTCCAGGGGATAGCAAAGCACAATTTGCAGTTATGCTCTGGGGTGGGGAAGGCAGCTTCTCAGCAGCAGGTTTCTTCGGTCCATTTTACAGTGAGGTGCCCGGGGTCAGTGACGCCACCTGTACAGAGGCGCTGGCTCTCTGACTGCATCCAGGGATCTTATGGCTGGAGGGAGCTCTGTGCTATGTTTGCCAAACAAGACTAACCTGTTTGAGAAATAAAGAGGGGCATTGTCCAAGGTGAAGGTCAGAGAGAAAATATGCCCAGACCACCTGTCGAGGAGCCTGTGGCCGCCTTAGGCAGGTTAGCAGCTTAGTCATGTCTGACTCCTTGTGGCCCCATGGACTGCAGCCCGCCAGGCTCCTCTGCCCATGGGGTTCTCCAGGCAAGAACACTGGAGCGGGTTGCCATGCCCTCCTCCAGGGGCTCTTCCTGACCCAGGTACCGGACCTGCATCTTCTGCCTTGGAAGGCGGCTTCTTTACCATCTGAGCCACCAGGGAAGCCCAGGCTCCAGGTGAGTGAGGAGGAATTCAGCCACCTTCCTGCTGAGCTCCGCCCTTTATTGTACCCTGTGACTTCCCCAGCATGAATGTCCCATTCCAGGCATCACACTGGCACATGAGGGTCACATTGCTGCCATGTGCAACCTCTGAGCTGGGCAAGGCATGGAGAAGGGGTTTGGGAAGTTTCTCTGGAAAGAATTTGGAGTTAGACCCTTCATCTTGGTGACCACCAAAACCCTCCTAGAATTCAGAGGATGAAAGGGAAAAAGTTCATGAAACTCAGGGTGCGGGAACAGAGTCTAGGTGGGAGATGACTCACCGTTATTTTCCTCGTCTTCATTGCCCAGACAAAGCCCTGCAAGAGAAACACTCATGAGAGATGAACTGTATGCTTGTCTTTTTCTTTTTGATTGAAGCATGGTTGATTTGGTGTGTTAGTTTTCAGCATACAGAAGAGTGATTCAGTTACGTATCTAGATTGCAGGTACACATCTGGACATGAGACTGACTCGGGATCTGGCCCTTGTTTCCGCTCAGTGGTGGGCGCAAAACCCGAGCCCCCAAGCTTCACTAGCCAGCAGGGACGTGGGAGCCTGGCGGTGGGCGGAGCCCGCGTTCGCTCTGGCGGCGACGGCTGCACTGAGAGGCAGGAACCTGGTTTCCGGGTGGTCAGGGGGTAGGGGGCTTCCGAGGTCTCGCGGCCTCTTTTTAGTCCCTCTCTCCTCTGCTTTTAGTCCAAAGTCATCTCAGCTCCGTTATCAGCCAGTCTCCCGCTCCAGCGGTGATTCCCATTCTTCCTTTCTTTCTTTGTTTTTAAATAAGCTCACGATTGCCTTAGATTCACTTTTCATCATGAAACCTTACTGAGGAGTAGGTGAAAATTGACGGAGGGGTTCTCTGTTTTTGACAAATAAGATTGTGTTAATGTGTACATGTGACGACTGGATGCACGTATGTATTGTGCAATGACCACCACCATGAAGCTAATTAACAAATAAGTCAGCTCACATGGTTACCTTGTGTGTGTGCGCGGGGGGCGGGGAGAATGTTTAAGATCCATTCTCTGAGCCGATTTCAATGTTATTAACTATCGTCACCATGCTGATCATTAGATCCTCAGAATTCATCTTTCTTTTTTTTAAAAAATATCTATTTGTTTTGTATTTGTTTATTTGGCTGTGCTAGGTCTTAGTTGCAGCATATGAGATCTAATTCCATGACCAGGGATCAAACCCAGGCCCCCTGGACTGGGACCACGGAGGCTTAGCCACTGGGCCACCAAGAAAGTCCTATCTTTCTTAATAAAGGACCACAGCTGACATAGCAAAGAGCTGGCTGCAGTGGAGACACCTGCCGCTAAGGAGAAGAGACACACTGGCATGTAGGGTAGCTTGAAAAAGCAAAGGATAAACGGATAGCGCCTTGAAGTCTTACTAGAATTCTGAGGTAGGGAGCTGTAGGCAACACAAGCAAGCATATTTATCTGGAAATAATTGCAGTGAATAACTGCCAATCAGTGAGAATTTGACGGACTCTTCGCATATGTCAGCCACGTACCCACTTATATCATCTAGCCGGCCCTTTACGAAAACTGACATTCACCATCCAGCCACCCTCTCTGCCTGACTCAGCCAGGCATCATCCGTTTAACATGTAGTATGGGCTCTGGAGAATGAAATAGCAACCTGCTCTTGTATCCTTGCCTGGAGAATCTCACGGACAGAGGAACCTGGAAGGCTGCAGTCCACAGGGTTGCAAAGAGTCAGACATGACTGAGCTCAAACAGCAACAATGGACTTGAAATACACCACGTGGAGAGCTGCTCAACTTCCAAGCTAGAAAGGGAGGAGGAGAGTGGCACTAGAATCTATAGTTCCCCAGAGAAGAGGAAAAATTATTTTGCTGTTGTGACATTGGGTCTTTGTCCCTGTCCAGGTACAGAGCTCCCCAAACTCTTGAAATTCCCTGAGTGTTGTGAGAGGTAAAAGTGTCTTTTGTTATGTTAAAATAACTTTTGGAAAAGTCTCTAGGTAACCTAAGGATGGTTGCCGGTTGCCAGGGAAACAACCAAGTGATTAAAGGGTTGGAACTGTCAGTCCTACCCACCCCCTATCCCCAATCCCACCCCCAACCCCGACCTCCAGGAAGGGAAGAAGGGCTGGGGATTACCAATTGCCAGTGATTCAATCAATCACGCCTATGTCTACTAAAGAAATATGCTCAACCTAAAAGTTGAGAGTTACGTTTTGTTCATCAGATATTCTTAGGACTTCAAGCCCAGGAGGCAGCATCTCAAGTAACCTTGAGAGAACTGCTAGGGGCTGTGGTGTGGGAAGGATATACATGAGTTTTGCAACAAAGGGCAGGAGGTCAGAACAAAACGTTACTGTTAAAAAAAGAAAATCAGATGTCTCCAGTTAAAGAATTTAGAGCTTTTCTCAGTATGGGAAGATGCAAGCTCTGGACTCACAGCAGTCGTCCCTTTGATATGGACCTCAGCTGTCTGCAGCCCGTATCCCTGTTTTCTCATCCCTGAGTTCCCTCGGGGCTCACCGTGGGGAGTGGCTGCAGTCTGATGGCTGCTGGGTGGCAGGTGTTCTTTCCTTCCTGAGTTCCCTCGGGGCTCACCCTCAAGTGTCTTCAGTCACTGATGGCTGCAACATCCGTTGTTTACTGATACGGCAGGAAATATCCCATTTTTCATCTATGTAGTGAAGCCTCCATAGAAACTCAAAAGGATGGGTTCAGAGAGCTTCCATGTTGGACACGTGGAGGCTTTTCGAGCGTGATGTGCTCAGAAGCCCTTTTCCTCATTCTTGGCTCTGTGCACCTCTTCCATTTGGCTGTTCCTGACTTAAATCCTTCTATGTACTGTGCCTAGTCATTCATTTGTGTCCAGCTCTTTGTGACCCCATGGACTGTAGCCCACCAGGCTCCTCTGTCCTTGAGATTCTCTAGGCAAGAATACTGGAGTGAGTTGCCATGCCCCTCCGGGGCATCTTCCCAACCCAGGGATCAAACCCAGGTCTCCCACATTGCAGGTGGATTCTTTACCATCTGAGCCACCAGGGAAGCCCAAGAACACTGGAGTGAGTAGCCTAACCCTTCTCCAGGGGAACTTCCTTGCCGGGAGCCACCACAGGAGATCCCACCCATGACAAGGTCATGTAGAAGAGAACTGTCAAGCAAGGCTTCAGAACTCAACGGGCTCCCTAGGCTTTCTTGAGCATCTACCCCCAAACCAAAATCTGTCTGTTTTACTATTTCATGACTTTCACCAACTTCTCTGACATCAACAGGGGGCTAACCCTGACCACCTTTCTCTGGAGAAAATCAACTTAGGGCTATAGCTAATAAGTCTCCTGGACATGAGAGGAATATTTCAAATCAAACCCCCTCTGTTAGCATTCTGGCTTGCTCGGCAGGTCTATCCAGACTCTTGCAGCTACACATGTGATTATTTACAGCCTCCCAACTGTGAGAGGCACGGAAAGCCTAAAACATAGAGCCTTTGAAAGAGTTAAAAGTTATTAGAGTAGTGCTAGTGCTGGTGTAGGATTTCATTATTAGGCCAATGCTTGTTGCTAAGTTCCCATATCTCTTATCCACTGTGCACCTGGGACTGCATTAGTCAACATAGTGAGAATGCAAGAAAAACACGTGTAGCCTTGAATTTAACCACATCAGGCTTTTGAGCTAATTGGTTCTTTCTTGTAACTCACTGCACCCTTGCTCTGTGAAAAATGTAACTCTGTTTGGCATTTTCTGAGGCTGACATAGATTAGAAATATAAAGAAAAAACACTTTGAGGGAAAATACGTTTTCTGGTTAAGCAGCCTTTATCAAAAGAGGGTCATAAAATGTTCACAGGCCTCCAAGGCCAGAAGATACTGTACACAACATCATTTGTGGAAAAGGTATGCAGAAAAATCCTGGTTTCGATAAGGGCAAAACTCCCTCTATGTGTAAGGCAAGGTATAAAAGTACCTTTTGAAAAATAAAGCTTTTGGGCCTCGCTCACCGAAGCAGCTTGGCCACCCCGTGTTTTTTCTTCTATCTTTTTTTCTCTCTCTCTCTCTCTCTCTCCCTCCCTCCCTCTTTTTCAGGCTGATCGCTTGGAGCATAGGGGCTCCCTGCGTTCACTTATCTGCCCGGGTTTCTAAGACCTGAACGGGAAGACGTTCTGAGTCTTCACTCCCTCGGGAGACCGGGAGGGCACCTGTGGCCTCCGTGAACAGGGCAAACTTCTTGTCTCGAAGTTTTATTGGTTCTCTATGTAAACCAAGGAATATCAGCCTCTTTCTCTCCTCTATTTTCTTATCTTCAACATTCTTTCCTTATCTCTCTCTAAATCAATCACTGACGCTGTTTCTCCTTCGGGTTTCTCTGGATCCTGCAGGGGCTGGACCCCCGGCGCTTCCTGACCCAGGAATCAAACTGGGGTCTCCTGCATTGGAGGCAGATTCTTTACCTGCTGAGCTACCCAGGAAGCCCAAATTCTTCTATAATAAATCAGTACTCTAGTGAGTAAAATGTTTCTCTGAGTTCCATGTTCTCACAGATTTGAGTTCTAGCAAATTGATGGACCCAAGGAGGGGTTCCTTAGAACCTTCCATCCGTAGCCAGTCGGACAGAAACACAGGTGACCACCAGGGCTCGCGACTGGCCCCTGAAGTGGGAGGGAGGTCATCTTCTAGGATGGAGCCCTTAATCTGTGGGGTCTGACAGTATCTCCAGGTAGTTCATGTCACCATGGGCGTGAATTGCAGGACAAACAGCTGAGTCAGCGGCTTGGTGATGTGAAGAACCACCCTCTCCATATTCACACACATCGGAACTGGGTGCAGAGTCCTCGCTGACGTCTGAGAAGTAAAACACTGCCTGCCACGTCAGTAAACAAATGGTGTCACCACCATCAGTGATTGCACACAGTGAGCTGGTGGGCTCCGAGGCAACGCAGGAAGCAGAGAACGCCTGCCATCCAGCAGCCAGCAGCCTGCAGCCACTGCCCACGGTGAGCCCCGAGGGAGCTCAGGATGGGGAAACACGGGATGCTGGCCCCGGACAGCTGAGGCGCGCATCCAGGAGTGATTTCAGTCAGCCCAGGCTCTTGTGTCTTCCCATACACAGAAAAGCGCTAAATTCCTTAGTCTGAGATATCTGGTTTTCTTTGATTAGTAGTAGTGTTTCGACGTTCAGACCACCTGTCCTTCGTTGCAAAATTCCTATCCATCCTGGCTCCTCCCTCGCCTCCTTGAAGCAGTTCTTTCAAAATTACTTGTGATGCTGTCTCTGGGGCTGGAAGTCCTAAGAGTATGCATTGAATAAAACACAACTCTCAGCTTTTATGTCGTGCAATTTTTTTTCAGCTGACAGTTTACACAAGGTCCTACTGGAGTCGGCTGGAACCCTAACCCAATATGACTGATGTCCTCATAGGAAGTTGGAAGGACAGGCACTGTTGTGCGCTGGGTTGCCAAGACGCTGTTCCCCAAGTACAAGCCATGAGCCTGGCCACCCTACCTATTACTCTCAACCCAGCTGAATAGGATATATCTGTCAAAACCCAGAAGGCACAAGCCAGCCTGTTGGCCGTAAGATCCCGGTTTAAATGAGAGTACCAGCTTCAGTGCAACGACCCTTGCTGCCAAGGGGTTATTGAGGATCCTGCCTTGGTTCATTGGACCTGAGCAAGTTCAGCAAATGTCTATCCCAGCTTCAGGCCCACGCCCAGAGCCTGCTCTCAGGAGCTCTGCTTGGGATTGGACCCCTCCTCCTCTGGTTTTATGTTTTCAAAACTGACAGAGATAGGAAAGAAAAACTGATCCAGGAAGGAAAGTTGGATCGAACATTTAACATCTCATATTAATTCTGGCAATGATGACTGTACATACTGTTGTTTAAATGAATCTATTAATCATTAAAAAATAATAATAATAAGAGGTTGGGAAGTGACCTGGAGACAGAACATGCAGAGGGAAGGTGGCCATGTGACTATGTGAGGAGCTATAAGCCGAGGGGTGCTAAGGATTCCGAGTCATCTCCCAGCCAGAGTCGAGGAGGGAGGTGTGGAACCGACCCTCCCTCGGATCCCCGAGGAGGAATCAACCCAGCCGACACCCTGATTTTGGACCTCTGGCCTCCAGAATGGTGGAGAATAGATGTCTTAAGCCACCTGATTTGCTGTCGTCTGTCCCATCACTTCATGGGAAATAGATGGGGAGACAGTGGAAGCAGTGTCAGACTTTATTTTTGGGGGCTCCAAAGTCACTGCAGATGGTGACTGCAGCCATGAAATTAAAAGACGCTTACTCCTTGGAAGAAAAGTTATGACCAACCTAGATAGCATATTCAAAAGCAGAGACATTACTTTGCCAACAAAGATCTGTCTAGTCAAGGCTATGGTTTTTCCAGTGGTCATGTATGGATGTGAGAGTTGGACTGTGAAGAAAGCTGAGCACCGAAGAATTGATGCTTTTGAACTGTGGTGTTGGAGAAGACTCTTGAGAGTCCCTTGGACTGCAAGATCCAACCAGTCCATTCTGAAGGAGATCAACCCTGGGATTTCTTTGGAAGGAATGATGCTAAGCTGAAGCTCCAGTACTTTGGGCACCTCATGCGAAGAGTTGACTGATTGGAAAAGACTCTGATGCTGGGAGGGATTGGGGGCAGGAGGAGAAGGGGACGACAGAGGATGAGATGGCTGGATGGCATCACGGACTCGATGTACATGAGTTTGAGTGAACTCCGGGAGTTGGTGTTGGACAGGGAGGCCTGGCATGCTGCGATTCATGGGGTCGCAAAGAGTCGGACACGGCTGAGCGACTGAACTGAACTGAACTGTTTCGGCAGCCCAAGGAAATAAGTGTAGAGAGGACGAGGTCCGTCTCTTGACTCCCCCATTTATTCTGTCCTGCAACTGGAGGTTTGGGGTATGGTGACCGGCAGCCGCCTCTCACGCTCGTGTGTGTGTGTGTGCGTGTGCGTGTGTGTGTGTGTGTGTGTGTGTGTGTGTGGGATGAGAGTGACCTCAAAGGGAAGGGCTCAGCCCAGAAGAAGGAGGAAGGAACCCGGGGGTGGGAGGGTGGCAGATGGCAAGCCCTGAGGTCCTCCACGCTGCTCCCCTCCTGAATCTGGCTCCACTCACAAAGGAGGAACTAGGGACTCAGTCGGGTGGGGCTGCCTTTCCAAAGTCTGGAGAGACCAGGCCAAGATTATAGTCTAGGGCTTCCTTCCTACAAGCTGAGGTCTGCTTGATCACCTTATGTTCAAGTTGAACATCAGCTTAAAATCAAGCTCAGGATACGGGTGGTTAGGAAATGTTCTTATCCACTGCTCCCTGCCTTTGTATCATGAAGTGAAGTATAATTTGCTCAGTCATGCCTGACTCTTTGTGACCCCATGGACTGTAGCCCACCAGGCTCCTCTGTCCATGGGATTCTCCAGGCAAGAATACTAGAAGGGGTGGCCATTCTCTTCTCCAGGGTATCTCCCGAACCCAGGGATCAAATCCAAGTCTCCTGCATTGCAGGTGGGTTCTTTACCATCTGAGGCACCAGCGAAGCCCCACCTTAGTGTCATAGGGAAAAACAAATCTGACTCCATATCGGATCTGTTTCCTTTCCTTTAACCTTTGTATTCTGTTGTTTTTGCTACAAGTTAAGCACTAAAGGGATGTTGCCTGCACACTTAAAGCATCCATACTGGCTCTTCCCCATGAACCCTGCTTCTCATGCCTGAGTCTTGAGCTAGAATACCTTTGCTTAAGCTCACGGGAAATATCCTGACCAGGCCCACCTGCGAATGGCTGCAGGAAAGGAGAAATTAGCACATCCCTTCTGGATTCTGGCCAGAAGGATGAAATATTTGCAACGATTTGTTGCCTTTTTTATTTCACCTTCTCACTTCCCCCTCTTTGTTTTATGTAAGGAGCATCCAGACCCTCGGCAAGATGGTTGTTTGGGACATTAGTCCACCGTCTTCTTGGTCCGCTGGTGCTATTTTTTTCTCCAGCAACTCCTCTTTCAAGTTACTGGCCCATCATGCACTGAGAAGTATAAGCTTGGACTCAGTAATAACATGTCTTTTCTGTACCCCTTGTTCATAACCAAACTCACAGACTTTCACACCCTGTAGACCCTGCCTCCCATGCGCCAATGGGACATTCAAGGCAAGATGGTGGTATGTAGATGATACAGACATGGAGGTCCCACTTGAGCTGTGCATTACTGAGCCAAGTACGCTGAGGCTGTTACCACATGTCTCTGCTTCCTCATCCCTTATGTGCAGGCGCCGAAACCAGGGTGTGCAGATACCACAGCCCGCAGAACTCTGACAGGTCGCTTGTACCCAGTAAACAGAAACCATCATTTCTGTACTTGCCATGTTCCCCAAGGTAACCTCCACTACCCGGTGAATATTCTCACCCTCAAACCCATCTGTCCCAGCCCCGGAGACTCACCGAGGCAAAGCAGGGACAGGAATTCCGTGATCATGGTGTCCCTTCTGTCCAGACCAAGATCCCGCCTTCAGTTCTGCAGTTCAAAGGAAGACTTGGGACTGGACAATCACAGCCCCCCCTCGCCCTCTCGGTCCCAGGGATGTGTGGCCAGAGGTTTTGCCCTGACCCTCTGCTCCTCCACCATCTGGTGTACAGTTTCCTTCTCACAGCTGACTCAGGAAGCCAGAAGCCACCAACGACAGCATCCTCCTCGTAAATCTAGTGTGTCTGGCTCCGCCCACCCTGAGATCCCTCCTATCCTGTCTGAAGTCCGGCCCAAGACGTTTTCCTTTAAAATAGTTTGTCTTTTCAGAGAAGGAAGAACACCCTGTGAGATCCTTTCCAAGTGGACTCTAAAAAGAAATGATACAAATGAATTTACAAAACAGAAAGAGATTCACAGGCTTAGAGAATGAACTTACAGTGGTGGGGGGCTGGGGAGAGGATGAGGGGAAGGGATAGTTAGGGAATTTGGGATGAGCACATACACACTGCTGTATTTTAAATGGATAACCAATGAGGTCCTACTGTAGAGCGCAGCGAGCTCTGCTCAGTGTTATATGGGAACTCGGGAGAGAATCGATACCTGTGTATGTACAGCTGAGTCCCTTCACTGTTCACCTGAAACTATCACAACATTGCTAATCGGCTCTACCCCAACAAACTAAAGAGCTTAAAAAAAAAAAAACTTGTCTTTTAAATAGCTTTAATTTTTAAATTGAAGTATAAATGCCTTATATTAGTTTCAGGAGTCCCACATAGTGATTCGGTAGAGAAGGCAATGGCAACCCTCTCCAGTACTCTTGCCTGGAAAATCCCATGGACTGAGAAGCCTGGTAGGCTACAGTTCATGGGGTCGCAAAGAGTCGGACACAACTGAGCGACTTTCCTTTCCTATACTCTATTAAAACTTACTACTGGGGCTTCCAGGGGTAAAGAATCTGCCTTCCAATGCAGGGTACATAGGTCCCATCCCTGGTAAGGGAATTAAGATCCCACATGGGGCAACCAAGCCTGCTGGCCTCAACTGGAGAATCCGTGTGCCACAATTAGAGATGCCCGCATACTGCAATAAAGACACAGCAGTCTAAATAAATAGATTTTCTTAAAGTTTCTACAAGATAGGGCTTCCTTGGTGGCTCAGTGGTAGAGAATCCACTTGCCAATGCAAGGACGTGGGTTCAGTCCCTGGTCTGGGAAGACGCCACATGCCTGTGTACCACGGCTACTGAGCCCATGGACCACGACTACTGAAGCCTGTGCACCCTGGAGCCTGAGGCCCACAGTGAGAGAAGCCCGCCCACCATCACTAGCGAGGAGCCCCAGCTCTCTGCAGCTAGAGAAACCCCAGGCAGCAACGGAGACCCAGCACAGCCAAAAACGAACAAATAAATCTTTAAAAAATGTAATGACAAGATAATGGCTATATCCCCTATGCTCTACAGTGTATCCTATTGCTTATCTGTTATACTCATGTCCAACTCTTTGTGACCCCACGGGCTGTAGCCCGCCTGGCTCCTCTGTCCATGGGATTCCCCAGGCAGGAATACTGGAGGGGGTTGCCGTGCCCTCCTCCCGGGGATCTTCCCGACTCAGGGATCAAACACATATCTCTGGCGTCTCCTGCACTACAGGCAGGTTCTTTACCACTGAGCCACCTGGGAAGCCCATATTTATATATATATATAAAACTGCTATCTTATTTGGTCACTGACCTGTACAATTTAAAGTGTTTCATGCTCACGAATATTTCCCCACAATTATAAGTTGTTTCCCCAACATGATTTATTTTTTATTTTTGGTTGCTTTATTAGTGTATACATTATCATACCGTCTTCGAACACTGAGATTTAATTTTTACGTTCCACAGTTCAGTTCAGTCACTCAGTCGTGTCCAACTCTTTGTGACCCCATGAATCACAGCACGCCAGACCTCCTTGTCCATCACCATCTCCCAGAGTTCACCCAAACTCACGTCCATTGAGTCAGTGATGCCATCCAGCCATCTCATCCTCAGTCGTCCCCTTCTCCTCCTGCCCCCAATCCCTCCCAGCATCAGGGTCTTTTCCAGTGAGTCAATTCTTCGCATGAGGTGGCCAAAGTACTGGAGTTTCAGCTTTAGCATCATTCCCTCCAAAGAAATCCCAGGGTTGATTTCCTACAGAATGGACTTGTTGGATCTCCTTGCAGTCCAAGGGACTCTCAAGAGTCTTCTCCAACACCACAGTTCAAAAGCATCAATTCTTCGGTGCTCAGCCTTCTTCACAGTCCAACTCTCACATCCATACATGACCACAGGAAAAACCATAGCCTTGACTAGACAGACCTTGGTCGGCAAAGTAATGTCTCTGCTTTTGAATATGCTATCTAGATTGGTCATAAGTTTTCTTCCAAGGAGTAAGCGGCTTTTAATTTCATGGCTGCAGTCACCATATGCAGTGATTTTGGAGCCCCCCAAAAATAAAGTCTGACACTGTTTCCACTCTTTCCCCATCTATTTGCCAAGAAGTGATGGGACCAAATGCCATGATCTTCGTTTTCTGAATGTTGAGCTTTAAGCCAACTTTTTCACTCTCCTCTTTCACTTTCATCAAGAGGCTTTTCAGCGCCTCTTCACTTTCTGCCATAAGGGTGGTGTCATCTGCATATCTGAGGTTGTTGATATTTCTCCCGGCAATCTTGATTCCAGCTTGTGTTTATTCCAGCCTAGTGTTTCTCACGATGTACTCTGCATATGAGTTAAACAAGCAGGGTGACAATATACAGCCTTGACGTACTCCTTTTCCTATTTGGAACCAGTGTGTTGTTCCATGTCCAGTTCCAACTGTTGCTTCCTGACCTGCATACAGGTGTCTTAAGAGGCAGGTCAGGTGGTCTGGTATTCCCATCTCTTTCAGAATTTTCCACAGTTTATTGTGATCCACACAGTCAAAGGCTTTGGCATAGTCAGTAAAGCAGAAATAGATGTTTTTCTGGAACTCTCTTGCTTTTTCCATGATCCAGCGGATGTTGGCCATTTGATCTCTGGTTCCTCTGCCTTTTCTAAAACCAGCTTGAACATCTGGAAGTTCACGGTTCACGTATTGCTGAAGCCTGGCTTGGAGAATTTTGAGCATTACTTTACTAGCATGTGAGATGAGTGCAATTGTGTGGTAGTTTGAGCATTCTTTGGCATTGCCTTTCTTTGGGATTGAAATGAAAACTGACCTTTTCCAGTCCTGTGTCCACTGCTGAGTTTTCCAAATTTGCTGGCATATTGAGTGCAGCACTTTCACAGCATCATCTTTCAGGATTTGAAATAGCCCCACTGGAATTCCATCACCTCCACAAGCTTTGTTCATAGTGATGCTTTCTAAGGCCCTCTTGACTTCACATTCCAGGATGTCTGGCTCTAGGTGAGTGATCACACCATTGTGATTATCCAGGTCATAAAGATCTTTTTTTGTACAGTTCTTCTGTGTATTCTTGCCACCTCTTCTTAATATCATCTGCTTCTGTTAGGGCCATACCATTTCTGTCCTTTATCGAGTCCATCTTTGCACGAAATGTTCCCTTGGAATCTCTAATTTTCTTGAAGAGATCTTGAGTCTTTCCCATTCTGTTGTTTTCCTCTATTTCTTTGCATTGATCGCTGAAGAAGGCTTTCTTATCTCTTCTTGCTATTCTTTGGAACTCTGCGTTCAGATGCTTATATCTTTCCTTTCTCCTTTGCTTTTCACTTCTCTTCTTTTCACAGCTATTTGTAAGGCCTCCCCAGACAGCCATTTTGCTTTTTTGCATTTCTTTTCCATGGGGATGGTCTTGATCCCTGTCTCCTGTACAATGTCATAAACCTTCGTCCATAGTTCATCAGGCACTCTATGTATCAGATCTAGGCCCTTTAATCTATTTCTCACTTCCACTGTATAATCCTAAGGGATTTGATTTAGATCATACCTGAATGGTCTAGTGGTTTCCCCTACTTTCTTCAATTTGAGTCTGAATTTGGCAATAAGGAGTTCATGATCTGAGCCACAGTCAGCTCCTGGTCTTGTTTTTGCTGACTGTATAGAGCTTGTCCATCTTTGGCTACAAAGAATATAATCAGTCTGATTTCAGTGTTGACCATCTGGTGATGTCCATGTGTAGAGTCTTCTCTTATGTTGTTGGAAGAGGGTGTTTGCTCTGGCTGTGATGGACCACGCAGAAGCATGGCCGAGAGGAGCTACCCCTTGCCCAAGATCAGGGGTGGCAGCCGAGAGGAGCAACCCCACATCCAAGGAGCATTGGCTGCACGGGCACAGGAGGGCTGAGAGGAGCTACTCCACATTCAAGGTCAGGAGGGGCCGCCGTGAGGAGATACCCCTCGTCCAAGGTAAGGAGCAGCAGCTGCGCTTTGCTGGAGCAGCCGTGAAGAGATACCCCATGGTAAGAGAAACCCAAGTACGATGGTAGGTGTTGCGAGAGGCATCAGAGGGCAGACACACAAACCATACTCACAGAAAACTAGTCAATCTAATCACATGGACCACAGCCTTGTCTAACTCAATGAAACCAAGCCATGCCCGCGGGGCAACCCAAGACAGATGGGTCATGGTGGACAGGTCAGACAGAATGTGGTCCACTGGAGAAGGGAATGGCAAACCACTTCAGTATTCTTGCCTTGAGAACCCCATGAACAGTATGAAAAGGGAAAATGATAGGCTACTGAAAGAGGAACTCCCCAGGTCAGTAGGTGCCCAATATGCTACTGGAGATCAGTGGAGAAATAACTCCAGAAAGAAGGAAGGGATGGAGCCAAAGCAAAACCAATACCCAGCTGTGGATGTGACTGGTGATAGAAGCAAGGTCTGATGCTGTAAAGAGCAATATTGCATAGGAACCTGGAATGTCAGGTCCATGAATCAAGGCAAATTGGAAGTAGTCAAACAGGAGATGGCAAGAGTGAACGTCCACATTCTAGGAATCAGCTAACTAAAATGGACTGGAATGGTGAATTTAACTCAGATGACCATTATATCTACTGCTGCGGGCAGAATCCCTCAGAAGAAATGGAGTAGCTGTCATGGTCAACAAAAGAGTCCGAAATGCAGTACTTGGATGCAATCTCAAAAACGACAGGATGATCTCTGTTCGTCTCCAAGGCAAACCATTCAATATCACAGTTATCCGAGCCTATACCCCAACCAGTAACGCTGAAGAAGCTGAACGGTTCTATGAAGACTACAAGACCTTTTAGAACTAACACCCCAAAAAGATGTCCTTTTCATTATAGGGGCTAGGTTGCAAAAGTAGGAAGTCAAGAAACACCTGGGGTAACTGACAAATTTGGCCTTGGAATGCGGAATGAAACAGGGCAGAGACTGATAAGAGTTTTAACCTCTGAGCCACCAGGAAGGAAAGCGTTAAGTGTCCATCAGCACAGGTTTTTCTATTGTAGTTACCAAACATGGCCACCAGGTGGCAGGATTTCTTCATGCACCACTGGGCGAGGTTTTTTGTTTTTTGTTTTTTTTGACAAATCTAATTTTTATTTTCTATTGGAGTAGAGTTGATTTCCGTCCTTGTGTTCGTTTCATAGAAACTTGATTCAGTTACTCATAGATGTATGTCTATTCTTTTTCAAGGTCTTTTCCCGTTTAGGTTATTTTGGTGTGTTCAGTAGACTTCCCGGTGGTATTCAGTAGGGCCTTTTGGATTATCTATCTGATAATAAATAGTGCGTATGTGTTAATCTCAAACTCTTAATGTCTCCCTTCCCCTACCTTTTATTTTCATAATCATAAGTTGGCTTTCTAAGACTGGGTCTGTTTCTCTTTATCAGTTTCTTTGTATGAAATAATAGGTCCCACCTGTGAGTGATGGCAACCCACTCCAGTGTTCTTGCCTGGAGAATCCCAGGGATCGGGGAGCCTGGTGGGCTGCTGTCTATGGGGTCGCACAGAGTCGGACACGACTGAAGCGACTTGGCAGTTGGCAGTGAGTGATGTAGTATTTCTCTTTCCCTCTGATCAGACTTTACTCAGTGGGATAAATCTCCTGATCCATGCTCCTGATAATGGCGTTTTTCCTTCTTTTTGAGCCTGGGTGTATTCCAGTGACTAAATGGACCAGTGACTCATTTCTCTGTTGATGGACATTTTGGTGGGTGCTCTGCCTTGGACACTGTCAACAGTGCTACCCTGAGAAAAAGAGGTGCATGTGGCATTTTAAATGATGATTTTCTCCAGATGTAAGGCAAGGAGTGGGCTTGCTGGATTGTGTGGTTTCTCTATGTTAGTGTTTTAAGGAACCTGCATTCCGTGTTCCTTTGTGACTGCACCCACCCGTTTCCCTCCCACAGAGCAGGAGGTGTCCCTGTTCCCCTTGCCCTTGGCAGCATTTCATCTTCGAGGATCTTTTGGAGGATGGCCATTCTGGCCAGTGGGAGCTGGTTCCTTGTTTGGTGTTGATTTGCATTTCTCTAATAGTTAGTGATGCTGGGCATCTTTTACAGTGCTCCATGGTTTTCTGTCTGCTCTCTTTGAAGCAGTGTGTGTTTAGACCTTTTGGCCCATTTTTCTGTCTGGTTGTTTGTTTTTTGATATTGAGCTGCACGAGCAATTTGCATGCTTTCGTGAGGAATTCCTTCTTTTTAAATTCACCGCAAACCTTTCTTTCCCCCCCACCCGATTTTGAGGTTTGTCTTTTTCTTTCCTTTAAGGTTTTCTGTGCTGTTGAAAAGCTTTTGAGATTAATGAGGTCGCTTTTGTTGACTTTGTTTTATTTTCCGTTATTGTCAGAGTTGCTCCAAAAAGCCCTTGTGATGTATGTCAAAGCTTGTTCTGTGTATATTTTCCTCAAGAGGTTTAGAGGAATCGTCCCTCCATTTAGCTCTTTAATTGATTTGGAGGTTCTGTAAGCGGTTAGGGAGAGATGTAATTTCATTCACTTTTCACTTGTGTAAGGAACCTCCACCCCGGCCTCCCTCGTGGCTGTTAACAACGTACATCCCCAGCATCAGTGTAGGAGGGCTCCCTTTTCTCCACAGCCTCTCCAGGATTTACTGTTTGTAGACTTTTTAACTTACCTCATTGTTATTTTGATTTGCATTTCTCTTAAGAATTCAGGAGGTTGAAACTTTTCCCTTATTTTTTTCTAAAAGCACTCTGAGTAGAACTGACCTCTCCAGAGTGACCTCTTGACTGTCTGCCCTGTTCTTAATCTTTTTCCAGGGCCTACCCCAGGATGTTTGTGTAGGACCCGTGTTTTTCCCTTAAATCCTCCTGCCTGGAAAACCGTATTCAGTTGTAGTTACCAAAGGCGACCACAAGGTGGCGGCATTTCTTCATGCGCCAGGGTTGGGTTTTTTTTTTGGTATGTTAGTTTTTATTTTCCTTTGAAGTAGTGTTGACGTCTGTTCTGCGTTTTAGGTTTACAGGAATTTGACTCAGTTACACATGGACATATCTATTCTTTCTCAGGAACTTTCCCGCATAGGTTCTGTCAGTGTGTTCAGGAGACTTCCCTATGCTGTTCAGTAGGTCCTTTTGGATTACCTGATAATAAGTATCCTGTATATGTTCATCCTAACCTCTTAACCAGATAATCACGATGGTGTGATCACTCACCTAGAGCCAGACATCCTGGAATGTGAAGTCAAGAGGGCCTTAGAAAGCATCACTACAAACAAAGCTGGTGGAGGTGATGGAATTCCAGTGGGGCTATTTCAAATCCTGAAAGATGATGCTGTGAAAGTGCTGCACTCAATATGCCAGCAAATTTGGAAAACTCAGCAGTGGACACAGGACTGGAAAAGGTCAGTTTTCATTTCAATCCCAAAGAAAGGCAATGCCAAAGAATGTTCAAACTACCGCACAATTGCACTCATCTCATATGCTAGTAAAGTAATGCTCAAAATTCTCCAAGCCAGGCTTCAGCAATACGTGAACCAGGAACTTCCAGATGTTCAAGCTGGTTTTAGAAAAGGCAGAGGAACCAGAGATCAAATGGCCAACATCCGCTGGATCATGGAAAAAGCAAGAGAGTTCCAGAAAAACATCTATTTCTGCTTTACTGACTATGCCAAAGCCTTTGACTGTGTGGCTCACAATAAACTGTGGAAAATTCTGAAAAAGATTGGAATACCAGACCACCTGACCTGCCCCTTAAGACACCTGTATGCAGGTCAGGAAGCAACAGTTGGAACTGGACATGGAACAACACACTGGTTCCAAATAGGAAAAGGAGTACGTCAAGGCTGTATATTGTCACCCTGCTTGTTTAACTCATATGCAGAGTACATCATGAGAAACGCTGGGCTGGAAGAAGCACAAGCTGGAATCAAGATTGCCGGGAGAAATATCAACAACCTCAGATATGCAGATGACACCACCCTTATGGCAGAAAGTGAAGAGGCGCTGAAAAGCCTCTTGATGAACGTGAAAGAGGAGAGTGAAAAAGTTGGCTTAAAGCTCAACATTCAGAAAACGAAGATCATGGCATCTGGTCCCATAACTTCATGGCAAATAGATGGGGAAAGAGTGGAAACAGTGTCAGACTTTATTTTTGGGGGCTCCAAAATCACTGCAGATGGTGACTGCAGCCATGAAATTAAAAGACACGCCTTGGAAGGAAAGTTCTGACCAGCCTCGATAGCATATTCAAAAGCAGAGACATTACTTTGCTGACTAAGGTCCATCTAGTTAAGGCTATGGTTTTTCCTGTGGTCACGTATGGATGTGAGAATCAAACTGTGAAGAAGGCTGAGCACCGAAGAATTGATGCTTTTGAACTGTGGTGTTGGAGAAGACTCTTGAGAGTCCCTTGGACTGCGAGGAGATCCAACAAGTCCATTCTAAAGCAGATCAGCCCTGGGTGTTCTTTGGAAGGAATGATGCTAAAGTTGAAACTCCAGTACTCTGGCCACCTCATGTGAAGAGTTGACTGATTGGAAAAGACTCTGATGCTGGGAGGGATTGGGGGCAGGAGGAGAAGGGGACGACAGAGGATGAGATGGCTGGATGGCATCACTGACTCGATGTACATGAGTTTGAGTGAACTCCGGGAGTTGGTGATGGACAGGGAGGCCTGGCGTGCTGCGATTCATGGGGTCACAAAGAGTCGAACACGACTGAGCGACTGAACTGAACCTCTTAATGTTTTCTTTCCCCTCGTTTTCTTTTTTCAGTAATCATAAGTTGGTTTTCTAACTGTGAGTTTATTTCTGTTTGTAAATTGCTTCAATTTTATGAGCTTATATATTTCACCTGGAAGTGATACGGTATTTCTCCTTCCCTCTCTGCGTGACTTCACTGCATATGATGACTCTCTCCGTCCATGCACGCTGCTTCCAAGGCAGTTTTTCATTTCTCTGCTGATGGATATTTTAGCTGAGACTCTGTCTTGAATGTTGTCAGTAGCGCTGCCCTGAAAATAGGAGAGCAAGTATTTTAAATTACGATTTTCTCTGGATCTCAGGCAAGGGGTCCTGGGCTTGCCGGTGCAGGTGGAAAATCTATATTTAGTGATTTAAGGACTGTCTATACCGTTTGCCTTCGTGGCTGCACCCACCCATTTCCCTCTCCGCCCACAGTGTCGGCGGTCTCCCTGTTCCCCTCACCCTCAGCAGGATTTACTTTTATGGAGGATGGTCATTCTCTGAGGTCTGAGCTGACACCTCGCTCTAGCTTTGAGTGGCGTTTCTCTAACAGTGATGGCTGAGCATCTTTTCATGTGCTTCACGGCCATCTGCACGCCCTCTTTGGACAAATATCCATTTAGATCTTTGGCCTGATTTTCCATTGGGTTGATTGTTTTTTTTTCCATATTGAGTAGCATAAGCTGTTTGCATGTTTTGGAGAGGAATTCCTTGTTTTAAAATTCGGTTGCTAAACCTTTTTTTTTCTCATTTTGAAGTTTGTCTTTTTCTTTCCTTTAGGGTTTTCTGTGCTGTTGAAAACCTTTTGAGGTTAATGAGGTCCCTTTTGTTGAGTTTTATTTCATTTTTTGTGATTGTAAGAACTGATCTAAAATGACCTTGCTGCAATTTTTATCAAATCGTGTTCTGCGTATATTTTCCTCAAGAAGTTTAGAGTAATTGTCCTTCCATTTAGCTCTTTAATTGATCTGGCGTTTTCTCTTTCTGTCAGCGGTTTCGGAGAGACGTAATTTCATTCCCTTTGCAGTTGTTTAAGGAACCTCCACCTGGCTGTTAAACTGACATTGCCAGCATCAGGGTAGGAGGGGTCCCGCCTCCCCACGCCCTCCCCAGGATTTACTGTTTGTAGACTTCTGACACAGGCCACTCTGACCGGTGTGCAGCGATGCCTCGTTGTGGATTTGATCAGCATTTCTCTAGTAGCGACGCTCAGCATCTTTTCCTGTGCGTTTCGGTCATCTGGATGCCTTCCTTGGACAAGTGTCCATTTAGATCT
This sequence comes from Ovis canadensis, assembly GCF_042477335.2. NCBI lineage: Eukaryota > Metazoa > Chordata > Mammalia > Artiodactyla > Bovidae > Ovis > Ovis canadensis. Next base: position 76,232,579 of record NC_091258.1, read on the forward strand.
TGGCCCGTTTTTCTACCGGGTTGACTGTTTTTCTGATCTTGAGCTGCGTGAGCAGTTTGCATGTTTGGAGATGAATTCCTCTCTTTAACTTCGGTTGCAAACATTTTCCCATTCTGAGGGTTGTCTTTTTCTTTCCTTTCCGGTTGCCCTTTCTGTGCAAAAGCTTTTCAGGTAAATGAGGTGCTTCTGTTTTCCGTTTTCTTTTGTTTTGAATTATTCTGAGCATAGATCCCAAAAGAACTTGCTGTGATTTGTGTCAAAGCTTGTTCTGCGTATATTTTCAAGTGGTTTAGAGGCATCGTGCCTCTATTTGACTCTTTAATCGATTTGGAGTTTCCTCTGTAAGCGGTTAGGGAGAGATGTAAATTCTTTCACTTTTCACTGTTTAAGGAACCTCCATCCCGGCCTCCATCGTGGCTGTTCACAGCTTACATTCCCAGCATCAGTGCAGGAGGGTCGCATTTCTCCACACCCTCTCCAGCCTTTATTGTTTGTAGACTTTTTGACAAAGGCCATTCTGACTGGTGTGAACTGATTCACCTCGCTGTAGCTTTGGTTTGCATTTCTATAACATTTCATGGTGATGAAATGTTCACATCACAAGCTTTTCATGTGATGTTTTTACACACAGTGCGAGTAAAACTGAACTCTCAAGATTGGCTTCTTCATCGTCTGCCCTGTTTCGAATTCTTTTTCCCGAACCTACCAGAGACATTTGTTGAGGACTGGTTTGTTTTCCTTACAGCCCCTCGGGCCTGGTGAAAATCAAGTGCCGGTCCGCATGGGTTTTTCTGTTGTTGTTACCAAAAGCGGCCACAAGGCGGCAGCATTTCTTCATGCGCCACTGTTCTGATTGCTTTGTTTTGGCTAATTTAATTTTTCTTTTCTGTGGGAGTAGAGTTGATTTTCTGTTCCATGGGGATGGTATGGATCTCTGTCTCCTGCACAATGTCACGAACTTCATTCCATAGTTCATCAGGCACTCTATCTATCAGATCTAGGCCCTTACATCTATTTCTCACTTCCACTGTATAATCATAAGGGATCTGATTTAGGTCATACCTGAATGGTCTAGCGATTTTACCTACTTTCTTCAATTTAAGTCTGAATTTGGGAATAAGGAGTTCATGATCTGAGCCACAGTCAGCTCCTGGTCTTGTTGTTGTTGACTGTATAGAGCTTCTCCATCTTTGGCTGCAAAGAATATAATCAATCTGATTTCGGTGTTGACCATCTGGTGATGTCCATGTGTAGAGTCTTCTCTTGTGTTGTTGGAAGAGGGTGTTTGCTATGACCAGTGCATTTTCTTGGCAAAACTCTATTAGCCTTTGCCCTGCTTCATTCCATATTCCGAGGCCAAATTTGCCTGTTACTCCAGGTGTTTCTTGACTTCCTACTTTTGCATTCCAATACCCTATAATGAAAAGGACATCTGTTTTGGGTGTTAGTTCTAAAAGGTCTTGTAGGTCTTCATAGAACCGTTCAACTTCAGCTTCTTCAGCATTACTGGTTGGGGCATAGACTTGGATAACTGTGATATTGAATGGTTTGCCCTGGAGACGAACAGAGATCATTCTGTTGTTTTTGAGATTGCATCCAAGTACTGCATTTTGGACTCTTTTGTTGACCATGATGGCTACTCCATTTCTTCTGAGGGATTCCTGCCCGCAATAGTAGATATAATGGTCATCTGAGTTAAATTCACCCATTCCAGTCCATTTTAGTTTGCTGATTCCTAGAACGTCGACATTCACCCTTGCCATCTCTTGTTTGACCACTTCCAATTTGCCTTGATTCATGGACCTGACATTCCAGGTTCCTATGCAATATTGCTCTTTACAGCATCGGATCTTGCTTCTATCACCAGTCACATCCACAGCTGGGTATTGTTTTTGCTTTGGCTCCATCCCTTCATTCTTTCTGGAGTTATTTCTCCACTGATCTCCAGTAGCATATTGGGCACCTACTGACCTGGGAGTCCCTCTTTCAGTATCCTATCATTTTGCCTTTTCATACTGTTCATGGGGTTCTCAAGGCAAGAATACTGAAGTGGTTTGCCATTCCCTTCTCCAGTGGACCACGTTTTGTCAAGACCATCCCCATGGGAAAAAAAATGCAAAAAAGCAAAATGGCTGTCTGGGGAGGCCTTACAAATAGCTGTGAAGAGAAGAGAGGCGAAAAGCAGAGGAGGAAATGAAAGATATAGGCATCTAAATGCAGAGTTCCAAAGAATAGCAAGAAGAGATAAGAAAGCCTTCTTCAGTGATCAATGCAAAGAAATAGAGGAAAACAACAGATTGGGAAGGACTAGAGATCTTTTCAAGAAAATTAGAGATACCAAGGGAGCATTTCATGCAATGATGGGCTCAATAAAGGACAGAAATGGTATGGACCTAACAGAAGCAGAAGATATTAAGAAGAGGTGTCAAGAATACACAGAAGAACTGTACAAAAAAGATCTTCACGACCCAGATAGTCATGATGATGTGATCACTAATCTAGAACCAGACATCTTGGAATGTGAAGTCAAGTGGGCCTTAGAAAGCATCACTACGAACAAAGCTTGTGGAGGTGATGGAATTCCAGTTGAGCTATTTCAAATCCTGAAAGATGATGCTGTGAAAGTGCTGCACTCAATATGCCAGCAAATTTGGAAAAGTCAGCAGTGGCCACAGGACTGGAAAAGGTCAGTTTTCACTCCAATCCCAAAGAAAGGCAATGCCAAAGAATGCTCAAACTACCGCACAATTGCACTCATGCTAGTAAAGTAATGCTCAAAATTCTCCAAGCCAGGCTTCAGCAATAGGTGAACCATGAACTCCCTGACATTCAAGCTGGTTTTAGAAAAAGCAGAGGAACCAGAGATCAAACTGTCAACCTCTGCTGGATCATGGAAAAAGCAAGAGTGTTCCAGAAAAACATCTATTTCTGCTTTATTGACTATGCCAAAGCCTTTGACTGTGTGGATCACAATAAACTGTGGAAAATTCTGAAAGAGATGGGAATACCAGACCACCTAACCTGCCTCTTGAGAAATCTGTATGCAGGTCGGGAAGCAACAGTTAGAACAGGACATGGAACAACAGACTGGTTCCAAATAGGAAAAGGAGGACGTCAAGGCTGTATATTGTCACCCTGCTTGTTTAACTCATATGCAGAGTACATCATGAGAAACGCTGGACTGGAAGAAACACAAGCTGGAATCAAGATTGCCGGGAGAAATATCAATAACCTCAGATAGGCAGATGACACCACCCTTATGGCAGAAAGTGAAGAGGAACTAAAAAGCCTCTTGATGAAAGTGAAAGAGGAGAGTGAAAAAGTTGGCTTAAAGCTCAACATTCAGAAAATGAAGCTCATGGCATCCGGTCCCATCACTTCATGGGAAATAGATGGGGAAAGAGTGGAAACAGTGTCAGACTTTTTTTTTTTTTGGCTCCAGAATCACTGCAGATGGTGATTGCAGCCATGAAATTAAACGACGCTTGCTTACTCCTTGGAAGAAAAGTTATGACCAACCTAGATAGCATATTCAAAAGCAGAGACATTATTTGCCAACTAAGGTGTGTCTAGTCAAGGCTATGGTTTTTCCTGTGGTCATGTATGGATGTGAGAGTTGGACTGTGAAGAAGGCTGAGTGCCCAAGAATTGATGCTTTTGAAGTGTGGTGTTGGAGAAGACTCTTGAGAGTCCCTTGGACTGCAAGGAGATCCAACCAGTCCATTCTGAAGGAGATCAGCCCTGGGATTTCTTTGGCAGGAATGATGCTAAAGCTGAAGCTCCAATACTTTAGCCACCTCATGTGAAGAGATGACTCATTTGAAAAGACCCTGATGCTGGGAAAGACTGAGGGCAGGAGGAGAAGGGAACGGCAGAGGATGAGATGGTCGGATGGCATCACCGACTTGATGGACATGAGTTTGGGTAAACTCCGGGAGTTGGTGATGGACAGGGAAGCCTGGCGTGCTGCGATTCATGGGGTCGCAAAGAGTTGGACACGACTGAGCGACTGAACTGAACCAAACTGAACCAGAGTGGGAGGAGTCCCTGCTCCCCTCGGCCTCGGCAGCGTTGCGTCTTCGTAGATCTTCTGGAGGATGGCTGTTCTGAGCAGTGTGAGTTGATGCCTGGTTGCAGCTTTGATTGGCATTTCTCTAACTGATGCTGAGCATCTTTTCATGTGCTTCCTGGCCATCTGGACGCCTTCTTAAGATGAAGGTCTATTTAGATCTTTGGCCTGTTTTTCTCTTGAGTTGATTGTTTTTGATATCGAGCTGAATCAACTGTTTGAGTGTTTTGGAGATGAATAAATTGTTTTTAAATTGGATTGTAACCATTTTTCCCCATTTTGAGGGTTGTCTTTTTCTTTTGTTTAGAGTTTCCCTTGCCGTGCAAAAGCTTTTGAGGTTAATGAGGTTACTTTTGTGGAGTTGTGTTTTATTTTTTATTATTCTGAGTGAAACCAAGAACTTGTTGTGGTTTATTTCAAAACCTATTCTGCCCATATGTTCCTCAAGTTTAGAGTATCCATCGCTCCATTTAGCTCTTTAATCAGCTTGGAGTGTTTTTTCTGTATGGGGTTAGGGAGGAACATAATTAGGCTCACTTTTCACTTGCTTAAGGAACCTCCAGGCTGTCCCCTGTTCTGGCTGTTAACAGTTTCCCTCGCGAGTATTAGAGTAGGAGAATTGCTTTTTCTCCAAAACGTCACCATTTACTGTTTGTAGAGTTTTTGACAAAAGTCACTCTGACCAGTGTGAGCTCATCCCTAGCTGTAGTTTTGATTCACATTTCTTTAAAATTACTCCATGTTCAAAGGTTTCCATATGATTAAAAAAAAAAAAAAAAACTGTAAAACTGACCCCTCTAGAGTGGCCTCTTGGCGGCCTGCCCTGCTTTGGATTTCCTCCAGACCGACCCAGGACGTCTGCGGAGGACAGCTGTTTCCTCCTGATGTCCTCACAGACCTGGTGAATATGAAGTGCCCGTCAGGACAGGTGTGGAGAAGGCAATGGCACCCCACTCCAGTCCTCTTGCCTGGAAGACCCCATGGACGGAGGGCCTGGTGGGCTGCAATGGGGTCGCTAAGAGTCGGACACAACTGAGCGACTTCACTTTCACTTTTCACTTTCATGCACTGGAGAAGGAAATGGCAATCCATTCCAGGGTTCTTGCCTGGAGAATCCCAGGGACGGGGGCGCCTGGTGGGCTGCCATCTATGGGAGTCGCGCGGAGTTGGACAGGACTGAAGTGACTTAGCAGCAGCAGCAGGACAGGTTTTTCCGTTGTTGTACCACACGCGGCCACAAGGCGGCAGCATTTCCTCGTGCTCCAGGTTTTTTTTTTTCCCCCCCCTTGTAACTTAATTTATATTTTCTGTTGAAGTAGATTTGATTTCTGAAGTTGGGCTTGTTTTAGGTGAACAGGAACTTGATTCAGTTATACACAGACATGCATCTATTTTCTCTGGAGTCTTTTCCCATACAGGTTATCACAGTGTGTTCAGCAGACGTCCCTGTGCTCAGTCGGTCCTTTCAGATTATCTATTTGATATGTAGCAATTCATACATTTTAATCCTAACCTCTTAGTGTATCGCTCCCTACAACATTTTAAGAAATAATCATGAGTTGTTTTTTTTTTTTTTAACCGAGTCTGTTTTATTTGCAAGTTATTTCATTTGCATGCATTTCTGGCTTCCACTTTTTAGTGATATTTTAAGATATTTGTCTCGCACCTCACTTAGTACGATAATCTCTCGGTCCATCCACGCTGCTGCCCATGGTAGTTTTCCTTCTCTCTCTCTCTCTCTTTTTTTTTTATTTGTGAGTGTATTCCAGTGTACAAATGAGTCAGTTAGTCATTTATCCATAGATATTTTGGTTAATGCTGTCCTGGCTGTTGTGAAGAGTGCTGCCCTGAAAATAGGGGTGCACGTGCTCTTTTGAATTAGGACTTTTCCCAGATAAAAGCAAGGAGTGGGGTTGCCCGAAAAGTGGTAACTCTCTATTTTGTGTTTTAAATGAAAGACAGTGAAAGTGAAGTCGCTCAGTCTTGTACTGACTCTTTGCTACCGGTGGACTGTAGCCCACCAAGCTCCTCCATCCATGGGATTCTCCAGGCAAGAATACTGGAGTGGGTTGCCATTTTCTTCTCCAGGGGATCTTCCTGACCCAGGGATCGAACCCAGGTCTCCCACATTGCAGGCAGATACTTTAACCGCTGCACCACCAGGGAAGCCCTCAATTTGTGTTTTAAGGAGCCTCCAAATATTTTCCTTCCTGGCTACAGCCACCCATTTACAACCTCACCCACGTTGTAGGAGGGTTCCCTGTTCCCCTCGCCCTCGGGAGCATTTAATCTTTGAAAATCTCTTGAGGATGGCCGTTCTGAGCCGTGTAAGATGATACCTCAACCTAGTTTTAATTTTCATTTCTTTAATAATTACTGACGTTCAGTATCTTTCCACGGGCTTTTTACCTCCTACCGTGTGAGTCCAATTAACCTCTTGAAGTTGGCTTCGTGGAAGTCAGCCCTGATGTGAATTCTTTTCCGGCGATTTACCCCGGGGCATTTCTTGAGGGCAGCTGTCCTTTCCAGCCCCGCGGTCCTGGTGAATATTGGGCCGGTCAGCACCGGTTTTCAAGGGGTTGTTACGGAGAATGGCCACAGGGCGGCAGCATTTCTCCCCTCCAAACTCCGGTTACCTGGGCAACCAGAGCCTCAGGGCGCGTCCTGTTCTGGGTCGTATTAGGTGGATACACCCAGGGCTTGAGTCTCCTTCTTCCCCCTTAGCCTTTATCCCCCTGGCCAAGCCCAGCGATTGGCACACCGCTCTGCAGAGGGAGCTGTCCTCCTCAGGTGGAGAGGAAGGAGGCTGGAGGTGGGCACCCACCCCCAGGACACACGGAGCCCGGGGGACTTTGTGAAGCGCCTCCAGCCGAGACCCCACAGTCCTTTGGGGGCGCTAGGGTTGGCTCTGCTGCAGGAGAGACCCCTGGGTCTGGAGACGGTGGGCTCAGGCAGCCGGGAACAGGAAGGCCAGGTCCGGGGGTGCTTCAGCGCCCTCAGCCCCAGGACAGTCCCGCCGGGGGACCCAAGCCTGCTCAGGCCCCAGGGCCGTGACGCCAGCCCAGGTCCCCCAGGCCCGAGGGGCACAGGGTCAGCGGCTCTTTGCCTTCACCTTTTTTTGATAGTTTATTTTGAATTGCGTGTACAGGTGACTTGCATTGTGGGTTTTTTTTCAAAAATGTGTTCAGTTCAGTTCAGTTCAGTCGCTCAGTCGTGTCTGACTCTTTGCGACCCCATGAATCATAGCACGCCAGGCCTCCCTGTCCATCACCAACTCCCGGATTTCACTCAAACTCATGTGCATCGAGTTGGTGATGCCATCTAGCCATCTCATCCTCTGTCATCCCCTTCTCCTCCTGCCCCCAGTCCCTCCCAGCATCAGAGTCTTTTCCAATGAGTCAACTCTTCGCATGAGGTGGCCAAAGTACTGGAGTTTCAGCTTCAGCATCAGTCCTTCCAATGAACACCCAGGACTGATCTCCTTTAGGATGGACTGGTTGGATCTCCTTGCAGTCCAAGGGACTCTCAAGAGTCTTCTCCAGCACCACAGTTCAAAAGCATCAATTCTTCAGCGCTCAGCTTTCTTCACAGTCCAACTCTCGCGTAAATGTGTACAGCAACTTAGTTCATTTATATGTAGATATATATGTGTGTGTGTGTGTTCTTTTTGGTTTCTTTCCCAGAGAGTTTATTACAGATTGTTGGCTAGGCTCCCTCGTGCTCCCAGTGGGTCCTTGTGGACTCATTTATAAATAGTAGTGTGTATGTGTTATTCTCAACCTGCTAATTTCTCCTTGCACCCCACGGTTCGTTTTCTGGTAACCGTGACTGTCTTTACCGAGTCTATGAAGCTGTCCCGACATATGCATGTCTGGATTCCACCCAGAAGTGATAACAGGTGATACACGTGGCGCTCCACTCACTTCACTGGTGTGATCGTCTCTGGCTCTTCCCTGTGACTGGAAATGGCTTTCTTTCATCCTTTCGTGTCTGGATAGTACCGCGTTGTGCATCTGAACCCCGGCTTCTTTAATCATTCACCTGTCCTTCTACAATGAGGTTGCTTTGGTATCTTGCTGATTTACCCAGTACTGCCATGATTGTTGGTGTGCAGCGTCTTTTGAAAATTTGGTTTTCTCAGGATCCACGCCCAGACGTGGGATGGCTGGGTCATGTGGTACTTTGTTGAATGTTGACTGTCTGAAAGCCGTGGATGCACTGATTTACATTCCCACCCAGGCTAGGAGGGTTCCTTTCTCCCCACACCCCTCCTGCATTTATTGTCAAATTTTTGAGATGGCCATGCTGACCTGCCTGAAGTGATACCTCACTGAACCTCTGATTTGTATTTCTCTAGTGATTAGGGACGCTGAACATCTTTTCAGGTGCTTTATAGCCACCTGGATGCCTTCTCTGGACAAATGTCCACTTAGATCTTTGGCCCATTTTTCTATTAGGTTGTTTGATTTTTTTATATTGAGCTGCATGAGCCCTGTTTGCCTGTTTTGGAGGTGAATTCCTTGTATCTCCATTTGAAAACACTTTTTTCTTTCCCGCATTCTGAGGGTTGTTTTTCTTTCGTTTGTGGTTAACCCTGCTGCTCAAATGCTTTTAAGGTTAATGAGGTCCCATTTGTTTAATTTAGTTTTTTATCTTTCTAAGAGTGACTCCAAGACGATCTGGCTGTGATTTACATCAAAGCGTGTTCTGCCTGTATTTTTCTCAGGAGGTTTACAGCATCTGTCCTCCATTTAGATCTTTGATTGTTCTGGAGTATATTTTTCTGCATGGAGTTGGGGACTGAAATAATTTCATTCTCTTTTCAGGAACCTCCTCCCTGTCCTCTTTCCTGGCTAACAATTTACCTTGCCGGCATCAGTGTAGGAGGGTTTATTTTTCTTCACACCCTCTCCAGTGTTTATTGTTCGTAGACTTTTTGTCAAAGGCCAATCTGATCAGAGTGAGGTGATACCTCGTATTTTTTATTTGCATTTCTGTAAGATTGAGAGATATAAAATCTTTTCATGTGGTTATTTTTAAAGAGCGCGAGTAAAACTTACCTCTCCGGGTGGGCTTCTTGACCGTCTGCCCTGTTTTGAATTCTTCTTCCAGGACCTGCCCGAGGACATTTGTTGAGAACCGGGTGTTTTTCCCTCAGGTCCCTGCAGGCCTGATGAAAGGTGCCCATCCGCACAGGCTTTTCAGTTGTTGTTACCAAAAGTGACCACAAGGTGGCAGTATTTATTCATGCTCCACTCTTTTTTTTTTTTTGGTAATCTAATTTTTATTTTCTGTTCTGAAGATCAGCCCTGGTATTTCTTTGGAAGGAACGATGCTAAAGCTGAAACTCCAGTACTTTGGCCACCTCATGCGAAGAGTTGACTCATTGGAAAAGACTGATGCTGGGAGGGATTGGGGGCAGGAGGAGAAGGGGACAACAGAGGATGAGATGGCTGGATGGCATCACGGACCCGATGGACGTGAGTCTGAGTGAACTCTGGGAGTTGGTGACGGACAGGGAGGCCTAGCGTGCTGCGATTCATGGGGTTCTTGCAATTCTTTGCGATTCGCAAGAATTCATGCGATTCTTTGCGATTCGCAAAGAGTCGGACATGACTGAGCGACTGAACTGAACTGAGACCTGATTTCCCATGTCGTGTTTGGTCTTGGTGTACAGGAGCTTGATTCAGTTATACATAGACATATGTCTATTCTGTGTGGGGGGATTTTCCCCATGTAGATTATCACAGGTGTTCAGTCGACTTCCTGTGCTGTCCAGTAGGTCCTTTTTAAGTACCTATTTGATATATGGTAGTGTGTATGTGTAAATCCCAACTTTTTAATGCATCTTTCCCCCCTTTTTTAAACATAATAAGTTGGTTTTCTATGTCTGTGAGTCTGTTTCTGCTTGCAAGTTAGTTCATTTGCATGAATTCGTAGATTCCACCTGTTAGTGATATCTTAATATATTTGTCTTCCTCGCTCTGACTTACTTTGGGTAGGAGATAGAGGGGGCCCCAGGCTGGAAGCTGGTGTTTGTCAAGTGGAGTAAAATTGAAGCTTTGTTCTCACCCACACACTCCAAGGACAAAGCTAGTGGCAGAAGCTGAGCTCAGCTGGAGTAAAGAGATACGGTGCCCGCTCCTGAGAGCAGGAAGGCCTCCTGGGGGGGGGGGCGCACCCCATAATAAGTGTGGAGTTGCCCCCAGAGGCCTCTGCGGGGGGATCCATCTTAGCAAAATGTTTCGCATGCATGTTGCGGGGGGCAAGTCCTGGACTGGTCAGATGTGGAGAGAGAGACAGATGGTGCCGGGCGTAGAGACCCAGGACAGGCCGCCGTGAGGGACTCACATCACCTCCCACTGTGCCCCTCCCGCTTCAGGGGATGCCTGCACCCTTCCTCACTGGTGTTTGTCTCTAATAATACATGCACCTGTTGTTTTGTTTTTTACGGCTTTTGCATACTTGAAACATTCTTGCTTCCAAACGTGAGCAAGAGCCAGGGCCACTTTGCTTCTAGCCTCTGGCCCCTGGTGGTCTGACTGCGGGACTCCTGGTATCCAGGCTGCCCAGGCTCAGTCCATGGGCAGGGCGCTAAGATGTGTCTTCAGGACGGCTCACTGCTCTCCCTCCGAGATCCCTTGGTCCGGAGTCTCCCCTGCAGGTCTCCCCCAGACCGCTGGCTGCAGGCTCCTGACGTTCACTCTCTCTACCACGAGTCCGGGATTTCCTTTCCCACATCACTGGCAGAAAAGGTTCCTTCTCTACCTGATCTTCTACAGCTCCGAGGGAGGGCTAACTGCAGCCTCTCTGCGGCAAGCGCATTGTCAGCAGCTCAGGTGCAGCCCTGGGGTCCTGACCCCCTGGCATGTTCCACCGCAGCCCGCTCCAGCTCCTCCAGGAGTTTCCCCCACGCCAGGCCACCGCGGCCCTTAAACTGTGACGGCCCCTTCTGAACGGTCTGTGTCCCAGGCGTTATCTGCTGTCTGGGAAGCTTACACCTGCCGACCGCTCTGTATTGGCCCGCGTGTCCTCGCCGGGGTTGGAAAGAAGGCGCCTTGCGGGGGGTGCCAAGCATGACCAGAGGCCTCCGGTTAGAAGTTGGTGGGGGGGGGGGGGAAGAAGTCGGTGGGGGAGGAAAGGACATGCAAAGCCCCGGCAAGCATGAAATCAGAGTTCAGGGGGCCCTACAGATTCCCTCCGGGCGCCTCCTGAATGTGTCCAGGGCTCTGAGGGACATTTCTAGGAGCACGCTCTGTCCTCGGCTGAGGTCACTCAACATGGGGGGATCCCTTTCTGAGCCAAAAGAGACACCTCTGGAGTGTGTCCTTAAGAAGTGGAAACTTTTTTTTTTCCTTTTACTGCGACAGTGTCTGGCCTTTATTGGATTGGGGGGAAAAAATGCCTAAAACTGGGCTTCTTTATTGACACAGGAAAATGGGCTGAGGTTCCAATATGTTCAGGACTTTATTCCACTTTGATCATATTCCTGGTCTGTGGCTCCTGTGATCAGAAAACCCTCTTAACTTTCTGAAGAACCCCCTTCTGACTCCTGACTCCTCTTGGGGTGGGGGGCAGGGTGGGAAGAAAGTGGGAAAAGAACCGAGCGTCCCCTCTGCCTGCGTGGCCCGTCCTGATCAGACTGAGAGCCCGGCTCCCAGAGGCAGTCCCTGCCGGGACAGCGCCTTGTCAGCGGTCTGCCCCTCCGGTTGGGGCCAATCTGAGCGCCGTCTGGGCTGTATGTCAGCTGCGAAGCCGTGACCACAGCCAGGAGAGGTGACGCTTTTTGCCGCTGGATGGCCGTGATAGCCTTTAGACTCCAGAGAAAATGGGTTAAATGAATCTTTTTTGAAATCGCAAAACCAGTTCCTTTTTCGTGTGCAGTTAGCAAAAGCTGGCTTGTTGAAATCTTTTTTTTTTTTTTTCCAGAATTCTGACCCTGAGAAAGTAAAAATATGCCAGGAAAAAAGCCTGAAGTTAGTGCTTATCTTGACTGGGAGATACACAGCCCACTTTACCTGAGACTTCAACTCGGGTAATTTAGTAGAAATTCAAGCCAAGAAAAAGAAAAGGGGCAAAGAGACATTTTATAATAAATCTTTAGTGGAAAACGGTGAGATCCCTTGGAGAAGGAAATGGCAACCCACTCCAGTATTCTTGCCTAGAGAATCCCGTGGACAGAGGGGCCTGGCGGGCTACGGTCCCTGGGGCCGCAGAGAGTCCGATGCAACTGACTAAAAACGACATGGGATCTCTGTCTGCCTGGATCTGTGTGTGCCTCCGTGTGGGTCTTTGTCTTTGGATAACATCGTTGAGGTGAATTTGTAAATGAGCTCCATTTAACTGGCTTAAAGAAAAGTAAGCACTTACAAATCAAACAATTCTAAATACAAAGAAAAAAACCTGAAGATGTTTGGGCTCACTAGACACAAGCCTTGTATTACATTGAGAAAAAAAAAATTGTACTTTAGAAAAATACATGTTTTTAGAGGTTCTAAAATTTGTTCCTGAGTTTGCTAATCAGAGAATGACAATCTGACACAGTTCACGATTGCTTTCTTCTTGGTTTTAATTAGGTGTTAAGGTTTTTTAACATTAAAGTTTATAATATGGAATCAAAGCTACTAAAGTGACAAGGAAAAGATTCCGGTGCATAAAGCAAGTAAAGATACATGTTGTCAGCGAAAGGAGATATAATAGACTGGAGGTGTTTTTGTTGTAAAAAGTAATGATAATCTGTTCTACAGTTGGTTATTTATAAGTGGGGGGAAAACAGAACAAATTAATACAGATCTAGAAAGTTTGCAGAAAAGGAAGGTTGGAAAGATGCTTTGGTCTATGTGTTAATAATACATCAAAGGTTAAAACCGACTTAGATTAAACTAGATAACTGGCTATACGCCTGCAAGTCTCCTTAAAGTACCAAGTGTAGACTGGAATTCAATCTTATTCTTCTGGAAATAAATGAGATCCATTTTGTATACTAATGTTCAGATTGTCACATTTCCAGCTACTTCTGAAGTTGAGTGGCCTGACACACCTTCCTCAGTCATTCTGAGCTAATAAAAACGGCACCGGAAATATGTGAGACCGAGGCAAAAGTTCCCACTCCTTTGGACAGGGTAGCACCAGCTCTGACTCTACCGGACCAGGATCAGGCTTGCTAAAAACCGTACCCTGGTTCTCACTCCTGCTTGGGCCCCTGGTCACAGTAATTCTTCTACTGGTCTTTGGCCCCTGCCTTTTCAAACCTACTTGTGAAATTTGTCTCTTTCAGATTACTACAGTTTCACATCAAGATGCCCGTGATGCGGAGATTCCAGGCAGTCCTCAGAAGAGATCCTTCGGGAATAACAACAGAAATCACCCTGGGGCCCCTGAATGAGACAGGGTGAGAGCTCCTGGCCCCAGCTGGGTGGCGTCTACAGCCCCACGCCAGCCTGAAGAAGCTACAGGAGACTGACCTTTGCCCTCAGCCTCCCAGGGAAGGCGTTTGGGGTTGTCTCTCAGAGGGATTTGATGAAGGAGACGGAGGGGACTCTGGGCTGGAAGCTGCTGTTTGTCAAGTGGAGTGAAGCTGAAGCTTTGTTGTCCCCCAGACACTCAAGGACAAAGCTAACGGTAGCAGCTGAGCCCTGCTGGAGTCAAGAGATAAGGCGCCAGTGACTAAGGTCAAAAATGACTCCCCTGTACAAGGGCAGGAAGGCTCCTTGGAGGCTGAAAATGGAGGGGACCCCACCCCATAATGAGTGTGGACACGCCCCAGGGGGCTCTGTGGGGGGATCAGACCCAGAGTTTGGTCCTGACTTAGGCCCAACTCCAGTCACACTCAGGGCCGACTCCGGTCACACTCAGGCCCGACTCCGGGGCACACTCAGGCCTGACTCCTGTCACACTCAGGCCCGACTCTGGGGCACAATCAGGCCCGACTCTGGTCCATACTCAGGCCCGACTCCGGTCACACTCAGGCCCGACTCCGGTCCACACTCAGGCCCGAATCCGGTCACACTCACGCCCAACTCCTGACTCTGGTCCACACTCAGGCCCGACTCCAGTCACACTCAGACCCGACTCCGGTCACACTCAGGCCCGACTCCGGTCCACACTCAGGCCCGACTCCGGTCCACACTCAGGCCCAACTCCGGTCCACACTCACGCCTGACTCTGATCACACTCAGGCCCGACTCCGGGTCCGCACTCACGCCCGACTCCGGGTCACACTCACGCCCGACTCCGGTCACGCTCAGGCCCGACTCCGGTCACACTCAGGCCCGACTCCGGTCACACTTAGGCCTGGCTCTGGGCCACGCTGAGGCCTGACTCTGCACACTAACCCTGGCTCTGGGCCACGCTGAGGCCTGACAGTGGTCCTGCCTCAGGCCTGACTCTGGTCACACTTAGGCCTGGCTCTGGGCCACGCTGAGGCCTGACTCTGCACATTAACGCCTGGCTCTGGGCCACGCTGAGGCCTGGCTCTGCACACTAACCCTGGCTCTGGGCCACACTGAGGCCTGACGGTGGCCCTGCCTCAGGCCCGACTCTGGTCCATATTAAACCCGACTCCGCACACTGAAGCCTGACTCCAGCGCACACGTGAGTTCCAACTCCGCGCACACTGCAGTCTCACTGTGGTCCACACCGAGGACTGACTCGTCCGCGTGCGGCCTGAATGTTCTTTCTCTAAGCTGTGACTCTCGTCCTCATAAGGCATGAATCTGGTCTTCACTAGGCCTCGCTCGCGTCCTCAGTAAGACCTCGTAATAGGAACTCTGCTCTGCTGAATATAAATCAAGTGTGGACTGTAGGTAATTCAGAAACTGGTACAATATTGCCAAGCAGAAGCAAAATATAAACACATTTTAAAAAACACAGACATAGGAAGTATTATGACTTCATCTGCTCCACGCCTGTGCAGAGGTCTAGGAAAGCTGACGTTAGGCGATAACTGCACGCCGTGGATCACTGCACCGGGAAGTTTAGACAAGTCAGGGCTGCAACCTGCGTGTGAAGGAGAGACGATGCATAAAGACGGGGTACAGGCACGAAAGGCAGGATTATTCTGCCATAAAATATGATCAAAATTACCTTTTCCAGCCTCGGTGACGAAAACGATGACCGTGATCTTGGAGAGAGAGAGCAGTGAGCGGTCCTGAAGACAGTCGTGGTTCCCTGTCAGGCACTGGACCTGCAGAGCCGGATGAGAACCAGGAGTCCTCGCCGCCGGACCAGCAGGGGCGAGAAGCCAAGTGACCCCGCTGAAACGACGAGTGTTTCAAAGAAACAGAAACCTGTTAAAACAGGTACGGAGTTCACTTTTGGAGACACGGCATAGCACGTGGGCAAGCACGCAGAGGAGAGTTTGTTTAAGACAGAAGCGGGGCAGAGATACGCCCAGGGAGAAAGGCTGTGAGCGTCCTGAATGAGGAGCACAGGAGAAGGTGGAAATCCCTCAGGCGGGACCGTCCTGCCGGCTGTTTGCCTTTGCCAATTACCTTGTCTCTTTCTTCACACCCGACTGGTCCCTAAGCCCTCCGCAACACGTATGCACAAGAAAAAGAAAGCAACCGGCACAGGGGAGAGAGTGTTTGCAAATACGGGTGTCCACAAGGAAGCCATCTCCAAAATATGCAAACTGCTCTTTCAGCTCAATTTAAAGAGAGCAAACAACCGAATAGGCAAGGGGGCCAAAGACCTGCATGGAAACTTCTCCCAAGAAGGCCTCCGGATAGACATAAAGCCCGTGAAGACTGGCTCAGCATCACTATTACAGGAAAACGCAGTTCAGAACTGGACCGCGGTATCAGCTCATCCCACTGAAAACGGCCATCACGCCGAAGATCTGCAAAGATTCAGTGCTGCTGGGGCGGGGATGTAAATGGGTGGGTGCAGAGAAGGACAACAGCGTGGAGAGCCCTTAAAACGGCACTTGTCGAGTCCCCACGTGATCCGGCAAGCCCACTCCTTGCCTGAGATCCAGAGAAAATCATGATTTCAAATCACAGGTCCACCCCCTCTTTTCAGGGCAGTGCTACTGACAACGTCCAAGACAGCATCAACCAAAATGTTCATCAACAGAGAAATGAAGTCACTGGTCCATCGAGACACTGGAGTACACTCAGCCATCAAAAACAGCCGAAACATGCCATTGTCAGCGTCAGTGGGCCAAGAGATTTACATACTGATTGAAGCCAGGGAAAGAGGATTTCATCACGTACAGGCAGAAGCTATAAACTCATACAAATGAACTAATTTGTAAACAGAAACAGACTCACAGACTTAGAAAAGCAACTTCTGATTATTAAAAAAAAAAAAAAAGGAGGGGAAGGGAGACATTAAGAGGTTAGGATTAACATATACACACTGTTATCTGGTAGAAAATCCAAAAGGACCTACTGAATAGCACAGGGAAGTCTAAATCTACTCCCCTTAGATAATAAAAACTAAATAACCAAAAAAAAAAAAAAAGTGGAGCATGAAGAAATGCTGCCACCTTGTGGCCACTTTTGGTAACAACAGAAAAACCTGTGCTGATGGGTATTTAATATTCACAATGGTTGGCTGGCATCACAGAGTCGATGGACACGAGTTTGAGCAGGCTCCGGGCGTTGATAATGAACAGAGAGGCCTGGCGTGCTGCAGTCCATGAGGTCGCAGAGTCGGATATGACTTAGTGACTGAACTGAAGTCTTCAGGGACGTAAGGGAAAAAAAACACTAGCCCTCAACAAAATGCCCTCTACCCTGGGGTAAATCACCGGAAGAGAATTCAACGCAGGGCCAATGTTCAAGAAGTCTATTTGAAGACGTAAATTGTACTCACAAGGTAGGAAACAAAGTCCGAGGAAAGATACTCCGCGTCACTAATTGCGGTGTGCGCGTTCACAGTGGCTCATTTGTGTCCCAGTCTTTGTGACCCCGTGGACGGTAGCCCGCCAGGCTCCTCTGTTCATGCGATGTTCCAGGCAAGAATACTAGAGTGGGCTGCGATTTCCTCCTTCAAGTGATCGTCCCAACCCAGGGATCAAACCCGGGTCTTTTCCAACTCCTGCATTATCAGACGGATTTTCTTTGCCACTGCACCACCTGGGAAGCCCTTCCTAATTGTTAAGGAACTGCACTGCAAGTCAAAACTACATGGAGGTGTCACCTTGCACCACTCAGAATGGCCATCCTCCAAAAGATCTTCAAAGATGAACCGCTGCCAAGGCCGCGGGGAACAGGGAATCCTCCTACACTGTGGGCGGGGAGGGAAGCGGGTGGGTCAGCCACCGTGGAAAATATCTGTAGGTTCCTTAAAACATTAAATACAGAGAAGCCGCACTTTCCGGCCATCTCACTTCTTGGCCTAGAACTGAAAAATATCCTAATTTGACACACGCGCACCCCTATTTTTAGGGCGGCACTGTTCACAATAGCCAACACATGGCTTCAACGAAATGTCCATTGATATTTTCTATCACAAAAATGAACACTAACTGGTTCATCTATACACTGGAACATATTTGGCCATCAAAAAAAAGGTTAAAAAAAATACCATTGGCAGCAGCATGGCTGGACCAAAAGATGATCATACTAAGTGGAGTCAGAGAGAGAAAGAAAATGGTTAAAGATATCACTTACAGGTGGAATCTATAAATTCACAGAAACAAACTAAATTCTAAAGAGTAACTGAATTTCAGACTTAGAAAACCAGCGTATGATTTTTTTTTTAAGTTATGGGGGAGACATACAGTTAGAGGTTACAATTAACATATACACACTACTTGATATCAGAGACAATTTTAAAAGACCTACTGAATCGCACAGGAAGTCGATTGAACACACCGTGATAAGGTATACAAAAAAATCCCTGAAGAATAGATAAACATCTATGTATAATTCAGTCAAGCTCTTGTTCACCTAAAATAAACACAACATCAGAAATAAACTCCACTTCTATAGAAAACTGAAAAATTACCAAATTAAAAAAAATTCCAAAAACCAACGGAGCAAGAAGACATGTTACTGCCTTGTGGTCACTTTTGGCAACAGCAACTGAAAACTCTATGCTGTTCAGTTCAGGTCAGTCGCTCAGTCGTGTTCGACTCTGCGACCCCGTGGACTGCAGCACACCAGGCCTCCCTGTCCATCACCAGCTCTCGAAACTTACTCAAACTCATGTCCATCAAGTCGGTGATGCCATCCAACCATCTTATCCTCTGTCGTCCCCTTCTCCTCCTGTCCCCAAGTCCTTCCCAGCATCAGGGTCTTTTCAAATGAGTGAGCTCTTCATATTAGGTGGCCAAAGTACTGGAGTTTCAACATCAGTCCTTTCAATGAACATTCAGGGCTGATTTCCTTTAGGGTCGACTGGTTGGATCTCCTTGCAGTCCAAGGGACTCTTAAGAGTCTTCTCCAGCACCACAGTTCAAAAGCATCAACTATTTGGTGCTGAGTTTTCTTTATAGTCCAACTCTCAAATCCATACATGACCACTGGAAAAACCATAGCCTTGACTAGACAGACCTTTGTTGGCAAAGTAATGTCTCTGCTTTTTATATGCTGTCTAGATTGGTCATAACTTTCCTTCCAAGGCGTAAACATTTTTTAATTTCAGGCTCCAGTCACCATCAGAAGTGATTTTGGCCCTCAAAAAAATATAGTCTGCCACTGTTTCCACTGTTTCTCCATCTATTTGCCACTAAGTGATGGGACCGGATGCCATGATCTTAGTTTTCTGAATGTTGAGCTTTAAAACCCCCTCTCTGCTCCCTAAGCCGCCCCCTCGTCCAGCCGGAGCCCCGGTGTGGACACGCAGGGTGAGGCAGGCTCAGCACGTGTCCTGCCCAAGGTCGGTGCCCAGACACAGCTCCACGGTCCTCTCCCCGAGACTTCCTCTGTCCTGTCTGTTTCCCGCCCTGAGACTGAACACGAGGCAGCGCACACCTGCCGGGACCTGGCTCCAGAGCTCTGGGCAGGGACCTGTCGGCCAGGGTGGGCCAGGGGCTGGTGAGTCTACAGTTACAGGGGCAGGGCCCCCAGACCCGCTGTCCCCACAGACGCCACCACCCCCGCAGCGGCTTTGTCGGCCCCGCTGTCTGCACGGAGAGCGTGGCGCGTGTCCCGTGAGGAGCCGGTTTTATCCCCAGTGCTGCTCATCCCCCTCTTAGGTGATTAAGCAATTAAAGATCCTAACGCAACAGCCAGACCACAGGTGAAAACACTTCTGTGTCCTCTGTGGGAAATCACGCTGAGGAAGCATACTCGGGCATTAAAGGGACAAAGCGAAGGTGCACCAGTCACTTCCTTCCTGTGCTTTCTCCTGGGCGTGCTCCTGGGGCGGCGTCATCTCGTCACAGCTCTGAGCTCCATCCCGGTCAGGAGTCTGGCTCCAGTGACTTCACGCCCCATGGTTCCTGCTCTGTACGGCCGGAGCTCTTTTTCTAATCTGGAAAGTAGCCCATTTTGAAGCCCTCTTTCCCACCTCAAAATGCTGGGGATCCCTAATGCCCCCAGGCCTCCACGGGAGGACGATGCCTTTTATGGGGACAGTTACTCGAGCGCTTCGTAGGGACGCAGTTACGCCTGTTTTCACATTGTCTGTGGGCAGCGTCTACCTGCAAAGGTGGCCTTAATAGGTGTGGCAGAGACCGCACAGCCCGTGACTCTAAAACATCTACTCGCTGAGGCTTCATAAAAATCCGCCTCACGGGGCTTTTGATGGCCAAGCTGAAGATCTCTCTGGGTGAGTGTCACACTGCCCTTGAAAACGGGTGCTGTCGTCCGTCACTCAGGCGTCTCTGACTCTCTGTGACCCCAGGACTGCAGCACAGCAGGCATCCCTGTCCTTCACCATCTCCTGGAATTTGCTCAAACCCATGCCCGCTGAGTCACTGATGCCATTCAACCACCTCATCCTCTGTCACCCCCTTCTCCTCCTGCCCTCAATTTCCCCCAGCAAATATGCGGGTTGTTTCCAAGTATCTTTTGACATTGATTTCTAACATAATTCCAAGTGGTAAGAGAACAGACTCTGTATGATGTCAGTACCTTTAGACCATGAAATTGTGGCACCTTCTTTTATGTGCCAGGATATATTCTAGTGTCTCCTAGTTTACAGTCTATGGAAACTTGAATCGAATTTGTACCCTGTTGCTGTGTGAAAATTATGTAAATCTTAATTATGTTGAATTGGTTCACGGTGCTCTTTGGATCTACTCTATCTTTCTACTTCTTTGTATATTCATTCTATTAATTTTTGATATTGAAAGTCCAAATAAAAGAATCTTAATTTATCCACTTAAAAATAATTGTAATATACAGTGGGACTATATGTAACCTTGTTCTGTATTTTCCAGGTCTCCTGTAAATGTGTCACCATACTTTCATAATTAAAAAAATAAACATATATTTAAGGAGATTTGCCTCAAGCGCCTCCTTGTATACAGTGCTCCTACTGCCCCACATCCACCCCACGTGATGGTCCGAAACACCCCGGCCCTGGGCCAACACCCACCCCACGTGATGGTCCAAAGCGCCCCGGCCCTGGGCCAACCACACATCCCCGTGGGCTTCTGACAGGCTTTCCACCGAGAAGTTGCTCTTTTTTGCTGTCTTTTGCTTCCTACTGGGACTGTGTTCACATCTTCATTCTTCTTTTAGGGCTAATTCAGAGTCTTCTCAAGGCACCATTTAGGATGACGAACTGTCAACTCCCAAGGTCCTGTCCTTGGGAGTTGGGTCCTGACTTTTCAGGTCAAGGACCCCAGAGCCCACACTGCAGGCATCTTCTTCACATTTACTGCAAAGGGGCAAATAGCTCGCTCACTTTACTTCTGTGATTCCACTTCTTCCCCAAACCAGAATTTTCTTGGGGAAACTTACTTGGATCCTGAGTAGGGGAAACTTTTTATATACAGAACGAATGGCTATAACTGGAACAAAATCTTCCTGTTCACAGTAGCTGTTCTCCTTACATGGAAGTATTCATTTTTTTCTCTTCAATTATGTCTTGGGTTGGTTAAAAGTCCATTTGGCTTTTCCCGGAAGATGTATGGAAAAACACGAATGACCTTTTCGGCTAATCCAACAATATAGACAAAAGATCGGCAGGGTGGTTAGGCACTGGGTTAATAAGCGTCTAAGCCACCTTTGAGCAGAGGATACATAGACTGAGGTGGATAGGGCCCGGGTTTCCCACTGTTGGTGGGATATTTATTAGCACAGAAGAGGGGAAGCGTAGGAGAAGCCCTAGGGTTCGGTTTTTACTGGAGGAATCATGACTAACTCACGTTTCTGTTGTTCAGTTGGTCAGTTGCATTTGACTCTTTTGTGACCACATGGACTGTAGCCCCTCAAGCTCCTCTGTCCGTGGGATTTCCCAGGCAGGAACACTGGAGTGGGTTGCCGTTTCCTCCTCCAGGGGATCTTCCCGGCCCAGGGATTGAACCTGTGTCTCCTGCATTGGCAGGCAGGTTCTTTACCACTGAGCCACCAGGGAAGCCCAGTAACAAGTTGTCGACCATCATAACGTTTGTGTAAATCGAGTTAGAGAAGTGGCGACTCTGCTACGTGACTTGGGGACGAAACCCACTGCCATCTTGCTTAATTCAACCCAGTCCTACAGAGGCTTGTTGGGTGCTGGCTAGGCCCCCAGGAGGCTCAGTGTGGGCTGCGGTAATCCACCCCAGAGGACACAGGACAAGCAGTGGATGAAAACTGACATGGAAAGTATGTGAGTGTGAGGTGTATAGCATGGTACTCTGATACAGGAATATACTGTGAAATTATTACCACGGGGAGGTTGACACCTCCGTCGCCTAGAGAATTAACTTTTCTCGCAGCCGGTGGTGACAGCATGGAAGATGTACCCTCTCACTGACTTTCTAGTAGATGGCGAGGGTATAGTGCAGCACTGCTGGGGGCCGGCCCCAGGCGGCGAATCAGATCCTCAGAACTTACTCATTCTCTAACTGGAACTCAGTGCCCTTGGACCAGCATCTCCGCATCCCCCTGACCTCCCGGCCCCTGGAAACCACCACCTCACTCTCTGTTCCTGAGTTCAGCTTCTTCAGATTCCACGCACAGAAGCTGGCACACAGCACTTTTCTTTCTCTGCGCAGAGTGTCTCAATTAGCATGGTGCTCTGGAGGTCTATCCATCATGCTGCAAACGGCACTATTTCATTCTTTTTTGAGGCTATGTAATATTCCATCGCTGGAGGAGGAAATGGAAACCCACTCCAGTATTCTTGCTTAAAGAATCCCCATGGACAGAGGAGCCTGACGAGCTGCAGCCCATGAGGTCGCAGAGTTGGACATGACTGAGCGGCTAAGCATAGCACAGCGCTGACTTCAATGGTACCAACTTTTAGTTATAAAGTAAGCGAGTCACGGACTTATAATGTACAGCACGGTTCAGTAGTTAAGCATACTGTGTCACATGAAGAAAAGTGGTAAGAGAATCGATCTTCAAAGTTTCACCACGAGAAAAAAGCTCCGTCAGTACAGTACAGTGTGGAGGTGGGTAGATGTTAACTAGACTTATTGAGCTCATCACCTGTAACGTGTGCAAATATTCAATCATAATGTTGTAAGTCCTGAAGTGATATAATGTCACACTTATTATACTTTAATAAAAATAGCCACTCAATACTTAAAGAAGAGAATTAGTTATTATTGAAGGCATCTACTAGATATTTATCACATTAAGCATCAATTCTATTGACTCCAGAGCAGATCCTAGGAGTTTTAGGATCCCTCAGGAGCAGCAGAAAGGGGGAAACAGTGGGAAAACATGAGGCCAAGGCATCAGAAGTCTGCATCAACCACAGACGAAACTCTACAAGAACATTCAGATAAAAAGAAAAAGTGGAATTCAGTATGTAAACAATGATGAAGGTGACCACCAGCATCAGGATGGTGTGCGTGGCTCTGGTCTCCGGGGGGCTTCTGTGGTGCCCAGTGGGGGTGTGGATATACTGCACCCTCTGGCGGTGTCTGTGCAGGAAAAGCACCATGGAGCCACTGGACCAGACCATGAGGGTAAGAAACACAGCATCAGAGATGAACCACAAGTAGCCAACACTTGTGACAATGTCTGAGATTGAGCAGAACCAATTGCCTTGGGAATCAGTATAGTTGTGTGTGTCCTGAGGACCAGTGATTTTCAGAGGAACAGGGATGTACATTAAGAGACTGAGCATCCAGCAGGTGCAGCAGGAAGGGCCAGTGACCTTGGGGGCCCTTCCTCTGAGCATCTCCCACTCCGCCCTCCTGGGGGTGAGCGTGAAGGCCTGATAGGTGCTCAGGACGCAGGTGGAGCACAGGGCGGTGCTGAGAGCCATCCTCTGTATGTAATACACAAACTTACACCCGAGGCTGGACAGGGGCTTCCTTGACACGAAAGCTGCCATTATGTGGGGAATGCCAGGAGAGAGGAGAGCCAGGAGGTTGGCCAGGGCCAAATGTGGCAGAACCATCTGTGTGGGTCTCTGCTTATGGCCCAGCAAGACTGGAGAGATGCTGCGGGAGAAAAGGATGGCATTGCCCAGAGCGCCAACCACCACCTGGAACAGAAAGATGGTTTTCACAGCCGCCTCCCCTGCGTCTCTCAGGGCATCTTTGTGAACAGACATGGAGAGGACGTCAGAGTGGCCAGGAGCGGAAAGGCGGCTGAGCTGGTGTCGACATCAGGAGGCGTCTCACAGAACCAACACTGGGAAAGAATTCCTTTCTCCTCTTCTGAGAAGGGAGACACGGTCATGCTCCACAGGAGGGGCTCAACCTGGAGCACACATGCATGATACCGGTTACACTTTTCACTCTGATTATATTTAATCCTATTGATTTGGCATTTCCTTATTCTCCACCAGCAGGTAAGGTCCTTGAAGTTAAGAACCACATCACTTGTTCAGTAACATGGTGTGATGCATAACAGATGTTACAAAATCTGTCCTAAGTGTAGGACAATGCGACAGGAGACGGACTAGCAGATACACTAACCCCTTAGAGACATTCCTGCGTATTTGTAAGCGTGTATTAAGAAAGAAACGGAAAGTGCACAATGCCGGCGAGCTTTAAGACCGCACAAGTAATTTAAACACAGTTGCAGAAGAGTCAGTTATTCACACTGGACACTCACATTTCATCAGAATTACCACACACAGTATAACTTAAAAAATCAGTTGTGGACCTGCACTTTCTAGCTCCTCATGTGAGGAGCTTGGGAGTCACCTCTCTGTCCTGAAAACAGGGAAAACACCGAATAGACGGAAAATTCTTAGATCAGTAAGCGAGGTGAGAGACAGGGCAATCATTGCCTCCACGGGGGAAGAGAAGGAATCAAGACATGCTGGAGCAGAGATTCCTGAGCAGAAAGCCCTCGGGAAGAAGCCCTGGGTAGGAAATCCTGCGTCATAATGATGGATCGGTGGGGCCTCCGTGTGTAGGAGTCTGACAGTTAGAATCTCCAGGAGGACCACTCATCCCACAGTCCTGTGAGTCTGGTGATATTTGCCTCAGCTGATATCAGAGAGAAATCCATCCCCTTCTGCCTCCGTTACCAGGAGAAGAAAGCAAACATTTTCAAATACTCCAGAGCCCTGGGTTCTTCTTACCTAAATCTGCTTTCCTGGGAAGGTAGTTAACTAGAGCCCAACCAGCTGGAGTCACACAGAGCCGGACTCAGCTGAGAAGGGAAATCCCCAGCTCCCACCCACTCTAGCTGTGCTGTCCTGTCCAAGAGGCAGAAAAACGTGGAGAAGCAGGAGTTCACACCAGAGGCACAGGCTCACAGGCACCTCCTACAGGTGGAACCTCCCCTCTCCCCGAGGAAGGAGATAGAGGGGCCCCCAGGCTGGACAGCTGGTGTTCGTCGAGTGGAGTAAAACGGAAGATTTATTCTCACACACACACTCCAAGGACAAAGCTAGTGGCAGAAGCTGAGTTCTGCTGGGGTAAAAGAGAAACTGTGCCCAGGCCTAAGGCCAAGAAGACTTCCCTGTCCGTACAAGAGCAGGAAGGCTTCCCAGGGGCCGAAAAGGGAGGACGGTGGACATGCACCCACAGGCCTCTGCGGTGGGATCCGTTTTAGCAGAACATTGCCCATGCATGTCGGGGAGGGTTCAGGGATCAGTCAGGCGTCAAGAAAGAGACAAGGTAATTGGCCAAAGGTAAACAAGGACAATATTTTAAGTATATACTATGAAATCGTACAGTAACCACAGCAATTATTTAGATTTAGACCAACAGAAGTTGGGTTTGTTTGTTTCTGTGGAGTTTTTAAAGACCCACTGACAAGCGTCCTTTTTGCTAGTAAATACCATCATTTGGTAATCTCAGAAAACATTCCTTGTTTCAAAGAGAAAAGGTCCACTATAGCTTAATCCCATTTTCTCTGAGTGAAATCCCATCGTATAGACCAAAGATCAGCAGACTTTTTCTGTAAAGGGATAGACAGTGGTATTTTAGGTTTTGTAGGTCCAGATGCAACTGCAGCTCCACGTGTTTACGCAGCTGGGAAGGCAGCTATGGCCAGTATGTTAACAGGTGAGCATAGCTGTGTTCACAGTGAAACTGTCTTTCTGAAAACAGATGGCGTCTGTGCACACCACCATTCACAGCAGCATCGTTCACAGTAACAAGTAAGGGGAAACAGCCCCAGGCCCATCAGTAGATGAGTGGATAGGCAAAATGCCATCCTATATTGCACAGGAATAGTATTCAGCTGTGAAAAGGAAATGTGTAGCATACTTGATATATGCTACAACACAAATGGACCTTGAAAACATGCTTAACGAAGCAAGTCAGGCACAGGTGGAAAATAGTATATGATTCCACTTATAAAAGTTACCTGGAGTAGGCAAATTCATTGAACCAGAAAGCAGAACAGAGGTTACCACTGACTGAGGGGAAGAGGGGTTGTTGTTTAATGAGTAGCCAGTGTCTGCTGGGATGATGAAGTTTTGGAAATAGATGGTGGTAATACTTATACACAGGCTTCCTGGTGGCTCAGATGGTAAAGGGTCTGCCTGCAATGCAGGAGACCTGGGTTTGATCCCTGGGTTGGGAAGATCCCTTGGAGAAGGAAATGGCAACCACTCCATTGTATCCTTGCCTGGAGAATTGCATGGACCGAGGAGCCTGGCGGGCTGCAGTGCATGGGGTCACAAAGAGTTGGACATGACTGATGGACTAAAGCTAAAGCTCAAACAAAGACCTGGAAGGATGGTCCTAAATGAGGGGCTTCCGTCACCTCTTCCTGTGCTCCTCACTCAGGACACCCACACGCTTTCTCTCTCTGGGTGTATCTCTGCCCCACTTCTGTCTTAAACAAATTCTTCCCTGTGTGCTCGCCACATGCTTTGCTGTGTCTCTAATGATGAACTTTATACCTGTTTTTTTTTTTTAAACAGTTTTTGCCTTCTTGAGACATTCTTGCTTTCTAATGGGGGAAAGAACTAAGGTCACTTTGCTTCTAGCCCCAGGCTCCTGGTGTTCTGGCAGGTAGGACGTCTGGTTTCATTCAGGTGCCCCAGGTTCAATTCCTGGGCAGGGAACGAAGATCGCTTTTCAGAACCCCTCACTGCCATCTCTCTGAGGTCATCCCCACAGCTCACCACCACATCACCAAAGGTTTATTAACAGGCACTCTTTTTACCCACTACAATGCGTCCAGATAACAAGAGAAAACTCTTAGGTGCATTGAAAGTCAAAAACAGAAGACCCCCCAAACCCAAACAGTTTGAAGAGACAGAGTGAGCATCAGATACAGACATGGCAGGAAAGTTGGAATGGTCAGACCAGGATCGAAAATCAGCGACGATCACTGCGCTGAGGGCTCTAGTGGATAAAGCAGACATGTGCGGGAACAGCTGGGCACCGAGAGCAGGAGAGGGGAGTTCTAAATTAGGAAGAAATGCTGGAGATCAAACACTGTCCCAGAAATTCAAGACTGACTTTGATGGGCTTCCTAGTAAGTCAGATGCTAATGTGCAAGTAATCTCAGAGGGAGATGTACAGTGAACTCACGGCTCTGGTCCCACTCAGACACACACCCCAGCACATTCCCCCCCTTCCACCTGCCAGCTCTGAGCTCCTCATTCTGGAGAGCCTGTTCTCCCATTTCCTGCCAAGACTGAACACAGGGTAGCACTCACCTGCCTGCACTCGGCGCCACACTCTGTGCAGGGGAGTGGCAGTCGGGATGGGCCCCAGTTATAGGGACAGGGCCCCTGGGCCCGCTCTCCCCACAGAGGAGCCATTATCATGTCATCTGGAGCAGAGGTGACACTGTCTGCATGGAGAGTCTGGGGCGTCTCCAGTGAGGGCCAGATTTACCCCCAGGGCGCGTCACCCTCACCCACGCCTGGGGACTAGGGACAACTCCTGGCAATTACTGAGAAGGTCCACGCGAGCAGCTGAGCAGAGGGCAGGAGCGTTTTCTGTGTTCCCTGTGGGAGAGCCCAAGTTCACAGTGACAGTCATAGCCGGGGGAGGGACACTCACAGAGCACGCGGGCTCCCTTCACTGTCTCCCGGTGGGCATTTTCCTTCATGGCCTCACTCTTCCAAACTGTTTTCTCACTGATCATCAGCATGGGATCTGGAGGCTGGGCTTTCTCCTGAGTTGAAGTTCCATAGCCCTTTCTATTTATGGCCTCAGGTCTGTTTAATCTGGAAAACGCCCCCTTTGAAGCCAGAGTTTCCCTGCTCAGAATCCTCAGGTCTCCCTCACATCCACATGACTCTGCAAGGACCTTGTCATTGGTTCTAAGTCACCCATGGAGCCCCCTCCTTGAGCCTCTTACTGGACATCCAGCCTGTCCCCGTGTTCTGGGCCATGACTGCTGGAAAGAAGATTTCTGGACTCAGACAGAGACTAAGAAATACCACTGATGAGGAAAAACAGAGAGGTAACATTAGACTGCTGCAGTCCATGGGGTCAGAGTCGAACTTGACTTAGTGGCTGAACAACAGCCTTAGAATACTTTAAATTGATCACGGCAATCATCAGCTGATAGTTGGATCTTGGGTATCAGGTCCCTCAGCTGGGAAATAGCCCTGAGTTCATCCTTCTGAGAGCCCAGAGAGCAGAAGGGGTACAATCAATCATCCCCATTGGGCTCCTTCTGCAGGGAGTTGATGCACTGTGGCCAGTGGGCTTATTCACAGTTCAGGTACATGGGTTTGAGAAGAGAAGGCAGGCAAGTCAGCCACTACCTCTCAAAGTGTTCAACTGTGGTCCCTGTCTGCAGAAAATATGCATGATAATGATTTAATGTGTTGACTGATTATTCATCCTTGGAATCTGCCCCCACATATTTAAACACAGAGAACCTACTGTGTGCCGTCCCTAGTACTAGGTAATGGTGGTCCTAGTCCTGATTTATGAGATGCTGGTTACCTGAAGGACACAGTTCATCATTAGACTTCTCACTGAACTGGTGAAACGGTCTTGATTTTGCTGTCTATTAAGGTAGCTCCAGTCCCATATCAGAGAAGGCAATGGCACCCCACTCCAGTACTCTTGCCTGGAAAATCCACAGATGGAGGAGCCTGGTAGACTCGCTAAGAGTCGGGCACGACTGAGCGACTTCACTTTCACTTTTCACTTTCATGCATTGGAGAAGGAATGGCAACCCACTCCAGTGTTCTTGCCTGGAGAATCCCAGGGTCAGCGGAGCCTGGTGGGCTGCCGTCTATGGGGTCACACAGAGTCAGACACGACTGAAGCAACTTAGCAGCAGCAGCAGTCCCATGTGGCTACTAAGCACCTGAAACGGGCTCGTCTGAGAGATGCTCTGATTGTAAACACACACTGGGCGTCAAGCATCTGTTAAGATAGAGAGACAGTAAACTACCTTTTCAAGAGCTGTTCAGAATTGATTATAGCTTGTGCTCAGTCGCTCACTTGTGTCCGACTCGCGACCCCATGGACTGTAGCCCGCCAGGCTCCTCTGTCCCTTGGATTCTCCAGGCAAGAACACTGGAGCGGGTTGCCATGCCCTCCTCCAGGGGATCTTCCTGATCCCGGGACTGAGCCTCTGTCTCCTGTGTTGCAGGCAGTTTCTTCACTAGCTGAGCTATCAGGGAAGCCCCCATCCTTAATAAAATCTCACTTATTCTAGAAATAAGTCAACATTTGATGGGATTAAGGACATGGGATATAAATAAGGAGGAAGTAGGAGCCATATTCAATAAAATCCCCTTGCAGGGGAGCTGAGTGGCAGTGGGGGCACGTGGAGGCCACAGGCAAAACTAGTGGACTTGAGGTGGGTCCACATTATGGAATTTCTTCTTCACGTCTGCGATTTCTCCAAAAGACAGATTTGAGAGACAAGATCTGCAGTATGGAGGCATTTGTTAATTCAGCAAATATTCTTGAGGTCAGCTCAGTGCCAGGCAGTGTGTGTCCATTTATGGGCACTGGACAGAGAACTCTGTCCTGAGAGAAGTAAACTGACCCTGGCAGGGTCTTCTTCATTTTATCATCACAGCTTCACATTTTATGCACGATGGTGACTTTCCCCCATTGATTTTATCAACCTCTTAGGTCCTGCCAGGCCTCCTCTCATGGGCAGGTGGGTCCTGCTGGGGTCAAGGCTCAGCAACCTGCAGTAGAAACGGAATGAAATGAATGTGGTTTTCAGCTGTTGAATGAAACTGATTGTATGTACACATTTTTAAATCTGGAAACACGACTTGTTCCACCATATAAAGAACCTCCATCACACACACACTTGCAGAAAATTAAAAGAAAACATTTGGAAATTGATCTTAAAAAAAAAAAAAACCAATAATTGAAACAGAAATAAGTCCGGAAACCACAATATTACTTCTGGAAATGTAAGCTTCTCTCATGCAATTTGTGTTAGTGATTCATGAACTGTTCCGTAATTCTCACCTGCGCTTTTGCGCCACGCGGGCAGCAAACGGGGACGTCCCGACACAGCCACGCGCACACGAGAGTTCTCTCCCGCGCCTCGGCGGTCGGTGTCACTCGCTTTGCCCCGGATTCGGCGAGGACCGCCAGTGCCCAGACTCACACGGTAGATCCTCAGGAAGCTCTGGTCGTCCCGGCTCGGATGCGATGCAGATAAAAACGGACACAGCGGCTCCACGGCGGGAACTTGAGTGAATGTAAAGATATGGGACCCCTCGCCAACGTGGTAGAAGGAACCGATCCCGACATTCAGGAAGACCCCCGCTCGGTGCAGCCGGGGCTCACCCTGAGCGCGGTGCAGGAAGGCTCGGTGCAGGCGGAGAACACGGCTCCATCTCTCAAACTCACGGCCCAGAAGCCACGCCCGCAGTCGGCCGCGTCTCCCCGAGCCTGCGCGCTGTCTCGCGGCCGACGCCCAGGTCCCCTCGGCCGGACCCGCCTCCACCTCCAGAAGTGGCGCCGGAGGTGAATCGCGGGGAGCGCAGGACGCAAGTGGTGCGGTGAACCTCTCAGGTCTCGGCTCCTTCTGCTGCTTGTAAACCTGCGCGGACAGTTCTCAGGTCCTCAGAAATGATGAGGTGCTTGGTGGCCGTGTCAACGTCCATTGGCACATCCACGGCGGGGAGAAAGGTCAGCAAGCAGGGACGCTGGGCACTGCACTTCCTGCCCTCTGGGAGGTCACGTGGCTCACTCACTCCACTTCCGTAACTCGGTACTTGTTACCCAAGCAGACAGAGGGTTCCTGCCGACGCCCCCCTGAGCCTGATGAGATAGTTCCACAAATAAACTGAATGATTAAAGAGATACAATTCCATGTATAAACAGAATGATTAAAATGGAACCGGTCTTTCTCATTCACGCCCATGTTCTCTTTGCATTAACTGGATTATTTGATTCAAGACTTCTGTTTAGAACATGATATGCGTTAAAGAAAAAAAAGAGAGTCCCTGGGTGTTGATTTTCCTCATTGTCAACTGAGACAGACTTTGTCAAAATACAGACACTGAGTATACACCTGAATGGTGGTGATTTGACGTGTCCCAGAATAATGTTGGAATAGTAAGGTATCTTTTGCTTCTTTTTGCATCTTCCCTCTGTAAATGAACAAGCAAATGCATTCCAGTCCTTCCCATTCTCTGAGTTGTAGAAAATCTGAGAAGACGTGTCAGAGGTCTCTGGATGAGGGGGTTAACTCTGGAAGTCAAGACAGAGGAAGGGATTCCCGTGGACACGGGAAAGGATGGGCTTGGATACTGCATTGACTCAGACCCAGAACTCGATGCGGCCAGGCTCAGAGGGCCGGGGCGGAAGGACTAGCTGCACTGACGACATCTCCACCTAATCCTGTGATGAGGAGGGGGCCTCGACCCGCCTGTCCTGATGTGACCGTGTGGATGGGGCCACATTTCAGTTCAGTCGCTCCGTCGTATCCGACTGTTTGCATCCCCATGGACTGCAGCACGCCAGCCCTCCCTGTCCATCACCAACTCCCTGAGTTTACCCAAACCCATGTCCATTGAGTTGGTGATGCCATCCAGCCATCTCATCTCTGTCGTCCCCTTTTCCTCCTGCCCTCAATCTTCCCAGCATCAGGGTCTTTTCAAATGACTCAACTCTTCACATCAGGTGGCCAAAGTACTGGAGTTTCAGCTTCAACATCAGTCCTACCAATGAACACCCAGTACTGATCTCCTTTAGGATGGACTGGTTGGATCTTCTTGCAGTCCAAGGGGCTCTCAAGAGTCTCCTCCAACACCACAGTTCAAAAGCATCAATTCTTCTGTGCTCAGCTTTCTTTATAGTCCAACTCTCACATCCATTCATGACCACTGGAAAAACCATAGCCTTGACTAGATGGACCTTTGTTGTCAAAGTAATGTCTCTGCTTTTGATGGGGCCACAGGAGTCTCAGAAATAAACCCTCTGCCACAAAGGCCTACGACTCCGCTTGGCTCCCTCCTCACACGGCTCTTTGGGAGATGCTGAGACTTTCTGACTGTTGGCGAGAACGTGAGAAATAATAATAAAACTAAAAACAAAACAGCAAAATTGGGACTTCCCTGGCAGTCCAGTGGAGAAGTCTCTGTGTTTCTAACGTAGAAGCTGCAGTTTCCATCCCTGGTTGGGTTAATAAGATCCCACATGCCATGAGGTGAGGCAAAAACAAAAGAAGAGAAAGCAAACAAACAAAAGCCCTCCAAGCAATCTGATTAAGAAATAGGCAGAGGGGGCTTCCCTGGTGGTCCAGTGGTTAAGAATCTGCCTGCCAGTCCAGGGGCACCGGTTCATCCCTGTCCAGGAGGATCCCACATGCTATGGAGCAGCTAAGCCCGTGCATCACAGCCATTGAGCCCGCGCCCTACAGCCCGTGCTCTGCAACGAGAGAAGCACTGCAATGGGAAGCCCATGCTCCATACCAGAGAGCAGCCCCTGCTCACCACAGCTAGAGAAAGCTCTTGCACCAGCAAAGACTCAGCAGGCCAAAAATTAAATAACACTTCAAAAATTTTTTATTTGTTTTCTAACTGGAGGATAATTGCAGCACTATTTCAGTTCAGTTCAGTAGCTCAGTCGTGTCTGACTCTTTTCGACCCCATGAATCGCAGCACGCCAGGCCTCCCTGTACATCACCAACTCCCGGAGTTCACTCAGACTCACGTCCATCGAGTCCGTGATGCCATCCAGCCATCTCATCCTCGGTCGTCCCCTTCTCCTCTTGCCCTCAATCCCTCCCAGCATCAGAGTCTTTTTCAATGAGTCAACTCTTCTCATGAGGTGGCCAAAGTACTGGAGTTTCATTCCTTCCAAAGAAATCCCAGGGCTGATCTCCTTCAGAATGGACTGGTTGGATCTCCTTGCAGTCCAAGGGACTCTCCAGAGTCTTCTCCAACACCACAGTTCAAAAGCATCAATTCTTCAGCCCTCAGCCTTCTTCACAGTCCAACTCTCACATCCATACATGACCACAGGAAAAACTATAGGCTTGACTAGACGGAGCTTAGTTGGCAAAGTGATGTCTCTGCTTTTGAATATACTATCTAGGTTGGTCATAACTTTTCTTCCAAGGCGTAAGCGTCTTTTAATTTCATGGCTGCAATCACCATCTGCAGTGATTTTGGAGCCCCCAAAAATAAAGTCTGACACTGTTTCCACTGTTTCCCCATCTATTTCCCATGAAGTGATGGGACCAGATGCATGATCTTCGTTTTCTGAATGTTGAGCTTTAAGCCAACTTTTTCACTCTCTTCTTTCACTTTCATCAAGAGGCTTTTTAGCTCCTCTTCACTTTCTGCCATAAGGGTGGTGTCCTCTGCATATCTAAGGTTATTGATATTTCTCCAGGCAATCTTGATTCCAGCTTGTGTTTCTTCCAGTCCAGCGTTTCTCATGATGTACTCTGCATATGAGTTAAATAAGCAGGGTGACAATATACAACCTTGACGTACTCCTTTTCCTATTTGGAACCAGTCTGTTGTTCCATGTCCAGTTCTAACTGTTGCTTCCTTGACCTGCATACAGGTTTCTCAAGAGGCAGGTCAGGTGGTCTGGTATTCCCATCTCTTTCAAAATTTTCCACAGAAAAATTTATTGTGATCGGCACTCAGCCTTCTTCACAGTCCAGCTCTCACATCCATACATGGAAATTTATACACAGGAAATTTATTGTGATCCACACAGTCAAAGGCTTTGGCATAGTCAATAAAGCAGAAATAGATGTTTTTCTGGAACTCTCTTGCTTTTTCCATGATCCAGTGGATGTTGGCCATTTGATCTCTGGTTCCTCTGCCTTTTCTAAAACCAGCTTGAACATCAGGGAGTTCACTGTTCACGTATTGCTAAAGCCTGGCTTGGAGAATTTTGAGCATTACTTTACTAGCATGTGAGATGCGTACAATTGTGCGGTAGTTTGAGCATTCTTTGGCATTGCCTTTCTTTGTGATTGGAATGAAAACTGACCTTTTCCAGTCCTGTGGCCACTGCTGAGTTTTCCAAATTTGCTGGCATATTGAGTACAGCACTTTCACAGCATCATCTTTCAGCAGCACTATTTACAATAGCTGAAACATGGAAGGAACCTAGAGGTCCATCGACAGATGAATGGATAAAGAAGCTGTGGTACATATG
This sequence comes from Ovis canadensis, assembly GCF_042477335.2. Lineage (NCBI taxonomy): Eukaryota > Metazoa > Chordata > Mammalia > Artiodactyla > Bovidae > Ovis > Ovis canadensis. The sequence goes on from NC_091258.1 coordinate 76,266,694, forward strand.
CACAATGGAATATTACTTGGCCATAAAAAGGAACGCATTTAACCAATACTTTAATAATTAATAAATGAAAATATCACACTGCCCCCTAAAAGAAGACGAAAGTAAAATCCAGGAGAGAAAAAAAGCAAATAGGACAAACAGAAAATTTAGTCTCTGGTTTCTGCTTTTCAATGATGGAAACTAGATATTTGAATGAAAAGTACACAGGTGACGGTTTTTTTCTCCCTCTTATTACTGCATCCAACTAATCAGCAAACTTCACGGAGGGTCAACCACATAAAAAAAATCTGCAAGGTTTAAAAAGGAAGCAACCCTCTGGACAACACTGATTTTTCTATGTAATACTATAACATATTTTAAAAATATGAGGAAAACAAAGATACAAAATATAGGGGAAAACACCTTATTTTCCTTAATTTTCCACGTGTGTTACCTTCATCTATGGAATAAAATTCTTGCCCACCCTGGAGTAGTAGTATTCTGGACCAACATTAGATTGTGTGAAAACATATATTAGGTACTGATCACACTCACATGGACAGAAAACTATGGAAACACTTCAACTATTCCTGAAGAAACGAAATGCCTTTCAGATGGCAGTACTCATTGAGGAAGAAATTTATCTCCTTAATAAAGTTATTAATCTTTTTCTGTCTAGTAATTTCATGTATAGACTCAGCTCTTCCCACATAGCATCAGTTAAAATTGACCTTCTAATATTACTCCTTGGAAGCAAAGTTATGACCAACCTAGACAGCATATTAAAAAGCAGAGACAATAATTTGTCAACAAAGGTCCATCTAGTCAAGGCTATGGTTTTTCCAGTAGTCATGTATGGATGTGAGAACTGGACTGTGAAGAAAGCTGAACGCTGAAGAATTGATGCTTTTGAACTGTGATGTTGGAGAAGATTCTTGAGTCCCTTGGACTGCAAGGAGATCCAATCAGTCCATCCTAAAGGAGATCAGTCATGGGTGTTCATTGGAAGGACTGATGTTGAAGCTGAAACTCCAGTACTCTGGCCACATCATGCAAAGAGCTGACTCCTTTGAAAAGACCCTGATGGGGCTCTCAGGGCATTGTTCTGGGCAGAAATGGAGAGGGCTTCGCAGTGGCTTGGAGAAAGGAGTGAGATTAGCCAGTGCAGGCACAAGGACTCTTCTTACATAACCTGGAAACAAGGATCCTGGGCCTCTTATTCTGAAAAGCGACACAGCGTCATGCTCCATGGGATGGGAGAGGGTGGGGGGGTGACCTGGAGATCACATTACTGACACCAATCCTATTTCACCATTATCATTTTTTATTTAGTTTTATTTACCTTTATGGGCTTCCCAGGTGGTGCAGTGGGAAAGAACCGCTTGCCAGCTCAGGAAATGCAGGAGATGCGGGTTGGCTCCTTAGATGAGGAAAATCCCCTGGAGAAGGAAACGGCGACCCACTCCAGGGTTCTTGCCTGGAGAAGTCTACTGGGCAGAGAAGCCTGGTGGGCTACAATCCATGGGATGGCAAAGCATCAGGCACGACTGAGTAGGCACACACTCACCTTTAGAGTCTGACTCGTCACTAGAATGTAAGGTAGCATGAACTGAAAAACCATGCCTGTCTTGTTCAAAAATATGAATGGCCTGTAATAAATATTAAATACTACGTACTTAATAAATGAATAAGTGAAAGGGAGACAGGAGCCTAGGACTTCTCTTAGAGTTATTCTGACAGTTGTCATTCATAGCAGATCAAAGCACTCTAACCTAAGTTAGCAACACAGGACCATGCAAGCTCATGTCCAAATTATAAGGTTCTTGGGAATTTCCTGACAGTCCAGTGGTAGGACTCCATGTTTTCACTGCCAAGGGCCCGGGTTCAATCCCTGGTTAGGGAACTAAGACCGCTGGTGCTGCATGCGCACTCAAAAGAAAAAATATATATGGTTCTCTGACTCATTAAAATGGCAAGGGAATCAATAGGCTTTGAGAACTCTTTGACATTTTTCATCTGAGTGACTGACAACAAAATACCTTCTAAAAAATCAGTAGCCTTTGAATATTCAGTATGACCCTAAAATGCCCTGCAGATATTCTATTCAGTATAGAAAAGCTCCTCATTGGCCAATGAGTTTTAATTATTAATAATTCCACAGATCTGAACTTGCTGAGAAGTCAGCTTCAGCTTCAGTATCAGCCCCTCCAATGAAGATTCAGGGTTAATTTCCCTTCGGATTGACTGGTTTGATCTCCTCGCACATATTCAGAGTGTGCTGTTGAAAGATTATATATATAAGATAAGCCTGAATATTCTTTGGAAGGACTGATGAAACTCCAAAACTTTGGGCACCTGACAGGAAGAGCCGACCCATTGGAGAAGACCCCAATGCTGTGAAAGACTGAGGGCAGGAGGAGAAGAGGACAGCAGAGGATGAGATGGCTGGATGGCATCACTGACTCAATGGACATGAGTTTGAGCCAACTCCGGGAGACAGTGAAGGACAGAGGAGCCCAGCGTGCTCCAGCCCATGGGATCCCAAAGTGTCAGATATGACTAAGCACCTGAATCCATGCAAACACACACACACACACACACACACACACACACACACACACACACACACACCAGTCTGCCCTGATGTTGATGTAAGTAACTATACATCAATAGACCTTATCTGATGTGTCAGGAGTTTGAAGTTATAATCCAGACTCTGCACATCAATTGCCCTTGTGTATCCCCACTCAAGCCTAAACAGTATGTTAGGTTTGAGGAAATAAGCAGACACTTTTGTCCATGGCTGGGTTGCTCAGTGGGGCAGGTCACCCAAGATTGGCTCAGATTCCAAAGAGACCCCCACAGTTACTTCCCTCATTGTTGGGTACACAAAGACCCAACAATCTGCAGTAAATCTCACCATTGTGATCCCACTCAGATACACATCCCACCACATTCCCACCTTCCACCTGCCCAGCTCTGAGCTCCTCTCCCGCTGAGAGCAGGCTCTCCTGATTCCTGCCCTGAGACTGAACACAAGGGAGCACTCACCTGCCTACACTTGGCGCCACACTGTGCAGGGAAGTGTCCGTCAGGACGGGCCCCAGTTATAGGGACAGGGCCCCTGGGCCCGCTCTCCCCACAGAGGAGCCATTATCATGTCGTCTGGAGCGGAGGTGACATGTCTGCTTGGAGAGTCTGGGGCATCTTCAGTGAGGGCCGGATCTTACCCCCAGTGCTCGTCACCCTCACCCACCCCTGGGGACTAGGGACAATCCTGGCAGTTACTGAGAAGGTCCACGCGAGCAGCTGAGCAGAGGGCAGGGAGAGTTTTCCATGTTCCCTGTGGAAGTTCAGAGTCAGAGTTGTCATCTGCGGTGGAGCTGGAACTTAAGATTGAGTCTAGGATTCCTATTATATTTGTATGCAATTGTATGATATTTCCCAATGGGCATTGTTTTTCTTTTTTTTAAATTGAAATATAGTTAATTTACAAGGTTGTGAGTCTCTGGCGTATGGCACAGTGACTCAGCTCTTCTCTCTCTCTCTCCCTCTCTCTATATATATTTATATACATATATTCTTCTCCGGATTCTTTTTCCTTATAGGTTACTGCAAAATATTACTGCAGTGGGTTGCCATGCCTTCCTCCCGCGGATCTTCCCAACCCAGGGACTGAACTGGCATCTCTCATGTCTCCTGCAGTGGCAGGTGAGTTCTTTACCACTACTGCCACCTGGGAATCCCCACGTGTCTCTGTGTGTATTCAGTTCAGTTCAGTCGCTCAGTCGTGTCCGACTCTTTGTGACCCCATGAATCGCAGCACGCCAGGCCTCCCTGTCCATCACCAACTCCCAGAGTTCACTCAGACTCATGTCCACCGAGTCAGTGATGCCATCCAGCCATCTTATCCTCTGTCGTCCCCTTCTCCTCCTGCCCCCAATTCTTCTCAGCATCAGAGTCTTTTCAAATGCGTCAGTTCTTCACAGGAGGTGGCCAAAGTATTGGAGTTTCAGCTTTAGCATCAGTCCTTCCAAAGAACACCCAGGGCTGATCTCCTTTAGAATGGACTGGTTGGATCTCCTTGCAGTCCAGGGGACTCTCAAGAGTCTTCTCCAACACCACAGTTCAAAAGCATCAATTCTTCGGCGCTCAGCTTTCTTTATAGTCCAACTCTCACATCCATACATGACTACTGGAAAAACCACAGCCTTGACTAGATAGACCTTTATTGACAAAGTAATGTCTCTGCTTTTGAATATACTATCTAGGTTGGTCATAACTTTCCTTTCAAGGAGTAAACGTCTTTTAATTTCATGGCTGCAATCACCATCTGCAGTGATTTTGGAGCCCAGAAAAATAAAGTCTGACACTGTTTCCACTGTTTCCCTATCTATTTCCCATGAAGTGATGGGACCAGATGCCATGAGCTTCGTTTTCTGAATGTTGAGCTTTAAGCCAACTTTTTCACTCTCCTCTTTCACTTTCATCAAGAGGCTTTTTAGTTCCTCTTCACTTTCTGCCATAAGGGTGGTGTCATCTGCATATCTGAGGTTATTGATATTTCTCCTGGCAATCTTGATTCCAGCTTGTGCTTCCTCCAGCCCAGTGTTTCTCATAATGTACTCTGGATATAAATTAAATAAGCAGGGTGACAATATACAGCCTTGACGTCCTCCTTTTCCTATTTGGAACCAGTCTGTTGTTCCATGTCCAATTCTAACTGTTGCTTCCTTGACCTGCATACAGGTGTCTCAAGAGGCAGGTCAGGTGGTCTGGTATTCCCATCTCTTTCAGAATTTTCCACAATTTATTGTCCACACAGTCAAAGGCTTTGGCATAGTCAATAAAGCAGAAATAGATGTTTTTCTGGAACTCTCTTGCTTTTTTGATGATCCAGCAGATGTTGGCAATTTGATCTCTGGTTCCTCTGCCTCTTCTAAAACCAGCTTGAACATCTGGAAGTTCACGGTTCACATATTGCCATACAGTTGTTCATAACAGTCTCATAATCCTTTGTATTTCTGCATTGTCTGTTACAACCTCTCCTTTTCCACTTCTAATTTTGTTGATTTGATTCTTCTCTCTTTTTTTCTTGATAAGTCTGGCCAAAGGCTTGTCAATTTTGTTTATCTTCTCAAAGAACCATCTTTTAGTTTTAGTAATTTTTACCATTATTTCTTTCATTTCTTTTCCATTTATTTCTGCTTGGATCTTTATAATTTCTTTCCTTCTGCTAACTTTCAGGGTTTTTTGCTCTTCTTTCTCCAGTTGCTTCAGGTGTAAAGTTGGCTGTCTATTCGACGTTCCTCTTGTTTCTTGAGGTCGGGTTGTATTGCTATAAACTTCCCTCTTAGGCCTGCTTTTGCTGCATCCCACAGGTTTTGAGTTGTCATGTTTTCATTGTCATTTGTTTCTAGAAATTTGTTTATTTCCTTTTTGATTTATTCGGTAACCTGTTGGTTATTTAGAAATATATTGCTTGATCTCCACATGTTTGTGTTTTCTAGTTTTTTCTTGTAATTGATGTCTAGTCTCATAGCATTGTGATTGGAAAAAATGCTTGATAACGATTTCAGTTTTCTTAAATTTACTGAGGTTTGACTTGTGACCCAAGATGTGGTCTATCCTGGAGAATGTTCCATGTGCACTTGAGAAGAAGGTGTATTCTTCTGCATTTGGAGGGAACGTCCTGAAGATACCAATGAGCTCCATCTCATCTAATGCATCATTTAAGACTTGTGTTTCCTTATTAATTTTCTGTTTTGATGATCTGTCCATTGGTGTGAGTGGGGCATTAAAGTCTCCTACTATTATTGTGTTACTGTCAATTTCTCCTTTTATGTCTGTTAGTGTTTGTCTTATGTATTGAGGTGCTCCTCTGTTGGGTGCATAGATATTTGCAATTGTTATGTCTTCCTCTTGGATTGATCTCTTGATCATATGTAGTGTCCTTCCTTACCTCTTGTAATCTTCCTTAAGGTATATTTTGTGATATGGGGATTTCTGCTCCAGCTTTCTTTTGCTTCCCATGTGCATGGGATATATTTTTCCATCCTCTCACTTTCAGTCTGCATGTGTCTTCAGGTCTGAAGTGGGTTTCTTGTAGACAGCATATATATGGGTCTTGTTTCTGTATCCATTCAGCCAGTCTGTGCCTTTTGGTTGGAGCATTTAATCCATTTACATTTAAAGTAATTATTGATATATATGTTCTTTGCCATTTTCTTAATTGTTTGGGGTTTGATTTTGTAGATCTTTTTCTTCTCTTGTATTTCTTGACTGCATAAGTCCCTTTAACATTTGTTGTAAAGCTTATTTGGTGGTACTGGATTCTCTTAACTTTTGCTTGTCTGAAAGGCCTTTGATTTCCCCATCAATTTTAAATGAGATCCTTGCTGGGTACAGTAATCTTGGTTGTAGGTTTTCCCTTTCAGTACTTTAAATATATCCTACCATTCCCTTGTGGCCTGCAGAGTTTCTGCTGAAAGATTAGCTGTATGGGGTTTCCCTTGTATGTTACTTGTTGCTTTTCCCTTGCTGCTTTTAATAGTCTTTCTTTGTGTTTAGTCTTTGTTAGTCTGATTAGTATGTGTCTTCGCAGGTTTCCTCTTGGGCTTATCCTATATGGAACTCTTTGTGCCTCTTGAACTTGATTGACTATCATGATATTTGTCTTTGGCTTCCTTCACTTAGTATGACAATCTCTAGGTCCATCCATGTTGCTGCAAGTGACATGCCTTCATTCTTTTTGATGCCTGAGTAGTGTTTCGCTGTATCGTATGTATATATGCACCATATCTTCTTTACCCTCTCCACCGTCAGTGCAGCGTGTAGGTTGCTCCATGTCATGGCTACTGCGAATACTGTGACTGTAACTCCTATTGGCCCTTTCTGTCGACTCTCTGATGTTTCCAGAGTCAAGCTGACACCTGTGATCAGCTTCATTTCATTTCATCTGGAACCGGCTTCTCCTTTGACCTATGCTCTGTGTCTGTGTGCTCAGTTGCTCAGTCATGTCTGACTCTCTGCAACCCCATGGACTATAGCCCACAAGGCTCCTCCATCCATGGGATTTCCCAGGCAAGAACACTGGAGTGGGTTGCCATTTCCTTCTCCAGGGGATCTTCCTGACCCAGGGATTGAACCTGCATCTCTTGTGTCTGCTTCATTGGCAGGCAGATTCTTAACCACTGTGCCACCTGGGAAGCCCCCATACTACACTTGATGTTAGTCAAAAGGGCTTAAGCGCCACAGTTGTTGCTTCATGTAGCCTCGAGTTCTCTTAAACCTGGAGGGTGTCCCGTTTAAAGCTAGTCCATCCCACCTCAGCATCTGTGAGCATCCTGAACGTACACAAGGCTCACAGGGCATGATGGCATGGATCCGTGGTGGAGGACAGACTGCTCCTTGGTTCCTGTGGGACAACCAGACTTTCCTTCTTTATTTTGAGGACTTATCTCCACAAGTGATATTTCTGGACTTACAGACAGGATTCAGCAAAAAGTAATATATAGATACAGGTGCAAAGGGCCAACTCATTGGAAAAGACCCTGATGCTGGAAAGGAATGAAGGCAGGAAGAGAAGGAGGCAACAGAGGATGAGATGGTTGGATAGCATCATGGACTCAACAGACATGAGTTTGAGCAAACTCCAGGAGATAATGTGCAGAGAAGCCTGGTGTGCTGTAGTCCATGGGGTCTCAGAGAGTCAGACAGGACTTAGGGACTGAACAACGACAACAGAAGGATAGCATCCGAATTCTTTAAAAATGAGAAAAAGGCCCCAAACCAGTGGCGAATTGGGAAAAAAAAAAAAAAGAGAGAGAGAGAGAGAGAGAGAAACTTCACAACATAGATGAGAAGACTGACCCTGAATCATGTGTTAATTATAACAAGTCATTCAATTTTTCAAGATGGCTTTGGGTATTCTATATTTTTTACAGTTTTCTATCTTAGAATAAGCTTGCCAATTCAAACAATGGCAGCAAAATAAAAACACCACAAGCAGGACTGGGTTGTCTTTGGGATCTGCCAACTCTTTAGATCAACTAAGAGTGCATAGGTTCAGGGGGGATATGGGAAACCTCTGTGCCTTCCTTCAGTTTTGCTGTGAATATGAAACTTCTCTAAAAATAAAATTTATGAAAAATGGAGGAGGGATGGATTGGGAGTTTAGGATTAGCAGATGCAAACTAGTATATATAAGATATATAAACAACAAGGTCCTATTATATAGCACAGGGAACTATATTTAATATCCTATGATAAAGCTTAATGGAAAGAACTATGAAATATATATATATATGTATGTATAACTCAGTCACTTTGCTGTACGGAACAAATTAAAACAGCTTTGTAAATCAACTCTACTTCAGTAAATTAATTTTAAAAAAGTATTATACTCAACAAAAATAAAATTCTATATAGGGCCAGTAAGACATTAATTTGTAAGGCCTCCTCAGGCAGCCCTTTTGCTTTTTTACATTACTTTTCCATGGGGATGGTCTTGATCCCTGTCTCCTGTACAATGTCACAAACCTCCATCCATAGTTCATCAGGCACTCTATCTATCAGATCTAGGCCCTTAAATCTATTTCTCACTTCCACTGTATAATCATAAGGGATTTGATTTAGGTCATACCTGAATGGTCTAGTGGTTTTCCCTACTTTCTTCAATTTGAGTCTGAATTCGGTAATAAGGAGTTCATGATCTGAGCCACAGTCAGCTCCTGGTCTTGTTTTTGTTGACTGTATAGAGCTTCTCCATCTTTGGCTGCAAAGAATATAATCAATCTCATTTCAGTGTTGACCATCTGGTGATGTCCATGTGTAGAATCTTCTCTTGTGTTGTTGGAAGAGGGTGTTTGCTATGACCAGTGCATTTTCTTGGCAAAACTCTATTAGTCTTTGCCCTGCTTCATTCCGTATTCCAAGGCCAAATTTGCCTGTTATTCCAGGTGTTTCTTGACTTCCTACTTTTGCATTCCAGTCCCCTATAATGAAAAGGACATCTTTTTTGAGTGTTAGTTCTAAAAGGTCTTGTAGGTCTTCAACTGTTCAACTTCAGCTTCTTCAGCATTACATGAGAAACGCCGGGCTGGAAGAAGCACAAGCTGGAATCAGGATTGCTGGGAGAAATATCAATAACCTCAGATATGCAGATGAAACCATCCTTATGGCAGAAAGTGAAGAGGAACTAAAAAGCCTCTTGATGAAAGTGAAAGAGGAGAGTGAGAAAGTTGGCTTAAAGCTCAACATTCAGAAAATGAAGATCATGGCATCTGGTCCCATCACTTCATGGAAAATAGATGGGGAAACAGTGGAAACAGTGTCAGACTATTTTTTTGGGCTCCAAAATCACTGCAGATGGTGGTTGCAGCCATGAAATTAAAAGACGCTTACTCCTTGGCAGAAAAGTTATGACCAACCTAGATAGTATATTCAAAAGCAGAGACATTACTTTACCAACAAAGGTCCTTCTAGTTAAGGCTATGGTTTTTCCAGTGGTCATGTATGGATGTGAGAGTTGGACTGTGAAGAAGGCTGAGCGCCGAAGAATTGATGCGTTTGAACTGTCATGTTGGAGAAGACTCTTGAGAGTCCCTTGGACTGCAAGGAGATCCAACCAGTCCATTCTGAAGGAGATCAACCCTGGGATTTCTTTGGAAGGAATGAGGTTAAAGCTGAAACTCCAGTACTTTGGCCACCTCATGTGAAGAGTTGACTGATTGGAAAAGACTCTGATGCTGGGAGGGATTGGGGGCAGGAGGAGAAGGGGACGACAGAGGATGAGATGGCTGGATGGCATCACGGACTCAACGGACCTAAGTGAACTCCGGGAGTTGGTGATGGACAGGGAGGCCTGGTGTGCTGCGATTCATGGGGTCGCAAAGAGTCAGGCACGACTGAGTGACTGAACTGAACTGAACTGAAGGCATTAATAATTCATGGCACTGGCAATAGAGAACTAGACAATGTTTAATGATGTCAGTGAGGTATTGGTGTATATTTGAAAAAGAAATATTAAACTGTGTAGATACATTTGAAAAATATTGAATTAAAAAATTAGTACATGGAGTGGCATGTACTAATAGATAGTGAGATATGGAAATACACTTTTTTTTTTTTAACTAAATCAGAAAACTCAAAGGAGACTTGGACTCAGTGGGAGAAGGCGAGGGTGGGATGATTTGAGTGAATAGCATTGAAACATGTACATTACCATACGTAAAACAGAATAACCAGTGGGAATTTGGGGTATGACACAGGGCACCCAAGCCGGTGCTGTGTGACAACCTTGAGGGATGGGGGGTGAGGAGGCAGGTAGGAGGGGGTTCAGGATGAGAGGGACACATATATACCTGTGGCCGATTCAAACTGATGTATGGTGGAAACCATCACAATGCTGCTGCTAAGTCACTTCAGTCGTGTCCGACTCTGTGTAACCCCATAGACGGCAGCCCACCAGGCTCCCCCGTCCCTGGGATTCTCCAGGCGAGAACACTGGAGTGGGTTGCCATTTCCTTCTCCAATGCATGAAAGTGAAAAGTGAAAGGGAAGTTGCTCAGTCATGTCCGACTCTTCACGACCCCATGGACTGTCAAGTAATTATCCTCCAGTTAAAATAAATAAAAACAAAAACACTAAATTTGGACAAACTCAAAGTGAAAGGTGTGTATGAGTGGGATGTTAGATGTAGGGAATAAATTCTAAAATCTAGAGACACATCCTAGCAGCAGTTCTATGTCAGAAGATCATGGTTCCTTCAACCCCAAGTCCTACATCCAGAGAAATCTGGTAAGAAAATAAAGTCATGCTTTCCCAAGTGTTTACATGTATATCTTTTCTTCTACACATTGCAAGACAGGATAGGAACTTTAATGGGAGGTAGAGGATTTAGGCGCAGACAGTCAACCCCACAATCACATCACTAGAATACTATGAAGGAAGAGCTCCAAAATCATCAACTGGCGCTGATGAACCATTTACAGGACAGGGTGCGTCAGGAGGGGAGATGCCAAGGTGACCGAGGGGGACACCTTTGTGAGAAGATTACTTCAGGACGTGCCCTTGTCAGACAAGTACACCCCTGAGTCTGCCCTCATTGTGAGTCCAGAGATGGTGTGAAATGATGAGGTTGGGGTTCATCTCTTCCACCTGCGTCAGCATCATCTTAATCTCCTCATCATATGAAGATTTGTTCAGGCTGGGAAAATACAAAAAGAGAAGCTGTGTTGACTCGATACATGATTTCTGCCCGCTCTACACCCCAATGGCTAGCTCCCCTTCACTCTTTCCTGGGAGAGTTGTGCAAAGGATGCATAAAATACTTCCTAGAGACTAGGAAAGTGAGCAAGAGGGGTGTGAGCCATTTGCCCCTCCCCTGCAGGTCACCAGGGTCTTGGCACATGGAAGGCGCTCAAATGTTCATTCTATAGAAGTCAGCTACACACTCTAAATGCAAACATAATGTTTCTCAAATTTATGGTTGCCAGAGGGGAAGGATGGAGGGAAGGGATAGTTTAGGAGTTTGGGATGGATATGTACACACTGCTACATTTGAAATGGAGAACCAACAAGGACCTACTGTAGAGCGCAGGGAACCCTGCTCAGTGTTATGTGGCAGTCTGGATGGGAGGGGAGTTTGGGGGTGAATGGGTACGCATATATGTATGGCTGAGTCCCTTCACTGTTCACCTGAAACTATCACATTTGTTAATCGGCTGTACCCCAATACAAAATACAAAGTTAAAAAAAAAAACCATAATGTTCCAAACAATATTGACTCCTTCTCTTCAAGAAATGTACTTCTGTGTCAAGACCCTGCTCTGTCCTTGATGGAAACCCTCCTGGCTCTGAGCTGCGGTTGCACTTTTTCAGGCAAATTAAGTAGGAGATGGTGTTTTTAGTAAAGGAGTCATTCTTGCCTGGGGTGATTCTGCTTGTCAGGGGACATTTGACAACATAAGGAACCTTTAAAAAATTTTTTTTCAGGGATAGATACGATGGGCATTCTTTTTAAAAGTTAATTAAAATTTTATTGAGATATACCTGACATGCAACATTGTATAAGGTTAAGGTTGAAACACATTGGTTTGATATGTTTATATACTGCAAAGTGATTACCATCAGAACGTTAGCTAACATCTCTACCAGATCACACAATCTCTCTCTTTTGGTGGTGAGAACAATTAAAATCTTGTCTCAGATGTGTATAACGGACTTTTGGTCTCAGAGGGAGAGGGAGAGGGTGGGATGATTTGGGAGAATGGGAATTCTAACATGTATACTATCATGTAAGAATTGAATCGCCAGTCCATGTCTGACGTAGGGTGCAGCATGCTTGGGGCTGGTGCATGGGGATGACCCAGAGAGATGTTGTGGGGAGGGAGGTGGGAGGGGGGGTCATGTTTGGGAACGCATGTAAGAATTAAAGATTTTAAAATTAAAAAAAAAAAATCTTGTCTCAGCAATTTTGAAGGTTTTTTTTTTTTTTTCCCTTGGTGGCGGGGGGCATGTGGCTTACAGGATCTCAGTTCCTCGACCAGGGATTGAAGCTGGGCCACGGCAACGAAAGCGCAGAAGCCTAACCACCAGACCACCGTGGGAGTGCCTAAAGTTTGTATTTCTGGTCATCATCTCTCAAAGGCGGTGCCCCAGGGAACGGAACGAGTGGGTTGAGACCAGAGACACTCGACCAACATCCTGCGATGCACAGGATAGCCACCCCCTGCAAAGAAGTCTCCAGCCCAAATGTCAATGGTGCCAAGACTGCACAAACCTACAGTGGTCCCACCTCCCTCGGGGGTCACTCACCACTGAGGCAACAGCATCCACTCACCCAAGCACTTGCAGGCTGCACTCCAGACTGACCAAGGCTTCACACAGCACCGCCGCCCCATCATAGTCCAGGGTGATCCATTCCAGGTTCACGCAAGTCAGCGATTTGCAGGTGGTGAGAGCCGAGGCTAGGTCCTCACAAGAGGCAGGGCTGAGCTCGCAGGCCTCCAGCCTGCACAGGGGGACACACCAGCATAAGGTGGGCTGGCATAGACACCACCTCGAGGTGCCAAGGCCACGCTTCTGAGAAGAAACGTTGCAATCTGGACAAGTGGGTCTCAACCGGGGCACACAGTGTGTCTGCAGACATCTGACACGTGCAAGGAGTCCTGCTAGCCTCCCGTGGGTGGAGGGAGGCCAGAGTTACAGCTAAACCTCCCTCAATGCATAGGACAGCTCACTTTCCCACTCCAGCAAGAAACCACCCAGGCCCAGGGCTTCCCTGGTAGCTCAGTGGTGAAGAATACGCCTGCCAATGCAGGAGACACGGGTTCAATCCCTGGTCCAGGAAGATTCCACATGCCACGGAGCAACCAAGTCTGTGAGCCACAACTACTGAGCCTGTGCTATCAAGCCCGGAATCCGCAACTTCTGAAGCCTGTGTGCCCTGCAGCCTGTGCTCCACGAGAGAAGCCACTGCAAAGAGAAGCCCGCGCACCGCAGCTAGAGAGTGGGACCCGCTCGCCCCCACTGGCTACCGTCAGAGAGCGCCCGTGCATAGCAACGAAGACCCAGAGCAGCCAAATAAACAGATAAAACTATATATAAAAAAACCACCAAGTCCCACATGTCAGCCCGTGGCAAGCTGGAGCAAACCCTGGGTTCATGGCTGGCATTTTACTTAACAGATTGCTTCACTGCACTTGTTTTTAAACTTGCATCCCGTTCGTCCCTTTCACTCTCCAGCTTTTCTTCTTGAAATAGGTAAGCTTCCCCATCATGCATGGACACTCACCCGAGGTGCTCTAATTTACACTTAGGGTGCTTCAGAGCTTTGCATAACTGTTTGGCGCCAGCATCGTATATCTTATTGTTCCCTAGTTTCAGGGTCGTCAGTTTTTCACTGTGAACAAGAACAGTAGCGATGTCCACACAGCAAACAGAAGTGAAGTAGCAATTCATCAACCTGGAGGAAAAGAAAAATACAAGTGGATCTGATCCTGAGGTCCAACCTGTAAGGGCTTCACTTATGTTCACTTATTCCTGTAAAGGAAGAAATACTCAAGTGTTCCTGAGATGCTGACGATGGTGATGGAGATGATACCAGAGATGACGATGAGATGATAGAGGAGACGACGATGATGATGATGACAGATGAGAAAGAGGATAGAGATTGCAATGATAATGACCGAGATGATGGGGACGATGACAGAAGTGATGATAGAGATGACACAATGCAGTTCCTCCCCTTTCCGCCCTCTGCCCAACCCTGGGCTCCCTGCACTCTCCTTCCTGCCCAGTCTCTCCCCTCAGGGACCTCTGTTCCTGCTGGTTCTAATGCTCTTTATCCAAGTATATGCTGAGTTACCCCCCTACTTCCTTCAAGTCTCTGTATACACAGCATGTTTTGGGAAGGACTTCACTGAATATCTCACATAATTTGGTATCTCCTGTGTATCTCCTGTCTCCAAGCTCATGGCTCCTCACAGTATGGTGCCCCACTCACGCAGTATGCAAGCGCGTATACAGAACATACATACGTACATACACATGTGTGTAAGCCTGATGAACGTGTATCTGTGTGTGCAAGCATGTGGACACATGTATAGACACATTTATACACACATATATGTCTGCTATGTACATATCTGGAATACGTATAGAGGGTGTATATGTGTGTCTATGTTCTCAAGCAGGAATGATTTTTGCTTCCTGCCCCCAGGCGACACTGGGCAGTGCCTGGGGACATTGTTTGGCTTGCCACACAGGGACAGGCTGCTACCACCATCCCACAGTGCACTGGACAGTCGGCCTCTCCAGGAAAAAACCATCTCAGCCAAAACGTCGATAGCTAACATGCTGTTGATCTTGTTGTTTAGTTGCAAAGTTGTGTCTGATTCTTTGTGTCCCCGTGGGCTGCAGCACACCAAGCTTCCCTGTCCCTCATTATCTCCCAGAGTGTGCAACTGTTGACATGTACCCACTACCATATGTAAAAGAGATAACTAACAAAGACCTACTCTGCAGCACAGGGAACCAATCAGTGCTCTGTGGTGACCTGCTGCTGCTACTGCTAAGTCGCTTCAGTCATGTCCGACTCTGTGTAACCCCATAGATGGCAGCCCACCAGGCTCCCCTGTCCCCGGGATTCTCCAGGCAAGAACACTGGAGTGGGTTGCCATTTCCTTCTCCAATGCATGAAAGTGAAAAGTGGAAGTGAAGTCGCTCAGTCATGTCCAACTCTTCGTGACCCCATGGACTGCCCGCGACCAGGCTCCTCCGTCCATGGGATTTTCCAGGCAAGAGTACTGGAGTGGGGTGCCATGGCCTTCTCCATGGCAACCTGAGTCGCAAGGAAATCCAAGAGGGGATACATGCACACACATAGCTGACTCATTTTGTTTATAATAGGCACTAACACAACATTGTAAAGCAAATATACTATAATAAAAATTTTTTAAAAAAACAGATGAGTGGATAAAGAAGTTGCGGTACATATATACAATGGAATATTCCTCAGCCACAACCTAGAGCCTGATATACAGAGTAAAGTAAGTCAGAAAGAGAAAAACAAGTATCGAATAATATACACACATTTTTGGAATCTAGAAAAAACAGCACTGATGAGCCTATTTTCAGAGAAGAAATGGAGACGGAGAGAACGGCCTGGTGGGCACAGTGGGGAAGGAGACGACGGTAGCGCAAACTGACAAAGAAGCACAGACACATATACCCTGCCACGTATAAAACGGGCCTCCCTGGTGGCTCAGACGGGAGAGAATCCGCCTGCACTGCGGAAGACCTGGGTTCCATCGCTGGGTCGGGAAGAGCCCCTGGAGGAGGCAATGGCCACCCATTCCAGTATTCTTGTCTGGAGAAGCCCCATGGACAGAGAAGCCTGGCGGGCTACAGTCCATGGGGTTGCAAAGAGCTGGACACGACTGAGTGACTGAGCAAGAACAACATGTATAAACCAGACAGCTAGTGGGAAGCTGCTGTATAGTCCAGGGAGCTCAGCCTGGCGCTCTGTGATGACCAAGGGGAGTGGGATGAGGGGAGGAGGCTAAAGAGCAAGGAGATTATATATGTAATTGTGACTGATTCACACTGCTGTATGGCAGAGACCACCACAATACTGTAAAGCAATTATCCTCCAATAAAAAAATCAACTTGAAGAGGTAGAGTTAAAAAAAACCAGACACACATCTGCCAGGAAGCCCCAGAAGTAGCAGGTGGGGTAACCACTGAGCCTTGCTTTTTTTTCTTTTTCAGAAGACTCCATGCTTTTCCTCTCTTCCTGTTCCTTTCCTGGGCTGCCAAGAGCCAAAAACCAAACCAAACACTGACATTCAAACAAACCCCAGCCAGGCGTACCATAACTCCTGTAGGTTGCAGCTTGGGTGCCTCAGCGATTCACACAAAGTTGTCACTCCCTCATCTTTCAGGACGTTTGAGCCCAGGTCGAGAACAGTCAGGGATCTGTTGCCCAGAAGGACCTGGGAGAGGTAGTCACAGGCTGCAGAGGTGAAGCAACAGTGCGACAATCTGCAAAGACACACACATCATCCGTCAGCCTACGCAAGTCCTGTGTTCTCGTTCAGTCGCTCAGTCACGTCCTACTCTTTGCAACCTCCATGGACTCTAGCCCTTCAGGTTCCTCTGTCCATGGGGTTTCCCAGGCAAGAATACTGGAGTGGGTTGGCATTTCCTCCTCCAGGGGGGTCTTCCTGACCCAGGGATGGAAACCGAGTCTCCTGCATTGGCAAGTGGATTCTTCACCACTGTGCCACCTGGGAGGCCCACATAAGCTCCATAGGGTAATCTTTTCATGAAACTACATGGAAAAACTTTCTTGTACCCTGTGGTCATTTAGAAAAATAAGAGGATTAAAATGTGGAGCAGAGGTGACTTCCCTGAGGGTACAGTGGATAGGAATCCACCTGCCAATGAAGGAGACAGAGGTTCGATCCCTGGTCTGGGAAGATCCCACATGCCTCGGAGCAATGAAGCCTGTGAGCCACAGCTTCTGATCCTGTGCTCGCAACAAGAGAATCCACTGCTCACCGCCACTAGAGAAAGTCTGTGTGCAGCCGTGAAGACCCAGCGTGACCAAAACTAAATTAAAATAAATTTTTTAATGTGTAGCAAAGGGAATCTAAAAAGAAATGATACAAGTGAACTTAGGTACAAAACAGAAAGAGACTCACAGACTTAGAGAATGAACTATAGTCAGGTGGGAAGGGATGATCAGGGAGTTCCGGACAAACATGTACACACTGCTGTATTTACAATGGAGAACCAGCAAGGACCTGCTGTAGCGCACAGGGAACTCTATGGCAGCCTGGACGGGAGGGGCGTTTGGGGGGGAGAATGGATACATGTATATATATATGGCTGAGTCCCTTTGCTGTCCACCTGAAACTATCAGAACATTGCTAATCAACAATAATCCAGTTCAAAATAAAATGTTAAAAAAAGAAAATGTAAGACTTTAACGGTCACTTAATATAATCTCCAGATTTTCCATGACTCTACAATTATGCCTTTCCTAAATATCTCCACTTTCTGCCATTTTACGTTACACTGAATTAATACCTTGCATCAAAAATTTTAAGTTCTAAGGTTTGTTATAAATAGACTTTTCATATTTTTTAAAATTTATTAGCCAATTGACTTTACAAAAAACTTAATGCTTTCTATTATACTATAAATTTGCCCATTTTGCAGAATTCTGACCTAGTGGAATATATTTTTTAAATCTGCACATTTGTTTAAAATGGTATTAAACATTTAAATACTAAAAATATTAACTATTTGAAGGAAAAAAAAAGGTTGAACATTAGAGGAATGGGGTAAGGGTTATAAGAGAATTTTTGTGCTACTTTTCCAACTTTGTTCCAAGCCTAAAACTAGTTCAAAATAAAAAGTAAAGAAATAGATTGAACATTTTTTCTTTTAAAGTTACTAGTGACTTTCTTGCATCTTCAGTAGTCTTTCATTTTTAAGGAATAAAGATTCAAGTTTAAAAACAAAAAAAAAGTTAATTGATGTATTTTAAAGAACTCTTAGATAAATATATCCCACTTAAATTACCAGCTATTGAATATGCTTTAATTTTATTTACTGAATAATATCAGGCAAGATTTAATAGCCAAGTCCTTTCATCTTCCAATATGTAATTTCTTTTGTGCCTCTAAATATTTCTTGGTCTAAATCGTTATAGTTCAGAGTTTTCTCTTATTTTTTTTAATAGTTTGGTTTTAACGTTTAATGTTCCTGGAACTTTAGTATTGACTTTTTTATAATTAAAAAAATCATCTCAGTAATAATATTCTAGCCTTCTTCTATTGTAAATGCCACTTTGGGTGTGCATGTAATACTTGTGTCTATACACACACCTGTGGACACGCACACACACAAAAGCTTTGTTTCTAGACTACCTATTCACTTCCAAACACTCGGGCTTGCTTGCTCCCTTCCCCCACTTTAAGGTATTCTTTTGAAATTAACACTAAGTTTCTCCTGTGGCCCCCCTGGGTAAATAGACAACCCTTTCTATTGCCACCGACAGAGAATCAGTTTGGTTTATAGAAACTTCAGGCAAGAAAGAGGTGGGGACACTGGAGGTGGGGGAGGGGTCCAGTGATAACCAGGGACGTGTGAAGCCCCACACCTGCAAGCAATCAGATGAATCCCCCCCCACCCCCTGCCACCAAGCACCCAGGATACCTACAGAAGCACCAACAGTCTTTATGATAACCAGGGCACCAAGCTGGATGCTAAGGGCTCGCCTTGTGTCTCTAGAATTCATCAATTCAACCTCAGGCACCCCTGCGGGGCAAGCCCGCTTTGCTGGACCGTGCGTGGTGTGGAGGCGGTCCGCGGCCGTCCCCCCGGGCTCCCCTCCCCAACACCGACTCACAGCAGCGCCTCCAGGGCACAGTCTGGGCTCTTCAGGGCCTCACACAGCACCTGCACCCCATCGTCCTTCAGGGCGTTCTCGCACATGGAGAGAAGCTTCAGCTTCTTGTTGTGGATGGTAACAGAGGCGATGTCTTCGCAGGCTTCACCCGTGATGTCACACTTCCCCAGCCTGCAGGAGATACGGGTGGTGGGGGGCAGCCGGAATGTTTACAGGGTGTCTGCCCAAGGGGCCCTGGACCACCTCAGGGCCTCCAATCCAGCACCTGCCGACTCCAGACTCTTTCAAAAGCAGAGGTAATTATGCGATTCTCCGCATGAGTCTCTTGTTGCTTTCCACTCAAATTAGAAATGCTTTCAAATGTGGTTCTGGAGAAGACTCCGGAGAGTCCCTTGGACAGCAAGATCAAACCAGTCAGTCCTAAAGGAAATCAATCCTGAATATTTATTGGAAGGACTGATGCTGAAGCTCCAATACTTTGGCCACCTGATGCTAAGAGCAGACTCATTGGAAAAGACCCTGATGCTGGGAAAGATGGAAGGCAGGAGGAGAAGGGGGCGACAGAGGATGAGATGGTTGGATGGCATCACCGACTCAATGGACATGAGTTTGAGTAAACTCTGGGAGATAGTGAAGGACAGGGAAGCTTGGTGTGCTGCAGTTCATGGGGTTGCAAAGAGTCGGACACGAGTTAGCCTGAACAACAACAACAAAGCAAGCCTGTATGTTCAAACAGCTCATGCATGGACCCTTCCTCTCCCTCTGATGAATCTTGATAGGTGAAATTAACCACATGCATGTGATCTGTCAGTCATATTACTGGTGGAGAGAAGAGTATGTCTTCTTGGTGGGTTTAACAAATTGCTTTTGTTTATTGCTATTTCTGCTACTTCTCTTTGTTCTTCCTGCTGAAAAAAAGACTGAGTCTGTTTAGAAATACCCCAACGAGACTAAAGGCATCCCAGATAATTTTCAAGAGAAAGCAATGATTTGACCCACTCCAGTATTCTTGCCTAGAGAATCCCAGAGACAGAGGAGCCTGGTGGGCTGCTGTCTATGGGGTCGCACAGAGTCGGACACAACTGAAGCGACTTAGCGGCAGCAGTGATTTGGGGAAAATTACTTTCCCTCTATCCTCTGTTATCTGCCAGATTCCAAGATGACATTTGTGATCATCCATAACCTTTCTCATTTTAAGTCTCTGTTTAAGTCTCATATAAGTCTCTCTCATTTTAAGTTTTTTCAAGGGAAAAGAAAGTGGAGTTATGGCTTTGGTAGGATTGGTTGAGAGGAGAGTCAAGGAGAATCAGATAAGGCATCTGTGAGGTCATTCAAGTGAGCACAAAAGAAAAGATGGGACAGACCTTCTGAGAGGAAGCCTTGCCCTTGAGAACCCATCCTTCCTCATCTTAGTAGGAGGTCTACTGATACTGAGACGGACGTGGTGAAATGTGAGAGACCACGGCAGGAAAGGAGATAGGCGTGTTCGATCTGCCGAGTTCACACAGGGAAAAATCTACATCATGGAGGACAACCCCGAGACTCACATGAGTTCTTCTATGTTGCACATTGGGTGTTTCAGCGCCTCACACAGCTGCTTGGCATCCATATGGGAGAGGCTGCTGCCATAGAGGTTCAGGTGCTTCAAATGAGGGTTATGAAGAATGGCCTTAAATAATTCTAAGCTATTTGCCAGATTCGATGCAAAGTTACACCTACAAAAGAGGAAGAGATACAGTAACTCATGCAATGAAGTCCAAAGCAAGATACCTCTTACAAAATTCTTCCGACTTTTCATGCTTAGGCTCCTAATATATATATTTTTTAATATCTGGTTTGTTATTGTTCAGTCACTAAGTCATGTCCAACCCTTTGCAACCCCATGGAATGCAGCACGCCAGGTTCCCCTGTCCTTTACTATCTCCCAGAGTTTGCTCAAATTCATGTCCATAGGGTAGGTGATGCTATCTAACCATCTCATCCTCTGCCACCCTCTTCTCCTTTTGTCTTCAGAATTTTTTCCAATAATTTGGCTCTTCTGGTTGTATACGTGTGTGTGTGTAAGTCACTTCAGTGTGTCTGACTCTTTGCGACTCCATGGACTGTAGCCCACCAGGCTCCTCTGTCCATGAAATTCTCCAGGCAAAAATACTGGAGTGGGTTGCCATGACCTTCCTGTCCCCGGGATTGAACCTGTGTCTCTTACGTCTCCTGCACTGGCAGTTGGGTTCTTTACCAGTCACGCCATCTGGGAAGCCCTCTTCTGGTTATTTCCACCTATGAATTCTCTCTGAGATCTTTGGACACCAGGTGCTTAGAGGTCTCCTGTTTCTGCCTAGTCCCTCTACTTCTGCATTCCACCACAGATATTATAAGGAAACCAGACTGAGCCCATGTTAAATTCTTGGCACCAGGTTTGTGCCTCCTTGCACTCCTATATCTGGCAATACCTCCCATGTCCAAACAAGATTGTCTTCCCCAAGGAAAGGATCATCTCGGTCTAAAATTTTTAATTTTTTTTTTAAGGCAACAATTTTTTTAAGTTTTCTTTAAAAAAATAAAACAAATTAAAAGGAGATGGAATATGCCCTGGTTGGAGACCCAGGCTCCTGAGGTTGAGAAAACTGGATTCAAATATTTGCTTTTCCCCTGGATATTCTGAAGGTTGGGTAAATTAACTTAATGGTGGAGGTTCATCACAAAGCAAATAGATCATGATGGTTCAGAAATTACCATTTATTGCCCCCCCATAGAGGAATGGATAAAGAAGATGTGTTACATTCCATATATACAATGGAATATTACTCAGCCATTGACCCAGAGGGATGGTGTGGGGGGCGGAGGGGAGGTGGGAGGGGGGTTCGGGATTGGGAACATGTGTACACCCATGGCGGATTCATGCTGATGTGTGGCAAAACCAATACAATATTGTAAAGTAAAAAAAAAAATAAGAATAAATTTTTTAAAAAGAAATGAAATAATGCCATTTGCAGCAACATGGATGGACCCAGGGAATGTCATAATGAGTAAGTCAGACAGAGAATGAGAAATACTGTATGACATGCCTTATATGTGAAATCTAGAAAGAAATGATACAAATGAACTTGCTTACAAAATATAAAGAGAGCCACAGACTTAAGAGAATGGACTTATGGTTGCCAGAGGGGAAGGGATAGTTAGGGACATTGGGATGGACAGGTACACACTGCTATATTTAAAATGGATAACCAACAAGGACCTACTGTAGAGCACAGGGAACTCTGTTCAGTGTTACATGGGAGCCTGGAGGGGAAGGGACTTGGGGGAGAATGGATACCTGTATCTGTATAGCTGAGTCCCTTTGCTGTTCACCTAAAACTACCTCAACATTGTTAATCGGCTCTGCTGCTGCTGCTGCTAAGTTGCTTCAGTCCTGTCCGACTCTGTGTGACCCCATAGACAGCAGCCCACCAGGCTCCCCCATCCCTGGGATTCTCCAGGCAAGAACACTGGAGTGGGGTGCCATTTCCTTCTCCAGTGCATGAAAGTGAAAAGTGAAAGTGAAGTCGCTCAGTTGTGTCCAACTCTTAGAAACCCCATGGACTGCAGCCCACCAGGCTCCTCCATCCATTGGATATTCCAGGCAAGAGTACTGGAGTGGGGTGCCATTGCCTTCTCTGGTTAATTGGCTCTACCCCAGTACAAAATAAAAAGTTCTTAAAAAAAAAAAAAAACCTCTAGGTATGACGATGATTCATTTCTGTGTACACTGTGAAGAGGAACTGTTTTCCTCAGTTTGGAACCCCAGGGTCCTTGGAAGGATATGTACATTTTCATTCACATCTTCACTCAGGTGGTTTCAGATACCTGGTCTCCTCCTTTACAGAGTCATCTGCCCCGTTTAAAATCAACAACCAATCTCTCAATTATAAGACCGCTAGTCCTCATTTTTCAATAAACTGTATAGACTGGAGAAGACTCCTGAGAGTCCAAGGAGATCAAACCAGTCAGTCCTAAAGGAAATCAACCCTGAATATTCATGGGAAGGACTGATGCTGAAGCTCCAATACTTTGGCCACCTGATATGAAGAGCCGACTCGCTGGAAAATATCTTGATGCGGGGAAAGATGGAAGGCAGGAGGAAAAGGGGACGACAGAGGATGAGATGGTTGGATGGCATCATCGACTCAATGGACATGAGTTTGAGCAAACTCCAGGAGATGTGAAAGACAGAGGAGCCTGGCGTGCTGCAGCCCATGGGGTCTCAAAGAGTTGGACATGACTTTGTGACTGAACAACAACAACTGAACTGATGTATGAGCAAGTCAGTCCTCTACTTTATTTTTGACAGAGCTTCCAGAAGAAATAAAAACAACAACAACACTGCGACGAGGTCCATTTTTTACTATCCATGCAGGATCTAGAGCAATTCATTTATGAGTCCGTTTCCTTCTGTGAAGTGAATAAACCACTTCCAGAATGCAAGGATCCATACATTCACTCGACCTCAGTTTAAAGAGTGCCTGGAAAACTCTGTATTTTGCTAGCTGCTGGAGACATCAGGGCAAACAAGAGAGAGATCTTTTCTCTCTTCATGGTGAATTAGTCAGAGAAACACTGTGTCTCAAGACCACCCCCAGCTGTGGTGGGTTCCTAGGCTCACAAGTTTTGGTATATGGCAAGCGACACTTAAGCTGAAGAAGGAGTTAAAATTTAGCTTGAAAGTGATAAGCTTGCAGAATTGAAGAAAACAGGATGGCCTAGGGCAAACCAAGTTACTCAAAGCATCAAAGAAGGCCATCATCAAAAAATCTGCAAATAATCAATGCTGGAGAGGCTGGGGAGAGAAGGGAGTTCTCGGCCACCTCATGCGAAGAGTTGACTCATTGGAAAAGACTCTGATGCTGGGAGGGATTGGGGGCAGGAGAAGGGGACGACAGAGGATGAGATAGCTGGATGGCATCACCAACTCGATGGACGTGAGTTTGAGTGAACTCCGGGAGTTGGTGATGGACAGGGAGGCCTGGCGTGCTGCGATTCATGGGGTCTCAAAGAGTCGGACATGACTGAGTGACTGAACTGAGCAAAGGCGAACAGAATGGAGATTTTAGGGCTTAACCTAAAAACAGAGCTACCATATGATCCAGCAATTCCACTCCTGGGTATGTATCCATAGAAAACCATAATTTGAAAAGGCACACGTACCCCAATGTTCATAGCAGCAGTATTCACAATAGCCAAGACATGAAAGCAACATAAATGTCCATCGACAGTTGAATGGATAAAGAAGACATGGTCCATATGAACAGTGGAATATTACTCAGCCATAAAAAGAATGAAATCATGCCTTTGCAGCAACATGGATGGACCTAGGGATGATCACACTAAGTGAAGCGAGACAGAGAAAGACAAATACCATGGGACATCACTCATATGTGGAATCTTAAAAAAAAAAATGATACAAAGAGACTTATTAACAAAACAGAAACAGGCTCACAGACTTCAAAAACAAACTTATGGTTACCAAAGGGGAAAGGTTGGGGGGAGGAATAAATTAGGAGTTTGAGATTAACACACACACACACTCCTGCTTATAAAACAGATAACCAACAAGGACCCACTGTGTAGCACAGGGAACTCGACTCAGTACTCTGTGATGATCTGTATGGGAGAAGAGTCTGAAAAAGAGTGGACACATGTATGTGTGCCTGTGCGCTAAGTTGCTTCATTCCTGTCCAACTCCTTGTGGCCCCATGGACTGTAGCCCGCCAGGCTCCTCTGTCCATGGGATTCCCCAGGCAAGAATACTGGAGTGGGGTGCCATGCCCTCCTCAAGGGATCTTCCCAACCCAGGGGTCGAACCTGAGTCTCTTACATCTCCTGCACTGGCACACAGGTCCTTTACCACTAGCACCACCTGGGAAGCCAAGACACATGTATGCGTATGCGTGTGTGCATGTATGTGTATATGTGTGTGTGTATATATTTAACTAATAGTGCTGTGCACCTGAAACTAATACAACATTGTGAATCAACTACAGTTCAACATAGCATAAAAGTTAATTTTTAAAAATTACACGGAAAAAAGTACATTTGTGTACTTAAAGGCAGTCTCTCCATTAAAGAAACATCTCCTCTCCTTGACTTCTTAGCTGTCATAAAAAGCAGTCTTTCCGCCATAGAAAGAAAAGCATCAGAGAATTACTGTGATCTTCACTATGCTTCTGGTATTTGTTTTGTAAAAAGGTCATGATGAAATTGCTATAAGGATTACAAGACAGAGGAGATGGTGCATATAAAGCAACCAGCTCAGGGCCTAAGAACTGTTCTATACACACTACCCATTCCATGCTATTCTTATTATTTCTCTCTTTTACGAACTTAAGGCTCTTTTATCACCTGTCCTCAGCACCTTCCTCCACCATTTCCTGGGAAACATCTATTCTCAATCCATCGGCATCCAAGCAAACATCACCAACTACCAGGACTATCTGCTCTTGGGCTCCCCAAGCAAGTTTTATGTCACAGTTAAAACATCTGTGACAGAGAAACTGAAATGGGGAGCTCAGTGCAAACACATTGCTAGACCAAAACACACAGTTGTGTCACCCAAAGGTAATACCAAGTTCCCCAAAATGCCAATTCTGCTTCTGAAACAAAATAAGATTTCTCTGGACTTCCTAGGTGGCTCAGTGGTAAAGAACCTGCCTGCCAATGCAGGAGATGCAGGTTCAATCCCTGGGTCGGGAAGATCCCCTGAAGGAGGGCATAGCAACCCACTCCAATATTCTTGCCTGGAGAATCCCATGGACAGAGGAGCCTGGCGGGCTACAGTCCATGGGCTCGCAAAGAGTCAGACACAACTGAGAGACTAAAGAGCAAGAACAATGAGATTTTTTAGCTAATCGTCTGCACACAAGTGAGCTGATGCTGTGGAAGGTCTGGTTCTAGGGACCACTCACAGCAGAAAAAAGGAAAATTTGTCCTTTCTCACCCAGGCTCTATAACCTGGCAACCAAGCTTCTTGAGCACATTCCGTCTTCAAGTCTCCCTGTTTGCCCAGTTTGTGTCTCACGCAGTGAAACATCTTAAATCAAGGAAAGCGCTCAGAATTTGCTTTTGACCCATGGGATTGTAGCTCAGGTTTTCAAAAGAAACCAGAGTGGGAAAAAACGACACCCTGCTATTGACTTAAAGAACAGGTGAAAATCTGACTTACACGAACTTGCGGAGTTTACAGACGGGTTGAGACAGCGTCCTGCAGAGAACAGCTAGAGAGGCCTCATCGAACTGACAGTTCTCCAGATTTAGCATCTCGAAGTCCTCGCTAGCGGTGAATGCTGAGCACACATCCCGCCAGAGGGTAAGTTTCTCAATGGTGCTGTGGGAAGACAAATACCATGATTCTCCCGTGGCTCCACTCGACTCACTCCTTAAACCGCTAAAAATAGGGCTTCCATCCCTGATGGCTCAGTGGTAAAGAATCCACCTGCCAATGCAAGAGACACAAGTTTGATCCCAGATCTGGGAAGATCACGTGCCTTGGGGCAACTAAGCCCATGTGCCATGACTACCAAGTCTGAGCTACTGAGTCCACGTGCTCTAGAGCCGGTGCTCTGCAACAAGAGAAGCCCCCGCAATGAGAAGCCCGCACACTGCAACTAGAGAGGAGCCGCTGCTTACTACAATGGAGGAAGCCTGCAGGCAGCAAACAAGGACTCAGCAAAGCCAAAAACAAATAAATGAATTTTTTGATAAAGCCAAAAATAGAGTTGCCATACAATCCAGCAATTTCACTCCTGGGGACATATCTGGAGGAAACCAGATATATTCAAAAGGATACACGCACTCCTATGCTCACTGCAGCATTGCTTACAATAGCCAAGACATGGAAGCAACAAAAATGTCCATCAACAGATGAATGGACAAAGATGTAGTGTATATACATACACACAGGTACACACAATGGACTATTACTCAGCCATTAAAAAAGAATGAAATAATGCCATTTGCAGCAACATGGACAGACATGGAGATTACCAAAGTAAGTGAAGTAAGTCAGGCAAGAGGAAGGCAAATATCATGGGATATTGCTTGTATGCGGAATCTAAAATAATACAAATGAACTTATTTACAAAACAGAAACAGACTTCAAAAACAAACTTACTCCTACCAAAGGGGAAAGGTAGGGGGAGAGAGAAATAAGGAATTTGGGATTGACACATATACTCTACTATATATGTTTGTTCATTTATCTTTTTGATTCCACATATAAGTGAAATTGTACAGTACTTATCTTTCTCTGATTTATTTCACCAAGCATAATATCCTACAGATCCATGCATGCCATCATAATTGGCAAGATATCGATTTTTATGGCGGAGTAATAATCTATCTATATCACATCTTTTTAAGTTTATTTTTAAAGTAAAAGATAATTGCATTACAGAATTTGGTTGTTTTCTGTCAAACCTCAACATGAATCAGCCATAGGTCCCCTCCCTCTTGAACCTCCGTCCCATCTCCCTCCCCATCTCACCCCTCTAGGTTGGTACAGAGACCCTATTTGAGTTCCCTGAGACCTACAGCAAATTCACAAATTGGCTATCTATTTTACATATGGTAATATAAGTTTCCATGTAACTCTCCATACATCTCACCCTCTCCTCCCCAGCCCTGTGTCCATAAGCCTGTCCCTTATATTGTCTGTTTCTCCATTGCTGTCTTGCAAATAAATTCTTTGGTACTATCTTTCTAGATTCCATATATATGTGCCAGTATTCTGGATGGCATCACTGACTCGATGGTCGCGAGCCTGAGTGAACTCCGGGAGTTGGTGATGGACAGGGTGGCCTGGCGTGCTGTGATTCATGGGGTCGCAAAGTGTCGGACACGACTGAGTGACTGATCTGATACATATGTATATATATCATATCTTCTTTATTCATTCATCTGTTGATGGACACCTAAGTTCTTTCCATACCTTAATAAGGCTGCTACAAACATTAGGGTAGATACAAAAGTCCTCATTATGGGCAAAATAACCTGTAACTGTGTATGATGACAGATGTTAACTGGTCCTCAGATGGTAAAGAATCTGTCTGCAAGGCAGGAGACCTGGGTTCAATCCATGGGTCAGGAAGTTCCCCCAGAGAAGGGAATGGCAACCCACCCCAGTATTTTGGCTTGGAAAATTCCATGGGCCCCTGGCATGCTGCAGTCCATGGGATTGCAAAGAACTAGACAAAACTGAGCGACTAACACTTTCACTTTTCATGTATGGTGAAAGATATTAACTAGACTTTCTGTGGTGACCATTTCACAGTATATACAAATATTGAAAATTATGCTGCACACCTGAATCCAATATAATATTGCATGTCAATTATATATATTTTTGGCCGTGCCACACAGCACATGGCATCTTAGTTCCCCAGTCAGGGATCAAACCCATGTCCTCTGCAATGGAAGCATGGAATCTTAACCACCAGACCACTAGGGAAGTCCCTCAATTATACATTAATTTTTTTTAAATGACAATGAAAGAGGGTATGTGTTAGACACCTAAAGTGTGAGCTGGGAGCCTGAGCCTAATGAAAGAATGCAAGTTAAAATCAGCCCAGGGATGCAAGGATTCTTCAATATTCGCAAATCAATCAATGTGATACACTACATTAACAAATTGAAAGAGAAAAACCATATGATTATCTCAATAGATGCAGAGAAAGCCTTTGACAAAATTCAACATCCATTTATGATACAAACCTCCAGAAAGCAGGCATAGAAGGAGCATACGTCAACATAATAAAAGCCATATATGATAAGCCCACAGCAAACATTATCCTCAATGGTGAAAAACTGAAAGCATTTCCCCTAAAGTCAGGAACAAGACAAGGGTGCCCACTCTCACCGCTACTATTCAACATAGTTTTGGAAGTTTTAGCCACAGCAATCAAAGAAGAAAAAGAAATAAAAGGAATCCAGATTGGAAAAGAAGGAGTAAAACTCTCACTGTTTTCAGATGACATGATCCTCTACACTGAAAACCCTAAGGACACCACCAGAAAATTACTAGAGCTAATCAATGAATATAGTAAAGTTGCAGGGTATAAAATTAATACACAGAAATTCCTTGCATTCCTATACACTAACAATGAGTAAACAGAAAGAGAAATTAAGGAAACAATTCCTTTCACCATTGCAATGAAAAGAATAAAATACTTAGGAATATATCTACCTAAAGAAACAAAAGACCTATATATAGAAAACCATAAGACACTGATAAAAGAAATCAAAGATGATACAAATAGATGGAGAAATATACCATGTTCTTGGGCCAGAAGAATCAATATAGTCAAAGGGAGTATACTACCCAAAGCAATCTATAGATTCAATGCAATCCCTATCAAGCTACCAACAGTATTTTTCACAGAGCTAGAACAAATAATTTCACAATTTGTATGAAAATATAAAAAACCTTGAATAGCCAAAACAATCTTGAGAAAGAAGAATGGAACTGGAGCAACCAACCTGCCTGACTTCAGGCTCTACTACAAAGCTATAGTCATCAAGACAGTATGGTAGTGGCACAAAGACAGAAATATAAATCAATGGAACAAAATAGAAAGCCCAGAGATACAATCTCTTTAACAAGTGGTGCTGGGAAAACTGGTCAACCACTGTAAAAGAATGATACTAGAACACTTTCTAACACCATACACAAAAATAAACTCAAAATGGATTAAAGATCTAAATGTAAGACCAGAAACTATAAAATTCCTATAGGAAAACATAGGCAAAACACTCTCTGACATAAATCTATGACTCACCTCCTAAAGTAATGGCAATAAAAGCAAAAATAAACAAATGGGACCTAATTAAACTTAAAAGCGTTTGCACAACGAAGGACACTATAAGCAAGGTGAAAAGACAGCCTTCAGAATGGGAGAAAATAGCAGCAAATGAAGCAGCTGACAAAGAATTAATCTCAAAAATATACAAGCAGCTCCTGCAGCTCAATTCCAGAAAAATAAATGACCCAATCAAAAAATGGGCCAAAGAACTAAACAGACAGTTCTCCAAAGAAGACATACAGATGGCTAACACACACATGAAAAGATTCTTAACATCACTCATTATCAGAGAAATGCAAATCAAAACCACAATGATGTACCATCTCATGCTGGTCAGAATGGCTGCTATCAAAAAGTCTACAAACAATAAATGCTGGAGAGGGTGCAGAGAAAAGGAAGCCCTCTTACACTATTGGTGGGAACACAAACTAGTACAGCCACTATGGAGAACAGTGTGGAGATTCCTTAAAAAACTGGAAATAGAACTCCCATACGACCCAGCAATCCCACTGCTGGGCATATACACCAAGGAAACCAGAATTGAAAGAGACACGTGTACCCCAATGTTCATTGCAGTGCTGTTTACAAGAGCCAGGACATGGAAGCAACCTAGATGTCCATCAGCAGATGAATGGACAAGAAAGCTATGGTACATATACACAATGGAATATTACTCAGCTATTAAAAAGAATGTATTTGAATCGGTTCTAATGAGGTGGATGAAACTGGAGCCTATTATACAGAGTGAAGTAAGTCAGAAAGAAAAACACCAATACAGTGTATTAACACATATATAAGGAATTTAGAAAGATGGTAATGATGACCCTATATGCAAGACAGCAAAAGAGACACAGATGTAAAGAACAGACTTTTGGACTCTGTGGGAGAAGGTGAGGGTGAGGTGATGAGAGAATAGCACTGAAACATGTATATTATCATATGTGAAATAGATTGCCAGTCCAGGTTCGATGCATGAGACAGGGTGCTCAGCACTGGTGCACTGGGATGACCCTGAGGGATGGATGGGGAGGGAGGTAGGAGGGGGGTTCTGGATGGGGAACACACGCAAATCCATGGCTGATTCATGCCAATGTATGGCAAAAACCACTACAATATTGTAAAGTAATTAGCCTCCAATTAAAATAAATAAATAAATTTTTAAAAAATAAAATCAGCAAAGAGAAAAGACACACTGGCAAAATCTGGAGGAAATCAGGCACAATCTTCTAAGTGTGCCTTCCCAGTGGAATTATCAGGATATGCTAAAATGCTATGGGGGGAAGGGACGGGGAAAACATTGTTCTGGCAACAATAAAAACTGCTTAGCTTTCAACCTGACATTGGCCCTATGAAGTAAGATGCTGACCCCTGTTTATACAGATGGGAAAACTGAAGACTCACAGTTCACGGTCACAACACTAGCAAACAGCAGTGCAAGGACTCTAACCAATGTCTCTTTGACCACAAAAGTCATGTTTTTAAGTACAGAAGTACAATGTTTTATGAAATACCCATTGGGGGCTGGAAAGAAAGTAAAAAGTGAGACTGTTAATTGCTCAGTTGTGTCTGACTCTTTGCAACCCCATGGACTGTAGCCTGCCAGGCTCCTCTGTCCATGGAATTTCCCAGGCAAGAATACTGCAGTTGGTTGC
The DNA here is from genome assembly GCF_042477335.2 of Ovis canadensis. NCBI lineage: Eukaryota > Metazoa > Chordata > Mammalia > Artiodactyla > Bovidae > Ovis > Ovis canadensis. The sequence continues at coordinate 76,298,082 of NC_091258.1, forward strand.
CATTCCCTTCTCCAGGGGATTTTCCCACCCAGGGATCAAACCCGGGTCTCCTGCACTACCCGGGTGGATTCTTTACCATCTGAGCTACCAGGGAAGCTCATCTGGGACTGGCAAAAATATGGCACATAGGAGAGAGGGATTTAATACATGGACTTACTTTGAGATGCATCCAGACTCATCTGGGAAGACACGTTCCATACACAGGTGAAATTTCTGGAGACTATGGCAATGTCTCAGACAGGCTGCACATATTATCAGTTCCTCTTTGGTTCCAATATAAATGTCAATGTCTTTGAAGAAATTCACCACTTGGGCTACAAATTCTGGGTCCTGGGTCTCAAACAAACAATTGAACAAAGCCTGGAAACTCACCGTGACATTATTGGGGTCATACTGACTTAAAGTGTCAAGACTTTGTGTTATTTCCTGCTTTATCTCTTTGGACAGTGGAAAACCGAAGGATGTCTCCAGCCTGTTGGTCATCCTTTCAGTTGAGAACACAAACAGGAATACTGCTGTCCAGGACAAGTGGGAGTAGTGTTCGCTCACGGCCCTGGTGATGAGCTGGGTCACATTTCCAATGACCGAGTGAGGTGGGTCTTTGGGTCGTTTGAACATGTAGAACATGGCGGCACAAAATTCTTGGATACAGGCATGGATGAAGGCAAGGCAGTCACCACTCCTGTGAAGAAGTTTCATATCTAACCACATCAAGGTGTCCGATTCGGACACCCCGTTCCTCCTGAGGTCCTCAGGGCAAAACAGGAACGTTCGAGTCCATATACCCTCGGCAGCCAAGGTACACAGGCTTTTCAGACAAGCTCTTCTCTGCTTCAGTGGACAAGTCTCACTTCCTGATTTGAATACTTCCGTGAAGAAAGACACATACAAACCAGTGATGGTTTCAGAGTCTAGCTCCAGGTCTTCTCCTTTATCCAGCTGACACTTCAAGCCGGTACAGACCAGCCAACAGAGAAAGGGGCTCTGGCACAAGAAGAAGAGTGACCTCTTCTCCCTCACAAAACTGAAGGCTCTCGAGGATGCATCATTCTCCTGGAAGTAATGGGAGAAATACAGCTTCCTTTGGTGCTCAGAGAACCCCAAGAGAAAGATGCATTTAATGTGCTTCAACAAGGAGTGGTTTTTTCTCATCCCTGTCTTGCTGAGTGCGAGGAGCAGAGAGCATTCTGGGAGCATCTGTTTCTGTAGCAAGCTCCTCAGGACAACCTGCATGGAGTGTGGCTCCTCCCAGTCTTCACAGAGGTCAGTGTCGCAATCCAAGTCAAACTTCAGTTCCTCCACGCCATCCAAGATAAAGAGAATTCTCTCTGGTTGGGAAAAGATGTCTTCAATGGGCTCTGAAGACTCAGGCCAGTCCCTGGAGAGCAGCTCCACCAGGCTCATGTCCGTCACACCATTCATTTCACGGCCCGTGAGGAGGAAGACAAACGAGAACCTGTCCCTCCACAGGTTTCCCTTGGCCCACTCCAGCATCACTTTTCTCAGAAGCGTTGTTTTTCCAATCCCTTCAGGACCGTGCAAGATCACAGTGGGTGAGGACTCTCCAGGCTGGAGGGCGGCAAGGAAGACAGCGTTCAGGTATTCGTATTCGCTCTTTGTGGTCTCTCTGTAGAAATCTTCAGGAACCAGAAGGCAGGCCTCCTTCTCCCATAGGACTTGGAATTTCTGTTTCATGTGGCTTCTATATGGGTTTATCGTCTCTGAATTAACAGGGACAGAAGAGAAGACAATAAAAAAAAATACACCCCATATTTGGTACTGAGAACAAACCCTGTGGATTTACTCAAACACACATGCAAAGACTGACGTATGCCCATGGGGGACCAGGCTCATAAACTTAAGGGCTTTTTTTCTTATTTATTTTTATTGAAGTATAGTTGATGTACAATGTTGTTAATTCCTATTGTACAGCAAACTAATTTGGTTATACTTATATATTCATTCTTTTTTAATATTCTTTTCTACTATGGCTTATAGGATTTTTTAAAATTAGAGGGTAATTACTTTATAATGTTGTGTTATTTTCTGATGTACAACAATGTGAATTAGTTATATGTATACATATATCCCCTCCCTCTTGAGCCTCCTTCCCACTCCTCTCGTCTTACCTCTCATTACTCAAAATAATGAGTCAAGTTCCCTGTGCTATGCAGTAGGTCCTTGCTGGTTATCTGTTTTATACATGTTCAGTCGTGTCTGACTCTCAGTAACCCCATGGACCATAGCCTACCAGGCTCCTCTGTCCATGGAATTCTCCAGGCAAGAATACTGGAGTGGGTTGCCAGTTCCTTCTCCAGAGGATCTTTCTGACCCAGGGATTGACCATGTCTCCTGCACTGGCAGGTGGGTTCTTTGCTGCTGAGCCATCATGGAATCCCTAAATATCTGGGTCATCACAGAGCATCAAGCTGAGCTCCTCGTGCGACACAGCAGCTTCCCACTAGCTATCTGTTATACACACAGTAGTGTGTATATGTCAGTACTACTTTTTCAACTCATCCCACCCTCTCCTTCTCCCAGTGTGTCCTAAGAACCTAGGAATAAAACTATCACATGACCCAGAAATCCCACTGCTGGGCATAGACCTAGAGAAAAACATAACCCCCCCCCCCAAAAAAAAAAACCTACCCCAGATTTTACACAGAATATGACCACCTGGGGATTACATTTCAAACTGGAAGAACACTATCTGCCCTGTCAAGAATTCATAAGCACTGCTATTTATTTAGGGATTCCATGATGGCTTAGCAGCAAAGAACCCACCTGCCAATGCAGGAGACATGGTCGGGTCAGAAAGACATTCTGGAGAAGGAAATGGCAGCCCACTTCAGTGCTCCTGCCTGGAGAATTCCATGGGCAGAGGAGCCTGGTAGGCTATGGTCCATGGGGTCACTAAGAGTCAGACACAGCTGAACATGCATGCATGTATAAAACAGATAACCAGCAAGGACCGACTGCATAGCGCAGGAAACTTTACTCATTATTTTGTAATAACTTATAAGGGAAAAGAATATGAAATATATATACCTTATATAGTTTATGTCCCATATATTTATGTATATTGTGCATTATAATACATAATATATAAATTATATGTCAGAAAGGTCCCCTGGAGAAAGAAATGGCAACCTACTCCAGTTTTTCTTGGCTGGGAAATCCCATGTTCAGAGGAGCCTGAAGGGCTACAGTCTACGGGGTTGCAAAGAATCGGACACAATTTGGCGACTAAACAGCAAATTATTACTAATATATTTGATGTATAATATAAATTATATATCACTTGGCTATACATCTGAAACTAACACAACATTGTAACATAAATTAGCAATAATTCCTTTTAAGAAATCATAATAAACCATGAAAACAGATAAAAGAGAACCTTGAGAGCAGAAAAATAAAATATAAAGAAATATTGGAAGAGTTTCCATGTTCATGAACTCCAATTTAAGATCAAACACTCACTCAAAACGAAATTTAAATATATGTGCGTATATATATATATATATATAAAAAGAAAAAAATTAATGGGTGATTTTGTCTGGTATTTTGTCACTGTTTGCCAGGATTTACAACTCAACTGATCTTATTCTCTGAGGGAAAAAAAAAATAGCGTACTCTCCCAGAGGAGGATGTAAGGCCCTTCAGTGAGTCAAAAATAACTGGTCCTACAACAACAGGAAGGCCTTAGCCACTTGATCAGCATCATAAAAGATGACTTAGAAGATATCAAGTTGGTAGAACATGGATTGAATGAAACCATCCACATCAGAGGTGGTATCTTCAGTTGACAGCTCACAAACTTGTGTTAAAGATTTGTGAAATACATCTTCCTGTTACATCAGGCCTTCTTTAAAAATGAAACTGACCACATGAAGGGGGGGGGGGGGGAACAATCCTCTCTCCTGACTTGGTTTTTGAGAAGGTTACTGAAAAATTATTATTCATCAAATCTGAAATAACAGTCACCTCACTGCTCTTCAGAGCTAGCCTTTGAAAGATTTATATCTAAAAGCTGTAATTACTTTAAAAGAGAAATACATAATTACCAAAAATATTTACTATTGTACATTTTTACAACAGCATTGTTCTTAGAAATAATCAATGTTTAATGATTATTCTCCATTGAGCCTGTACTCTGCTTTCCATAGCAAGTAAATATGAAATGTCTACTTTGCACATAACAAAATAAACTATATAATTACTTGACAAAAAAAAAATAACTGGTCCTGAATCAGATGTGTCCCTTTTAGAAACATCATCTAACACTCGGGGACACTGTTAGGTCTGCATTTTTCTCATTTGCAAACCTCAGAGTCGTAGTAAAAATGGAATGACGTCACACATGAAAAGTGCTTCCTGTGGGAGCGGGGGCATCTGCTATTTCCTCATCTTAGGATTCTGCCTAGTTTCTTGTGCAAGTCTGGTGAAAAAGACGTGACCTCTATGGGAAAAGAACCTTAGAAAGAGTGGACACATGTACATGTATAACTGAGTCACTTTGCTGTGCAGCAGACAATAACATAACTCCGCAAGTCAACTCTACTCCAATAGAAAAAATATTTAATCGAAAGAAGGGTGGAGAGGGTGGAACAAATGAAGAGAGTAGTATGAAGACATACACTACAGGTGTAAAATAGCCAGTGGGAATTTGCTGTGTGACGCAGGGAACTCAAACTGGGTCTGTGTAACAACCTAGAGGGGTGGATGCGGTGGGAGGTGGTAGGGAGGCTCAAGAAGAAGGGGACATGTGTATACCTATGGCTGATGTGTGTTGATGTATGGCAGAAACCAACACTACTGTCAAGCAATTATCCTTCAATTTAAAAAAATAAATTTTTTTAAAATTATTTTTTTAAAAGAAGTGGATCAGAAGCATTGTGGAATTCCATCTCAGCAGTCCTGGTGACACAGACACTAAGCCCCAGGTGCTCAGTCGTGTCCGACTCTCTGCAACACCATGAACTATAGCCCACCAGGCTCCTCTGTCCATGGGATTCTCCAGGCAAGAATACTGGAGTGGGTTACTATTTCCTTCTCCAGGGGATCTTTTAAACTAGCATTGACTCAACTTGGAACAGAAAAATGAGAAGACACTTAGATGAATGGTCTGAGGACATTATTCATCCACTCTGGCTCATGAGTGACCAGAGCTGGCTTGCAATTCTACTATTTCCAAGGATCTTACTGACCCTTAACACATTCTCAACAGATGGAGACGTGGCCGCTAACTCAGTAACAATGTGAACTTCATTAGAAGCTCCCAGTAAACCAGTCACCCCCGTGGGTCCCTGCCCCCTATTCCTTCTAGGACACTTACGTCGGATCTCGTTCCGAGCCTTCCTCCATAGATCATCCCGACTGATCTGAAGAAACAGACTCAGGGTCACGTCCCAGGCCAGTTTTCCTGGGTAATGCTTGCTCAACAGCTTTGACACATTTTCTCGTGAAGCCTTCTTTAGTTCAGTCCACGGGATGGGCTTGAGTTTGAATTTCAGAGGTTCTTGCTTGAGGAGCTCCTTAAATTTCCAGAACTCTTCCTTTTTGAGCTCCTCCAGGTACCACAACAAGCCAAAGTCAGAAAAAAAAGAATCGGCCATCTTGTCACGGGATTGCGGAGCTGGACTTCTCCAACCGGTGGGGGGAGGGGGAAATTCTCAAAAAGAAGCAATAGGTGATATGATACCTGGGAAGAAGGGTATCATGACGAAGTTAAATCTCAACAGATGTGGATATCATATCATGCATTTCTTGTTTAAAATCTATCTTCCCAGCTTCACTTAGCAGGGGGGAAGTACCCCCATCCTTTCTCAACATTCCAAAATCACATATGTGAATTCAGTGCTAACAACTGAAAATGTGGCTGATACTAAACCAAATTCCTTGGACTGCAAGGAGACCAACCCTGTCAGTCCTAAAGGAAATCAACCCTGAGTATTCACTGAAGGACTGATGCTGTAGCTCCAATACTTTGGCCACCTGACTCAAATAGCCAACTCATTGTAAAAGACCTTGACGCTGGGAAAGATCAAGGGCAGGAGGAAAATGGGGTGACAGAGGATGAGATGGTTGGACGGCATCACCGACTTAATGGACATGAATTAGAGCAAACTCCGGGAGATAGCGAAAGACAGGGAAGCCTAGTGTGCTGCAGTCCGTGGGAGAGAGGATTGTTGTATGGCAGAAGCCAACACAACATTGTAAAGTAATTATCCTCAAATTAAAAATAGAAATAAGAATACAAATGGAAGTCTGTTGCTTTGTTAGCATTGTTTGTTTCATGCAGGCAAGGGTCAGCCTCAAGATGTGTTGTTAAAATAAAAATCAGAACTACCTGGGGGGCGGGGGTGGGGAACAGGTTCAGTTCAGTTCAGTTGCTCAGTCGTGTCCGACTCTTTGTGACCCCATGAATCGCAGCATGCCAGGCCTCCCTGTCCATCACCAACTCCCGGAGTTCACTCAGACTCACGTCCATCGAGTCAGTGATGCCATCCAGCCATCTCATCCTCTGTTGTCCCCTTCTCCTCCTGCCCCCAATCCCTCCCAGCATCAGAGTCTTTTCCAATGAGTCAACTGTTCGCATGAGGTGGCCAAAGTACTGGAGTTTCAGCTTTAGCATCATTCCTTCCAAAGAAACCCCAGGGCTGATCTCCTTCTGAATGGACTGGTTGACCAGCAAAAAAAACAAAGTCGAGAAACATGGAGATTTAAAGAGGGAACGTGCTGGATACACAACCTCTCTGTGAATTTAAATGCTTTTCCCTTTAGTACACCCTTGCCAAAACAAAGCGGAGGAGACCTGGCCATTTCTGGTACCCCTCTCTCTGGTCCTTTAAGCACCCCCCGACCTACAGTAAGCTCTGAGAGCGGAAAATGAAGGAAAAGAAAGATCAGCGATAAGGCCTCCTCACCCAGTCTGGTCCCTGGTCCTCCTGACTGGCACCCGTCAGGGAGCAGCTTGAGATGTAACGGCTGTGCCTGCTTCTGATTGGTCACAAAATCTCTCTCTTCCCATCGGCTGGCGAGGCTCTTGATTGACGAGTCTCAGAAGGTGATGGAAAACCGGGCTTGTTTTCCCACCTCAGGTGTGAATGATCTTGCTTTGGGAGTTGCTGGCTCCTGGATATTCACTCCCATGAAGCTGTTCACAGCTCTCTTTCTACCATCTCATCACTGGGCTGAACTGAACAGCCTTCTCTCAGTACCGCTGATGCAAAGTGTGGAGACCGGGGTCGGGAACCTTCCGCTCATCCTCTGAGTGTCTACCTTCTCAGATGCTGTGTGCTTCCCAAGGGAGCCTATTGTGTGTGTCCTCCCAACTTTCAGAGCAGCACCTAGATGAAGCATTCATATATTAGGAAATCAGTGAATATTCCCAAGTAAACTAGCTCTAGATGGAAAGGGCAGAAATTAGAATGAGCAAACGTCTTTTTCTATTGTGATAAGAACACTTCACGTGAGACTTACAATCTTAAATGTTTTTTTTTTAAATTTATCTATTACTTGTTGAATTTTCGGCCACACCCCTTAGCATGTGGGATCTTAGTTCCCTGACCAGGGATAGAACCCACAACCTATGCATCAGAACCACTAGACCAACAGGGAAGTCCCACTCTTAAATATTTAAGTGTCTGACACAGTATGGTTAACTATAGGCATGTTTTGAATAGCAGAACACTGGAACTCATCTCACATAACCAAGAGTTTATACCCACTGAACATTTACCCCCAACTTCCTCCTCCCTCTGCCCCAGCCCTTGGAAATGCCCATGCTATACTGGTTCTATGAGTCTGACTATTTTAGATACTTCATGGGAGTGGAATCATGCAGTATTTTTCCTTCTGTGGCTGGTTTATTTCCCTAAGCACCACGTCTTCCAGGCCCATATGGCAGAATTTCCTTCTTTTTCAAAGGTGAAGGTTCCACCACAGGTGTCTCTTGATACCCCATTACAGTCATCCTTGAGACTTGTGGGGACTTTGCCCCAGCATCACTCTTATCACCATCACCCGCCATTGACAATCATAAGAGTCTCCACCAGATTTAACATTCACCGGATGCTAATAATGCAAAAGCCCTCCAGGTAAGAGCATTTCCGGCAAGATCTGATCATCTTCAGCCCTCTGAAGCAGGTGGTATCATTTACACCCTCCCCGCTTTTCAAAGATATGTGAGGCCATCAGGTGGAGGCCAGAGTTTAGAACATCCCTACTTGGTTAGCCTTAATTTTAACCTTTCTTCTGAGCAGCCTCCCAGGCAACATCAATCCCACTGGGAGTTTAGAGAGAGTGAGGCTGGATCAGTGGGCAGGTGTGGCTTCAGTTCAGTCGCTCAGTCATGTCCGACTCTTTACGACCCCATGGACTGCAGCATGCCAGGCCTCCCTGTCGATCACCAACTCCTGAAGCTTGCTCAAACTCGTGTCCATTGAGTTGGTGATGCCATCCAACCATCTTATCCTCTGTCGTCCCCTTCTCCTCCTGCCCTCAATCTTTCCCAGCATCAGGGTCTTTTCCAGTGAGTCAGCTCTTCACATCAGGTGGCCAAAGGATTGCAGTTTCAGCTTCAGCATCAGCCCTTCCAATGAACACTCAGGACTGCTCTCCTTTAGGATAGACTGGTTGGATCTCCTTGCAGTCCAAGGGACTCTCAAGAGTCCTCTCCAACACCACAGTTCAAAAGCACCGATTATTCAGCGCTCAGCTTTCTTTATGGTCCAACTCTCACATCCATACATGACTACTGGAAAGACTATAGCTTTGACTAGACAGACCTTTGTTGACAAAGTTATGTCTCTGCTATTTAATATGCCATCTAGGTTGATCATAGGTTTTCTTGCAAGGAACAAGAATCTAATTTCATGGCTGCAGTCACCATCGGAGAAGGCGATGGCACCCCACTCCAGTGCTCTTGCCTGGAAAATCCACGGACGGAGGAGCCTGGTAGGCTGCAGTCCATGGGGTCGCTAAGAGTTGGACACGACTGAGCGACTTCACTTTCACTTTTCACTGTCATGCATTGGAGAAGGAAATGGGAACTCACTCGAGTCCAGTTCTTGCCTGGAGAATCCCAGGGACGGGGAAGCTTGGTGGGCTGCCGTCTATGGGGTCGCACAGAGTCGGACACAACTGAAGCGACTTAGCAGCAGCAGCAGCAGCAGCAGTCACCATCTGCAGTGATTTTGGAGCCCAGAAAATAAAGTCTCTCACTGTTTCCATTATTTCCCTATCTGTTTGCCATGAAGTGATGGGACTGGATGCCATGATCTTAGTTTTTTGAATGTTGAGTTTGAAGCCAACTTTTTCACTCTCCTCTTTCACTTTCATCAAAAGGCTCTTTAGTTCTTCTTTGCTTTCTGCCATAAAGTTGGTGTCGTCTGCATATCTGAGGTTATTGATATTTCTCCCAGCAGTCTTGATTCCAGCTTGTGCTTCTTCCAGCCCGGCATTTTGCATTATGTACTCTGCATATAAGTTAAATAAGCAGGGTGACAATATACAGCCTTGATGTACTCTTTTCCCAATTTGGAACCAGTCTGTTGTTCCATGTCTGGTTCTAACTGTTGCTTCTTGACCTGCATCCAGATTTCTCAGTAAGCCAGGTAAGATGGTCTGGTATTATTCCCACCTCTTGAAGAATTTTCCAGTTTGTTATGATCCACACAGTCAAAGGCTTTGGTGTAGCCAATAAAGCAGAAGCAGATCTTTTTCTGAAATTCTCTTGCTTTTTCAATGATCCAACAGATGTTGGCAATTTGATCTCTGGTTCCTCTGCCTTTTCTAAAACCAGCTTGAACATCTGGAAGTTCATGGTTCACATACTGTTGCACAAACAAAACCTTGCACGCACCAGGACCCAAGAGAAAGGAGCAGTAACCCCACAAGAGACTGACCCAGATTTGTCTGTGAGTGTCCAGGAATCTCTGGCAGAGGCATGGGTCAGCGGTGGCCTGCTGCAGGGTTGGGGGCACTCTGCGTGGCAGTGTGTGCATAGGACCTTTTGAAGGAGGTCACCATTGTCTTCACTGAAAGTGAAAGTGAAGTCGCTCAGTCGTGTCCGACTCTTTGTGACCCCATGGACTGTAGCCGATCAGGCTTCTCCATCCATGGGATTCTGCAGGCAAGAATACTGTAGTGGGTTACCATTTCCTTCTCCAGGGGATCTTCCTGACCCAGGGATCGAACCCAGGTCTCCTGTATTGGAGGCAGACGCTTTAACCTCTGAGCCACCAGGGAAGCCCATAGTTTTGTCTCGGGTCAAACAACAGGGAGGGAACACAGCCCCACCCATTAACAGAAAATTCAGTTCAATTCAGTCGCTCAATCGTGTCCGACTCTTTGCAACCCATGAACCGCAGCACGCCAGGCCTCCCTGTCCATCACCAACTCCCAAAGTTCACTCAAACTCATGTCCATCGAGTCGGTGATGCCATGCAGCTTTAGCATCACCTAGGACTGATCTCTTTTAGAATGGACTGGTTGGATCTTCTTGCAGTCCAAGGGACTCTCAAGAGTCTTCTCCAGCACCACAGTTCAAAAGCATCAATTCTTCAGCACTCAGCTTTCTTCACAGTCCAACTCTAACATCCATACATGACCACTGGAAAAACCATAGCCTTGACTTGACGGAGTACGTCAAGGCTGTATATTGTCACCCTGCTTATTTAACTTATATGCAGAGTACATCAAGAGAAACGTTGGACTGGAAGAAACACAAGCTGGAATCAAGACTGCCAGGAGAAATATCAATAACCTCAGATATGCAGATGACACCACCCTTATGGCAGAAAGTGAAGAGGAGCTAAAAAGCCTCTTGGTGAAAGTGAAAGAGGAGAGTGAAAAAGTTGGCTTAAAGCTCAACATTCAGAAAACGAAGAGCATGGCATCTGGTCCCATCACTTCACGGGAAATAGATGAGGAAACAGTAGAAACAGTGTCAGACTTTATTTTGGGGGGTTCCAAAATCACTGCAGATGGTGGTTGCAGCCATGAAATTAAAAGACGCTTACTCCTTGGAAGAAAAGTTATGACCAACCGAGATGGTATATTCAAAAGCAGAGACATTACTTTACCAACTAAGGTCTGTCTAGTCAAGGCTATGGTTTTTCCTGTGGTCATGTATGAATGTGAGAGTTGGACTGTGAAGAAGGCTGAGCACCGAAGAATTGATGCTTTTGAACTGTGGTGTTAGAGAAGACTCTTGAGAGTCCCTTGGACTGCAAGGAGATCCAACCAGTCCATTCTGAAGGAGATCAGCCCTGGGATTTCTTTGGAAGGAATGATGCTGAAGCTGAAGCTCCAGTACTTTGGCCCCCTCATGCGAAGAATTGACTCATTGGAAAAGACTCTGATGCTGGGAGGGATTGAGGGCAGGAGGAGAAGGGGACGACCGAGGATGAGATGGCTGGATGGCATCATGGACTCGATGGACGTGAGTCTGAGTGAACTCCGGGAGTTGGTGATGGACAGGGAGGCCTGGCGTGCTGCAATTCATGGGGTTGCAAAGAGTCGGACACGACTGAGCGACTGAACTGAACTGAACTGAACTGACTTGACGGACCTTTGTTGGCAAAGTACTGTCTCTGCTTTTCAATATGCTATCTAGATTGGTCATAGCTTTCCTTCCAAGGAGTAAGCAGAAAATTGGATTAAAGATTTATTGAGCATGGCCCGGCCCATCAGAAGAAGACCCAGTTTCCCCCACAGTCAGTCTCTCCCATCAGGAAGCTTCCATAGGCTTCCTTATCCTTCAGAGGGCAGACAGAATGAAAACCACAATCACAGAAAACTAATCAAACTGATCACATGGACCACAGCCTTGTCTAACTTGATGAAACTATGAGCTACGAAGGTAGTACCTGCATGAAGAAGGGGGGGACTTGAATAAATAATTCCCAAAGACTCTTCAATATCTGTTTCCTTATCAGCACAGTCCTACTTCGTGTAGTCAACAAAACAGAAGAAGCAAGGTATTAATAAGCTTATTGAATATGAAAACCTAGCTATAAAAGAGCAACTGTGTGCTTAACACATGACCAGTTAATCTAGTGTGTATTAGGAAAGCACTGTGAAAGTACTGCTGCTGCTAAGTCGCTTTAGTCGTGTCCGACTCTGTGCGACCCCATAGACGGCAGTCCACCAGGCTCCCCCATCCCTGGGATTCTCCAGGCAAGAACACTGGAGTGGGTTGCCATTTCCTTCTCCAATGCATGAAAGTGAAAAGTGAAAGACACTGGCGATTGGCTTATGCCCCAAACAGCCATCCCACCAGGGTGCCCTTCCGGACCCCTTAGCTCCCAGGGACCACCAGTTCAGGACCACCCCCACCCTGGAGCTGCCCCCTCCCCTTGTCACTAAATGTCCCCCGCACAGCGGCTCAGCGGCCAGCGCGGGGATCTCCAGACCCTTTCTCGTCTTTCCCAGGCCTGCAGGCCTGGCCTGCTCCACACCCTAGACAAGAGAAGACTCAAGATGGTGGTTACTGAGCGGCGCCCCCAGCTCCCGCCCCCGCCCTGCTCAACCAGGCAGGAGCAGTGGGGCTGGGGGGCAGCTGGTAGTGACACCTGAGGGCACATGGCATTCCGCTGAGGGGTCGGCTGAGGCAGCGGCAGAAGAGGGCAGGAGAAAGCGCTCCCTTGTTGTCCTGAGCACCCTCAGGGTCTTCAGGAAACATGCCCTCCCATCTCTGCAGGCTCCCCCCTGCCTCAGAGTCCAGCAAGTGGGTCCAGAGCCTACGGGTGCGCAGGAGGAGCCGATGGAGTCTGTGGAGGCCTCAGTCCACCCCAGCAGCCCTCCCCCCTGCCAAGCAGCCCTCCCCCTCACCTCCCAGCCCTCCCCTCCAGACCAGCTGCTCCTCAAGGCTCCAACAGACAGGCACTCTTTGTGGCGGCACTGGCAGCCCAGCCCGGACCATAGAGCCGCAGACCTTGTAGCGCCTGTCCCTTGGGAAGGTGGGCAGGCGGTCCACCCTGGCCAGACCTTGGGCGGCGCTCTTGAAGAGGGCCAGCAGGATCTCGCTGGGGCAGCTGCGTTCCACCCTGTGCGGCATGTGGGTGCTGTCACTGTGACTCCAGTGCAGACGGAGCAGGCAAGACACAGGTCCACCTGGGCACATAGGTTGGCCAGAGAGGGCTCCTCGGTGGGCAGGGACCGGCCCCTGGCAGTGCCCTCTCTGATCCTGGCCTGGTCCTCTTCGGGAGTAATATCTGAGGTTTAGCTGTCCTCTGGGTCTGTTCACCCATGGTGACAAGTCTGGGACAAGAAGAGCAAGGACCAAGTTTGGGGTGGGGGGCGTGCCGGCCAGGTGACACACACCAGCCTCTCCCACAGGCAAGGGGCCCAGGAAGTAGAAGCAGGGAGAACTCTGCTGACTGGGCAGAAGGTTGTCAGGTCCAGGGGAGCTGGGCCCCACTGACCTCGACCCAGCCAAGGCAGCCCCACCCCCCACCTCTGAAGGGTCTCGAGGGTCTTGTCTACAGAGAGTCACCTGGATGGATGGGAAGGAGGTTGCCTGGCAACAAGAGACCTGGAAACCAGGGGGAGCCAGTGACGGAGCATCAGCCCTGAGTTGGAGAACTCGCCCGCTGGGAAACGCAAACCTCCGTAAGAGGACCAGAGACCGCAAGTCAGGTGAAAAGTGAAAGTGAAGAAAGTCGCTCAGTCGTGTCCGACTCTTTGCAACCCTGTGGACTGTGGCCTGCCTGGCTCCTCTGTCCATGGGATTCTCCAGGCCAGAATACTGGAGTGGGTTGCCTGTTCCCTTCTCAGGGAGATCTTCCCAACACAGGGATCAAACCTAGGTCTCCCACATTGCATGCAGATTCTTTACTGTCTGAGCCACCAGGAAGGCCCCCAAATCAAGTGGATGTCCATAAATAAGGATGGTTAGAGCCACCTGGGGACCAGGTCCAGAAATCTCCTGCCCTTCTCCTGGCCCAGCCCTGAGTCAGCCCTCCTGGCCCTGCACCAATCAATAGAAAAAAAAGAAGAAAGAAAATAAAAAATGTGGGCAGGAGACCTAAAACAGACATTTCTCCAAAGAAGACATACAGAGAGCCAACAAGCACATGGAAAGATGCTCAACATTGCTCATTATTAGAGAAACGCAAATCAAAACTACAATGAGGAACCACTCAGAATGGCGTCATCAGGGATTCCCAGCAGCTCAGTGGTAAAGAACTCCCCTGCCAACACAAGAGACACAGATTCAATCCCTGGGTCAGGAAGATCCCTTGAAGAAGAAAAGGGCAACCCACTCCAGTATTCTTGCCTGGAGAATCTCATGGATGGAGGAGCCTGGTGGGCTACAGTCCATGGGGCTACAAAGAGTGGACATGACTGAGAGACTCTATGGATGTTAACAAGAGAATAGAGAAAATAAGAGGGTGGAGCCCAGAAAATTTCCAAAATAACATAAAAGGTGCAGGAAAGCCAACCGCAACAAAAAGCTTTCCTGCCCAGAATGTCAAATCTGGGGCAGGGCTGGGGAGTGTGGGGGTAGGGGGTGGGGGTTTGCCCAAAACCAAAACTTATGAATATGTTTCTTTTCTATTGCAACTTTTAAGATTTTATTTTACCAATGCCCTTTATTAATTCATCTATGGTAACGTCCACAAATGCTTCTCTTTGATTTTCTTTAGTATTTAGTTAGTTTTGGCAGTGCTCAGTGCTGAGTCTTCGTTGCCCCTCACTGGCTACCCTCTAGCTGTGGTGTGTGGACTTCTCGCTGTGGTGGCCTCTTTTGTTGGGGAGCACGGGCTCTAGGGCACATGGGTGTCAGTCATTGTAGGGAACGGGCTTAGTTGTTCTGCATGGAAGATCTTCCAGGACCAGGGATCAAACCTGTGTCCCTTGCATTGCCAGGTGGATTCTTAACCACTGGACCACCAGGGAAGCCCTTCTTTGCTTTTGTACTTAGAAAAGTTGGTTGAGTTTCTACTATTTTTTACCAGAATTTGGAAGTTTTCAGTTGTTAGTTCTCCAGTTAATTTCTGGCCATTTTCCTCTCTTGACACCGTCCGTGACTCCAATGACATGTATGTCATTGATGTTGATAATACTTGATATTATCCTACAGACACTTTTCCCTCCCCACAGACATTTTTAATTTTTATTCCATCTTTTAAAACATTTTAAATTGCAGTAAAGTACACACACCAAGGAAATTTTAAGGTACATTTTAAGTATACCATTGAGTGGAATTAGAGAGCATTTATACTGTAATCATCGCTATGATCCATGCCTAGAACGTTTTGTTTTGCAAGACTGAAACTCTGGGGACTTCCCTGGTGGTCCAGTGGTTAAGAATCCACTTTGCAGTGCAAGAGACACAGGTTCCCTCCCTGGTCGAGGAACAAAGATCCCACATGCCCCAGGGAGACTAAGCAGGGGCACCGCAACTACTGATCTTGGGCACCACAGCTAAAGAGAATGCCGCAACGAAGACCCAAGCCACCGAAGATAAATAAGCAAACATGTTTTCAAAAGCAATAGAACAAGTTTCATGGCTGTAGCAATATAATTACTGTAGCCACACTAAAGAAAGTAAAAAAGAAACTGTGTCAATTATTTTAACATCTTAAACTTTGTCCGTTCAAGCTATAATCGGTTCTGGAAAGATCTTCACAATGTAGTTTACATTCCCTCTATGTTAAATCAGGCTTCCCTGGTAGCTCAGCTGGCAAAGAATCTGCCTGCAAAGCAGGGGACCCCAGTTTGATTCCTGGGTCAGGAGATCCCCTGGAGAAAGAGATAGGCTACCCACTCCAGTATTCTTGGGCTTCCCTGGTGGCTCAGATAGTAAAGCGGGAGGCCCAGGTTGAAATATCAGAACCAGGAGTGTTAGTATTTCTGTTGGTGTCTTTGTGACTTAGTACTAGTGATGGTAATGAACTAGGTCCGCAGTATCTCTATGGGTTGGGATTCATGGGGACAGAACCTCACTATGAATCATTTTCAGCACATTATAAACATTCTCATACACTTTTTCCCCAGACAGGGGGCAAGGCCGTACACTTCAGAAGCAGTAGCTGTCCTACCTGCCTGGCTTCTCTTGACAAGCCCATGCCTATAAAACGTAGACTTGTTCACTGCCCAGAAAGCATCGGTGCACTGCAGGAGGAGCCCACTGGGGGGAGGTTTACATGTCCTTTTGGCGCTAGTGGTAAGAGAAAAAAAAAAAAAACTGCCAATGCAGGAGATATAAATGACATGGGTTCGATCCCTGGGTCAGGAAGATCCCCTGGAGGAGGGTAACCCACTCCAGTATTCTTGCCTGAAAAATCCCAAGGACAGAGGAGCCTGGCGGGCTACAGTCCATGGAGTTGCAAAGAGTCAGACACGACTCAGCGACTGAGCACACACACATATGTCCTTTCTGCTCTGTGATCTCTCAGGATGGAGACATCAGGTTCACCTCCCAGAGAATATTCACAACTATCAGTTGATCATTTCTCTCTTTTCTCTCTTTCCTTTTCGTTTTTTGAATTATGAAAGAATGGTAACACATTTACAGGAGATTTGGAAAATACAGAACCAAGTTACATATAGTTCTACTATACATTATGATTTTTTTAAGTAGATAAATTATGAGTTTTAGTTGGCGTTTCAATATCAAATTGTCAAAACTTAATAGAATGAACATACAGACAGGCAGAAAGATATAGTAGGCCTGAAGAGCACTATAAACCAATTCAACATAAGTAAGATTTATACAATTTTCACACAACAGCAGGATACAAATTCTAGTCAAGTTCCCATAGATTACAAAACAGGAGACACTGGAACATATCCAGGGACATAAAGCAAGGTGTAAAAATTTCATTATCTAAAGGTTCAATTGATCGTTTCAATGATCAATTTCATGCATTCTAATGTTATCTCTCTATATTTCCTATCAATGCTTTTTATTTTTTTTTTTCAATTTTTTTTTCAATGCTTTTTAAAATCGCTTTCTATATGTCCAGGAATACTTTTTTCCAGTACTAATGGCCCAGAATGTGGTGACATGCTGGAGGTTCAATGAGAGACTTAAGGAGGGGGCTCCATGGGTGACTTGGAACCAATGACAAGGTACTTTCAGAGCCACATGGATGTGAGGGAGACCTGAGGATTCTGAGAAGGGAAACTCTGGCTTCAAAGGGGGCGTTTTCCAGATTAAACAGACCTGAAGCCATAAATAGAAAGGGCTATGGAACTTCAACTCAGGAGAAAGCCCAGCCTCCAGATCCCATGCTGATGATCAGTGAGAACACACTTTGGGACAGTTTGGAAGAGTGAGGCCATGAAGGAAAATGCCCACCGGGAGACAGTGAAGGGAGCCCGCGTGCTCTGTGAGCGTCCCTCCCCCGGCTATGACTGTCACTGTGAACTTGGGCTCTCCCACAGGGAACACAGAAAACGCTCCTGCCCTCTGCTCAGCTGCTCGCGTGGACCTTCTCAGTAATTGCCAGGAGTTGTCCCTAGTCCCCAGGCGTGGGTGAGGGTGACGAGCCCTGGGGGTAAGATCTGGCCCTCACTGGAGACGCCCCAGACTCTCCATGCAGACATGTCACCTCTGCTCCAGACGACATGATAATGGCTGCTCTGTGGGGTGAGCGGGCCCAGGGGCCCTGTCCCTATAACTGGGGCCCATCCCGACTGCCACTTCCCTGCACAGAGTGTGGCGCCGAGTGCAGGCAGGTGAGTACTCCCTTGTGTTCAGTCTCAGGGCAGGAAACAGGAGAGCTGGCTCTCAGCGGGAGAGGAGCTCAGAGCTGCATTGTCAGCACCTTGGGCAGGACAGGTGCCCCCCTGCCTTGTCCTGAGCTGCCCCGTCCATGCCCTGGCTGGCAGGTGGAAGGGGGGAATGTGCTGGGGTGTGTACCTGAGTGGGACCAGAGCTGGGAGTTCACTGCAAATCCTGTGTCCTGGGGTCCCTGACAATGAGGGGAAGAGGGAGGGGGTCACTGTGGAATCTGTGCCAAGTCCTGTATGGCCAGAGCCCTGGATGATTCAACCACATAAAAAATGATCTAGAAACCTCCTCAGACCTAATAGATTAGGGTTGGGTGTGAATAAGGTGGAATAATGATGATGTGCAGAGTTTGGGTTAGAACCTGAAAGTCCTGAAATAAGATCCAGTGATAGACACATACACACACAAACAGAAATACAAAGAGAAAGGGTGCCCTGTAACAATCCTCACATTTTCCTTCACGGGATGCAGTTGGCTCAGTAATTTCTGCCGTAGTATCCTGTCTCGAGTCTCTCTGTGTTCTGTATTATGTATATCAATGTTGCTCATGTTTTTCTCTCTCTAATCGAATGACAAAATGCGCTCAGCCTCCTTAACATGAGGAGCAGGGGAAACAGAAAAAAAATTTGCACTGAGATAGAATCCAGTTTCGGAGAAGGCAATGGCATCCCACTCCAGTACTCTTGCCTGGAAATCCCATGGACAGAGGAGTCTGGTAGGCTACAGTCCATGGGGTTGCTAAGAGTCAGACACGACTGAGCGACTTCAATTTCACTTTTCACTTTCATGCATTGGAGAAGGAAATGGCAGCCCACTCCAGTGTTCTTGCCTGGAGAACCCCAGGGATGGGGGAGCCTGGTGGGCTGCCATCTATGGGTTGCACAGAGTTGGAGACGACTGAAGCGACCTAACAGCAACAGCATAACAGAATCCAGTTAACCTCCAGTGTGTCAAATGAGTATAAAGGTTGCAAAGTAAAGTTTTTTGAAAAGATTAGAATTAGGAAGTAAAGCAGTTTCCCCTATGGTAATTCAACATTATATTTGGAAATACAGCTATCATCTGATGTGTGTATCTGCACACATGTTGAAAACCTAAACCTTAAAGATAATGGTGTTAGAAGATGGAGCCTTTGGAAGCGCTCATATTAAGTGGGTGGGCATTCGTGAACAGAATTCCTACCTTGTCAAAACTCGTGGAAACTGACCTGCCTGCACTGGACTCCCCCCACCCCCGCCCTGACACCTGTGGGTGCAGAGAGGCTCCTGGGGGGCTGCAAGCTCTGGGATGTGTGTCCTGTCTCAGCACAAGGGACCTGCTCCAGGTTCATTTCTGACTCTGGCTGTGGGGGTGCCCCGTATGTGACTGTGTGGGGCTGGGGTTATGTGGGGGCAAATATGTCCTGCAATCTGAGTCATGACCGCTGGTGTCAAGGAGGCACCTCCCCTGTGGGGTTGGTCTCTGTATCCTGGAAATGTCCAGGCAGGAGGTCTGACCACATCCCTGACCCCAGTAAATGCTCAGCCCTATGGGAAAGAGGCCATGGACCATAACTGATTGCTGAAATTGCAGTGTATCTGAAATGTACATCGTGATTTAATATACGTACACATTGTGAAGGAGTCCACAGTCGACTGAACTGATGCATCCATCACCTCACATAGTAGGTGTCATCACCTGTAGTCACCAGGTTCTCCATTAATCCTCAGACCTTGTTCATCTTATACCTGAGAGATTGTACCCCTTTACCCTCTTCTCCCCTTTCCCCCAATCCCGGTTCCCAAGTGACCACCATCCAACTCTCTTTCTAGGAAATTGATTTTTTTCAAACTCTACCTATAAGTGATAGAAGGCAGTGTTTGTCTGTGCATGAATATTTCACATACCAAAGTGTCCTCGAGTTTTACCCATGTTGTTGCAAAAGGAAAGATTTCCACCTTTTTAACCTGAGTAATATTTCACTGTGTAATATTCCACAGCTTCCTAATCGGCTTAGCTATTAGTAGACCCTTGGGCTGTTTCCATGTCTTGGCTGTTGCAACAATGCAGCAATGAACACCGGGGCCCATTTACAGATATTCATCTTCACAGATATTACTTCGAGATCTGATTTCATCTCCTTGTATATATACTAGAAACAGAATTGCTGGGTCACATGGGAGTTCTGGTTTTAACTTCTCAGGAACTTCCATAACGTTCTCCACAGAGGCTGTACCCGTTAATATTCCCACCAACAGCGTGTGAAGTGTTCCTTTTTGTCAAGATCCTCGCCAATGTGTTATCTCTTCTCTTCTGGAGACTAGACACCCTAACAGGCGAGAGATGCTATCTCATTGTAATTTTGACCTGATGACTAGAGATGTTGAGCGCCTGTCCATGTACCTTTAGGCTCTTTGTATGTCTTCTTTGAAAAAAAAAATCTGTTCAGGTCCTTTGACCATTTTAAACTGGATTATTTGGGGTTTTGCACAAAATTATTTTATATATTTGGATATTCATTCATTCCTGGATATGTGGATTGCAAATATTGTCTCCTATTGCATATTTCCTTTGCCCTGAAGAGGCTTTTATACGATAAACTCTCACTTTTTTGCTTTTGTTGCTTTGCTTTCGTTGTCTAATCCAAACCATTATGACCAAGATCAATTCAAGGAGCTTCTTTCCTCTAGGAGTTTGATGGTTCCAGATCTTATATCCTAGTTTAATCCAGTTTAGAACATTGTTGTGTGTGGTGTAAGATAGCGTCCAGAATTTTTTTTTTTTGGAATTTTAAATTTGGATATAATTGATACAACATTATGTCTGTTTCAAGGGTACAAAATAATTGTATTTCTATACATTGCCAGTTGATCACAGACAGTCTAGTTTACATCTGTTATACATGTAGTTATATTTTTTAATTCGACCAGAATCTATAGGGTTTACTCTCTCTCTTTTAATCGTTAGATGTGGATTTCCAGTTTTCAAACACCACTTATTGAGGGGACTATCATTATTCCATTGTATACCCTTAGTGCCTTCATCAAAAATTAATTAACCAGAAGTGCATGGGTTAATTTCTGCGCTTTCTGTTCTGTCCCATCAGTCTGTCTGTTTTTATGCATATTTTATGCAAATTTATGTTGCCATAAATTTGACATATAGTTTGAAATGAGAAGTTTGATGTTTTGTTCATCTTTCACATGATGCTTTGACTATTTGGGGTATTTTTTGGTTGTATACAAATTTGGGAATTTTTTTCTCTGTTTCTGTGAATACTAACATTGAAAATAATTGAACTGAGCCAACATGTTGCTGAACACGGCAGACATGTTTTCTAAGTTTATAGATCTTACATGAAGATAGAAGATCAGGTTATACAAGTAAATAGAAAGCTGTTGTATAACATAGGGAGCTCAGCTCAGTGCCCTGTCATGACCTAGAGGGGTGGGATGAGGGGATGGGAGGGAGGCTCTCGAGGAAGGAAATATAGGTGTATTCATATCTGATTCACATTGTTGTACAGCAGAAACTAACACCATATTTTAAAGCAATTAACCTCCAATTTAAATTTTTTAAAGAATAAAAGTAAATAGAAAAAATTCAGAATAGTAATGGTGAATGATTTAACTGGTGTCAGGAGTATGTTATCCAGGTAAAGTCAATTCTCTGGACTATGACAGTGTCTTCCTTTTCAGGAGAAATAGAATGTGGGAATCTTTGTCCAACGGTGATTATGTAAGAAGTCTGCTGATGGCATCACCAGCACAGCCTACTTTCTGCTCCAGGACACTCTGACATCCTCTCCATGTCTCTTCACAAAGATGCCCTGAGAACCACAAGCCAGACAGCCCTGAAAACCACGTATCTTATACAGACAGGAGTTGGGTCTATGGCCAATATCATCCTTTTCCTTCACAACATCTCTCTGATCTTGCTTGGCCACAACCAGAGACCCACACCCACAATTCTTGCCCACATATCCCTAGCCAATCTTTTGTTTCTTCTGTCCTCTGGGATTCCCCATATAATGACAGCTTTTGTTTTGGGAAACCCCCTCTCCAGCCTCGGGTGTAAGTTTGCGTATTACATACAGAGGGTGGCTCGCAGCACCGCCCTGTGCTCCACCTGCGTCCTGAGCACCTATCAGTCCTTCACGCTCACCCCCAGGAGGGCGGAGTGGGTGGTGCTCAGAGGAAAGGCCCCCAGGGTCACTGGCCCTTCCTGCTGCACCTGCTGGATGCTCAGTCTCTTAATGTACATCTACGTTCCTGTGAAAATCACTGGTCCTTGGGATAGATACAACAATACTGATTCCCAAGGCAAGTGGTTCTGCTCAATCTCAGGTACTGTCACAGGCTTTGGCTACTTTTGGTTCATCTCTGATGCCATGTTTATTACCCTCATGGTCTGGTCCAGTGGCTCCACGGTGCTTCTCCTGCACAGACACCACCAGAGGGTGCAGTATCTTCACACCCGCGCTGGGCACCACAGATGCCCCCCGGAGACCAGAGCCGCCCGCACCATCCTGATGCTCATGGTCTCCTTCGTCACCTTCTACCTGCTGAATTACAGTTTAGTTTTCCATATCAGTGCCTCTTCAGATTTTCGCCTGTGGTTGCTCCAGGTCTCTAATATCTTGGTTTCTTGTTTTCCCACTATTTTCCCCTTCCTGCTGCTGCTGAGGGATCCTAGAACGCCTAGGTTCTGCTCTTGAGTCATTAGAATATATGAATAAAGTGCTAAATATCTAGTAGACACTTTCAACAGTAACTGTTATTATTGTGTAAGTCCTCGGTTTCCATTTTTTACTGAGATATAACTAACACATAGCATTGTATTAGTTCCAGATACACAACATGATGAATATGCATTTGTATATGTTGCAAAATGATCACCATAAGTCTAGCTGGTTGCATCCTCTCACCTTCAGAGAAGATACAAATTTTTTTCTTGTGACACCAACTGCCACATTTATTTATTTATTTACTGTTTGTTATTATTTCTCTGTATGTACTCTTGCCTGGAAAATCCCACGGACAGAGGAGCCTGGTAGGCTACCGTCCATGGGGTCGCAAAGAGTCAGACACGCCTGAGCGACTTCCCACACACATGGCATATGGGGCAATAGTTCCTGGACTGTCAACTGAACCAGCTCCTCCTCGGTGGAAGCTCAAAGTCTTAACCACCAGTAAGTCCCTGTGATAAGAACTTTGAAGATTGACTCTCTTGTTGTTCAATCGCTCAGTTGTATCTGAATCTTGGAGACACCATAGCCTGCAGGATGCTAGGCTTCCCTGTCCTTCACTCTCTCCCAGAGTTTGCTCAAGTTCATGTCCATTGTGTGGATGATGCCATCCAACCATCTCATCCTCTGTTGCCCCCTTCCTCCTGCCCTCAATCTTTCCCGGCATCAGGCTCTTTCCCGATGAGTCAGCTCTTCACATCAGGTGGCCAAACTACCGGGGCTTCAGCATCAGTCCTTCCAATGAATATTCTGGGTTGACTTCCTTTAGGATTGCCTGGTTTGATCTCCTTGCAGTCCAAGAGACTCTCAAGAGTCTTCTCCAGCACCACAATTTGAAAGCATAAATTCTTCGATGCTCAGCCTTCTTTATGATCCAACTATCATATCCATTTATGACTACTAGAAAAAACATAGCTTTGACTACACAGACCTTTGTTGGCAAAGTGATGTCTCTGCTTTTTAATATGCTATCTAGGTTTGTTATAGCTTTCCTTCCAAGGGGCAATTGTCTTTTAATTTCATGGCTGCAGTCACTGTCCGCAGTGATTTTTGAGTGCAAGAAAATAAAGACTGTCACTGCTTCCACTTTTTCCCCTTCTATTTGCCATGAAGTGATGTGACTGGGCACAGAAGAATTGATGCTTTTGAACTGTGGTGTTGGAGAAGACTCTTGAGAGTCCCTTGGACTGCAAGGAGATCAAACCAGTCCTGAATATTCACTGGAAGGACCAATGCTGAAGCTGAAGCTCCAATACTTTGGCCACCTGATGGGAAGAACTGATTCATCGGAGAAGACTCTGATGCTGGGAAATATTGAAGGCAGGATGAGAAGGGGACAACAGAGGATGAGATGGTTGGATGGCATCACTAACTCAATGAACATGAGTTTGAGCAAGCTCTGGGAGTTGGTGATGAACAAGGAAGCCTGGCATGTGTAGCCCATGGGGTCGCTGGAATTGGACATAACTGAGTAACTGAACTGATGGGACTGGATGCCATGATGTTATTTTTTTTTTTTAGTCATTATTTTTTTTCAAGTATACAATGAATATAATTGACTATATTCACCAGGTGGTACCACCATATCCCCTTGACTTGCTTATTTTATAACTAGATGTTGATAGCTTTTAATGTTTGTACTCAATACCAAATTTTTACAGAATTTCCAATGAACTTAGAAGGTTCACTTAGGAGATTTTGAAAGTCAATCCATGAAATTACGAGCTCGAAAAATGTACAGGCCATTATTGAGGAAACCATTTCTGCCTTGACCAGTGCAGCACTCTGAAAGGAAAGTCCTTTCTTCCAGAACATTTCAAGAATTTCCACAAACTTTATCTCCGTGTGTTGTGTGTGGCTAATGCCTGACACACATTGGCACAGAATCCAATAGTGGTCTCCATAAATATTACTCGTGTGGGTGGAGATTTGATTTCTTAGATAAAGATAACACACAGGTAAGTAGAGACTGTGTTCTTCTATATTACCTTGTAAATTTAGTTCACTCCTATTTCTCCAGTATGCTATTGTGTTACACAGAAAATTGATGTTATTCAGTGTCTTGTTTCTTCTTTAAAACTGGACTGTTTACATGGTAGACCCTCAATAAATTTAATAGATCAGATGGATGACATAATCTGAAAGACAGACTAGAAGCTGTCTTCTTTTTCATTTGTCACTTGAATACGTAGTGTTCAGGATTGCGTTTTGCAAGCTTGAGATTGTTTCTATTTGTCTTATTTTCTGGGTTGTTTTTTTTTTTTTTTTGGTCATTTCTGTTGTGTTATTTTTTTAAGTTCCAATTTAAAAATTTAATGTGTTAAGGTATAACTATTTTTCAGTGTTATTTTGGCCATCACGTATGGATCCTTCAATACTATATATATATGTAATTACTGACAATTAGTGCTATGATTGTAGCTGTCATGAACTAGTTGTGTCTTATATAAAATAAGAAATGAAGAGAAAGTATAGTTTATACATGTATCAATATGATTGGCTTTTCCAACGTTTGTAGTTCTTTTCTGTGTTTTTTTCTTTGTTATAACTTGCCTTCTGTTTGAAATTTTTCCTTTAATATTAAGGAGCTAGTTTTACTATGAGTGACTCTTTCAGTGTTTATCTAAAAATATCATAATTTTACTTACTGTTTTCCCTATTAGAGAATATAAAAAGCTAATAAAACATGATCAATAATAAAGGAATACTTAGCAACAACCTCCTCTTAAACACTAAGGAATCAAATGCCTATGAATTGTTTTATTTTTTAAATAATTGAGGTAATTTCAAATCTGCTTCATTTTCACACTTCTATATATAAAATAGATAACCAATAATGACCTACTGTGTAGTAGGGTGCTGGTGTATAGTTTTTGGCCAGCTATTTGACTGCCCATTTGGATCTTTTCATTGATTCTCAAAAGCTGTCCTTAATCACCCAAGAAGGAAGATGATTTACACTGGGGATAACATTTGCTCCTCACTGGAAATGCCCCAGACTCCCCATGAGATCAGTGTCACCCACACAGCAGGTGACGTGATAATGGAATCTCTGTGGAGAGACCAAGGCTAGAAACACCGTCCCTATAACCATGATCTCAGGTGCTCGGGGCTCATCCTGAGTGACACGTCCCTGCACAGAGCTCTGAAGCAAAGACCAGCCAGGTGAGTGCTTCCTTCTGTTCAATCTCAGGGCAAAGGCTGGGAGAGACGTTGCCTCCAGCAGGAGAGGGACTTAAGACTTAACTCACACTGGGCAGGACAGGGGCAACACAGCCTCACTTGAGCATCCTCATCCATGCTCTACTGGGTGGAGGGTGGCTGTGAGCCGGGGAGTGTCTCAGGCCGGGAGCAGAGCCGGGTGGTCCACCGCAAAGCCCTGTGCCCTGGAGTCTCTAAAGATGAGAGAGGAGGGATGTGGTCTCTGGAATGTGTGCCAAGCCTTGGATGTCCCAGTCACTGAGCTCCTCCCTGTTGCTAACAAGGACTCTGCTCATTGTAGCAGACCTCACAGATCTACGCTTGCAGGGGAAGGAGTCCCCCTGCCCCCTTTCTCAGATCATCTCCACCCAGGACCTTATTCCAGGCTCCTTTAGTCCCGTTGCCCACAGCTCGTGACGATGCCTCTAAGCAGCTCATTGTCGGCTCTCCCTCAGCACTGGGCTACACACCAGCTCTGATCTCAGGGCTCACCTGTGATGAGTTACACACTCCTCTGTCAACACAACAGAATTAATTCCTGCTGCTTCCACTGTAGTGTAAGCATTTTTATTCACAGAAGTAAAAAAAAAAAAAAGAAAAGAAAACCAAGACACTATGAGGAAGCTATTGTAGGAGAAAGTGCTCAGAACCAAAGGAGAGACAGAACTGCCTTTAAATAGTTTTTTGTGCAAGCAGAGCTGTGTCATCAGAAAAGCTGCTGGAAAATAAGGCTTTTATGGGTTCTCTGTTTTCTTCTAAGAAAGGTTACTTCCAGCTTGTCCTGTTACATAGAGAGTGACCTGCTCACACTAGTCCCCCCACACCTGTGGGAGCAGAGAGGCTCCCTGGGGTCGGCAAGCACTGGGATGTGTGTTCCTCTCACAGCACACGGGCATCTTCTGCGGGTTCCTTTTCTGACTCTGGCTGTGGTGGTGCCCCATGTGTGCCTGTGTGGGGTCCGGAGTCATGGATTGTGTGGGGGCAGGTGTGTCCTTCTTCAATTCTGGGTCACGACGGCGTCAGGGAGGCACCTCCTCTGTGGGGTTGATCTTTGCGTGTCCCACAAAATGGCAAACAGTAGCTATGACCACATCACTCACCCCAGTAAATACTCAGCCCCATAGAAGGGAGATCCTGGACCATGTGTGTGGGAGGAGAGATGCAGGAGGATGAGGGGAACCGCATGTACTTAGGAGTCACTGTGATGTGACTTAGGAGTCGTGATGTAGGGAGAAATGAGGGGGGTTTCAGGGAGGATCCTATGAGGATTCACTGTGCATGAGACTCACGTTCGAGCTTCTGCCAATAGAGAAAGTTCAATGGGATTCATGGAGCAGCCCCATAACGAGGGCCAGGCTCAGGGCACCCCCAGGATGGGCCACCGCAGCCTGAAGGAGGCTGGACGGGGATACAGAGCAGGTAGAAGTCCTGTGTGCTCACGCGGGGGAGGACGCGCAGTCCAAGCACTGTCCAGTTCCACGCGCCAAGAGGTAGCTCTCCGCGCAGTGGTCGGGGCACGTGTCCAGGCCCGCACCCCCAAAGCAATCGTGAAACCAACGCTACACGTGTCCAGGCGCGCGTTCAGGGAGCTAAGGCGAGAGGAAGGACAAGCATCCAGGTCTGGGCCGGGAGCTGTCGCGAGAACAGAGGTAAACGTCCAAGTCCTGTCTTGGCAGCTGTCGCGAGAGCAGAGGTGGTGCCTGGTCCCGGCCGCGGCGCACAGCAGCTCCCGCACGAGGAGCCGCCGCGAGAGGCCAAGAGCGCCGGGAGCCACGGTGCTCGTCGCGGCCTCTGTATCTGCCGGGAGAGTATTTCTTATTTCCAAGAGCTCTCAATTTATCAGGAAGAGAGAGCAGAGAGGAGGAAACGAACAAAGAGGTATGAATCTCATCTTGAGGGGAAGAGAGTGGGTCAGTCGTGACTGGGGGCGCTCCTGAGGTGACTCTGAGCAGGTGGAGCCAGGAGGCTGAGCCTGAAGCACGAGACCGTTGACGTGGCGGGAAGAGGGGCGACTAGGAGCTGGGAGGTGAGGCCAGGACGGCTTTCCCGCTTTGAGCGGAAGGAATGCCGCCGCTCTGGTGGGAAAAGGAGCGAGGGCGGCCGTGGGGTTAGAAACACCCGAGGTGCCCGAAGTCAGTTTCCTCCTCACATTGCCGCAGGTGCTCCGTGGCAAGGGGAATGTTCATCTTTCAAACACCAACTCATAGTTTCCTTGGTAGTTTCTCCTTCTTTTCTGGTCCTTATTTCTTTTGTTTTCACTGTGTTTTCCCTTATTTCCATGTATCTGCTAACCTTTGCCTTAGTATTGGGTGGGTGGTTTGGTTTTGTTTGGTTTGGGGGTGGGGTTTTTTTTTGGTATTTTATGTGATTTTTGTTTGTTTGTTTTTTAGTTCTTTGTGGTATAAAGTTATGTTGATTATTAGAACCTTTTTTTCTTAATCTCATTTGTTGTTAAACCATCCCTCTTAGAACAAAGCCTGTGCTGACTCCGGTGACCTTCGGTTTGCTGTTTCCACTCACACTTGCATCTCAAGGTATGTTATTTCCATTTGGATTTCTTCTTTGACTACAGTTTGTTCTGGAGTGGTTGTTCATCTCCACGTATCTGTGAATATTCCGGCTCTTATGCTGTTATTGGCATCTTATTTCATATACTTACTGTGGGAAAAGAAACTTAATGTGATTTCAGTGTTAAATCTGTTAAGACTTGTTTGGGGGACTTCCCTGGCACTCCAGTGATTAGGACCTCACCTTCCAAAGCAAGGTGTAGGAGTTCCATCCCTGGTCAGGGGTCTAACATTTTACATGTCTCAGGGCCAAAATCAAGACATTTAAAAAAAAAAAAAGCAGTATTATAACACATTCAATAAAGACTTAAAAAAAAAAAAAAAGACCTGCTTGAGTCCTAACATGTGATGTGTTCTGTGGTCTTGAGAAGAATGTATATTTTTCTGCTCTTGGATAGGTTGATCTGGTTATGTCCATAAAGTTCAACTGTTCTAATATGTAGCCAACTCCAACATTTTCATGGTGATTTTTTGTCTGATGAAAGTGGGAGTATTGCAGTCCCCACTATGATTATGTTTCTCGCTTTAGATATGATAATGTTTGCTTTATTGTTTAGATGCTCTGAGGTGAGTGAGAGCTTATATAGGAGGCTTATCTTGTGCACCAGCATGATGATGACTATTGCAATCTTAATAGACTACAACATAGTATAAATATAATATTCATATGCACTGGGAAAACAAAAAATTGTGTGACCCACTATATTGTGACATTGACTTTATTGCTATGGTTTGGAACCAAACACAACTCCTCTGAATTATGTCTGTATTTCTGCTGTGAACCTCACAATTTCTTTCCTTTGGGCTTAATTCGTTCTTCTTTTATAGTTCCTTGAGGTGTAAAGCTATTTTGTTTGAGACTTTTCTTCCTTTTTCATATAGACATTTATCGCTATCAACTTAGCTCTTAATCTGCTTCCCATAAGTTTTGTTATCTTGTATTTCCATTGTCATTTTCTGAAGATGTTTTATTTTTGATTTTTCATTTCATCAATGTAGTTTAATCTTCACACATTAATGAATTATCCCATTGGCTTTAATAATTTGTAGTTTCATATCATTGTGGTTGAAAAAAGATGCTTGAAATGATTTCAGTCTTAAATATGTTAAGACGCATGGAGAATGGACCATGTGCACTTAATATATTTTCTGTTGCTGATGGATGGTGTGTCTGTTAAGTTCATGTGGTCTCATGTATAGTTTGAGTTCAGTGATTCCTTATTGATTTTCTATATGATTAATCTATTGCTGAGACTATGAAATTAATGTCCATATTATTACTGTGTGGTTGTATATTTTTCCCCTTGATTTATGTAAATAAGTCTTTAATATATTGAGGTGCTCCTATGTTGGGCTTACAAATATTTACAGTTGTTCTATTTTATTAATGAATGGATACTTTCATTATTATATAATGACTTCCTTTGTCTGTTGTTACAGTTTTTGCCCTTTAGTCTATTTTTGTCTGAGATGGCTACAGTTACCCCTACTTCCTTTTGGTTTCTACCTGCATGGACTATCTTTTTCCATCCCTTCTCTGTAGGTCAGTGTGTGACTATGAAAACTTCAATTCTGCATAACATGGTCCTGTGGGACTCCAGTAGGCTGAGTACCCTTCACTGTTGGGGTGGGTGATTAGAGGGTCCACCCCTTCGGGGGCAGCCACAGAGGTTGGGACATGAGATGTGTGTGGACAAGTTCCTTCCAGGCACAAGCTGAAGGCTTGGTTTTATTTTTCAAATCAAACCAGAGGGAGAATGTGGAAGCAGTGGCCACTTGTTCTTTCAGTCTCCTGAGAGCCTCCCAGTCAGCCACTCAATGCAGTGCTTAAATGCCAGATCTTCAGGCAGTAGCTGGTAGAGAGTACAGTCAAACTTCGGCAGGGTAATGGGTGTTAAAGCCTATTCACGCTGCACTGACTCTGGGGATGTGGCTGTGGTGGATGCTAGCAGGTCATTTCACAGCTACTTTTTTATTTTCTTAGCCCTTTGAGGCTCCACAGGGCCCATCCACATTGGCTACTAGAGCTAAGTGATTTGAGGGAGCTAATATGTGGTTCAGGTCCTTACTTCTCAGAGAACCAAGTAGTTGAGTGTTTCATTGTGATTGGAATGCACTGTGCTACAGGTGGGGTTCATGGTGAGCAGGTGTCCCAGACTTTCCCACCTGTTTTGACGTGGGTGTTTGCAAAGTCATCTAATGTGCACAAGCCATTCAGTGATTTCCTGGAGTTCTCTCAAAGGAATTGATCCATGTGTAAATATATTCACTGTGTCCATGGGAGGAGCAAGCCTTCTGTGTTGCCATCTTGGTGAAATCACTCAACACGTTCTTGCAATAAGTGGGATGATCATGAATCCTAAAGTGGTAGAGTACATCCTTATCTCTGTCTTCTGTCACTCATATACCTGATACATATCATTTAACACTTATGATGGGTCAGCAAATGTTGTTGAACAAGACAGACATGGTTCTTGAGTTCATGGACCTTACATGCAGGTGGAGAATAGGATATACAAGTAAATAGGAGTAAATAAAAAATTATAATGGTGAAACTTATAACTAATGTCGAGTGTATGTTCTCCAGGTAAAACTGATTATCTGGCATATGAGAGTGTCATTTTTCTCAAGAGAAGTAAAGAGTGAAAATCCCTTCCTAGTGTTGGTTATGTAAGAAGACTGCTGATGTCATCACCTGCACAGCTTCCTTTCTGCTCCAGGACACTCTGAAATCCTCTCCATGTCTTTTCGGAAAGATGTCCTAAGAACTGCAAGCCAGGCAGCTCTGAACACCACCTATCTCTTACAGATGGGAGTTGGGTCTCTGGTCAATGTCATCCTTTTCTTCCAAAACATCTTTCCAGTCTTGTTTGGACACAAGCAGAGACCCACAGACACGATTCTCACCCACATGGCCCTGGCCAATCTCTTGGTTCTTCTCTCCTCTGGGATTCCCCACACAATGACAGCTTTTGTTTCAAGTAAGCCCCTGTCCAGTCTTGGGTGTAAGCTTGTATATTACATACACAGAGTGGCTCGCAGCGCCACCCTGTGCTCCACCTGTGTCCTGAGCACCTATCAGTCCTTCACTCTCATCCCTAGAAGTGAAGGGAGGTCATTGCTCAGAAGAGCCCACAGGGTCACAGATTCTTCCTGCTGGATTTGCTGGTTATTCAGTGCCTTAGTGAATATCTACATACCTGTGAACATCACTGGTCCACAGGACACGCACAACTATTCTGATACTCAAGGCAGGTGGTTCTGCACGTCCTTGGGTCATAAATCAGGCTTTACCTTCTTGTGGTCTGTCTCAGATGCCATATTTATTAGCCTCATGATCTGGTCCAGTGGCTCCATGGTGCTTCTTCTGCACAGACACCACCAGAAAATGAAGTATATTCATACCCGCACTGGACACCACAGATGCCCCCCAGAGACCAGAGCTACCCACACGATCCTGATGCTGGTGGTCACCTTTGTCATCTTCTATGTGCTGAATTCTGTTTTTGCTTTTTGTATTAGTGCTTTTCACGATTTTCGTCTATGGTTGCTACAGACCTCTAGTGTCTTAGTTTCATGTTTTCCCACTGTTTCTCCCTTCCTCTTGCTCCTTAGGGATCCGAGAGCACCTAGATTCTGCTCCTGAATTATTAAAATGTATTGTTAAAGTGCAAAGTGTATAGTAGACAGCTTTGATAATGAGAGTGACTCCATTCTGTAACTATTTCCTCAGTAATAATGTTTCTCCAGTATAATTAGTATATAACATAATGTCAGTTCCAGTTGTGCAGCATGATAAATGGGTATTTATATGTATTGCAAGATGATCACCACAGTGTCTAATTGATAGGAAGCCTGCACACCCTAAACCTGTGCTCTGCAACAAGAGAAGCCACCACAATGAGACACCTGCGCACGGCAACTAGAGAGTAGCCTCCATCACAGCAACTACACAAAACCCAAGCATAGCAACAGAGACCCAGTGCCGCCAAAAATAAAATAAATAAATAAATAATTTTTAAAAGAAAGAAATTTATCATTAAAAAAATACAAACTCCTTTTGAGGAAATCATTTCCTTGATGGCTAGTTCAGCTCGCTAAAAGAAACCTTTCTTCAGGAGTTTTTGCAGATTATTTTTTCCATATGTTGCAGCTAATACCTGATATACATTGACACATAATCTAATGTTTGTCTAGATAAATATTACTGTAGGGTGGATAGAAATTTTTATTTCCTGGATGAAGATAATAAATACAGAAAATGGAGGTGTTCTTCTGCATTACCGTATACCTTTATTTCACTTGTGTTTTCCAGTATGTTGTAGTGTTAATACAGAAAATAAATGTTGTTTCATATGGGTTGCTTCTTCTTTCAGCCTGAATTTTCTTTATGTGATTGACCATCAATAAATTTGGTTGATTGAATGGATTAAGTAACATGAAGGAGGGAGTGAAAACTGTCTATATTTGTCACTTGAGTGTTTATTATTCATCATTGAAAATCAGAAACTTGGGTCTTAGTTTTCAGTTTTTCCTGTTTTTCCTCTTTTTTTTGGCCTTTTATTTGGATAGTCTAGTGTTTTGTTTTTTGCATTCCATTTGAAAAGTATATAGTGTTATGGTATGACTACTTTTTTATTGGTTTGATTTTTGTAGCCATTGTATGAGTTCCTAAAGTGTTATATTCTGCTTAGAATCACTGTTGACCATTTTACAGAATACATAGGAATTTCTTAGACTATACAGTTCCACACATTTGTAATGTTTTATGGTACTGCTTTTATAAATGCTTATTCTCTATACATAGAATTACCCACAGTTAATGCTATGATTTTTGCTGTGATAAGATAGTTGTCTCTAATGCAACAAGTCTGGTAATACCAAGTGTTGAAAGGATATGAATCAAGAGGATTTCTTTTTTTCTCTCTTTTTTATTTTGTTTTTTAATTATAGTTGACATGCAATGTTATATTTGTTTCTGGTGTGCAGCATACTGATTCCACATTTATTTACGTTATAAGTTGATCGCCGCAACTCC
This sequence comes from Ovis canadensis, assembly GCF_042477335.2. Lineage (NCBI taxonomy): Eukaryota > Metazoa > Chordata > Mammalia > Artiodactyla > Bovidae > Ovis > Ovis canadensis. The sequence goes on from NC_091258.1 coordinate 76,331,366, forward strand.
CGTTACCACTCCTCCCTGTGCACAGTGCTGACTGTATTCCTTATGTTACAGCTCAGTGACTTATGTATGTCATAACTGGAGGTTTGTGCCTTGATCTGTCTCATCTGTTCATCTGTTTCATCCAACCTCCAACTTCCTCCTTCCTGATGTTATGCCCTAAGTCTGAGTCCCCAAAACTGAGAGAATGAGACATCCACAGCAATGCAAAGGCACAAAGGGGTTTTATTGCTAGCTCGAGCTAGGGCTCAGGTCTCATCCAGCACAGTGGAGTCTTGAGGAGAGCCCCGAGCGCTGAATCACATCTACTTTTATATAGACGGTTCTTTGTTCCTGTAACAGCATAGCTGATTGACTAAACCGTAGGCACGCGCGGGACTTTTAAACCTCACATCTCTATCCGGATTGGCTCCGGTCGAGCTACACTGCCTGCAGGAATTCCCAGTGCCTCAGCTTTCCTAGAGACTAAACCTCAGGCCTCGCCTGCCCCTTAGAGCCTGTCCTGGCTCCAGTTTGGTCCTAACACTGGAAAACCACCAGAGTATCTGCCTCTATGAGTCTGATCTTGTTTATTTTGTTTTCTTTTGTAAATGCCCCATGTAAGTGAAGTTACGATATTTGTCTTTCTTTGACTTATTTCACTTAGCATAATAGGTCTAGGTTCCTCCATGTTGTTGCAGATGGCAAATTTTCATTCTTTTTCTGGCCAAGTCATATTCCTTTGTATACCACATCTTCCTTATACATTCATCTGTTGATAGATACTTAGATTGTTTCCATTTCTTAGCTATTGTAAATAATGCTTCAATGAACATTAAGGTGTTTGTCCATATCTTTCTGAATTAGTGTTTTTGTTTTTTGGGAAAATATCCAGGATTGGAATTGCTGGATTGTATGGCAGTTCCATATCTAATTTTTTGAGGAATCTCTATTCTGCTTTTCACAGTGACCACACCGGTTTAAATTCCCACCAACGGTGCACACGGGTTGCCTTTTCCCCACATCCTCACCAACGCTTGTTATTTGTTGTCTATTTAATAATAGCTTTTCTGACAAATGTGAGGTGATATCTTATTGTGGTTTTGACTTGCATTTTCCTGATGACTAGTGATGTTGAGCACTCTTTATTACTGCTTTGTAATATTCCATTCATTACTTATTCTAGTGGTGATGGGTATTTGAATTTTTTCTGGCTTTTTACCATTGTGAGACATGCTGTGATGAACTTTCTTACACATGTGTTCTGATGAATATGTATAAGAGTTTCTCTTGGTTATACAGCTGATCTGCCGTTGCCGGGAGCCAGCGTCATGGCAAAGGTCATGAGGAAGAAAGCCTGACAAAATGCAAGGGCGTGATCAGGCTTCAGGGGGAACCCCTGAAATTTCCTGAGCATCCACCCCCAAAACCAGAGTCTGCCTGCCGTACTACATTATGCTTTTCATCCACTCTTCTAACATTAACAGGGGATCTATCCCCCCACCACCTTTTTCTGGGAAAAGTTAATAAGTCTCCTGGACATAATACGACTGTTTCAATCCAAAAACCCCTCTGATGGCTTTCTAGCCTACCTACAGGACTCTTACAGCTGCACATGTGATTGTTTACAGTCTCCCAACCGCCAGAGGCACAGGAAGCTTAAAACATCCTAGGAATGCTGTTGAGCCAATACTTGCTGCCAAATTTTCATATCTTTTATTTGTTGATATAGTTGGTATATAGAAAAAACAAGTTAGATCTTTGAGTTAAGTACCTTCTTTGTTATCACCCACTGCACCTTTGTTCTATAGAGATGTAACTTTAGTGCTTTAAGGAGATGCAGATTAAAGAAAAACACTTCAGGGGAAACGAGATTAGCATTCATTAAGGAAGAGAGCCAAAAAGTGTTAACAAGCCTCTTGGCCAGAAGATAATGTAAATCACCTGAGACCTTTTGTATACAAAAAGATATACAGAAAGGGTCAGGACTGCTGCCCCTGCTTGGCTCTGTATCTTCCATTATGTAAAATTTAGGGTATATAAACACCTTTTGAATAATAAAGTTGGAGGGGTTTTTGCACAGGCCTGGCCTCCGCCGAGTTGATTCTTTCTCTTGCTCCCTCTCCCTCCCTCTCTTTTTCAGGCTGATCCCTTGGAACACGGAGGCTCACCTGCCAGGGTCCAGCCCCGGTGGATCCAAGGTAATTCGAAGGGGAGACGGAGTAGGCGTCCTAGGAAAAAACTTATTCAATTACAGATATATAGAGAGATTAGAAACGGATAGTGTAGTAGGAAAATTAGTGGAGAAAAAGAGGCTGAATAACTTGGTTTACGTGGAATACCAATCACCACCTACATAGGCCATAGGCGTCTTTCCGTTCTCCCAAAGGAGAGGAGACACTGAGGCCTCCCCGGTCAGATCTTAGAAGCCCAGGCAGAATTAGCAGGCTTGGTGAGTACCCATGTACCAGATGGGAATTCAGCCAGAAGGGGAGAGAACAACACGGGGAAATCAGTCTTTCCAGAAACTGATCCCATTTCTTTATTTTTCAGGTTTGCTTATATACTTTTTGTTACACACAGGGATGAATACAGAGTCATGCAGGGGTCAACAGACCTGACCCTTGTCAAAATCAGGTGCTTCATATAAAATTATACAAAGGTCTTAGGGGTATTACATCATCTTCTGGCCGTGAGGCCTGCTGACATTTTATGGCCCTTTCTGATAACGGTCAGTCAACCAGAAAACTTGTTTTTTCCAGGGGTGATGTTTTCTTAAACCAAGTACCACCCTCCAAATAAAGTTGCATTCCTATAGGGTGAGGGTGTAGTGGGTTACAATCAAGAAAGGAATTTACTTAGTCTAAGGTTTAACATGATTAATCTTAAAGGTTAATACTTATTTCTCCTATATGCTAGTTATATTCATTATAAGGGCAAGGAATACGGAGATTTAGCAGCAAATGTTGGCTCAACAAATGAAAACCCTTCACCAGTATTCCCCTTAAGATCTATTTAGTCTTGAGATAGTGATAAAGTTACATTTTTACATAGCAAGGACACAGTGATTTATAACAAACTACAGTGATCTATAACAAAAGAGAAAATTCATTAACTCAAAAAGTCTAGTATTGCTAACATCAAAAATTCCTATATTTCCTTTTCTATATTCCAAATACATTGATTAATATATTCCCAGGTGCCTAAGGATATGGAGGCCTGGCAGCGATCATTGACTCAACAATGAGAAAAGCCCTATGCTAATTAAGACTTTCAAAATACTCCAGACTCTCTGTGCTGTTTATGGTTGAGAGGTAGTAAACAATCATGTGTTTGGCAGGAGTATGGATAATCCTGTCACACAAGCTAGTTTGCCAGCAGAGAGGTTTGACCTGAGACACCCTTGTCACACCTAGGGCAGGGAATTAGCAGTAATTATTGGCACAATAAATAAAAAACCCTTCACCAATATAATTCCTAATCAATCCACTATACTATACTAATAATTTTCTAACTTTTCAAGAGTCTGCATATAAAAAGTTTAAAGCATCTCGTATCTCTCACGGTTGGGAGGCTGTAAACAATCACATGTGGCCGGACGAACCCGCTCAGGCAGGCTAGAGAACCTTCAGAGGAGTTTGTAAGTTGAAACACTCTTGTCACGCCCAGGAATTTTTATTAACTGGAGCTGCAAGTTAACTCCTTCTCCGAGAGAAATGGTGATGGGGGAGAGCCCCCCGTAAAGTCAGAGGTATAGGTGAGAGCATAAAACAGACTCTGGTTTTGGGGGTAGCTGCTCGGGAACAGGGGCTTTCCTGAGGCTGGATCCTGCCTTTGCGTATGCCGAGCCTCCTTCCTCATGACTTTTGCCAAGGGCGGAGTTCCTCACGCTGGCTCCCAGCACTCACCAAGTCTACTTACTTGGGCTTCTGAGACCCACGTGAGAGGGAGCCCAAGGCGGGGCACCCTCCAATATTTAAGCGGGCGCCTGTGGCCCAACGTAGACGGTGCAAGTTCCTTGTCTGGAACTTTATTGGTTTTCCATGTAAACCAAGTTAATCAGCCTCTTTTCTCCACTCATTTTCCTACTACACTATTTTTTCCTAATCTAATCTTATATTTCTAATTAAATAAATATCCTTGCCGACTCCGTCCACCCTTCGAATTACCCTGGATCCACCAGGGCTGGACCCCGGCATGCCATGAAGAATATGAATGTTCATGTGACAAAATAATATCACGTTATTTTTCAGAGTTGAAGAAGGTTTCGCAGGCAGTATGAGGTGCTGCATTTCCCCTGCTGACTTATCCAGCCCCTCGTACTGGGCCAGGTGTTCTGCCACAGCCAGGTGGGCTCAGCTGAGAGGTAGAAGATCTGAGTCTGACCAGCAGCACCCAGTGGAAACAGACGTTGGTCCATAGAGGTTGATTATGATTATAAATTTACATGTAGCCACATTAAAGTAAGTGTCAATTATTTTACAGTGTCAATTATTTTAATATCATAACTATTACCATTTCAAGTTGTAATCAGTTCTGAATAGTTCTTGACAAGATGGTTTAAAATCTCTGTCTTAATACTTTCTTGAAATTGAATGTGTGTGTTACACCTACAGCCCCTCTCAGTTCAGATGAGCCCATTTAAGGAGCTCAGTAGCCACACGGGACTGGAGCTTTCACACTGGACAGCCCAGATCTGGAAACTTTCACCAGCTCTGCTAGAAGTCTGGTGGTGAACCACATCCTTCATGTAACCAGCATTTCATATCTCAAGCCAGGACCATGAGTATTATTTCTGCTTGCATCTTCATTACCTAGTACTAGGGATGGCACACAGTAGGGTCACAGTAACTCTAAGTGTTTAAATATGTGGGGGCAGGTTCCAAGGATGAATAATCATTCAACACATTAAATCATTATCATGCATATTTTCTGCAGACAGGAACTACAGTTGAACACTTTAAAGAGGCAGTGGCCGTCTTATCTGCCTGCCTTCTCTCCTCAAACCCATGTACCTGAACTGTGGACAAGTCCGCTGGTCATAGTGCATCAACTCACTGCAGAAGGAGCCCAGTGGGGACGATTAACTGTACCACTTCTGCTCTGTGGGCTTCAGAAGGATGAACTCAGGACTGTTTCCCAGCTGAGGGAACTGGTCCCCAAGAACCAATTATAAATTGATAGTTGCTATGATCAATTTAAAGTATTCTAATGTCCCCTCTCTATTTTTTCTAATCAGTAATAGTTTTTAACCCACAAAACTGGAGATCCCAATGCAATTGTTCTTCCTAGAGTTTCTACCCTCAGACTCTACACACTGAGCCCCCATCAACCCAAGGACAGAGTGTATGTTTTCCTGCCCCATGTCTTGTTCCCAAGGTGTTTCTTTCCATCGTGAGTCTCTGCTCCCATAAGCTTTGATCCCTTCTATTCACTGTCCGAGTCTTCAGTCTTTGAGGCGGTGATGCCCCCGGTTTTCTCACCTCTTTTACAGATCCAAGAATTTTTCCTCTGTTCAGTGTTTTTTCTTGTTGTTAGAACAGAGTGGTGACTTTCAAGCTCCATGCATGAAAAACCAGCAACCAGAAGTCCATGACTGATTTCTTAAGTTATATTGGGTAGAGTAATTCTGATGATACATGAGTTCTCCAATGTTGACAGCTAATTCAGTTGCAGCCATATTAAAATTAGTTGGACAGTCTTATAACCTGAGTGATATTTTTGCATTTTATTTTCTTAAATTAATACATTTTTACAATAGGCGGGATAATCATGAGTTCTGTAGGTGGTAGACTATATCCTTGACTCTATCTCCCGTCGCATATTCCTATACTCAGTACGTATTATTTAACGTCTGTCAGAGATCAACCATGTTGCTGAACAAGACAGACATGATTCCCAAGTCATGGGAGACCAATATAAATACAAAACAGTAAAGGTGAATAACACAGCTGTTATGTGCTTGTTCTTCGAGTTGAGCCCCTCCTTGTAGAGTATAAAAGTATCTGCTTTCTTGGGAGAAAGAAGAGTAAGAATTCTATTTTATTTTGAGAATCCTTTTCCAGTGTAGGTTCTGTAAGAAGACTGCTGATGTTTTCATTAGCACAGCCTCTTTTCTGCTCCAGGACACTCTGGCGTCCTCTCCATGTCTTTTCACAAAGATGCCCTGACAATCCCAGGGGACATGGTTCTGAAAACACTCTTGCAGTTACAGACGGTGGTTGGGGCCCTGGTCAATGTCATCCTTTTCCTCTACAGCGTCTCTCCAGGCTTGCTTGGCCACAAGAAGGTATCCACATACGTGATTCTCACCCACATGGCCGTGGCCAGTCTCCTGGTTCTTCTCGCTCTTGGCGTCCTCCACACAATGGCAGCTTTTTGTCAGAGAACCCCTATCTAGTCTTGGATGTAAACTCTGTATTACTTGTGGAGAGCGGCTCTCAGCACCGCCCTGTGCTCCACCTGCGTCCTGAGCACCTGTCAGTCCTTCACGCTCACCCCCAGGAGAGCGGAGCGGGTGGTGCTCAGAGGAAGGGCCCCCAGGGTCGCTGGTCCTTCCTGCTGCACCTGCTGGATGCTCAGTCTCTTAATGTACGTCATTGTTCCTCTGAAAACCGCTGCTCCACAGAACGCACACAACTATACTCCTGCTGACGGCTCTGTCTACTTGTGGTTCATCTCTGATGCTGTGTGTTCTTGGCCTCCTGGTCCAGTCCAGTGGCTCCATGGTGCTTCTGCACAGGCACCGCCAGAGCATGCAGTATATTCACATCCCTCACTGGACACCACAGATGCCCCCCGGAGACCAGATCTGCCCACACCATCCTGATGCTGGTGGTCACCTTTGTCATCGTTTACATACTGAATTCCATTTTTTCTTTTTACATCACTTCCTTCTCAAATATTCATCTGTGGTTGATACCGCTCATATTTTGGTTTCATGTTTCCCTACTTCAAGCCCCTTTCTGCCTATCCTTAGGGATCCTAGATTTCCTAGACTCTGCTCTCATGTTGTTAGAAGTCACGGCTGAAGTGCAAATGTGTAGAAGATAGCTTCATCAATAGCTGAGATCACTCTATTCTGTGACTCTTTACTCAGTGCCATTTTTATTGAGATAATTAACATAAAATGTTATAGTAGTTTTAGTTGTACAATATAATGATTCTATACCTGTATATGTTGCGAAATATCACCTCAGTAAGAACAAATTTGCTGTATCCATACACAGTCACAAAAATTATTTTTCCTGTAATGAGGACTTTAAAGGTTTACTCTCTTAGCAAATTTAAAACCATGCAAAAAATAAATAAATAATAAAACCATGTAATACAGTATTATTATCTCTAGTCACTATATTGTATATTATATCCCTGTGACTTATTTTACAACTGAACATTTGTACTTTTTGATGTTTACAGTAAGTACCAAATTTTTACATAAAATCCAACGAACATGGAAGATCAGTTTAATAAGGTGCTGCACTGGTATATTTGATAGTCCACCCATCAAATTATATCAGCTTGAAAAGGATACTTCAGATTTTTGAGGAAACCAATTTCTCCCTCAGTCCATCCAACTGTCTGGAATAAATCTCCTTTATAAAGAAATATTTAAAGTATTTCCACAAATTTTATCTCAGTGTTACTGTGAATAATACCTGAAATACACTGGCACATAATCCAGTGTTGGTCCAGATAAATATTATTCCAGGATGGGCAGAGACTTTATTTCAGTGGAGAAGATTGTTTAAAAACTGGGAAAAGGAGAAGATGTTGTTCTGTAATACCTTGAATCTTTGTTTAACTCATGTTTCTCCAGTCAGCTAAAGTCTTACACAGAAAATCAGTGTTCCTCAGTGGATTGCTTCACCTTGAAAGCTGCATGTTCTTTACATGGTTGAGTCTCAGTAACCTGGTTGATTGGATGGATGAAGTCATATGAGAGGAGTAAAAACTGCCGTCTTTTATATTTGTCACTTAAATGTGTAGTTTTCATCTAGTCTCGGTTGTCTATCTGTTCTCTCAGGTTTTTACTCTGTTTTTCCTTCCCCCCTTGTTTTGTGACAGACTGTTGTTTTTAATATACCATTAAAATTGTTTAAATGTTTTATTTTTTTAATAACTCAGCATTTTCTTTTTTAATTTAAATATATTTATGTTAATTGGAGGCTAATTACTTTACAATAGTGTATTGGCTTTGCCATACATTGACATGAATCCGTCACGGGTGTACATGTGCTCCCCATCCTGAACCCCCCTCCCACCTCCCTCCTACCATCCCTCTGGGTCATCCCAGTGCACCAGCCCTGAGCTTTAAAATTAGAGGATAACTACTTAACAATATTATGATTTTTTTTGCCATACATCCACATGAATCGGCCATAGGTATACATACGTCCCCTCCTCCTGAACCCCGCCCCCAAACCTGCCTCCCCATCCCACCCCTCTAGGTTGTCACAGAGCACCAGCTTGGGGTTCCCTGCGTCTTACATCACACTCCCCCCGGCTGTTTCACATGCGGTGATGCATATGTTTCACTGCTCCTCTCTCACAGCGTCCCACCGTCTCCTCCCCCACTGTGTCCGTAAGCCTCTTCTCTGTGTCTGTGTCTCCACTGCTGCCCTGCAAGTCGGTTCATCAGAGCCATCTTTCTGGATTCCTCGGTGATGGTGGTTTTCTCGCTGAGTTGTGTCCAACTCTTTTGACCCCGACAGAGGAGCCTGACAGGCTACAGTCCATGGGACTCTTGAGGCAAGAATACTGGAGTGGGTTGCCATTTCCTTCTCCAATATTCCATATATATACATTAATATATGATATCTGTCTTTCTCTTTCTGACTTACTTCACTCTGTAAGCTTCATCCACCTCATTAGAACTGACTCAAATGCATTCCTTTTTATAGCTGAGTAATATTCCACTGTGAATATGTACCATAACTACCTTATCCATTCATCTGTTGATGGACACCTAGGTTGCTTCCGTGTCCTAGAACTGGTCTTTAGTTACTTTACAACGTCGTGTTGGTCTCTGCTGCACAGAAGTGAATCAGCTGTACATATATCTCCTCTATTTTAGATTTTCTTCCCATTTAGGTCACCACAGAGCACTGACAGAGTTTCCTGAACTATACAGTAGGTTTTCAGTAGTTATCTACTTTACACATAACAGCGGATATACGTCAACCCCAGTCTCCCAGTTCATCCCACCCCCCTTTCCCCTCTTTGGTGTCCATATACTTGTTCTCTATATCTGTGTCTCTAATTTTAGAGGTGTATTTAAAATAAATAACTAATAGGACCTACTGTATAGCACAGGGAACTCTGCTCAATATTCTGTAAAAACCTAAATGGGAAAAGAATTTGAAAAAGAATAGAAAAAATAATAAAAATGAGTTCATATTGAGTTAGTGAATGAGAGGAAACTAAACCATATTCAGGGCTTCACCAGTGGCTCAGCGGTCAAGAATTCGCCTGTAAGGCAAAAGCCTCAGGTTCGGTCCCTGGGTCGGGAAGATCCCCTGGGAGAGGAAATGGCAGCCCACTCCAGTGTTCTTGCCTGGAAGATCCCATGGACAGAGGAGCCTGGCGGGCCACAGTCCGTGGGGTCGCCAAGAGTCGGACACGACTGTCGTGGCTGTGCGCACATGCGTGCAGGCCTCATCATTCTGAAACCTCCTTTTTCACTTAGCAGTCTATCAGGGATATCTTTCCACTTTAATGCATGAATCTTTCTCACCTTTCTAAGGCAATAATTTATTTTGATAGTGTTAAGGTGTAAGTACCTTCTGTTGCTTGTGGTAGCCATTGTATATGGGTTCCCAAAGTACAGTCTGACCCGACTGCTTTCAACCCTTTCAAAGAACATGTAAAAACTTTTAAATATTATAATTCTACAGAAATGCTTTCTGCTATTTTTTACTGTTTTCACCGAAGAATACAGATTCTTTCTAATGGAAGTTTTGAGAAACCAGGGTGCACTACTGGCTTTGCACACTGCCGAGACTGTGTCATTGCTCTGGGGCCTCTCAGCACAAACAGCTCATAATTCGGTTTCATGAACATACTCACACATGCAGATAGACCTAGCTACACTCAACACATACACATTTTTTTTATCCAAGTATAGTTGGTTTACAGTCTCGTGTTAGCTACTATGTTTAGAGTGGATAACCAATGGGAACCTCTTGGATGGCACATGGAACTCTGCTCAATGTCACATGGCAGCCTGTATGGGAAGGGAGTTTGGGGGAGAATGGACACATGTATATGTATGGCTTAATCCCTTCACTGTTCACCTGAAACTATCAGATTTACCCCAATACAAAATGTTTTGGTGTTGAGAAAAATAAAAAGATGCAATATTGCGTTAGCTTCAGCTGTACAAAAAAATAATTCAGTTATATTTAGAATGGAAAAGTCAGGATTTAAACATAGATACATATAATATTAATGAGTAAATGTAGAAAGAATGGTGTAGGTAGAACGTGCTTGGAAACCACCATAGGAAAAACATACAGTTGTTTTCTAGCTTTTAAAAATTCTCTGGTGTTTTCTTGTAACTGGATTCAACAGATCACTCTACTTCGGCCCCTAAGCTAGTTTTGGTGGAGTTCATTTCAGTCCTGAGTCATGCCATCCAAAGGCTGAGCCAGTTTCTGCACTTTCCCATCTCTAGAGAACATGCCGTGTTGGTCCAGCTAAGGACAGGTGCTGGTTCTGCAGCATCCCCATGTGGCCGTGACAGATGGGTCTGTCTTGGTTCCACACACCATTTTACTGGAACCAGAAGCACTGAAGTTCCTCTTCCTTCTTGCACTAGCACTCCTTCAGAGCACACAGCAGAAGTGGTGTGAGAGAGAGAGGGTGTGCGTGTTGGGAAGCACAGTGGAGAGGCTGACTGAGCCCACGAGTAAGATGGTGAGGGGGTGTGTGAGAGAGAGGGAGTGTGCGTTTCTCTCTGAAGAAGAGAAAATAGGAGACAGAGGAGAAACGGTTCTGAGAAGCTTGTGTGGGTGTGTGCATAATCGTGTCCGACTGTTTGCGACCCCACAGACTGTAGCCCACCAGGCTCCTCTGCCTATGGGATTCTCCAGGCAAGAATACTGGAGCGGGTTGCCATTTTCTCCTTCAGGGGATCTTCCCGACCCAGGGATTAAACCTGCATCTCTGGCATCTTCTGCATCGACGGGTATATTCTTTACCAGTAGCACCACCTGGGAAACCCTTTAAGAAGCTTAATTCCTTTATTTCATAATCTCGTGTGACCCGGGAAGAGCAGCTGCAAGTGTGTGGATCCCAGCCTTTTCCATCGTTTCCAGCCTCCTCCTGCCTCACCAGCAACACTAGCCCTGATTCTCCATCCTGGAGCTCTGGCACCATCTGCTGGGCCAGATGCCCTACACCGCAAGGGAAGACACCTTCCGCTTCTCCCAGTCCCTGGGCTAGCCACGTGGAGCTGCCTACATCTAAGTTCACGCAGAGTAAGATTAAAATTCTGCTCCTCATTTGCCCTAGACTCATTCCAGGTGCTCCGTAGTGACATATTTCTGTACAACACAACATTTTCATCACCTCACAAAGTTCTCCTCCACCCAATACCAGATACAGTTAATTGTCTGTAACAGAAAAGAGGGTGCCCAACTATGCATCCATCCTACTCTCTCTCTTTCTCACACACACATGCACACACATACACATGTGAACACAAGAGACCCGGAACTCTTCTGCATCAGCAGCAGGATGGGAATCCCCTTGTTTGGAATCATCTTTCCCGCTACAGCCCCTGAAGACAAAGATGCTCAGGGCAGAGCCACACAGACATGTGCACACCCCTCCTCTCCACATCAGTCTGCTCCAGAGCTGCCAGCTTCGTACTGTGAATACCCAGGTCCCCAGAAGATGTTTGCTATTCAAACAGTGAGATTAAGAGAGAGAATGGAGTAGGTACAGCTCGGATGTAGGAGTCAGAGCAGGGACCCAACCACATACCATACGGTGCTTTTTTAACATTCTGTCTTACACACGCTCTCAAATAATTGTCATTTTTCTCTATAATGTTTGGAGTTAATGATGGTTGATTCAACTTACCTTTTCTGCTGGAGTAAGAAGATTTGAAGCTGCCGATTGGAACATTCTAGAAGGCAGCACATAAGTGATTCAGCCACAGTCGTATCATGAGCTTCTCCTCTCATTCCCCTTTGAGTGTATGGTGGTAACTGCTGCAGGGTTCCCCCCCCCCCCCCGATAAATGCCTCAGAGTTGTATCTCTTAACACTAACACCAAACTGTCCCTAGCCAAGATATAATTATCACTTAAATTCTCCAGTGGAGGGACGTCCCTGGTGGTCCTGTGGATAAGACTCTGAGATTGCAATGCAGAGGGTGTGGGTTCGATCCCTGGTCACGGGACTAAGATCCCACATGCCACATGGCACAGCCAAAAAGTAAAAATTCTCCAGTGGAAAAAACTGCTGGATCTGCTCAAGGTAGATGATGCTTAAAAGTAGGCAAGGAGCTTGAGGTATGGGTGGGTGAGTGGGTGATTACCCTGTTGTCTACAGTTTGTATGCTTGAAAACATCCATTAAGGGAGGGGATATGTGTATCCTTGTGGCTGACTCATTTTGCTGTTCAATAGAAACTAACACAACATTGTAAGGCAACTATACTCCAGTAAAAATAAAGTTTAAAATAAATAATTGTATTTAAAGGAGAAATTTTTAACAGTACTCTTGGAAATTCTAATCATATTCAAACAAGAAAAAAAAAATAACATGGCCGAAACAAAGAATTAGCCCTAGCATGAGAACAAAAGCATGGAAACATACTCAATATGAAACGAAAGACAGCTGGAAGAACAGTTTCTCAGTGAAAAGCCTGAGGAGTGTGGGATTGTCCCAGGGGCTGGAGGCGCCATGAACTCTCAGATAGGGTGGGTTGTGGGCACTGGAATTCTCACAAAGTACAACGAACTAGTTCTTGGGAGCAAACTTTTACACAGAGACTCAGATAGTAAATATTTTTAGGTTCATAGGCCATATGGTCTCTGTCACAACTGCTTAATGCTACGTTTGTAGGTGGCAGCCACCTTAGACAATACGTAGACAGAGGTGGCTGCTTTCCAATGGGTGCATGCTTAGTCCCTTCTTCAGTCGTGTCCGACTCTTGGTGACCCTATAGACTCTAGCCCACCAAGCTCCTCTGTGCATGGGATTCTCCAGGCAAGAATACTAGAGTAGGCTACCATGCCCTCCTCCAGAGGATCTTCCCAACCCAGGGATGGAACCTCTGCCTCTCATGTCTCCTGCATTGGCAGGTGGGTTCCTTACCACTAGTGCCACCTGTGAAGCCCCTCAGCATTCCAATAAAACACAACAAAACTTCCCAATAAAATTCACCGTTTACCTGTGCCATCATGTTGACATTATGGATACAAAGGATTTTGAGGTTGAAAAGATGGCCTAAAATGGGGGATTTTACAGATGAAAAAGACCTAGGGATATAATTAGAAAGAAGCATGGAATTTAAGGTCCTTGAAAACAGACTCCTGATCCATTGGTGACACGGTATTTTGGAGACATGATAAAGCACTGAGGAACCAGCCCAAATGGAAATAATGAAATCCCTGATGCACCTTCAATGGTCCCTTTAACACCTGATTTAACTTTGAACTAAAATTTTCCACGGGAAATACAGAAAACTTTGTTCTGACAGCTATTTGGATATCATTTGTTGTTGTTATTCAGTTGCTCGGTCGTGTCTGACTCTTTGCAACCTCATGGGCTATAGCAGCCCAGGCTCCTGTGTCCTCCACTGTCTGCTGGAGTTACCTCAAACTCATGTCTGTTGAGTTGGTGATGCCATCCAACCATCTCATCCCATGTCATCCCCTTCTCCTCCTGCCCTCAATCTTTCCTAGCATCAGGGTCTTTTCAAATGAGTCAGCTCTTCCCCTCAGGTGGCCAAAGTATCGGAGTTTCAGCTTCAGCATCAGTCCTTCCCATGGATATTCAGGGTGAATTTCCTTCAGCATTAACAATATTTGTTTCCTATTAGATTAAAAATAGCACCTTCAAGATACAATTATCTCTTGTGTGTGTGTTAAATCTCTGTATGACTGGAGGATAAAGAAACCTGAAGTGAAGTGAAGTCGCTCAGTCATGTCCGACTCTTTGTGACACCATGGACTGTAGCCTACCAGGCTTCTCAGTCTATGGGATTTTCCAGGCAAGAGTACTGGAGTGGGGTGCCATTTCCAGAATTAAATCACAACCTGATTGGATTAGCAAAGAATGGGCGTGAGATGGGAGAAGCAATCTCTTATAAAAGCCCCTGGAGGTGGCTCTCACTGCAGAACTGAGCTGTGAGAGGGGGCAAGCAGCTGGACCTGGCTGAGTAGAGGTAAGTCTGTCTTAGGAGCGTTCATTCTTACATTTCTGTTCTACAGAAGGCAGGGATTTGGAAATGTATTAGAACTGGAGTGTTACCTGAGGCACGGTGTGTGCACTTGGAGAAACAAGGAGCTCCAGGAGAATAGGCAGAACTCAAATGTTCAGTATCCAGGCTGGAGAAGTAATAAAGTCTTCATTGTTCAGTCATTCGGTTGTGTCCAACTCTTTGCAGCCCCATGCCAGCCCTCCCTGTCCTTCACTGTCTCGCGGAGTTTCCTCAAACTCATGTCCATTGAGTCGGTGATGCCATCCAACCATCTCATCCTCTGTCATCCTCTTCTCCCGCCTTCAATCTTTCCAGCATCACGGTCTTTCCCCATGAGCTGGCTCTTGGCATCAGGTGGCCAAAGTACTGGAGCTTCAGCATCAGTCCTTCCAATGAATATTCAGGGTTGATTTCCTTTAGGGTTGACTGGTTTGATCTTCATTATCCTGAGTCTAATCAGAGCTTGGTAGACTCTGTGAGATGAAGTTTCAACCACAGACTGGTTCCACCTCTCAAGTTCCTCTGTGAGTTTTTGCCACATGCAGTTTGGACAGGTGGAGAGTCCAGGGTGACCCACATGTGTGAGTCTAAGTTCATTTTCCAGTACGCACATTAACAAAGGAGGAGCAGATAAATCTAGCCAGTGTTAAAAGGCAAAGTGTAATCATTGCAACATCATTTTTTAATCTTTTTGGGTTTTTTATGTTAAAAGACAAATTGCTCTTTATTGCATTGACATTAGCATCCCTATTAGTCTTATTTTTTTATTGAAGAATAGCTGATTTTCAATATGTTACTTTGAGGTGCAGCACAGTGATTCAGTATTTTTGCAAAGTATTCTCTATTATAAGTTATCACAGGGTAATGGGTGTACATCCCTGGTGCTATCCAGTATGGTCCTTGTTTATCCATTTTACGTATAGTAATTTCTGTCTGTTACTCTGTAGCACTGCCCTCCACCCAGCCTCCCCTCTGGTCACCACACATTTGTTCTCCATATCCGTGAGCGTGTTGCTGCTTTTCACATGTGCTCATTTGTATTGTTTTTCACTGTCCACATAACAGTGACATCATGCAGTGTGTCTCTCTCTGATTGACTTCACTGTGCGTAATATCCTCCACGCAGCTAAAAGAAAATTCAAATTGCAGAGATTTATATTCTCTATCAGGCTTCCTTGGTGGCTCAGAAGCAAAGGACCCACCTGCCAACGCAGGAGACTCGGGTTGGATCACCCTGTTAGGAAGATCCCCTGGAAAAGGAAATGGCAACCCACTCCAATATTGTTAACCTGGAGAATCCCATGGACAGAGAAGCCTGGTGGGCTGCAATTCATGGGGTCGCAAAAGAATCAGACATGACTGAAGTCATATTCTCTATAAGACAAAAATTCTGGAGAAAAAAGTGCCCCAGGGACTAGTATCCATTCAGCTCATGGAAATTGCCGTCTCATGCACGTTTCCCCAGAGAGGACCCATGGCTGAACACTTCTTTAAAGCGAGTAAATGTGCGGTCTGCCTGACGTACCTGGACAACTCCAGGTACTTGAAATGTGGCTTTGGCTGGTGCTTCCGCTGCCTGGATTCGCTGCAGAGGGCGCCCGGCGCGGAGGGCTTGCTGTGCCGCAACTGTTTGGTGGTCTCCCAGAAGACTGACCTCAGGAGCGCGCTGCAGCTCAGAGCACTAGTGTGCAAGGTCAAGGCCTCGAGCCCCAGCTGAGAGCCGTCCCCCAGATGAGCCCAAGGATCCGCAAGTTCTGAGGTGAGGCGTCTGTGTACCACACTCCGACCAACAATCACCCCGGGCAAAGCACCTTTTCAACAGCGCTCAGCTAGCTAAGGCCTCGCTGAGGGCCTCACTAAATTCTGCCACCTGAAATGTTTATTCTTTCCAACCAGCAAGTGTTCTCCTCCATTAGGTGTAGATAAGAGCTATCTGTAGATTTTTATTTTTTAAGCAATGATAACATTTAGGCTATGCCTTAGTCCTGTGTGGCCTTCCCAGGTGGCACTAGTCATAAAGAATCCGCCTGCCAATGAAGGAGATGCCCAGGAGGCAGCTTCCATCCCAGGGTGGGGAAGATCCCCTGGAGGGATGGAATGGCGACCCCCTCCAGCATTCTTGCCTGGAGAATCCCGTGGACAGAGGATCCTCGTGGGCTACAGTCCACAGGATCATCAAGAGTCCAACATGATTGAGCAACGGAGCACCTCCCACAGGATGTGGCAAAGCCCCAGGTGACTCTATGCACAGCATGAGTGGACAGGGCATACCGAGGGCACAAACACCCGGCCAAAGGGAAAGGAGCGTGTGCTGTGTGACCAGAGGTCTCATTCCTGTCTCCTGCACTCCCGCCCTGGCTGGGACCTAAGGTGCCTGATTCCGGCTCAGGACTGCTAGAGAAGGGGAATGACCACGGCTCAGCTGCGTCTCCTGGGTTAGCTCCGAATGCCAGGGCTGACCTCCCCAGCTATGCAGAGAGTGCCCAGGCTCCTTTCACCCGCTCTGCCCACTCCCTCCTCCTGTGAGGGGTCCTATCATCCGTGGGCTGTGATGACTGTGCTCTGGTGCCCCTTCAAACCCGCGTGTCATCAGGAAAGCAGCCAGCTGCTCAGCTCCTTGAGTGTGCTTCCACCTGCTCCGTGCACACCCGTCTTTATGATGGGGACCTGGAAAACCTTCGCATGTTCTCTCCAACAATCAGAAAGTCTCAGCATCTCCCAAAGAGCCATGTGAGGAGAGAGCCAAGCGGAGTTGTAGGCCTTTGCGGCAGAGGGTTTATTTCTGAGTCTTCTGTGGCCCCATCCTGTGGCCCCATCAAAAGCAGAGACATTACTTTGCCAACAAAGGTCCATCTAGTCAAGGCTATGGTTTTTCCAGTGGTCATGAATAGATGTGAGAGTTGGACTATAAAGAAAGCTGAGCACAAAAGAATTGATGCTTTTGAACTGTGGTGTTGGAGAAGACTCCTAAGAGTCCCTTGGACTGCAAGGAGATCTAACCAGTCCATCCTAAAGGAGATCAGTCCTGGGTGTTCATTGGAAGGACTGATGCTGAAGCTGAAACTGCAGTCCTTCGACCACCTGATACGCAGAGCTGACCCATTTGAAAAGACCCTGATGCTGGGAAAGATTGAGGGCAGGAGGAGAAGGGGACGGCAGAGGATGAGGTGGTTGAATGGCATCACTGACTCAATGGACATGGGTTTGGGTGGACTCTGGGAGTTGGTGATACAGGGAGGCCTGGTGTGCTGCAGTCCATGGGGTCATAACGAGTCGGACACGACTGAGCAACTGAACTGAACTGTGGTCCCATCCACACGGTCACATCAGGACAGGCGGGTCGAGGCCCCCTCCTCATCACTTGGTTAGGCGGAGATGTTGCCAGTGCAGCTAGTCCTTCCATCCCCACCCTCTGAGCCTGGCCACATAGAGTTCTGGGTCTGAGTCACTACAGTATCCAAGCCCATCCTTTCCCGTGTCCACGGGAATCCCTTCCTCTGTCTTGACTTCCAGAGTTAACCCCCTCATCCAGAGACCTCTGACACGTCTTCTTAGATTTTCTACAACTCAGAGAATGGGAAGGACTGGAATGCAATTGCTTGTTGTTCATTTACAGAGAAGAAAGATGCAAAAAGAAGAAAAAGATACTTTACTATTCCAACATTATTCTGGGACACGTCAAATCACCACCATTCAGGTGTATATTCAGTGTCTGTATTTTGACAAAGTCTGTCTCAATTGGACAATTTTGAGGGAAATCAATACCCAGGGACTTTTTTTTTTTTTTTTTGGACGCATATCATGTTCTAAACAGAAGAAAAGTCTTGAATCAAATAATCCAGCTAATGCAAAGAGAACATGGGCGTGAATGAGAAAGACCGGTTCCATTTTAATCATTGTTTATACATGAAATTGTATCTCTTTAATCATTCAGTTTATTCGTGGAACTATCTCATCAGGCTCAGGGGAGCGTCGGCAGGAACCCTCTGTCTGCTTGGGTAACAAGTACCGAGTTACGAAGTGAAGTGAGTGAGCCAGGTGACCTCCCAGAGGGCAGGAAGTGCAGTGCCCAGCGTCCCTGCTTGCTGACCTTTCTCCCCGCCGTGGATGTGCCAATGGACGTTGACACGGCCACCAAGCACCTCATCATTTCTGAGGACCTGAGAACTGTCCGCGCGGGTTTACAAGCAGCAGAAGGAGCCGAGACCTGAGAGGTTCACCGCACCACTTGCGTCCTGCGCTCCCCGCGATTCACCTCCGGCGAGGTGGAGGCGGGTCCGGCCGAGGGGACCTGGGCGTCGGCCGCGAGACAGTGCGCAGGCTAGGGGAGACGCGGCCGACTGCTGGCGCGGCTTCTGGGCCGTGAGTTTGAGAGATGGAGCCGTGTTCTCCGCCTGCACCGAGCCTTCCTGCACCGCGCTCAGGGTGAGCCCCGGCTGCACCGAGCGGGGGTCTTCCTGAATGTCGGGATCGGTTCCTTCTACCACGTTGGCGAGGGGTCCCATATCTTTACATTCACTCAAGTTCCTGCCGTGGAGCCGCTGTGTCCGTTTTTATCTGCATCGCATCCGAGCCGGGACGACCAGAGCTTCCTGAGGATCTACCGTGTGAGTCTGGGCACTGGCGGTCCTCGCCGAATCCGGGGCAAAGCGAGTGACACCGACCGCCGAGGCGCGGGAGAGAACTCTCGTGTGCGCGTGGCTGTGTCGGGACGTCCCCGTTTGCTGCCCGCGTGGCGCAAAAGCGCAGGTGAGAATTACGGAACAGTTCATGAATCACTAACACAAATTGCATGAGAGAAGCTTACATTTCCAGAAGTAATATTGTGGTTTCCGGACTTATTTGCTTCAATTATTGTTGTTTTTTTTTTTTTCAGATCAATTTCCAAATGTTTTCTTTTAATTTTCTGCAAGCGTAACCGAGTGTGTGATGGAGGTTCTTTATATTATGGAACAAGTCGTGTTTCCAGATTAAAAATGTGTGCCTGCAGTCAGTTTCATTCAACAGCTGAAAACCACACATTCGTTTCAAGAGCACATTGAACTATGCCGCATTGCGTTTCTACTGCACGTTGCTGAGCCTTCTGATCCCAGCAGGACCCACCTGGCCATGAGAGGAGGCCTGGCAGGACCTGAGAGGTTGATAAAGTCAATGAGGGAAAGTCACCATTGTGTATATAATGTGAAGCTGTGATGATAAAATGAAGAAGACCCTGCCAGGGTCAGCTTACTTCTCTCAGGACAGAGTTCTCTGTCCAGTGCCCCTAAATGGACACACGCTGCCCGGCACTGAGCTGACCTCAAGAATATTTGCTGAATTAACAAATGCCTCCATACTGCAGACCTTGTCTCTCAAATCTGTCTTTTGGAGAAATCGGAGACATGAAGAAGAAATTCCGTAATGTGGACCCACCTCAAGTCCACTAGTTTTGCCTGTGGCCTCCACGTGCCCCCACTGCCACTCAGCTCCCCTGCAAGGGGATTTTTTTGAATATGGTTCCTACTTCCTCCTTATTTACATCCCATGTCCTTAATCCCATCAAATGTTGACTTATTTCTAGAATAAGTGAGATTTTATTAAGGATGGGGGCTTCCCTGATAGCTCAGCTGGTGAAGAAACTGCCTGCAACACAGGAGACAGAGGCTCAGTCCCGGGATCAGGAAGATCCCCTGGAGGAGGGCATGGCAACCCGCTCCAGTGTTCTTGCCTGGAGAATCCAAGGGACAGAGGAGCCTGGCAGGCTACAGTCCATGGGGTCGCGAGTTGGACACAAGTGAGCGACTGAGCACAAGCTATAATCAATTTTTAAAAGTTCTTGAAAAGGTAGTTTACTGTCTCTCTTTCTTAACAGATGCTTGACGTCCAGTATGTGTTTACAATCAGAGCATCTCTCAGACGAGCCCGTTTCAGGTGCTTAGTAGCCACATGGGACTGGAGCTACCTTAATAGACAGCTAAATCAAGACCCTTCACCAGTTCAGTGAGAAGTCTAATGATGAACCATGTCCTTCATGTAACCAGTATCTCATATCTCAGGACCAGGATCATGAGTGTTTCTGTTTGCACCTTCATTAACTAGTACTAGGGACAGCACACAGTAGGTTCATTGTGTTTAAATGTGTGGGCAGATTCTGAGGATGAATAATCAGTCCACACATTAAATCATATGCATAATTAAATCCTGCATATTTTCAGCAGACATGTACCACAGTTAAACACTTAAAAGAGGCAGTGGCTGTCTTATCTGCCTGTCTTCTCTCCTCAAACCCATGTACCTGAACTGTGGACAAGTCCACTGGCCACAGTGCATCAACTCCCTGCAGAAGGAGCCCAATGGGGACGATTGATTGTGCCCCTTCTGCTCTCTGGGCTCTCAGAAGGATGAACTCAGGGCTGTTTCCCAGCTGAGGGACCTGATACCCAAGATCCAACTATCAGCTGATGATTGCCGTGATCAATTTAAAGTATTCTAAGGCTGTTGTTCAGCCACTAAGTCAAGTTCGACTCTGACCCCATGGACTACAGCATACAGTCTAATGTTACCTCTCTGTTTTTCCTCATCAGTGATATTTCTTAGTCTCTGTCTGAGTCCAGAAATCTTCTTTCCAGCAGTCATGGCCCAGAACACGGGGACAGGCTGGATGTCCAGTAAGAGGCTCAAGGAGGGGGCTCCATGGGTGACTTAGAACCAATGACAAGGTCCTTGCAGAGTCATGTGGATGTGAGGGAGACCTGAGGCTACTGAGGAGGGAAACTCTGGCTTCAAAGGGGGCGTTTTCCAGATTAAACAGACCTGAAGCCATAAATAGAAAGGGCTATGGAACTTCAACTCAGGAGAAAGCCCAGCCTCCAGATCCCATGCTGATGATCAGTGAGAAAACAGTTTGGAAGAGTGAGGCCATGAAGGAAAATGCCCACCGGGAGGCAGTGAAGGGAGCCCGCGTGCTCTGTGAGTGTCCCTCCCCCGGCTATGACTGTCACTGTGAACTTGGGCTCTCCCACAGGGAACACAGAAAACGCTCCTGCCCTCTGCTCAGCTGCTCGCGTGGACCTTCTCAGTAATTGCCAGGAGTTGTCCCTAGTCCCCAGGCGTGGGTGAGGGTGACGCGCCCTGGGGGTAAATCTGGCCCTCACTGGAGACGCCCCAGACTCTCCATGCAGACAGTGTCACCTCCGCTCCAGACGACATGATAATGGCTCCTCTGTGGGGAGAGCGGGCCCAGGGGCCCTGTCCCTATAACTGGGGCCCATCCCAACTGCCACTCCCCTGCACAGAATGTGGCGCCGAGTGCAGGCAGGTGAGTGCTACCCTGTGTTCAGTCTTGGCAGGAAATGGGAGAACAGGCTCTCCAGAATGAGGAGCTCAGAGCTGGCAGGTGGAAGGGGGGAATATGCTGGGGTGTGTGTCTGAGTGGGACCAGAGCCGTGAGTTCACTGTACATCTCCCTCTGAGATTACTTGCACAGTAGCATCTGATTCACCAGGAAGCCCATCAAAGTCAGTCTTGAATTTCTGGGACAGTGTGTGATCTCCAGCATTTCTTCCTAATTTAGAACTCCCTTCTCCTGCTCTCGGTGCCCAGCTGTTCCCGCACATGTCTGCTTTATCCACTAGAGCCCTCAGCGCAGTGATCGTCGCTGATTTTCGATCCTGGTCTGACCATTCCAACTTTCCTGCCATGTCTGTATCTGATGCTCACTCTGTCTCTTCAAACTGTTTGGGTTTGGGGGGTCTGTTGTTTGTTTCTGCCTTTCAGTGCACCTAGGAGCTTGCTCCTGATATCTGGATGCATTATGGTGGGTAAATAGAGCACCTGTTAATAAACCTTTAGTGATGTGGTGAGCTGTGGGGATGACCTCGGAGAGATGGCAGTGAGGGGTTCTGAAAAGCGATCTTCGTTCCCTGCCCAGGAATTGAACCTGGGGCACCTGAATGAAACCAGATGTCCTACCTGCCAGAACACCAGGAGCCTGGGGCTAGAAGCAAAGTGACCTTAGTTCTTTCCCCCATTAGAAAGCAAGAATGTCTCAAGAAGGCAAAAACTGTTTAAAAAAAAAAACAGGTATAAAGTTCATTATTAGAGACACAGCAAAGCATGTGGCGAGCACACGGAGAAGAATTTGTTTAAGACAGAAGTGGGGCAGAGATACACCCAGAGAGAGAAAGGGTGTGGGTGTCCTGAGTGAGGAGCACAGGAAGAGGTGACGGAAGCCCCTCATTTAGGACCATCCTTCCAGGTCTTTGTTTGAGCTTTAGCTTTAGTCCATCAGTCATGTCCAACTCTTTGTGACCCCATGCACTGCAGCCCGCCAGGCTCCTCGGTCCATGCAATTCTCCAGGCAAGGATACAATGGAGTGGTTGCCATTTCCTTCTCCAAGGGATCTTCCCAACCCAGGGATCAAACCCAGGTCTCCTGCATTGCAGGCAGACCCTTTACCATCTGAGCCACCAGGAAGCCTGTGTATAAGTATTACCACCATCTATTTCCAAAACTTCATCATCCAACAACCCCTCTTCCCCTCAGTCAGTGGTAACCTCTGTTCTGCTTTCTGGTTTAATGAATTTGCCTACTCCAGGTAACTTTTATAAGTGGAATTATATACTATTTTTCCACCTGTGCCTGACTTGCTTCGTTAAGCATGTTTTCAAGGTCCATTTGTGTTGTAGCATATATCAAGTATGCTACACATTTCCTTTTCACAGCTGAATACTATTCCTGTGCAATATAGGATGGCATTTTGCCTATCCACTCATCTACTGATGGACCTGGGGCTGTTTCCCCTTACTTGTTACTGTGAACGATGCTGCTGTGAATGGTGGTGTGCACAGACGCCATCTGTTTTCAGAAAGACAGTTTCATTGTGAACACAGCTATGCTCACCTGTTAACATACTGGCCATAGCTGCCTTCCCAGTTGCGTAAACACATGGAGTTGCAGTTGCATCTGGACCTACAAAACCTAAAATACCACTATCTATCCCTTTACAGAAAAAGTCTGCTGATCTTTGGTCTATACGATGGGATTTCACTCAGAGAAAATGGGATTAAACCATAGTGGACTTTTTCTCTTTGAAACAAGGAATGTTTTCTGAGATTACCAAATGATGGTATTTTTACTAGCAAAAAGGACGCTTGTCAGTGGGTCTTTAAAAACTCCCCAGAAACAAACCAACCAAACTTCTGTTGGTCTAAACTCTAGATAATTGCTGTGGTTACTGTATGATTTCATAGTATATACTTAAAATATTGTCTTTATTTGCTGCTGCTGCTGCTATGTCACTTCAGTCATGTCTGACTCTGTGCCACCCCATAGACGGCAGCCCACCAGGCTCCCCCATCCCTAGGATTCTCCAGGCAAGAACACTGGAGTGGGTTGCCATTTCCTCCTCCAATGCATGAAAGTGAAAAGTGAAACTGAAGTCGCTCAGTCGTGTCTGACTCTTCGCGACCCCATGGACTGCAGCCTACCAGGCTCCTCTGTCCATGGGATTTTCCAGGCAAGAGTACTGGAGTGGGGTGCCATTGCCTTCTCTGTTGTCTTTGTTTACCTTTGGCCAATTACCTTGTGTCTTTCTTTTTATTTTTAAATTACTTTACAATATTGCAGTGTTTTTTGCCATACATTCACATGAATCAGCCATGCGTATACATGTGTTCCCCATCCTGAATCCCTCTCCCACCTCCCTCCCCATCCCATCTCTCTGGGTCATCCGAGTGCACCAGCCCTGAGCACCCTGTCTCATGCATCAATCCTGGACTGGCGACATGTTCCATACATGATAATATACATGTTTCAATGCTATTCTCTCAAATCATCCCACCCTCGCCTTCTCCTACAGAATCCAAAAGACTGTTTTATACATCTGTGTCTTTTTTGCTGTCTCGCATATAGGGTTATCGTTACCATCTTTCTAAATTCTATATATATGTGTTAGTACACTGTATTGATGTTTTTCTTTTTGGTTTACTTCACTCTGTATAATAGGTTCTGGTTTCATCCACCTCAGTAGAACTGATTCAAATGCATTCTTTTTAATAGCTGAGTAATATTCTATTGTGTATATATATCACAGCTTTCTTCTCCATTCGTCTGCCAATGGACATCTAGGTTGCTTCCATGTCCTGACTATTATAAACAGTCCTGCGATGAACACTGGGGTACATGTGTCTCTTTCAATTCTGGTTTCCTTGGTGTGTATGCCCAGCAATGGGATTGCTGGGTCATATGGCAGTTCTATTTCCAGTTTTTTTAAGGAATCTCCACACTGTTCTCCATAGTGGCGGTACTAGTTTGCATTCCCACCAACAGTGTAAGAGAGTTCCCTTTTCTCCACACCCTCTCCAGCATTTATTGTTTGTAGATTTTTGGATAGCAGCCATTCTGACCAGTGTGAGATAGTACCTCACTGTGGTTTTTGATTTGCATTTCTCTGATGATGAGTGATGTTGAGCATCTTTTCATGTGTTTGTTAGCCATCTGTATGTCTTCTTTGGAGAACTGTCTGTTTAGTTCTTTGGCCCATTTTTTGATTGGGTCATTTATTTTTCTTGAATTGAGCTTCAGGAGTTGCTTGTATATTTTAGAGATTAATTTTTTGTCAGTTGCTTCGTTTGCTGTTATTTTCTCCCATTCTGAAGGCTGTCTTTTCACTTTGCTTATAGTTTCCTTCGTTGGACAAAAGCTTTTAAGTTTAATTAGGTCCCATTTGTTTATTTTTGCTTTTATTTCCATTACTCTGGGCGGTGGGTCATAGACGATCCTGCTGTGATTTATGTCAGAGAGGGTTTTGCCTATGTTTTCCTCTAGGAGTTTTATAGTTTCTGGTCTTACATTTAGATAGTTAATCCATTTTGAGTTTATTTTTGTATATGGTGTTAGAAAGTGTTCTAGTTTCATTCTTTTACAGTGGTTGACCAGTTTTCCCAGCACCACTTGTTAAAGAGATAATCTTTTCTCCATTGTATATTCTTGCCTTCTTTGTCAAAGATAAGGTGTCCATAGGTGCATGGATTTATCTCTGGGCTTTCTATTTTGTTCCATTGATCTATATTTCTGTCTTGGTGCCACTACCATACTATCTTGATGACTGTAGCTTTGTAGTAGAGCCTGAAGTCAGGGAGGTTGATTCCTCCTGTTCCATTCTTCTTTCTCAAGATTGCTTTGGCTATTCGAGGTTTTTTATATTTCCATACAAATTGTGAAATTATTTGTTCTAGTTCTATGAAAAATACTGTTGGTAGCTTGATAGGGATTACATTGAATCTATAGATTGCTTTGGGTAGTATACTCATTTGCACTATATTGATTCTTCCAATCCATGAACATGGTATATTTCTCCATCTATTTGTGTCATCTTTGATTTCTTTCATCAGTGTTTTATAGTGTTCTATATATAGGTCTTTTGTTTCTTTAGGTAGATATATTCCTAAGTATTTTATTCTTTTTGTTCCTTGTCTCTTTCTTGATACCTGACTGAT
This sequence comes from Ovis canadensis, assembly GCF_042477335.2. NCBI lineage: Eukaryota > Metazoa > Chordata > Mammalia > Artiodactyla > Bovidae > Ovis > Ovis canadensis. The sequence goes on from NC_091258.1 coordinate 76,357,255, forward strand.
CCCTGAACCTTCTCCAAAATGCATGGGCAACATTTTGCTAAGACGGATCCCACCGCAAAGGCCTGGGAGTGCATTTCCACCCTTATTGGGGGAGGCCCTCCTCACTTTTTGGCCCCTGGGAAGCCTTCCTGCTCTTGTACAGTCAGGGAAGTCTTCTTTGACCTCAGGCCTGGGCACAGTATCTCTTTACCCCAGCAGGGCTCAGCTTCTGCCACTAGCTGTGTCCTTGGAGTGTGTGCATGAGAATAAACCTTCAGTTTTACTCCACTCAATAAACACCAGCTGTCCAGCCTGGGGGCCCCTCTATCTCCTTTCTCAGGGAGAAGGAAGGTTCCACCTCCTATGATGAGGTCTCAGTCGATCCCTGAGCCTATGCCTCTGGACTGTGAACCTCCTGTTTCTCGATGTTTTTCTCCCTCTTGGACAGGACAGCACAGCTAGAGTGGGCTAGAGCTGGGGGTTTCCCTTCCCAGGTGAGTCAGGCTGGTTAGGCTGTAGTTAACTAGATGCATATTCAAAAGCAGAGACATTAATTTGCCAACAAAGGTCCGTCTAGTCAAGGCTATGGTTTTTCCAGTAGTCATGTATGGATGTGAGAGTTGGACTGTGAAGAAAGCTGAGCACCGAAGAATTGATGCTTTTGAACTGTGGTGTTAGAGAAGACTCTTGAGAATGAGTCCCTTGGACTGCAAGGAGATCCAACCAGTCCATTCTAAAGGAGATCAGTCCTGGGTGTTCTTTGGAAGGAATGATGCTAAAACTGAAACTCCAGTACTTTGGCCACCTCATGCGAAGAGTTGACTCATTGGAAAAGACTCTGATGCTGGGAGGGATTGGGGGCAGGAGAAGGGGACGACAGAGGATGAGATAGCTGGATGGCATCACGGACTCGATGGACGTGAGTCTGAGTGAACTCCAGGAGTTGGCGATGGACAGGGAGGCCTGGTGTGCTGCAACTCATGGGGACGCAAAGAGTCAGACACAACTGAGCGACTGAACTGAACTACCTTCCCAGGAAAGCAGATTCAGTTAAGAAGAATCCAGTGCTCTGATGTAGTTGAAAATGTTTGCTTTCCTCTCCCAGTAAGGAAGCAGAAGGGGATGGATTACTCTCTGATATCAGCTGAGGCAAATATCACCAGACTCACAGGACTGTGGGATGAGTGGTCCGCCTGGAGATTCTAACTGTCAGACTCCTACACATGGAGGCCCCACCGATCCATCATTATGACGCAGGATTTCCTACCCAGGGCTTCTTCCCAAGGGCTTTCTGCTCAGGAATCTCTGCTCCAGCATGTCTTGATTCCTTCTCTTCCCCTGCTGTCTCTTCCCTAGTGGAGGCAATGATTCCCCTGTCTCTCACCTCGCTTACTGATCCAAGAATTTTCCGTCTATTCGGTGTTTTCCCTGTTTTTAGGACAGAGAGCTGACTCCCAAGCTCCTCACATGAGGAACAAGAAAGTGCAGGTCCACAACTGATTTTTTAAGTCATACTGTGTGTGGTAATTCTGATGAAATGTGAGTGTCCAGTGTGAATAACTGACTCTTCTGCAACTGTGTTTAAATTACTTGTGCGGTCTTAAAGCTCGCTGGCATTGTGCACTTTCCATTTCTTTCTTAATACACGCTTACAAATATGCAGGAATGTCTCTAAGGGGTTAGTGTATCTGCTAGTCCGTCTCCTGTCGCATTGTCCTACACTTAGGACAGATTTTGTAACATCTGTTATGCATCACACCATGTTACTGAACAAGTGATGTGGTTCTTAACTTCATGGACCTTACCTGCTGGTGGAGAATAAGGAAATGCCAAATCAATAGGATTAAATATAATCAGAGTGAAAAGTGTAACCGGTATCATGCATGTGTGCTCCAGGTTGAGCCCCTCCTGTGGAGCATGACCGTGTCTCCCTTCTCAGAAGAGGAGAAAGGAATTCTTTCCCAGTGTTGGTTCTGTGAGACGCCTCCTGATGTCGACACCAGCTCAGCCGCCTTTCCGCTCCTGGCCACTCTGACGTCCTCTCCATGTCTTTTCACAAAGATGCCCTGAGAGACGCAGGGGAGGCGGCTGTGAAAACCATCTTTCTGTTCCAGGTGGTGGTTGGCGCTCTGGGCAATGCCATCCTTTTCTCCCGCAGCATCTCTCCAGTCTTGCTGGGCCACAAGCAGAGACCCACACAGATGGTTCTGCCACATTTGGCCCTGGCCAACCTCCTGGCTCTCCTCTCTCCTGGCATTCCCCACATAATGGCAGCTTTCGTGTCAAGGAAGCCCCTGTCCAGCCTCGGGTGTAAGTTTGTGTATTACATACAGAGGATGGCTCTCAGCACTGCCCTGTGCTCCACCTGCATCCTGAGCACCTATCAGGCCTTCACTCTCCTTCCCAGGAGGGCGGAGTGGGCGATGCTCAGAGGAAGGGCCCCCAAGGTCATTGGCCCTTCCTGCTGCACCTGCTGGATGCTCAGTCTCTTAATGTACATCCCTGTTCCTCTGAAAATCACTGGTCCTCAGGACACACACAACTATACTGATTCCCAAGGCAGTTGGTTCTGCTCAATCTCAGGTACTGTCACAAGTGTTGGCTACTTGTGGTTCATCTCTGATGCTGTGTTTCTTGCCCTCATGGTCTGGTCCAGTGGCTCCATGGTGCTTTTCCTGCACAGACACCGCCAGAGGGTGCAGTATATCCACACCCCCACTGGGCACCACAGAAGCCCCCCGGAGACCAGAGCCACGCACACCATCCTGATGCTGGTGGTCACCTTCATCATTGTTTACATACTGAATTCCACTTTTTCTTTTTATCTGAATGTTCTTGTAGAGTTTCGTCTGTGGTTGATGCAGACTTCTGATGCCTTGGCCTCATGTTTTCCCACTGTTTCCCCCTTTCTGCTGCTCCTGAGGGATCCTAAAACTCCTAGGATCTGCTCTGGAGTCAATAGAATTGATGCTTAATGTGATTGATGCTTAATGTGATTAATATCTAGTAGATGCCTTCAATAATAACTAATTCTCTTCTTTAAGTATTGAGTGGCTATTTTTATTAAAGTATAATAAGTGTGACATTATATCACTTCAGGACTTACAACTTTATGATTGAATATTTGGACACGTTACAGGTGATGAGTTCAATAAGTCTAGTTAACATCTACCCACCTCCACACTGTACTGTACTGACGGAGCTTTTTTCTCGTGGTGAAACTTTGAAGATCGATTCTCTTACCACTTTTCTTCATGTGACACAGTATGCTTAACTACTGAACCGTGCTGTACATTATAAGTCCGTGACTCGCTTACTTTATAACTAAAAGTTGGTACCATTGAAGTCAGCGCTGTGCTATGCTTAGCTGCTCAGTCATGTCCAACTCTGCGACCTCATGGGCTGCAGCTCGTCAGGCTCCTCTGTCCATGGGTATTCTTCAAGCAAGAATACTGGAGTGGGTTTCCATTTCCTCCTCCAGCGATGGAATATTACATAGCCTTAAAAAGAATTAAATAATGCCATTTGCAGCATGATGGATAGACCTCCAGAGCACCATGCTAATTGAGACACACTGCGCAGAGAAAGAAAAGTGCTGTGTGCCAGCTTCTGTGCGTGGATCTGAAGAAGCTGAACTCAGGAACAGAGAGTGAGGTGGTGGTTTCCAGGGGCCGGGAGGTCAGGGGAATGTGGAGATGCTGGTCCAAGGGCACTGAGTTCCAGTTAGAGAATGAGTAAGTTCTGAGGATCTGATGCGCCGCCTGGGGCCAGCCCCCAGCAGTGCTGCACTGTACCCTCGCCATCTACTAGAAAGTCAGTGAGAGGGTACATCTTCCATGCTGTCACCACCGGCTGCAAGAAAAGTTAATTCTCTAGGCGACGGAGGTGTCAACCTCCCTGTGGTAATAATTTCACAGTATATTCCTGTATCAGAGTACCATGCTATACACCTCACACTCACATACTTTCCATGTCAGTGCTATCTCAGCAAAGCTTCCTGAACCAGTCAAGATGCTGGGGCTTCCCCACTGGCCCAGTGGTTAGGACTTTGCCTTCCATCGCAGGGGGCGTGGGTTCCATTCCCGGTTGGGGAGCTAAGATTCCACATGCCTCTCGGACAAAAATGGAAAATGTAAGGACTTTAAAAAGGGTCTACATTGGGGGTGGGGAACTCTTTTAAAAGAAATAAAGGCCCTGTGACGTTCTCAGTGCTTTCTGCTGGGGGACACACCGCGCCTGCCTGTCCCAGCCCTGTCACGGGCGCCTGGCAGGTGTCTCCATGTTACACGGGCCATGGGCCTTGCGATCGGTCAGCGAGTTCTTTGCTGGGAGACGTCCTGAGACTGTCCTAACATGCGGCTGTTCATCACGACTCACCTCAGCTCCCACCACAATGCCCCCCCAAGTCGAAACATAGGCAGTGGTCTCATTTCAGCCTTCAGCGTTCACTGGTAGGAGTCCGTTGAAGGAAGAGACTTCCCTTCACCCATGTGTGCGTGCAATCATTTGTTCTTTCCCTCATTCATTTTTGCTCAGGCCAGATAAACTCCTAAAGCAGAGGGGCCCAGCAGCCTCTGAAAGTGTGAGGAGAGGCACGGACCCTGAAGGGCTCTTTGTTTGTATTTGGAGGATAATTGCTTTACAATGTTGTGGTGGCTTCTGCCATACATCGACAGGAATCAGGCACAGGTATACACATGTCCCCTCCCTCCCACCTCCCACCCCTTAGGGAGCACTGGGTTGAGCTCGCGTGTCTTACGTCAAACTCCCACTGGCTCTGTTTTACATACATTAATGTGCATGTTTCAATGCTATTCTCTCAAATCATCCTACTCTCACCTTGCCCTGCTGTGTCCACAAGCCTGTTCTCTCCATCTGCCTCTCTATTCCTGCCATCCAAATAGGTTCATCAGTTCCATCTTTCTAGATTCCATATTTATCTGTTAATTTATGATGCTTGTCTCTTTCTGACTCACTTCACTCTGTGTAATAGGCTCTAGGTTCAACCACTTCACTAGAAGTGACTCAATGTGCTCCTTTTATCGCTGAGTAACATTCCATTACATACACACACACACACACACACACATATATATATACACCACAACCTCTTTATTCATTCACCTCTCGATGGACATACAGGGCTCTTAAAGCTCACTCTGAGTCCAGTGCAGGAGAGGAGCGACGTGTTGAGCAGAGGCTGAAGTGTTCAGAATCCTGGTTGTCAATCGGTTTTCATCCATTGCTTGTCCTGTGTCCTCTGGGGTGGATTACCACAGCCCACACTGAGCCTCCTGGGGGCCTAGCCAGCACCCAACAAACATCTGTAGCACTGGGTTGAATTAAGCAAGGTGGCAGTTGGTTTCATCCCCAAGTCACGTAGCAGAGTCACCTTGCTTGCTTAAAAAAACAAGCACTTTTCTAACTCAATCTACACAAATATTATGATAATCAATAACTTGTTACTGGGCTTCCCTGGTGGCTCAGTGGTAAAGAACCTGCCTACCAATGCAGGAGACACAGGTTCAATCCCTGGGCTGGGAAGATCCCCTGGAGAAGGAAATGGCAACCCACTCCAGTGTCCTTGCCTGGGAAATCCCATGGACAGAGGGGCTTGATGGGCTACAGTCCATGTGGTCACAAAAGAGTCAAATACAACTGACCAACTAAACAACATAAACATGAGTTAGTCATGATTCCTCCAATTAAAAACTGAACCCTAAGGCTTATCCTACCCTTCCCCTCTTCTGTGCTTATAAATATTCCACCAACAGTGGGAAACCTGGACCATGTCCACCTCAGTCTATGTATCATCTGCTCAAAGGTGGCTTAGATGCTTATTAACCCAGTGCCTAACCACCCTGCCGATCTTTTGTCTATATTGTTGGATTAGCCGAAAAGGTCATTCGTGTTTTTCCATACATCTTCCAGAAAAACGCAAATGGAATTTTTAGCCAACCCATAACATAACTGAAGAGAAAAAACTAATACCTTCATGTAAGGAGGACAGCTACTATGAATAGGAAGATTTTGTTCCAGTTATAGCCATTTGTGCTGTATATAAGAACATTCACCTACTCAGGGTCCAAGATTGCTGGGAGAAATATCAATAAACTCAGATATACAGATGATACCACCCTTATGGCAGAAAGCAAAGAAAAACTAAAGAGCCTTGATCAAAGTGAAAGAGGAGAGTGAAAATTTGACTTAAAGCTCAACATTCAGAAAACTAAGATCATGGCATCTGGTCCCATCACTTCATTGGAAATAGATGGGGAAACAGTGGAAACAGGGGCAGACTTTATTTTTTGGGGTTCCAAAATCACAGCAAATGATGACTTCAGCCATGAAATTAAAAGATGCTTACTCCTTGGAAGGAAAGTTATGACCAACCTAGATAGCATATTGAAAAGCAGAGACATTACTTTGCCAACAAAGGTCTGTCTAGTCAAGGCTGTGGTTTTTCCAGTAATCATGTATGTGAGAGTTGAACTATAAAGAAAGCTGAGGGCTGAAGAATTGATGCTTTTGAACGGTGGTGTTGGAGAAAACTCTTGAGAGTCCCTTGGACTGCAAGGAGATCCAACCAGTCCATCCTGAAGGAAATAAGTCCTGAATATTCACTGGAGGGACTGATGTTGAGGCTGAAACTCCAATACTTTGGCCATCTGATCCGAAGAACTGACTCGTTGGAAAAGACCCTGATGCTGGGAAAGACTGAAGGCCTGAGGAGTAGGGGATGCCAGAGGATGAGATGGTTGGATGGCATCACCGACTCAATGGACATGGGTTTGGGTGGACTCCAGGAGTTGGTGATGGACAGGGAGACCTGGCATGCTGCAGTTCATGGGGTCGCAAAGAGTCGGACATGACTGAGCGACTGAACTGAGCTGAACTGAACAGTGTCCAAGTAAGTTTCCCCAAGAAATATCTGATTTGGGAAAGAAGTGGAATCACAGAAGTAAAGTGAGCGAGCTATTTGTGCCTTTTCAGGAAACGTGAAGATGCCTACAGTGTGGGCTTTGGAGTCCTTGACCTGAAAAGTGACAGTGGACAGGACCTTGGGAGTGGACAGTTCCTCATCCTAAATGGTGCCTTGAGAAGACTCTGAATTAGCCCTAAAAGAAGAATGAAGACATGAACACAGACCCAGTAGGAAGCAAAAGACAGCAAAAAAGAGCAACTTCTCAGTGGAAAGCGTGTCGGAAGCCCACGGGGATGTGTGGTTGGCCCAGGGCCGGGGAGTTCGGACCATCACGTGGGGTGGGTGTGGGGCAGTAGGAGCGCTGTATACAAGGAGGCGCTTGAGGCAAATCTCCTTAAATGTATGTTTATTTTTTTAATTATGGAAGTATGATGACACATTTACAGGAGACCTGGAAAATACAGAACAAGGTTACATATAGTCCCACTGTATATTACGATTATTTTTAAGTGGATAAATTAAGATTCTTTTATTTGGACTTTCAATATGAAAAATTAATAGAATGAATATACAAAGAAGTAGAAAGATAGAGTAGATCCAAAGAGCACTGTGAACCAATTCCACATAATTAAGATTTGCACAATTGCACTCATCTCATATGCTAGTAAAGTCATGCTCAAAATTCTCCAAGCCAGGCTTCAGCAATACGTGAACCGTGAACTCCCTGATGTTCAAGCTGGTTTTAGAAAAGGCAGAGGAACCAGAGATCAAATGGTCAACATCTGCTGGATCATGGAAAAAGCAAGAGAGTTCCAGAAAAACATCTATTTCTGCTTTATTGACTATGCCAAAGCCTTTGACTGTGTGGATCAAAATAAACTGTGGAAAATTCTGAAAGAGATGGGAATATCAGACCACCTAACCTGCCTCTTGAGAAATCTGTATGCAGGTCAGGAGCGACAGTTAAAACTGGACATGGAACAAAAGACTGGTTCCAAATAGGAAAAGGAGTATGTCAAGTCTGCATGTTGTCACCCTGCTTATTTAACTTCTATGCAGAGTACATCAAGAGAAACACTGGACTGGAAGAAACACAAGCTGGAATCAAGATTGCAGGGAAAAATATCAATAACCTCAGATATGCAGATGACACCACCCTTATGGCAGAAAGTGAAGAGGAGCTAAAAAGCCTCTTGATGAAAGTGAAAGAGGAGAGCGAAAAAGTTGGCCTAAAGCTCAACATTCAGAAAATGAAGATCATGGCATCTGGTCCCATCACTTCATGGGAAATAGATGGGGAAAGAGTGGAAACAGTGTCAGACTTTATTTTGGGGGGCTCCAAAATCACTGCAGATGGTGATTGCAGCCATGAAATTAAAAGACGCTTACGCCTTGGAAGAAAAGTTATGACCAACCTAGACGGTATATTCAAAAGCAGAGACATTACTTTGCCAACTAAGATCCGTCTAGTCAAGGCTATGGTTTCTCCTGTGGTCATGTATGGATGTGAGAGTTGGACTGTGAAGAAGGCTGAGTGCCGAAGTATTGATGCATTTGAACTGTGGTGTTGGAGAAGACTTTTGAGACTCCCTTGGACTACAAGGAGATCCAACCAGTCCATTCTGAAGGAGATCAGCCCTGGGATTTCTTTGGAAGGAATGATGCTAAAGCTGAAGCTCCAGTACTTTGGCCACCTCATGCAAAGATTTGACTCATTAGAAAAGACTCTGATGCTGGGAGGTATTGGGGGCAGGAGGAGAAGGGAACGACAGAGGATGAGATGGCTGGATGGCATCACGGACTCGATGGACGTGAATCTGAGTGAACTCTGGGAGTTGGTGATGGACAGGGAGGCCTGGCATGCTGCGATTCATGGGGTCGCAAAGAGTCGGACACGACTGAGCGACTGAACTGAATTGAACATAATTTTCACACGGCAACAGGGTACAAATTCAATTCAAGTTTCCATAGACTGTAAACTAGGAGACACTAGAATATATCCTGGCACATAAAAGAAGGTGCCACAATTTCATGGTCTAAAGGTACTGACATCATACAGTCTGTTCTCTTGCCACTTGGAATTATGTTAGAAATCAATGTCAAAAGATACTTGGAAACAACCCACATGTTTGCTGGGGGAAATTGAGGGCAGGAGGAGAAGGGGGTTACAGAGGATGAGGTGGTTGAATGGCATCAGTGACTCAGCGGGCATGGGTTTGAGCAAATTCCAGGAGATGGTGAAGGACAGGGATGCCTGCTGTGCTGCAGTCCTGGGGTCACAGAGAGTCAGAGACGCCTGAGTGACGGACGACAGCACCCGTTTTCAAGGGCAGTGTGACACTCACCCAGAGAGATCTTCAGCTTGGCCATCAAAAGCCCCGTGAGGCAGATTTTTATGAAGCCTCAGCGAGTAGATGTTTTAGAGTCACGGGCTGTGCGGTCTCTGCCACACCTATTAAGGCCACCTTTGCAGGTAGACGCTGCCCACAGACAATGTGAAAACAGGCGTAACTGCGTCCCTACGAAGCGCTCGAGTAACTGTCCCCATAAAAGGCATCGTCCTCCCGTGGAGGCCTGGGGGCATTAGGGATCCCCAGCATTTTGAGGTGGGAAAGAGGGCTTCAAAATGGGCTGCTTTCCAGATTAGAAAAAGAGCTCTGGCCGTACAGAGCAGGAACCATGGGTGAAGCAGTGAAGTCACTGGAGCCAGACTCCTGACCGGGATGGAGCTCAGAGCTGTGACGAGATGACGCCGCCCCAGGAGCACGCCCAGGAGAAAGCACAGGAAGGAAGTGACTGGTGCACCTTCGCTTTGTCCCTTTAATGCCCGAGTATGCTTCCTCAGCGTTGATTTCCCACAGAGGACACAGAAGTGTTTTCACCTGTGGTCTGGCTGTTGCGTTAGGATCTTTAATTGCTTAATCACCCTAGAGGGGGGATGAGCAGCACTGGGGATAAAACCGGCTCCTCACGGGACACGCGCCACGCTCTCCGTGCAGACAGCGGGGCCGACAAAGCCACTGCGGGGGTGGTGGCATCTGTGGGGACAGCGGGTCTGGGGGCCCTGCCCCTGTAACTGTAGACTCACCAGCCCCTGGCCCACCCTGGCCGACAGATCCATGCCCAGAGCTCTGGAGCCAGGTCCCGGCAGGTGTGCGCTGCCTCGTGTTCAGTCTCAGGGCGGGAAACAGACAGGACAGAGGAAGTCTCGGGGAGAGGACCGTGGAGCTGTGTCTGGGCACCGACCTTGGGCAGGACACGTGCTGAGCCTGCCTCACCCTGCGTGTCCACACCGGGGCTCCGGCTGGACGAGGGGGCGGCTTAGGGAGCTGAGAGGGGGTTTTCAGTGCGGTCCTCAGAGGATTTAGTGTAAGCGAGCTTCAACTCAGGACTTCTGCTGAGAAAGAAGGTTTTAAAACGAGATTCACTGCGGTTATAGTAAAACCTAGCACTCTGGAGTTCCAGGGAGTCTGCAGGGAATAATAATTCAGAGGAGAGCTCAGACAGATGAATGTCTGCATCTCCTCCATCTGCTGTGGGAGATGCTGGGGAAGAGCCAGAGGGGAGGCCCCCCGGGTGCAGACGCTGAGGGCAGAGCATCTATGAGGGGAAGAGAGCAGTGCCCATCCTCCCACGGCTCTCAGGGGACAGGGGACAGAGGAGGAAGAGAAACAACAGTGTGTGTGTTGTTATGAGACTAAGAGCGAGGCTTGGTGGTGGCGACTGAGGATGGCCAGCAGGTGTGGATGACCAGGTGAAACCAGCTGCCTGGAGTCTGAGGAGCAGGAGGCAAGTGAAGTGCTGGGCGAGGCAGTTCTAGGAGGAGGGGGAACAGGAGTTGCTGTGATGAAGCCAACACACATTTCTTGCTTTTTTTTAAGCAAAGTAAATTCAGCTGGACTTAGAAAAAGGCTGTGAGGACAGCAGAGCTGCAAAACAGAATGAGTTTCCTGAGCGAGAGCGTCCTCACATTCCTGCCAGGGGTGAGTAACGAAATGACTGTGTTTTTTTCAGAAAACCAACTCTTGGTTTTGTTGACCTTTTCTGTTCTTTCTCTGGTTTCCATTGTGCTCACTTCTGCACTAGTCTTTGTGATTTCCTTCCTCCTGCTAACTTTGGGCTTAGTTTGTTCTTTTTAGTTTTGTGACGTATAAAGTTTGAGATCTTTTGTTTTTTCCTTTTTTTTTGGTTCTTATTACTTGTATTTTAAAATTTTAAGAAACAATCTTCTCTATCAGTAATTAGAAATTACTTACTTCAGTAACTAGAGACAATGCATATAAGTTTATACTGATACCCGCAGAACCTTAATCTTCCTTAGGAAACTTAGCATTGCTGTGGCTTCTTTCTTTCTAAAACGTTTTTCAGAAAATGAATCCCCTTGAAGAATGTTTTATATTATACAGACTAGTTTATGTTATGTTGGAAAGTTACATTTCAAACAAAAATGTTAGTAGTTGAACATAATCCCAGTGTTTGCCGTACTGGTCAGTAGTATCCAGTATACTCCTCTATATAGTTCCAATATCCTGTATATGTTATTCCAGTAGCCAGTATATAGTTTGCTAAAAGTCTCCCTCTTAACTTTTCCATATAAAACTGGTCCCTCAGAACTCACCTAAAAAAACAGGTCGTTATTTTCTCTCTCCCCAGCCACTAGTATCCACCATTTTACGTTAATGTTATCTATATTTGATGACTTATATACCACGTGTGTGGAATTCTAAAGCACTTGTGTGTGTGTGGCGGGTTTATTTCACTGGAATATTGTCTTCGAGTTCTGTCCATGTTGTTCCTACCTTTTAAAGGCTGCATCATATTCCATCGGGCTTTTACACTGTATTTTGTTTATCCATTGGTCAGAAGGTCAACATTTGCGTTGTTTTCACCTCTTCACTGTTGGAAAAGTGCCACTATGGACGTGAGTTTGCAAATGTCTCTTCAGGTCTTTGCTTTCTGTTATTTTGGACATGTCCCTAGTATTTGGATGATCGGTCCTGTGGTGTCTCTAGTTTCGATTTTTTGAGGATCTGCCGCGTGTTTCCCATAGTGATTGCTGCATTTTATAAAGTTAACAACAGTGCACAAGTGTTTGAATGTCTCCTCCTCCAAAGCAGTTGTTATTTTCTGGGTTTTTTCAAGAGTAACTATGCTAATTTGTGGCAGATAATCTTATTTTGGTTTTGTTTTGCATTTAGCTAAAAATTCATCATCTTAAGCACCTTCTCATTTTCTGGTTGCCCATTTGTGTATCCTTTTTAGAGACATGTCTATTTAAAATCATTTGGTCATTTGTTAATCAGGTTGTTTGTCTTTAGTTAAGTTGCAGGAGTTCTTTATATATTTTAGATATATTAATATATTTATTAGCACCTTATCAGATATGTGATTTGCAAGCATTTTCTCCTGCTTTGTAAGTTTATTTCACTCTGTTGGCTGTGTCCTTTTAGCGGTTTTGAGGTTGATGCGGTCTCATTTGGGTTTTTTTGGCTGTGCTGGGTCTTCACTGCTGCATGCACGTACTTGAATATGCTGCCCACACCATTCTGATGCTGATGGTCGCTTCTGTCACCTGCTAATTATGTAATTCTGTTCTTGCTACTTGCATCATCGCTTTAGTGGGATGTCACATATGGTTGGTGCAGGCCTCTTACATTTTGGGCTTCATGTTTTCCTGCCCTTTGCCCCTGGCTGTTGATTTCTAGACACCGTAGAGCTCCTCGTTTCTGCTCTTAAAATTATTTAAATGACTGTTGAGAATCTATTGATATAGTCAGTTTCAATAATAGCCATGTTTACATTGTTCAGTAATAGTTCACTGAATAACAGTTGTTTACATAATACCCACAGTGATCTTTTATTTTTTCATTTTCAGTTGAATTATAATTGTCATAAAATGTTCTGTACATTGATGGTGTACAGTGTGTTGGTTTTATATACTTGTATATTGCAGTGACTACCACCATAGGATTAGTTCAGGGCTTTAGCCCATCAAATAATTATCATTTCTTTTTTTATCGTGGTAACAGTTAAGATCACCAATACACATCACCAACTTCCCACCCCACCCCCAACCCCGGCCTCTGGTAGCCACTGTCTACTCTGTTTTTATGAGTTTGGTGTTTAAGATTTCACATATAAGTAATAATATACTGTACTTTGACTGACTTCACTTAGCTTAATGCCTTTAAGGTCTATCTGTGTTGTCACAGATAATCATGATGATGTGATTATTAATCTAGAGCCAGACATCCTGGAATGTGAAGTCAAGTGGGCCTTAGAAAGCATCACTATGAACAAAGCTAGTGGAGGTGATGGAATTCCAGTTGAGCTGTTTCAAATCCTGAAAGATGATGCTGTGAAAGTGCTACACTCAATATGCCAGCAAGTTTGGAAAACTCAGCAGTGGCCATAGGACTGGAAAAGGTCAGTTTTTATTCCAATTCCAAAGAAAGGCAATGCAAAGAATGCTCAAACTACCGCACAATTGCACTCATCTCACATGCTAGTAAAGTAATGCTCAAAATTCTCCAAGCCAGACTTCAGCAATACATGAACCGTGAACTCCCTGATGTTCAAGCTGGTTTTAGAAAAGGCAGAGGAACCAGAGATCAAATTGCCAACATCTGCTGGATCATGGAAAAAGCAAGAGAGTTCCAGAAAAACATCTATTTCTGCTTTATTGACTATGCCAAAGCCTTTGACTGTGTGGATCACAATAAACTGTGGAAAATTCTGAAAGAGATGGGACTACCAGACCACCTGACCTGCCTCTTGAGAAATCTGTATGCAGGTCAGGAAGCAGCAGTTAGAACTAGACATGGAACAACAGACTGGTTCCAAATAGGAAAAGAAGTACATCAAGGCTGTATATTGTCACCCTGCTTATTTAACTTAAATGCAGAGTACATCATGAGAAACGCTGGACTGGAAGAAACACAAGCTGGAATCAAGATTGCCAGGAGAAATATCAATAACCTCAGATATGCAGATGATACCACCCTTATGGCAGAAAGTGAAGAGAAGCTAAAAAGCCTCTTGATGAAAGTGAAAGTGGAGAGTGAAAAAGTTGGCCTAAAGTTCAACATTCAGAAAACGAAGATCATGGCATCTGGTCCCATCACTTCATGGAAAATAGATGGGGAAACAGTAGAAACAGTGTCAGACTTTATTTTTTGGGGCTCCAAAATCACTGCAGATGGTGACTGCAGCCATGAAATTAAAAGACACTTACTCCTTGGAAGAAAAGTTATGACCAACCTAGATACTATATTCAAAAGCAGAGACATTACTTTGCCGACTAAGGTCCGTCTAGTCAAGGCTATGGTTTTTCCTGTGGTCATGTATGGATGTGAGAGTTGGACTGTGAAGAAGGCTGAGCGCCGAAGAATTGATGCGTTTGAACTGTGGTGTTGGAGAAGACTCTTGAGAGTCCCTTGGACTGCAAGGAGATCCAACCAGTCCATTCTGAAGGAGATCAGCCCTGGGATTTCTTTGGAAGGATGATGCTAAAGCTGAAGCTCCAGTACTTTGGCCACCTCATGCGAAGAGTTAAGTCATTGGAAAAGACTCTGATGCTGGGAGAGATTGGGGGCAGGAGGAGAAGGGGACGACCCAGGATGAGATGGCTGGATGGCATCATGGACTCGATGGACGTGAGTCTGAGTGAACTCCGGGAGTTGGTGATGGACAGGGAGGCCTGGTGTGCTGCGATTCATGGGGTCGCAAAGAGTCGGACACGACTGAGTGACTGAACTGAACTGAACTGATGTCACAAATAGCATGAGTCCCATCTTTCTAATGGCTGGATTATATGTATATGTATGTATTGTATTCTTGCTTGGAGAACTCCATGGACAGAGGAGCCCGGTGAGCTACAGTCCATGGGATCACACAACTGATTAACTACCACTTTCACACTTTCATATACATGCATATATCTCACAGCTTCAGGCCTCTGTTGATGCACACTTAGGTTGTTTCCATATCTTGGCTATTGTGGGTAGTGCTGCAATAAACTTATGAGTGTGGATACCTTTTCAACCTTCCGTTTCCATTTCCTTTGGATATATATCCAGCCTGAAGTAGAATCATACGGTAATTTTATTTATGGAGGAACCACCATATTTCTCACAGCGGCTCTACCAATTTATAGCCCCAATAATATACAAGAGTTTGTACCAATAAACTCATAATATACATTGGTTTATACCAGTAATGTACAAGGGCTTCATTTTTTCACATCGTCACCAACATTTGTGTTCTTTATGAGAGCTGTTCTAACAGGTGTGAAATAATATCTCATTGTGATTTTGTATTTTTTCCTGATCAGTGATGCTGAGCATCTTTTCATGCGCCTGTTGGCCATGTAGATACATCTTTGGAATAGTGTTTTATCTATTTCCTTTGCCCATTTCTTTTATTAGGTTATATTCTCCCACTTCATAGATTCTTTTCATTTTGCTGTTTCCCTTGATGTGCAGAAGTTTTTAACACTGATGTAGTCCCACTTGATTTTTTTTTTCTTTCTGCTTCTGGTGCTTTTGTTTTTGGTGTAATACCTAAAAAATCATTGTCATGACTGATGTCAAAGGGACCTTCTTCCCTATGCTTTCTCAGGATTTTATAGCATCGGGTCGTACACTTACATCTTCAATTCATTTTGAGTTAGTTTTTGTGACCTGTACAACAGGGTTACAATTTCATTTCTCTCCATTTCTTTATTTAGTTTTCCAATACCAGTATGTGGAAGCGATTGGCCTTTCCTCAACAAGCATCTGTCACTCCCTTGTCAAACGTTACTTGGCGGGAGGCGTGTGGATTCGCCTCTGGGGGCTCCGGTTTTGCTTTGGTCCGTGTCCGTTTTTGTGTCAGCACCGCACCACACTCGGTTAATAACTTAGCTTTTGTAGTAATTAACACAGTAAGTGTGGTGCCTCCAGCTGTGTGTCTTTCTCATGATTGCTTGGGCCATTTGAGGTATCTTGTGGTTCTATACAAAATTGGGGGAATTTTTTTTTCTATTTCTGTGAAAGATGCCATTGAAATTTTGTTAAGGATTGCATTGAATCAATAGCTGACTTGTGTAGTATGGACACTTTAATAATGTCTGTTTTCCAATCCATGCTATGGATCCTAAGATGCTATGTCTTCTTCAATTTCCTTCATCAAGGAAGTTTAGTTTTCATCAAGACTTTATCAAGTCTCATAGTTTTCATTTGTAGAGAGCCTTCACTCCTTAGTTCAGTGTATCCCTAAGTATTTTTTTTCAATCAAGGAGGTGGTTTCAGCTGAAGCCTGATCCCACAGGGGCTGTGAAGTGTGGATGGAAACATAGCTAAAAGCAAGGGTGTGTGGACTCTTTTTCAGCGGGACATTGGCTGGGGCCTTGGGGTGGGTCAGAGGGCTCACCCAGCGTGTCCACGTGGGAGAGCTGTGGTCCACCTGGGCAGGTCTCCCATCTCCTGAGCCTGTCCCTGCAGGTGGGGCCCCGTGTGCCATCCAGGGAGAGGGAGTCCACGTGTAGGCCCAACCAGGGCACAGTTTGAACAGTTGTGGTTGGTTCCTCATTGTTTTCTTTGATATGCTCAGAGTCAGTGACGCCTAGCCAGGTTTAGGTGTGCACTGGGGCAAGGAGCTGTGAGGCGGTCAACTGGACCGTTTCTCAAGACAGCACAGAGGAGGTCCTGCCACGCTTGTATCGTGTTGTCATCAGTTGCTCAGTCCTGTCTTACTCTTGCCACCCCATGGCTGTAGCCCGCCAGGCTCCTCTGTCCATGGGATTCCGCAGGCAAGAATACTGGAGTGGGTTGCCATTTCCTCCTCCAGGAGATGCTCCTAACCCAGAGATCAGATCCACGTCTCCTACATCGGCAGGCGAGTTCTTTACCGCTGAGCCACCAGGGAAACCCATTGTGTCATGAGTCTCCCGCTAAGTTCATTCCCCTCTGAATATATTGACTGCATGCAGCAGTTTCCCCCTGAATATGTCACAGTGTATTTCTCAACAGCAGCATCAAAGTTCCAGCTTAGAGGACAATTATCATTTTAAATTCTTCAGAGAAAGGACATGTGAGGCGTATATCAACAAAACTAGATCCATCTCAGTGTAAATGACAGTCGAAATCAGACAAGGTGTTCCCGAGGTGTATGTGAGTGGGGTTTTGTTACTATTGGCTGTAGTTTTGTGTGCTCGAAAACGTGGGTTCCAATTGTATTTTTAGGGATCAAGTAGTTTCTTTGAAATCTATATATCCAGAATAAAATAAAACAAGTTATCTGGTGAAGCACAGTGTGAAAGAATTATCCCTAAGATTAGATTTTAAATCCTGACACCTACTCAGCAGAAACCAAAGACAGCAGGAGCGTTTGGGATCCAGTGGGCAGTGTGTGGCTGTCCCAGGGCCGGCTGCACAAGGGGCTTTGAGGCAGAGTAGGAGGTGGAGCTGGAAGCCCCACCACCTTCACCGAGTCAGAATGTAACTATTTCGGGCTGTTGAGTCCCACGTTCTCTATCACACATACTCTCTGTTGTCACTGTAGTGCGGGGTCATTGTAAGGCGTCCCTGAATTCCAGTAACTTCTTTAATAATCAACCAGCATTCATGTGCAGTGTTTGTTTTTCTCTTTCTGACTCACTTCACTCTGTATGACAGAGCCTAGGTCTGTCCACGCCTCTACAAATGACCCAATGTTTTCCTTTTTTATGGCTGAGTATCAGCAGCACTAAGCGTGGGCGGCTGCGACACGGCGCACTAAGCACGGCCAAGAGGAGTTACCCCACGTCCGAGGCCAGGGGCGGCGTCCAGGAGGAGCCACCCCATGCTGGAGGCCAGGGGCGGCGCCCGAGGCCAGGGCCAGCGGCTGGGTGGAGCAACCCAAGGAGCGGTGGCTGCTCAGGCACCAGAGGACATAGAGGAGCTATCCCACGTTGAAGGTCAGGAAGGGCAGTGGTAAAGGAGATACCCCTCGTCCAAGGTAAGGTGTAGCGGCTTTGCTTTGCTGGAGCAGCCGTGAAGAGATATCCCACGCCCAAGGTAAGAGAAACCCAAGTAAGATGGTAGGTGTTGCAAGAGGGCATCAGAGGGCAGACACACTGAAACCATACTCACAGAAAACTAGTCAATCTAATCACACTAGGACCACAGCATTGTCTAACTCAATGAAACCAAGCCATGCCCGTGGGGCAACCCAAGATGGACAGGTCATGGTAAAGAGGTCTGACAGAATGTGGTCCACTGGAGAAGGGAATGGCAAACCACTTCAGTATTCTTGCCTTGAGAACCCAGTGAACAGTAGGAAAAGGCAAAATGATAGGATACTGAAAGAAGAACTCCCCAGGTCAGTAGGTGCCCAATATACTACTGGAGATCAGTGGAGGAATAACTCCAGAAAGAATGAAGCGATGAAGCCAAAGCAAAAACAATACCCAGTTGTGGATGTGACTGGTGATAGAAGCAAGGTCCGATGCTGTAAAGAGCAATATTGCATAGGAACCTGGAATGTCAGGTCCATGAATCAAGGCAAATTGGAAGTGCTCAAACACGAGATGGCAAGGGTGAACGTCGACATTCTAGGAATCAGCTAACTAAAATGGACTGGAATGGGTGAATTTAACTCAGATGACCATTATATCTACTACTGCGGGCAGGAATCCCTCAGAAGAAATGGAGTAGCCACCATGGTCAACAAAAGATTCCGAAATGTAGTACTTGGATGCAATCTCAAAAACGACAGAATGATCTCTGTTTGTCTCCAAGGCAAACCATTCAATATCACAGTTATCCAAGTCTATGCCCCAACCAGTAACGCTGAAGAAGCTGAAGTTGAATGGTTTTATGAAGACCTACAAGACCTTTTAGAACTAATGCCCATAAAAGATGTCCTTTTCATTATAGGGGCTGGAATGCAAAAGTAGGAAGTCAAGAAACACCTGGAATAACAGGCAAATTTGGCCTTGAAATGCGGAATGAAGCAGGGAAAAGACTAATAGTTTTGCCAAGAAAATGCACTGGTCATAGCAAACACCCTCTTCCAACAACACAAGAGAAGACTCTACACATGGACATCACCAGATGGTCAACACCGAAATCAGATTGATTATATTCTTTCCAGCCAACGATGGAGAAGCTCTATACAGTCAACAAAAACAAGACCAGGAGCTGACTGTGGCTCAGATCATGAACTCCTTATTACCAAATTCAGACTCGAATTGAAAGTAAGGAAAACTGCTAGACCATTCAGGTATGACCTAAATCAATCCCTTATGATTATACAGTGGAAGTGAGAAACAGATTTAACGGCCTAGATCTGATAGATAGAGTGCCTGATGAACTATGGAATGAGGTTCATGATATTGTACAGGAGACAGGGATCAAGACCATCCCCATGGAAAAGAAATGCAAAAAAGCAAAATGGCTGTCTGGGGAGGCCTTACAAATAGCTGTGAAAAGAAGAGAAGCGAAAAGCAAAGGAGAAAAGGAAAGATATAAGCATCTGAATGCAGAGTTCCAAAGAACAGCAAGAAGAGATAAGCCTTCCTCAGCGATCAATGCAAAGAAATAGAGGAAAAGAACAGAATGGGAAAGACTAGAGATCTCTTCAAGAAAATTAGAGATACCAAGGGAACATTTCATGCAAAGATGGGCTCGATAAAGGACAGAAATGGTCTGGACCTAACAGAAGCAGAAGATATTAAGAAGAGGTGGCAAGAATACACAGAAGAACTGTACAAAAAAGATCTTCATGACCCAGATAATCACGATGGTGTGATCACTCATCTAGAGCCAGACATCCTGGAATGTGAAGTCAAGTGGGCCTTGGAAAGCATCGCTACCAACATAGGTAGTGGTGGTGATGGAATTCCAGTTGAGCTGTTTCAAATCCTGAAAGATGATGCTGTGAAAGTGCTGCACTCCATATGCCAGCAAATTTGGAAAACTCAGCAGTGGCCACAGGACTGGAAAAGGTCAGTTTTCACTCCAATCACAAAGAAAGGCAATGCCAAAGAATGCTCAAACTACCACACAGTTGCACTCATCTCATATGCTAGTAAAGTCATGCTCAAAATTCTGCAAGCCAGGCTTCAGCAATACATGAACCGTGAACTTCCTGATGTTCAAGCGGGTTTTAGAAAAGGCAGAGGAACCAGAGATCAAATGGCCAACATCCACTGGATCATGGAAAAAGCAAGAGAGTTCCAGAAAAACATCTATTTCTGCTTTATTGACTATGCCAAAGCCTTTGACTGTGTGGATCACAATAAACTGTGGAAAATTCTGAAAGAGATGGGACTACCAGACCACCTGACCTGCCTCTTGAGAAATCTGTATGCAGGTGAGGAAGCAGCAGTTAGAACTGGACATGGAACAGACTGGTTCCAAATAGGAAAAGGAGTACGTCAAGGCTGTATATTGCCACCCTGCCTATTTAACTTAAATGCAGAGTACATCATGAGAAACGCTGGACTGGAAGAAACACAAGCTGGAATCAAGATTGCCAGGAGAAATATCAATAACCTTAGATATGCAGAGGACACCATCCTTGGTGGCAGAAAGTGAAGAGGAGCTAAAAAGCCTCTTGATGAAAGTGAAAGAGGAGAGTGAAAAAAGTTGGCCTAAAGCTCAACATTCAGAAAACGAAGATCATGGCATCTGGTCCCATCACTTCATGGAAAATAGATGGGGAAACAGTGGAAACAGTGTCCGACTTTATTTTGGGGGCTCCAAAATCACTGCAGATGGTGACTGCAGCCATGAAATTTTAAAGACGCTTACGCCTTGGAAGAAAAGTTATGACCAACCGAGATAGTATATTCAAAAGCAGAGACATTACTTTGCCAACTAAGGTCTGTGTAGTCAAGGCTATGGTTTCTCCTGTGGTCATCTGTGGATGTGAGAGTTGGGACTGTGAAGAAGGCTGAGTGCCGAAGAATTGATGCTTTTGAACTGTGGTGTTGGAGAAGACTTTTGAGAGTCCCTTGGACTGCAAGGAGATCCAACCAGTCCATTCTGAAGGAGATCAGCCCTGGGATTTCTTTGGAAGGAATGATGCTAAAGCTGATGCTCCAGTATTTTGGCCACCTCATGCGAAGAGTTAAGTCATTGGAAAAGACTCTGATGCTGGGAGGGATTGGGGGCAGGAGGAGAAGGGGACAACAGAGGATGAGATGGCTGGATGGCATCACTGACTCGATGGACACGAGTCTGAGTGAACTCTGGGAGTTGGTGATGGACAGGGAGGCCTGGCGTGCTGCGATTCATGGGGTCGCAGAGTAGGACGCGACTGAGCGACTGAACTGAACTAATATTCCATTATATGTGCACCACCTCGCTTTCATCCACTCATCTGTCGATTGACATTTAGGTTGCTTTGTTATTACAAATGGTGCTGCTAGGAACACTGGGGTACATGTATTAAAATAATACTTTATGTTGTTTAAAGTGATGAAAGGAGGCATTTTAGGTGATAAACTTTAACATGTCATGAAATAGCGCCACCCACCCCCCATTCAAAACACTAGAAAATACAGCTGAAGGAAAAGGAGACTTTTATAGGATAAAGAACCAGCCTGTAGGATGAAAAACATTTGATGGTCTGGGACCACATGGTGGAACTTGTTTGGTGTGAGGAGAAACCAGGAAATGCGTACAGTGCTCAGGGGTTGGCTGACTGGACACACTGCATTTCTGGTCCAGGGAAACACAAGGATGAGATTTATCTAAGTTTTGCTTTGCTGACATGTCACCCTGGGTAGGAGAAGGGCCATCATAGACCTGGACAATTATTTCAACATTAACAAAAATAAAACTGCTGCCAGGATAAATTGTTCACCTTTCCTTGTGGTAAACGCCCTATGTCCTCACTAAAATCTCACTTATTCCAGAAAAAAATTCTGATGGGATTCAGGAGGAGAGGTGGGATGTAAGGAGGGAGGAGGGACCATCTCCCATAGAAGCCCCCACCGGGGTCTCACTCCACAGCTGAGCAGTCAGTGGAGGCCACGGGAGAACCTAGTGGCCTGGAGGTGGGTCCAGTTTATGGAATGTCGTCTTCACATCTCAAATTTCTCCAGAAGGCAGATTTGAAGGAGCAGGGTCCACAGCATGGAGGCATTTGTGAATTCAGAAGTGTCGCGTGAGGGCAGCCTGGCGCCCGGCAGTACGTGTGCACTTAGGGGCACACGTGCCCCAGAGCAGAGGGATGAGTTTGAGCCTCTACGCAGGCAGCACAGCGGCATCCCCACTTTCTTCAGTCACCAGAGCTCGACCGGCAGCGTTGCTGCTCAGTCACTCAGTCGTGTCTGACTCTGTGACCCACTGTTTGTGAGCCCACCAGCTCCTCTGTCCATGGGATTCTCCAGGCAAGAATACTGGGTATTTGAACATGTATTATTTTGAATATGACATGCCTGCATATATGGTTTGGGGAGAAGGCATTTATCCTCTTTGGGGTGCTCTGGGCTTCCTGGATCGGTGGTTTGGTGTTGGCATTGTTTTGGGGGGAAATTCTGAGTCATCATTGCTTCGAATATTTCTTTCTCTCTCTCTCTTGCCTCCTGATAGTCCCATGGTGCATGTGTTCCACTCTTGGCACTTCTCCCACAGCCCTTGGACACTCCATTTTGTGTTAAGTCTCTGTCCTGGCCTTGCAGTTTCCAGATTTATATTGACAGATCCTCAAGCCCAGACACTCTTTCCACATCTACTAACATTTCCTCCAACGTACTAACAAGCCCATCAAAGGCATCCTTCATTTCTGAGACAGTGCTTTGGTCTCCGGCATTTCTTCCTAGTTCTTCCTTAGAATTCACCTCCTGCTCTCATTGCCCAGCTGTTCCCGCACGTCTGCTTTATCCACTAGAGCCCTCTGCACAGTGATCATAGTAGATTCACCTTCCAGGTCTGACCATCCCAACCTTCCTGCCGTGTCTGCGTCTGATGCTTGCTCTGTGTCTTCAAACTGTTCTTTGCCTTGTAGTATGCCTAGGAATGTTTTCTTGATATCTGGACATAGTGTACTGGGTTAAAGGAACTGTTAAACCTTTAGCGATGTGATGGTGAGGTGTGGGGAGAGGGTACCGTCCACCTCCTACGGTGAGGTCTCAGTCAGTCCGTGAGCCTGAATGTGTTACAGGACACTGTGAACCTGTTTCTCCATGTTTTTCTCCCCCTTGGATGGGACAGCATGGCTAGAGTGGCTGGATGCTCGGGATTTCCGTTCCCAGTTCAGTCAGGCTCTGAGAAGACCCCAGCTGCTTAGGCTCCAGTTAAGTCTCCCCTGAAGGCAGACCCTATAAGAACCCCACACTCTGGTGTGTTTGAAAATGGTTTCCTCCTCCATTCCCCACTGAAAGCACAAAGGGAGTTTCTTCCCCGTCGGTTATGTTGCGGCATTTCTCCTCCTGGCAGGCCTTGTTCGCAAGGTGTCTCCATCACGAGTCTCTGCTCCAGAACCTTGAGCCCCGCTAGTCACTGTCTCTCCGGTCATGGAGGCAGTGGTGCCCGTTTTCTCTCTCTTCATGATGCAAGAATTTTCTTCCTGTTCAGTCTTGTTAGGATGGAGTGATGACTTGAATGAGCTCCTTGAGTGAGGACCTAGAAAGCTGAAGTCCTTGAAGTCCTGAAGACTCATTTTTAAAAGTTATTTAGTGTCCAGTAAGTCTGGTGAAATAGGAGCTTGCTATAACTCACTTGCACACTGTTAAAATTAGACCGTCTTATTAGTTCAACAATATTTTTCCGTTTTCTCTTTCATTGCCTTAAGTTAGTAAGTCCTTATCACGGGTAGGAAGACCATGAACTCTAAGGGGTGTGGAGTACATCCTTGCATCTGGGTCCTGTAACACATTCATATACTCAGTACATGTTATTTAACACCTATTATTGGTCAGCCGTGTTACTGAACAGGATAGACCTGGTTCCTAAGTGCATGGGCCTTACCTGAAGGTGAAGGATCAGGATATACAGGTAAATAGAAATAAATACAAAACAGTGAAAAGTGTAAGTGGCGCCATGTATATATTCTCCAGGTTGAGCTCCTCCTGTGGAGTATGACAGTGTCTCCCTTCTCAGGAGAGGAAAAGGTCAAGAATTCCTGTCCAGTGTTGGTTCTATGTGAAGACTGCTGACGTCAGCACCAGCTCAGCCCCTTTCCGCTCCAGGCCACTCTGACGTCCCCTCCATGTTTTCACAGAGATGCCCTGAGAACACTAGGGGAGGCGGCTGTGAAAACCATCTTTCTGTTCCAGGTGGTGGTTGGGGCTCTGGGTAATGTCTTCCTCTTCTCCCACAGCATCCCTCTAGTCTTGCTTGACCGGAAAAGGAGGCATAGATGCGATTCTCACATACTTGGCCCTGGCCAACCTCCCGGTTGTCTCCCCTGGCATTCCTCACACTGCCATTGCAGCTCTTGTGTCATGGAAGCCCGTCGGGTCTCGGGTGTGAGTTTGCGTATTACATACAGAGGGCAGCTCGCAGCACCGCCCTGTGCTCCACCTGCGTCCTGAGCACCTATCGGCCCTTCACTCTCTCCCCCAGGAGAGCGGAGGGGGTGATGCTCAGGGGAAGGGCCCCCAAGGTCACTGGCCCTTCCTGGTGGGTCTGCTGGATGCTCAGTCTCTTAATGAGCATCTCTGTTCCTGTGACAGTCGCTGGTCCACAGGACACAGGAAGCGATGCCCACAGCCAAAGGAAGTGGTTCTGTTCGTAAAGACCCAGTGCAGCCATTGTCCTCCTGTGGCCCGTCTCCGATGCCGTTTCTTACCCTCATGGTCTGGTCCAGTGGCTCCACGGTGCTTCTGCTCAGACACCGCCAGAGGGTGCAGTGTATCCACACCACCGCTGGGCACCACAGATGCCCCCCGGAGACCAGAGCCGCCCACACCACCCTGATGCTGGTGGTCACCTTCGTCGACTTTTACATACTGAATTCCATGTTCAATTTTTACACCACTATCCTTCTGGAGTCTTGTCTGTGATTGATGCAGGCCGCTCTTATTCTGGCTGTTTCCCCACTTTTGGCGCCTTCCTCTTGATGCTTAGGGACTCTTAATCTCCTCACTTCTGCTCGTGAGTTGCTGAAATCGCTGTTGAAAGGTTTGTTGCTGTTGTTCAGTCGCTAAGTGGTGACTGGCTCTTTAAGACCCCATGGGCTGCAGCATGCCAGCTTCCCTTGTCCTTCACTACCTCCCGGAGTTTGCTCAAACTGATGTCCATTGAGTCGGTGACGCCATCCAACCACCTCATCCTGTCGTCCCCTTCTCCTCCTGCCCTCGTTCTTTCCCAGCATCAGGGTCTTTTCTAATGAGTCAGGTCTTCACATCACATGGCCAAAATATTAGAGCTTCAGCATCAGTCCTTTCAGTGAATATTCAGGACTGATCTCCTTTAGGACTGACTGGTTTGATCCCCTTGCTGTCGAAGATTAAATGTATATGTCAGTTTCTGTACCATCCACGATTGCTGTATTTAGTCATCTACCACTTACCCAATTTTATATTCGTTACTAAACATGCCTAACATCACACTTATGACTTTAACCATCCTCCAGTGTACAATGCAGTGGCAATCAACACACTCGCAACGCGGGCAGCCGCCACCACTGCCTAGATGCTTGGTATCATTAGGACGATCACTGGCTCCTCTCTCTACTCAGCCCAGACCGTCCTCCGTTCTGCCCTGTGGACTTGCCTGTTCAAGGCCCTTCACACACAGTCACGATGCTGTTCGTCCTGCTGCACGCGCCTCACCCCCGAGCACAATGTTCTCAAGGTCATTCCACCTTGTGGCAGATACCGAGCTTCCACACTTTATGGCTGAAACCTAGTCCACTCTACACAAACACGTTTCGTCAAACTCCTCAGTCACTGATGGACACCTGTGCTGTCTTGTCTGTGAATCGTGAACATGGGTGCGCAGGTGTCTGTCGCGTCCCTGGTTTCAGCTGAGTTTCATGTGCACCTGGGAAACACGGCTGGTCCTGGCTGTGTGTGTGTAACCTTTGGAGAAACCACCAAACACGTCCACAGCCACTGCTCGAATTCCTAGTCCCACCAGCAGTGCACAAGCGTCGTTTCTCCACATCTCCTCTAGTATTTGCCATTTCCCATTTCTTGACTGTATGCACCCTAGCAGCTGTGAGGTGCCATCTGTGGTTTCCATCAGCTCTTCCCCAAGAGCTAACGATGCCGAGCACCTTTTCAAGTATTTGCTGGCTGTTTGTATGTCTTTGGAGGAATGTCATCTTCCCAGTCCTTGCACATTTTTGTATGGGGTTGGTTTTGTTGTCCGTCTGGGGAGTATCTCATGCATTCTGAGCGTTGAACCCTTCCCAGTATCAGATTGGCAAGTGTTGTCTAACGGTCTGCAGCGTCAGGTTGCTGCTCTCCGCGGGGGGCAGCTCCTTAGAGCCCCGCAAGTTGGTCTGCGGCTGCAGGCGGGGCTCTGTGTGGCATGCTACAGGTAAAGGGGGTCTGACTGGAGTTCCAACTACATCCATCCGTTTCTAGCACCTAGCTTAATTCACATTTTTAAACAACCATTTTTTCATCTTTATAATGACTGAACTTGTGTGTGCTCAGTCGTGTCCAACCCTCTGTGGCTCTCTGGACCGTAGCCCACCAGGCTCCTGTGTCCATGGGCTTCTCCAGACAAGAACACTGGAGTGGGTTGCCATTCCCTTCTCCAGAGGATCCTCCCCACCCAGGGATCAGACCCTGGGCCCCTGCATCACAGGCAGATTCTTTGCCTGAGCTACAGGGCCCTCTGTAGGGTCTCCCCACCATACAAACTAACACCAACCGTTCCTAGCCGGAGTGCTATCTCTAAAATTCCCCAGGGGAGGGGCTGTGGAGAAACTGGATCTCTGGGGGAGGCTGGACAAAGGTTGAGCAAGACAGGAGTGGGGCGGGCGGGGGGCGGGGACAGGGCATCCTCTCTACAGTTTCCTGAGCTGGCAAGCGTCCGTTAAAACTGTATTTTAAGGAATACATTAAGCAGTACTCACAGAAACTCTTTAAGTGATCAAACAGAAGTAAAATCAAGTGGAAGAAATAAAGAATTAGCCCAGGGAGCCTCTCTGGTGCAGCAGTGAAGAATCTGCCCGTGAATGCAGGCAACACAAGAACTGCAGGTTCGATCCCTGCGTCAGGAAGATACCCTGGAGGAAAGCATGGCAACCCACTGCAGTATCCTTGCCTGGATAAGAATCCCATGGACAGACAAGCCTGGTGGGCTACAGGCTGTGGGGTCGCAAAGGGTCAGACATGACTGGACAACTGAGCAGAGAATAAAGCCAGAAGACACGCTCAGTGGGGAACTTAAGACGGCAAAAGAAACGGTGAAAAGCCTCTGAATACCTACCTTCATCCTACCATTGGGGTTTGGGGGGCCAAGGGGCTCCGTGTGTGGGGTCCAGGGCCTGTATAGGGGGGTGGTTAGGGACCATATGGGATGCAGGGGCAGGCAGATGAGTATGGTAGATGCTGAGGATGTAGGGGCCTTGGGGACAGGAAGCGCGTCCTGCCAGTCTACACTCGCCGGAACCCCTCCCCGCTCCCTGCAGAACACCTCTGGCCAACCTCAACCAGCTGGACCAAGTTCCCTGGGTCTCCACCCTCTCTGGGAGAGTGGGGTGGCCCCTATTCCATCCATCCTGGCACCGGGCGTGCAGAGATAGCTCCGGGTCGAGGACCCGCCAGTCCCCCAGACGCCAGAGGGGGATCCAGTGAGGCAGCCCGGGCATCCATGCAGGCCACCCTGCACCCTGGAGGTCTGCCCTGCCCTCACCCGGAGCGGGGGCACCTCCTGGGAAAGGACGTGGGCCAGCTGATCTCAGGCCACCTGGCCCATGGGTCCCCCAAGGGCCCTGAGCCAGAGCCAGTTGAGAGAACAGCTGCAGGAGCTCCCCACGGTGGGACCTGGCCCCTTGAGTGTGGTGAGATCCCCATGAAGCCCGGTCACCCAGGCGCTCTTTCTGGGGACCCCGGGGGCCTGCAAATCCCCCAGCCCAGGGCCCTGCACCCCAGGTGGCGGGTGTGCGCACCCCAAGTCCTCACCAACAACCCACAAGCCCAGCCCCACTCTCGACACCGTCCATGCCCCCACCTGTCGGCTCTCCAGACGGCCAGGGGGCCGCAGCCCCACCACCCACAGAGCCCCCTCCCACCCCCGACACAGAATCCCCCGGCACCTGGGGCCAGTGAAATCGAGGCTCCCTCTGCCCCTAAGAGGCAGACGGACTGCAAGCCCCAGGCCCGCGGGGGAAGGGGCCACAGGACCCATGAGTGGGACCAGGGGAGCTCCATGCCCATGAGAATTGCCATTTATTCCCGAAGTTGCCAAAATCATCACCGAGGATTCACCGAGGGGTGCGTGAGGGGAGGCGGCGGCTCAAACACTGATTGAGGGACAGTCAGGAGCTGGGGGAGGGGAACTGGCGGGGGGCCCCCGCTGCCCCTCCCCCTTCTAATGCCGTAGGAAGGGTCCTCCTCCGGCCAGCACCCTCCCCAGCCGCGTCCAGTTTCTCTCAGGGAGGCGGGCGGGGGACACAGGAAGAGGCTGTAGTGTGAGTGGGCCCCAGGAGGGGGAAGGGCGCTGGGGGGGGGCAGGGTCCCCCGATTCACATGCACTCACAACACTGGTCTCCCAGGAAGCAAAATGGGGGAGGCCCCTCCCGCCCTGGATTATAGGAGGAAGGGGTTAGTGTTGGGGGCCGGGGGTCCCGGGGGCATCATGGGGGGCAGGCCAGGGCCCCCGCCGAGAGGAGAGATGTACGTGGGCGGCGCTCCTGCGACCGGGGGCACAGGGCTGATCCGCAGCTGGTTCAGGGTGAGCGTCGCGGGGGGCGCAGGCTGGAAGGGGTTGGTGATGGAAGGGCCAGTGGCCGGGGCTCCTGCAGGGAGGAGGGCGCAGCAGTCAGGGGTCTGCCCGAGTCCCCGCGCCCACCCGCCCCCGCAGCCACACTCACCACTTGGCAAGAAAGGGTTAGAAGCCTTGGCCCCGGGCGCCGCGGGGCCCGGCCGGCTCACCAGCGAGTCCAGGTCCACCAGCGCGGCGTTGGGGCCCAGAAAAGACTCGGGTGTCTTGCGCGTGGGCGGCGTGGGGGTCGGGGTGGCCGCGGGCGGGGGGCTCCCCACAGCCTCAGCCAGAGAGCCCCCGACCCCGCTCATGTCGAAGGCGCCAGGGCTGCGGGCGGGCACCTCTCCAGCGAGCAGCTCCAGCTCCCCTGAAGGGGCCGCAAAGGGGCTCAGGGGAGACCCCGAGATGCAGGGCCCAGCAGAGGGGCCCCCGAGCCCCGGCCGGCAGGGTCCAGGCACCAGGCTTCCACCTCAGGGGCATGGAGGGGGCAGGCCCAGCAGCGGGGACAACTTCCAGGAGGCTGGGACCGCTGGGGTGGGGGCAGGTGGAGCAAGTACCCTTCGTGGGGCCTGGTTTTGCTTTTTTAAAGATATCAGAACCCAGCTATGTTGGGAAAAAGGCACAGAAGCAGCTGCAGAGAGGCTGGAGGACAAGACCCCAGCCTGCTGCCTCCAAGCAGTGAGCGTTGCTTGGACGTGGACAGAGCACAAGGGACTCCCAGCAGTGGGGTGCACAGGCCAGGCCAGCGTCAGTGTGCCCACCCTGCGTGGGAACCCCAGCAGGCAGGTGAGGACGGGGGCACAGCCCGCAGAAGGGTCCTAGGGACACGGGACGCCCTGCCACGGTCACAGGCCCAGCAGCACCCGGGGAGCTGCAGAGGGGACGCCCCGCACCACCTTTGCAGTTTTTCCCTCCAAACCTGCCATCACGGCAAAGGACACGTGCTCGTCTCTGAACACCGGCGGGTGAGTGCCACGGGCGCCCAGCGCAGGCGGGGTGGGGGCTCACCTGTGCTGCTCCCAGAGGCCGGCAGGGCCTTGCGCAGGCGGTCGAAGTCAGAGAACTCGTCAGCCTCCGTGTCAAAACCCCCAGCCACTGCGCGGGGGTCAAGATGGCACTCAGCTTCCCCAGGAGACTGGGCCCCGACGGGTCTGCCCCCTCCAGCCCCCCTCCAGTACCTGCAGTGCCATTGGTGCTGGGCTTGGCAGGGGATCCCCCCCAGGGGTCTGAGAAGGCCGGAGCTGGGGCCCAGGGGTCAGAGGCCAGGGGTCCGCTAACTGGGGCCCCACCTGGGGCAGGAAGGAGGCATGTGAAGTGCTGGCACTCCCCTCTACCCCTCTTAAGCCCGGCGTCCCTGCAGCCCCGGGCCTGGCCCCTCCCACCTAGCCCCCACTGCCCAATCCCAGAGACCACCTCCAGCCCCACAGCTACCAGTCCCCGCCCCCAGGGCTGCACACTGGGGGCAGGGATTCTCACCATCGGAGCCCCCCCACGGGTCGGGTGCTGGTCCTTCTCCGGCCGCAGGGGCCTGGGTTCCCCCCCAAGGGTCAGCTGGGGGCCCTGCAGGGGCAGCAGGCCTCCAGGGGTCCCCAGAGGCCGGGGTAGGGGCTGGACCCCCCCAAGGATCAGCAGCCTGAGGGACAGGAGGTCCCCCCCAAGGGTCCGAAGCAGGGGCAGCCGTGGGGAGGGCAGCAGCCATGGACACAGGGGCCCCCCAGGGATCAGTGGCAGGAGCAGCAGCCGGGGCCGTGAAGACGTCAGCAAGATCCATCAGGGATGACTGCAGTGAAAGAGAGAGGGAGGGGTGAGGCGGCCTCAGACCAAGA
This sequence comes from Ovis canadensis, assembly GCF_042477335.2. Taxonomy (NCBI): domain Eukaryota; kingdom Metazoa; phylum Chordata; class Mammalia; order Artiodactyla; family Bovidae; genus Ovis; species Ovis canadensis. Next base: position 76,387,842 of record NC_091258.1, read on the forward strand.
GGGCACCCCGGGGGGAGGGCAGGAAAGAAGCACCCGGGAGGAGGAGGGGACCCCAGACTTCGAGAGGGGACCTTGGGGATAGAGAGGGGATCCGGGGGTAGAGAGAAGTGCCCAGAACAGGAAGAGGGGTGGAGACGACCCCAGACCAGGCCCAAAGAGAAAGGACACCCAGAGAGCAGGTGGGGGGGGAGGGAGGCGGCCCACCAGGAGGCTGAGCTTCCTCGGACTGACCGCCGCCGCCGTCCGCTGCTCTGACAGGCTCTGCCCTGCCTACCGCCTCCCCGCCCCACACGGCCCTGACATCACTCTCTTCACAGCCATCAGCAGGCCCCACACGGACACACCGGTCCCCACCAACCCAGACCGCCAACCAGCCCTGCAGGACTGAGGACCAAGGCCAAAGCCACCCCAGGCCCCCTTGCCCCGCGCCAGTTCATGGGCTCCGGGCAGCACAGCAGTGCACACACCGATGCCGGGCTGTCCCTGGGCTGAGCCAGGTCCCCCTGGATGCAGAGGGGCCCCTAGCCATGCCCCCCACTCCCAGGAGCACGGAGCTGTGTGCACACTGAGGTCACCTTTGGCCAAGGCTGGCCCGGGGCCACCTCACCTCCTCCTGGCCCGCGGTCTCCCTCTTGCTCTCCTCTATGGCCATCTGCAGCCGCAGGTCGTCCCCACGGCGGATCCGCTCCTCCTGATCCACCCGGAGCGGCAGGCGGGAGGGGTCAGACTCTGGGTGACTGGACTTTCACTGCGCCCCCTCCCCCAAATGCACAGCCCCAGAACCCCCCGCCCACCCAGACAAGGCGACTGAAAATTACAATGGGATGTGGACAAAGGTGAGATGTGAAGACACATGGGGGCGGGGCGGGGTCGGAGTGAGGGTGCTGTACGGGGACAGCCGGGGGTAGGCGCGCCTGAGGCGGGGGTCTCCTCCCGTGGGGTGGGGGTACTGGCGGCAGGGAGCAGCGCGCCCTCAGCCCCTAGCAGCTACACACGGGGCGGGGGGGAGGGCATGGTCTGACACAGGTCCCATAGAAGCTGGAGTGGGAGTGTGGGGGAGGGGACCTAGGGAGGGTCTTAGGGGAGCCTGGTGGTCGGGGAAGCCGCTCTGACCTTATCGTGCTCCTCGCGGCTCAAACTAAGGGCCAGCTGGAGCTGGGCGTCATCCTCGGGGCCGCAGGACGGGGGCTGGGGGAGAGAGAGCGTGAGGGGGCAGGGCCGAGGAGGGAGAGTGAGAGGGGGCGGGGTCAGAGGGGGCGGAGCCGGGGAAGGCTGTGGAGGGCGGAGCCAGGTGGTGGGCGGGGCCGGGGAGGCGGGGAGAGACCGTGCCCACGCGCACACACACAAGGAGGGAGACAGAGGCAGGGCCCCGCGCACACACACAAGGAGGGAGACAGAGGCAGGGCCCCGACCTGGTGAAGAACGGCAGACAAGCTGGGGTGGGGCCGATCCTCCAGAGAGGAGGGGGGCAGAGAGGGAGAGCTGGAGGAGCGGAGGCGAGGCGTGGAGATGGAAACAGAGCGGACTCAGACCCGCGGCCTGCGACCCCACCGAGCCGTGCCGGTACCTGGTCGGCCTCCTCCTTGCTCATGGCCAGCGCCAGCTGCAGCTGCAGCTCCTCCTCCCCGCTGCTCTGCGGCCAGGCCTGCTCCGCCTCGGGCGGGGGCCCGGAGCCCACGGCTGCGGAGGAAGCTGCAGGAACACAGCCGCTGAGACCCCGAGAAGATGGGACCCAACAGGGGGCCGAGTCTGAGATGCCCCCGTGCCCCAGTGGGATGCAGGCTCCGTGGCTGAGGAAGAGAGAAGTGGCCCCACCTGGGGGAACAACCCGGGCACGGAGGGACGGCCCTGAGGGCCTGGGCAGAAGTCAGCTGGTGAGGGCCAGGGCCCCGTGGACCTCTGAGCCAGAGGCCTAAGCTCCTTCTCTTGGTTGGGGGTGAATGGCCTCCTCCCCACTCTCCAGGGCTGGAAAGCTCCCCATGGCTCCCACTGGGGAGCCAGGGATCTCGGTCTCCAGGGCTGGGCCCGGGGCTGGATGCTAGGAGGGGACAGCCTGCACAGCTGGCCCCTACCCAGCTCTAGGCACCAGGGGTGAGTGAGCAAAGGCTGGAGAGAAAACGAGGATGAAGACCAGAGGGAGCAGCAGCCTTCCCCTGCAGCCCCCGCCCCCAACACCGCACCGCTCCACCCTGGCCGTGGTCAGCAGAGAAGCCCCTGCCCGCCTGCTGGCGCACTGCCGCGACCCCAGCCCGCGGAGACCCCCGCTCACCCGTGGCAGTTACTGCCGCGACCCCAGCCCGCAGAGACCCCCGCTCACCCGTGGCAGTCTGCGCCAGCTTCTCCTTGGTTTTGAGCGCGTGGGCACGCTCCTCCCGCAGCCGGTCCTCGTCGCGCAACAGGGCCACCAGCTGCCTGGCCTTCTCGCGCACGTTCACGCCCTGGTCCTTGCCATCGCGGTCCACGTACTGGAAGTCCTTCAGGGTCTGCACGGCGTACATGTTCTCCTTGCACTGCTGTGACACGCGCTCCGAGCCCGTCTTGATGAGGTACTCCATCAGCGTCATGGCCTGTGGGGGCATTGTTTTGTCACCCAGGGCCCAGCAGCACCAGGAGAAGAGCCCCCCGGGCATCAGGAGCCCAGCCCCAAGAACAGTGTGCCAGCTCGCTCACAGAAGCATCGAAGCAGGCAAACCCAGAGCCCGGACTTGGGGGACAAAGATGCTCTGCACAAGGTGGGTGATGACGGCATGACACGCAGCCCCTGGGGAACAAGGACAAACTACGGGGAGCGCAACCTCTGTGTGTCTCAAGGCACAGCGGGGGGAGAGGCAGGCCTGGCCCACAGCCCACACAGGTGTCCCTGAGCAGCACAGACCTGCTGTTTCAAAAAAACGAAGACAAAGGCCACGCTGCTGGACCTGGAAGGTCACACTCGGTGCCCAGTGCACACCAGGAGCCTAGCAAGTGTCGTCTGAGGCAGGGACTCCACACCCGCCTGGCACTACTGCAGGATCACGGCCTCAGAGGGAGGGAGAAACAGCCTTTGGGATCTTCTCATTTTATGACATTGGGACACACTTCCTTCCCAACAAGTCAGATGGGAATACCCCGCAGCCCACAGCCCGGGCGAGGCCTCTGAGAGCGAGCAAGGGCTGGGCCCGTCCAGGCCCTGCGGGAGGCCCCGGGCACAGTCCTCAGGCACAGGGCACACGCAGTCTGCAGGTGACGCCTGGGCCTCCCAGACCCACTGCACCGCCCTGGGCTGCCACGTCAGCAGAGGGGCCACCTCGGGGCCATGCTGGAATTCAACCGGGTCACATCTCCACTGCCTTCCCGGGAGCCCAGCGAAGGTCTGGCATGGCTCCCGGGGGTGTGTCGATATGGTTACCAGGCTGCTGGAGGTTAGTCTTTAACTGACCCAGAGGTGTTTACACCTCACCCCGCATGGGGACCACAGGCTCCTGACCCCCCGGGGCTCCGCGGCTTCCCGGGGTCACACCCACACGTGACAGCAGTCCCCGAGGGAAAGAGGGATGCCAACACCATGCTCCAGAGGCCCGCACACCAGGCCAACCACCGCAGCCCCGTCCAGAAGCAGCCCTGGCACCAGCCTCAGAACGCTCATCGCAGGGCTCTGAGCACTTTGGAGCTGCAGTGTGCGAGCACAGGGACAACCTGACCCCTAGGGGAGCAACACGTGTGAGCGCCGTGCGGCCACCACACCTCACCCTCCGCACAGGAAGTGGGCATCAGTGACCGCAGCCCCGGCAGTCCCCATCGCCACCTCAGGTGCCGTGTCCCCGGGAGACGAGCTACCTGTCCCTGCCCCGGGCACAGAGAGGAGCCAGCAGGCTGCCTCAGGGGTCCCAGCCATGGGCACGTGCCAACAGGGCTCAGCAGGTTGCCCGGCCGGGGCCAGGATCCCATCCTGAGCGCAGCCCGGCACAGGCCACACGCCAACAGTGCTTCCCTCACACCAGGCGCGGCCAGAGCCCCAGTTCGTGGGCTCTGCTGCAAACCTGCGCGCCTCCGCCGGGCACGGGGGCAGCCCTGGAGCAAGTGCCTCCACCGCCCTCACCCGCAGCCTGGTCACCTGGCCCCGTCCCGCCCCAACAAGTGACTCAGGCGATCAGTGACCCGAGTGGGGCGTGGCAGGGAGCCAGCAGGCCTGCAGCCTCCCCAGGCCTGGCGGCTGGTGCGGGCTCTGGGCCACGAGACCAGGGCCTCCCTGTCCTGCCCACCCCACACAGAGGAGACCCCTGACTGCCCAAGTTCACGGACAGGACTCCTCAGCGCTCCTGGGCCCAGGAGTCCACTCTCCAGAGGTAGGCCCCAGCCCAGCCCTGGCCACTCCTGGACCCGCCTTGGGGCCCCAGGCCCCAGAGAAGCAGTGAAACGGGAGAGGGCTGTGTGCAACCGAGTTCCCTTCCCCCAAAGCCTGGGGTCTGTCCGTCTCTTTGTGCACTGGATAGGGGCACACCTGCACAGCACGGGGTCGGGGCACGAGCATGGACCCAGAAATCCCGGTTCTGGAAAACGGCAAGCTTCCGTTGATCACTGGACAGTGATCCCCGCCTTGTGTGTAAGAGCAGATGGTGCAAGCCACTGAAAAGGCACCGTCAAGTAGCCAGTTATGTCCCATCATCAGCGCAAACTTAAACACTTGGGAATGTGGGGCTTTTTTATGTAACAAACCTTTGTGCTTTTAATGGGGAATGATCCCTAAATCCCAGACTTGTTTTCCTTTTTAAAAGCAGAGAATGGCTTACAGAAAAGCTCTCTCTCACGCAGCTCTGAGTTCTGGAAATCAGACGTGACTGTACGAGCACCACTGCAGCAAAGATACAGAGCCGTCACACGGCCCCTACTCTCCCTGGGGCTACTACCCACTGCCTGGAGCCCCATGCACAGAGGACCCCGGGGACGACAGGAGGTGCAGAGGGGGCTGGGCTTGCGGCACCCGAGAGTGGACGCAGAGCACCCACGTAGGCCTTGAGAGCGGACAAGCCTAGAACCTGCCCCTTCTTCAAAGTTCACAAGGCTTGGGGCTCTCCTGATGGCACAGGGGATAAGAATCCAGCTGCCAACGCAGGAGACACGTTCCATCCCTGGCCCAGGTGGCATGAGGTCCAAACCACAAGCCGCCAAGCAACTAAGCCCGCATGCCACAAGCAGGAGCCTAGTGTCCCAGAGCCTGTGCTCCGAGACAAAAGCAGCCGCTGCGGCAACCGCAGCCCAGCACTGCCGTAACAACGGCCCTGACTCCACAAGGAGAGAAAACCACAAGGGTGAACATTCTTAAACTCGTCACGTTTGCTGCCGTCACTGAAAAGACACAGAATTCCAGCTCCTCCCGGAAACCAGGAAAAGCGGGCCTGCCTCCGGCTGTCCCCCCAGTCAGCCGCCCCCCTTGCCCGGCGGGCCCCCCCCGGGCCCCCCCCCCACACCAACCTTGTAGACGTGCCGCCAGTTCTTGCCGTGGTCGTTGAGCCGCTTCCAGATCATGCTCATGATCTCGGAGAAGGCGACCACGTTGTAGGTGAGGTCGGCGATCTCGGACATGAGCGAGCTGGACGGGCCCCAGGGGTCGTTGCTCGTGGCCTCCCGCACCTTGATCTCGGCCTCCGAGTAGTTGTGCACGATGTTCTTCACCTGGCGCCGCAGTGACGAGGTCGACATGGCGGCGGGCGGGGGCCCCGCGGCGAGCGGGCGGGGCGGGCAGGCGGCGCGGCAGCGACGGGCGGCTCACCGCATCTGGAGGGTGGAGGGAGGGCCTTCAGAACCAGGCGCGGGGCCTGCAGCCGCCTGGCCCTCGAGGTGCAGGACGGGGTTCCTGCCACAGCCGGCGAGGCACCGCCTGAGTCACCCCACTGGCTCTCAGTTCCTCAATCATGCCCAGCACCTTCCTGCTCCGGTGGCAGAGCCTGCAGGGGGCCACGGGCCCTTGGGGCACACCCCAGCCAACACTTCCTAGCCCGCACCTCCAGAACCTCAGTTTTCTGCTCTGTAAGATGGGTCCTCGATCCAGAGTCTAGACACAGGAAGGGAAGCCAGGGGTTGGGATGCGTGCACTGTCCCCGCGGGTGGGTCCTGAGACAGCCACCCCGCTCCTCCTCCTGTCCTCCGCTGGGCTTCACAGGAACCTCCAGCCCAACCCACCCCCACACCAGGGCTTGTCCTCGTGATTTCCTAAGCGGGTCTGACTTGGGCTGAGGCCACCCCCAGAGCCCGTGGGGGCAGCAACCACGTAGCTCTGGACAGCCGAGGCTTTTCCCGGCAGAAGAGCTAGCCCGGAAGAGCCACTCAGTAAATGGAGCAGGAAGGACAGGAAGCGGGGGTTGGGGGAAGGGGGCAGTGGGCAGGAGAGACCTCCAGAGCAGGTGGGGGCAGAAACGAGGGCACACAGGGAGGAGGCTGAGAAAGGGAGACGGCCGGGAGGGGGTCCGCCGGGGGGGGGGGGGGGAGATAAGGAAGAGTGCAGCCCCCTGGCTGGGCCCTGGCGGCGTGCCTGACACTCAGGGAGCACGGGACACACGTGATCTCATCTAATACCGACACCAGGTTCTAACAGGAGACGGGCCACAGAGCTAAAGCGCCCAGCCAAGGTCACACTGGGCAGGCGGCACAGGCTCCAAAACAGGTCCTTTAACTTAACCTGTGCTGAGGGGAGGGCGACGGAGAAGAAACAGAAGAGGGTGACGGGGATCTGCGAAGCCCTCTGCAGCCTCGCCCAGGGCCACGCCTGCGCCTCTGCTCCGCTGCACACTCGCTGACGCCTCACAGGGAGGAAGCCAGGCCCGGGCCTCCCCGGGGGCAGCCGGGTCCCAGAGCAGGCTCTGACCATCGCCCACAGCCTCTCCTGTGGAGGCCTCCTACCACCTGAGTCCCTGCCCCGAACGCAGGGGAGCCAGGCACTCAGGGACGGCTGTGAATGGCTGGAGAGATGGCCAGGGCTAGAGACAGGCCCAGCCAGACACACGAACACACGACGCTTGTGTGCGACACAGAGCAGGGGCCTTTGAGAGGAAGGGAGAGAAAGAGGAGAGAGGCACAGAGAAACCTGGGCAGAGACACAGCTACAGATAAAGAAACGAGACCAGAGCGAGGCAGGGAGGCAAAGAGAGAAGACAGAGGCCCAGAGACAAACAGAGGCTAAGCTGAGGCTGAGAAATCAGACAAGGAAACGGGAAAGAACAACGAAACTTGTGTCCAAATTCCGGCCTCCCTGGGATTCAGTTTGCTCAACTGTGAAATAAAGCAAAGGATTTCCAGCTGCCAGGTTTGTTGATTAAATACAATGGGAACATAAAGTACTCAACTCCCCGACCCCCAGATAATAAGAGCTCAATAACACTGGCTAATTTTCATCATCAGAAACCAAAACATTTTCGAAAGAAGATGTGCTATCTTAACACAGTGTGTTTCTATTAAAGGACGTTAGAAGAAAAACAACACAGCAAAGCTAAGACTTCATGGGTACGGCTAAGAAGGAAAAGGTTTTTCACAATTGGCTGACCCAAACAAAATTACTAGACCAAATACAAAACAAATGATATGACAAAATTCTCCAACAGTTACTCAGATATCAAACGATATCAAACCTTAACCGTGTGGGAGAGAAAATCTACAAGTACTAATGAGAACCAGAGCTCCCAGCAGCTAAGGTTAGGCTAGAGGCGAGGGGCAGCATCACCTCCGTTATTAGGCACGGCTGCCCTCTTATTTTAAAGACTAGGGAACTGTCTGGTCAGCTTATAAATATTACAGGCTGGCACAAAGTGGGCCTCTGACTGCAGAGTCGGGCTCTTCACCCCTCACTCATGAACCTGGGAGGACGACAGACCCGCCGAGAGGGACTCGGGGCTGGAGGAGACGAGCACCAGGACAAACATGACACGGGAGGACGGCGGGGAGAGAGGCACAGACCGGAGACACTGGCATTAGTTCTGATCCTCCGACGCCCACACGTGACAGAAAAGCGCAAGACCGGGAAAGACACACGGGGACGAGCGCTCTGTGGAAACGCCGAGACACACACGGACACGAGCACCGGCGAGGCCCGGGGGGCCCGCGGGAGGCAGACGCGGGAGAGGCGGAGAGCCGCGGGCGGTCCAGGCCGGGCGGGCGCAGACACACGAAGGCCGCGGAGCTGCCAGAGCGCGCCTGCCCGCCCCTCGCTCCCCGCCCCCCGCCCGCGCTCACCTCGGGCCGCTCACGCCGCGCTCCAGGGGCTCATGGCAGGCAGCCCCCTGCCCCCGCTCGGCCTCGGTGTCACGGGGAGCGTGCCGGGCCTCGGGCGGCGGACGCAGAGCCGCGCTCGGGCACACGCGCGGACGCACGGAGGGCCGCACGTCGACGGCCCCGCCGCCCCGCCGCCCGGGAGGGGCGCGGAGAGCCGGGCGGGGGAGGGGAGCCGCCGAGCGGACGGGAAGCAACCGAAGAAGGCGACGGACCGGAAGCGGAAGTGACCCCGCGACCCACCCGGCCGTCGTCTGCGCAATCGCCACTTCCTAGCCCCCGCCCTCCCACGTGTCGTCATTTCCGGCGCGCGGGACCCGTGGCCTTTTGCCTTATTTCCGCCCGCCGCCGCGAGCCGACAGAGGGTGGGTACGCAGGAAGAGTCTGGTCGGGAACGCATCGTTTCCAGACCACCCCCGCGCGCAAGCTCCGGACCCCCGGGCCACGCGCCACCGCCGGCGATGCCTTGGGCGACCTGAGCTCTTGGGGCCACCAGGCCAGCCGGCTGCCCGACCACCGCCCTCCCCGCTGTCTGCTGGGCCAGTTCACTGCCCCCTGCTCCCCGGGGCCACGCCCCGGTCCGTCCCAGCGCGGCAGGCCACGCAGGCGAATGTCACCTCGGCTGCGCCAAGGGCAGGGGCACCCAAGCCGGGGTTGACAGCCTGTCGACCTCCCAGAGCCAGGCCTCAGCCTGGGGCCCAAAGAACCCGAGACCTGGAAAGCAAAGGGTTCACACACACGGGACACGTAACAGCTCCATAAAGTAAAATACAACAAAATGTTTAATGAGCAAATTCGTCTTAGCAAATATGAAACTGCCACAGAGAGGAGGAGAGGGACAGGGGCCACGGGGTGGGGGGCAAGTCTGGGAGACTAGAGAGAATCGACTACGTAAGAAACCAGGACACCGGGGCGAGGACCAGAGGCCAGGAGGACGGGAGCTGTGGTCCTGAGAGGGAAGGGGCAGGGTACCGGGCCGGACAACAAAATTCAAAAGAGTTTGGCCATAAAATATAAACACACTGTTTCTACGGTGGGGAAGGGTAAGAGAAAGGGGGTATCCGGGAGAAGACTGCTTCAGGGAGGGGCTGTCGGGATCCAACCCCTCCCTGCGGTCACGCCCTCCCCGCCCTTCCCTCTGTGTCTGTGGGTGCGTGTGTCTGTGTGGGTCTGTGTGCGCACTTCCCCAGTCCCCGCCCCGCCCCAACCCCAGCCCACCCCCACCCTTAATTGCTGCCATTCCAGTTGCTGCCGGCTGTCATTCGGCTGTCACTCCTCTGCCCATCGTCTTCAGAGGGGGAAAACGGGGGAGCAGGAGGGGGAGAAGCCCCCAGCCAGCTCCACCCCTGCCCTCCCCCGCCGCCTCTACCAGAAGTCCCGGCGGTGGTAAGAGTCGGGGTCACAGTATTTTGTGACGACCACTCTGTTGGCGAACTTGCGACCCGTCAGGCCCTGCATGGCTTTCTGGCAGTCAAACACAGAGGTAAACTCCACGAAGATCTGTAGGAACAAGAGGCGGCTTGTGAAGAAAGACCCAGGCCTCTTAGCTTCCTCTCAGCAACCAGCAGCACCCACCCAAACCCAGAACTCCACGGGAGGAAGAGGGCTGGAGAGCGGCCTCACTGCAGGTGCAGGGATTCACCCAACACCCTCCAGCGCCCCAGGATCGAAGAAACACAGAACACAAGGGCATGGAGAGCAGAGGCAAGCTCGAGTCAAGAGCCCAAAGGGCAGGCCATGGGCAGGCTCAAGGAGAGCAGTCTACCTGCACCAGGCTCCCCTGGGTGCTCCCCAGTCCCCCGCAGCCATGGGGTCTCCCCGAGACCAAGGATGAGATAAGGACGCCTCAGCAATTAGTATTCACAGCCAGGCTGATTCCAAAGAAAAAACTTGAACCTTGACCTACTCAAGATTATCATCTTGCTTGAACCAGCAGCTGACAGAAGTGGAGGGCGGGGTGGACATAACCAGCCTAATTCAGAACAAGGGGAAACAGAGAATTCTAGAAAATACACCCTAATGCTTCGACAAGCAAAAACGGCTTACTGAAAAAAGAGAAGTCTGAAAGCAACCTGCAGGATTCTTATTTTGATCAAACCAACTTAAAAAGACATCTTTGAGACAGTAAGGGAACTCAAGCATGCCTAGGTAGACAGACACGAAGGGTAGCTTTGCTAGTGTATGAATGGTATCATGTAGGTTTTTAAAAATAAAGATGTTTTAGTCCTCTGTTTATAGTAGTTCTCAGCCAAGGTGGATGTGTCCCCAGGGGGCACCGGGCAGCCCCGAGGTGCTCTTCACCATCACGCCGGGTACGGGACACAACCAGCTCCTGGTTGTTGGAGGCAGGATGGGGCCCAGGTGGCAGCACAGACGCCAGACCCGAGACAGCAGTGGCTCAGACGGAGAGGAAGCGCTCCAGCGACACGAGACACACTTTGTTTCAGCAAAGAAACACAAAGGAGGAGATGGGAAGCCGAGGGCGGAAATTAAGACTGACAGTGCCCTGGCATCCTGACACTGGCCAACGGGGCGCTCTGACCCAACGTAAGTGTTATTCCACACGGTCAACCCTGACGGTTTCCCTACTCCTACGTATGTTTGAAAAGAATGATAATACAGTCTGGACACAAATCTCACAGGCAGATCCCAGAGACCAGGCAAGGTCTTTGCATCCATTTCCCCACCATCACCTCATGGAGGCCCCTCCCGGGTGGGCCACCCCTCTGCCCTGGGGCCAGTACATCTAGCGACCCCAGACCCCACACTTGGAAAGCAAGTCCATCCAGCCCCCTGTGCCCACAGCACCTCGCTGGGACCCCAGCCCCCAGCATTGCCCCTTCCCCTCTGACCCGCTCATCCTCCCCGCTTCTCAGCTTCCATTCATTCTGCCCTGTCACCCCAAGTCTGATCACGTGACGACCCCCACCCCCAACACACGCAGAGCAGACACAAGGTCCAGGTGCTGACACACCTTCTCCCCGCCCTCCGGCCAGACAGCGGTAGACGGTTCGTCTGCTGAGCCCCGAAGACCACCCTGCTGTCACCCTGACTGCGGAAACTCCCAGCTCTGCAGGGCTGCACGCCCACCCACACCTCCACTCGAAGACCTCACCGAGGTCTCCCGTGCCCACTCCGGCTAACCCCACGCCCTCAGTGCCGCCCGCCCGGGACCCTCTGTGGGCCTCACGCCGTGCCAACCTTTCTGCTAAAACGGAGGGCCCTGCCCTACCCCCAGCCCACCTCTGGTCTAACAGTGTCCCGTGGACGCGCAAGTGAGTGGCTGGGGGGTCACAAGGCACACACGCTCCCCAGGGTGCGGCGAGGTGCAGACACCCGGAATGGGGGCAGGGCCAGCACACCTCGGCGGGCCTGGAAACCAGGGAGCGCGCTGGAAGAGCTGGGGGTGGCCAGGTGAGCGCAGCAGAGGAGCCGGCCTGGGGGCGGGGCTGCAGCGGGGGCGGCTTTCAGCACTGCTGCCCCCAGGAGAGCCGACCACGTGCACAGCGGCACACAGGAGCAGGCTTTGTGGCAAAGTTGCTTCCCTGCAGAAACAAGTGCTCGGCCACAGCACTGCATCGCTGCCTCACACAATGCAAGGGTCAGAGCAGCACGTGTGGGGGAGGCGGCAAGCGGCGTGTGTGTATGTGTGTGTGTGCGGACGCGCGCACGCCTGTGGGGTATATGTGCAGGGACGCACCTTCCCGCAGCCGGGCACCTCCACGCCATCCACAGGCCGCGGGATCTCGATGGACTTGACGAGCCCATACTTGCCGCACTCATCTCGCACATCCTCCACGATCTCCTCATACTCCTCGTCGTCCAGCAGCTCCTCAGGCAGCACCATGTTCATCAGGCACAGCACCTCTGTCGGGTGCCCGCCCATCTGCACCTGCGAGCTCATCAGGCCGGGCACTTGCAAGGTCACAGGGGTCTGGTTGATGGTGCTCTGTGGAGGGGTGGAGGCAGGGGTCACGGGGTGCCCAACCCCGGTGTGGGGGGACCCGCCAGCACCCAGCCCCTCCCCGCCCCCAGTGCCCCGAGCCAATGGAAGATGACGTGCCAGGGGGCTCACCAGCGTGGCATTCTTGGCACCCACACTCGCCCTCTGGACCAGCAGCTTCTTGTCTCCCAACTGCATCCCATTCAGCCCCGCGATGGCCTGTGGTGGGGCGGGGAGGGGCCGGGGCAGGGAGAGGTGGTCGGGGTCAGAGCAGGCTGCGTGGCAGACAGGGCACGGCAGGGGGGAGAGCTGCAAGCCCCGCGCCCCGCCCTGAGGGGAGACCCCAGCAGGACCGGGCGTGCTGGCGCCGGGCTCACCTGGTCCGTGACGTTGATGTCCACGTACTCACAGAAGGCGTAGCCCTTGGAGAGTCCGGTGGCGCTGTCCTTGACCAGGTTGAAGGCCTTGAGCGGCCCAAACGACGTCAGCAGCTCTTTCACCTGCGTGGGCCGGGGCACAGTCAGGTTGCAGGGCGGGGCAGGGAGTGGGGGCCGGGGGTCGGGCCACGGTGCCATCAGTTTTCGGGGCAGGCAGAGGCCTACCTGGTCGTCATTCAGGTAGTTGGGTAAGCCCCCGATGAACAGCTTGTGCGCAGAGTCCGGGACCACGGTGGACACGACTCCTGGGGGGAGGGGAGTAGAGCAGACAGGTTGCGATTCCTGGCACGGTCATGACGGGGACCTGGGGGCTGTCTCCAGGGGGGCCCGCCTGGCTGCCAGCCCCCTCCTCACGACACCCGACACCAGCGGGCACAGCCGCACGATGGGCCAGGTCAGCAACCACACTCGCCCCAAGCTGGGGGAGCTCTCAGCCCCCAGGGAGGGTCGCAAACCACGGCCTCCCCTCCCCCTCGGGCCCCAGCTCAGAGCTCCTGCCCCCCCCACCCCCTAACCAGGGCTCCCCAGGGGCCTCAACTCCCCGGGCCTGCCCACCCCCGTGCCTCTGGGCCAGGTCCCGTGGGACCTCGGGCCCAGTGTTCTATGTACGTGAGGCTGGGCTGTGCCCAGCCCGAGCACTGAGCTACGTCCGGTGGGGGCCCCTCAACAGAGCAGGCCTCAGAACTACCAGGCACCCACTGGCCACACCCCCTGCTGAGCACCCCCGCCCCCCAGCCCACCAGGCTCTGCAGCGCTGTCCTCCAGCCCCCGGGGCCCACACCGTGGCCTGCTCCTGACTGCTTTCAGGGCCCACTGCGGCCAGCCACCTGGCCTGGCCCACCTCTTCGACCCAGCGCCGGTAGCCCGGAGGACCAGAGGGGCAGCGTTCCGCCCGGACAAGGCTCTTGGTGGGGGAAGCGGGGGCGGATGAGAACAACAGGCCGCCGAACTCCAGGCGGCCCAGCACGGGGAAGGGCAGGCCGCGTCCCAGCCACCACCAGCCTGCCGTGGTGAGGCTGCCAGGAGGGCCCACGCCAGATCGAGCGATGCAGACAGAGGCTCTGGGCTGGCGTGGGTGCCCAGAGCCCCCATGGGCTCTGAAGCCTCCCTAGGCCCCGCAGCAACGCCACCGCCTCAGCAGGAGCCCTAGCTGCCCAGCTACTGGCCTGGCCTGCAGACGCCTCCGGGCCACACAGGTGCACGGCCTCAGGCCGTGCCCCTTCCATCCAGGGTCCTGAACTGTTTCTTCTCCAACCAAAAGCATCTGTTGAATTTTACTAAGTGCATCTCCCTGGGGCTTTCCAGGTGGCTCAGTGGTCAAAAATCTGCTTGCAATACAAGAGACCTGGGTTTGATCCCTGGCTCATGAATATCCTCTGCAGAAACGAATGGCAACTCACACCAGTATTCTTGCCTGGAGAATCCCACAGACAAAGAAGCCTGGTGGGCTACAGTCCACAGGGTCGCAAAGAGTCAGACAGGACTAAGGGACTATCACTTTCACCCCTTCAATAATCTGTGAACTCGACTTCTTCCTTGGAGTAGAAAGGAAAATCAAAATATTGTGTTTAGGATTTGCCTGGTGGTCCAGTAGTTGGTCCAGTAGTTAAGAATCCACCCACCAACTCAGGAGACAAGGGTTCGATCCCTGGCCCGGGAAGATCCCACTTGCCTCGGGGCAACTAAGCCCACAGAACACAACTGAAGCCCAAGCGCCCTCAAGCCCCACACGAGAAGCCACTGCCACAAGAAGCATCGCAACTAAGGAGAGTCCTCAAGCAACAACAAAGACTCGCACGGCGAAAATTAAATTAAAAAAAAAAACTCGTCATTACAGAGAAACTTCTCTGGTTTGAGAATGCTTCACCCACACGCAGCATCTGGCTTCCTACCCCCTCCACAGCCCAGGAAGCACACTCCCCAGTCACTGTGGCTGGAGCCCCAGCCCCTCCATGGAGACTGGAGGCAAATACTAGGAGAGGAGACCCGCCGCAGTGAGAGCCAGGCTCCCACAAGGGAAGGATGACAGGCAGGCCTGCGTACAGGGGTGAGGCACCAGCTCTAACCCTGTACTACAGGACAGTCACGACACCACCGCACCACAGGGAACCCCCAGATGGTGCCTGGCATGGCAGGCTTGGGCCAGCCTGCATCAACAGGATGGTTAGGACGCATTTGGGTCACCAGGAGGCACCGAAGCACATCCTGTGGCCTGATCCCCCAGACACACGTGCACAGAAAACACGGCAAATCAGCAGGTCAGGGCCTCCCACAAGCTCCAGAGACTGCTGGCCTCCCCCACACGCTCAGCAGGGACCAGAGAGGAGCCAGGTGGTCCCCAAGGGCCGCCCTCGTTGGGCCCCGCACCCCTGGCTTCATAAGCACAAGGACTGCTTCCAAAGCGCGCCCTTCGGTGTGAACCTCAGCTAGGACAACCCGTGCTCTCAACCCCCGGGGGCGGGGATGCCCCCAACACAGGCCCACCCTCGGCACAGCCTGCAGGTCCGGTGCAGCCATGTGCTGCTCCTGCCCGGTCTGAGGACTTTCCAGAAGGGCCTTTTATACCATGAGTGTGACAGGGCCCCCGACGCCAGCATCTGTGAGCATTCGGGCCAGAGTGACCGAGGAGCTCCACCAGAGACAATGTGCTGCAAAGCACAGCAACTCTCCGGCCCATCAGAGAGCAGCCTCTGGCCACCCAGGTCTGCTTCGCTGTCCACCTACCCAGACGGCACTGACCACGGCAGGGAGACCTGCTTCAAGCCAGGGGTCAGCAGAAGCCCGAGACAGGAGAGCAGGGACAGCCGCCCGTCAGGCCTGAGGAGGAGCTCCACGGGCACGTGGGCGTCCACATGGGCTCTGGCGCGTGCACTGACCTGGAGGCCCAGCGCACCCCACTTCTCCCAAGACCCTAGGGCTGCCCAGCCTCCGACAGGCTGAGAGACCCCGGGCTGGCCCTGTGCACCCCTCAGTGCCCCCCAGAGCCCACTCACCAGGCACGTAGACAGAGGGATTCTCCGACATGCCCGGCAGGGGCTGGTAGTCATGAGGCCTGCGGATCTTCAGCGACTGGCCCTGGAAGATGATGCCGTCGAAGGCCATGGCCTGGGTGGTCTCGTCCACTGAGCGGAACTAAAGAAAGGACAGGAATGAAGCTGGTAAGGGGCAAGGCGAGTGGCTGGTCAGAGCCCACCCAAGGGTGCCAAGACCACAGCTGGGTGGCGAGCAGACTGCAGAAGGGCCTGGTGGGAACAAGGCCTGCTCACCTCTAAGAAGGCAAAGTTCTTGTCCTGGTTAATCTGCACGGCCAAGACAGGGTTGCCAGGGGCCTGCGTCAGCCCCCCCAGGCGCATCTGAGCGTTGAAGAAATCCATCATGGCCTCCTGCAGAGGAGAGAGGAGACAGGGGGGGGCGGGGAGGGGAGGTGGAGAGAGGAGGGGAAGGGTGAGAGAGGGAGACACAGAGGGGTGGGGGGAGGGGGGGGGACAGTGGAGTCCGGGTGGGGCAGAGATCAGTAGTTGGGACAAACGCAGGAGAAAGATGAAAGAAACAAGGGCAGGGGGCAGCACAGGAGACAGCCAGGGGCCCCAACCGGGGAAGAAGGGAGGTCATCAGAAGAAGCGGGAAACGAGGGAGAGGCGAGAAAACAGACGGAAAGTGTAGAGGAAACATCCA
This sequence comes from Ovis canadensis, assembly GCF_042477335.2. Taxonomy (NCBI): domain Eukaryota; kingdom Metazoa; phylum Chordata; class Mammalia; order Artiodactyla; family Bovidae; genus Ovis; species Ovis canadensis. The sequence goes on from NC_091258.1 coordinate 76,404,135, forward strand.
GTGGCGACAGCAGGAGAGAGACGGCATGAAGTGGAGCATCAACAGGCGGAGCACACGGAGGGTGGAGGGGGGGCGGGGAGGGGGCGCGGGGCGGGGAGGGGGGAGAGAAGAGTGATGTGGAGGGATCTGGTCCTGGAGTCGGGGGCTGGTTTATCAAATGCAGCAAAGTGCAGGTTGAGAAAGTCAGAATGGACCTTACTTGCCTTCGCCGATGGTAGCAAACTTTTTGTTGCTACGAGGGATCTCAGCCCCACAATATTTCACTTTAAAGAGAAATGGAAACAACTCTTTGATCTCGGGATTCTCGGGGGCGCCACGGGAAGGGGTAGGGAGAGGGGAGGGGACAGGAGCGGTGGGGAAGGCGGGGAGGTCAGGGCGATCAAAATCAGAGCAGCAACCATGGAGGGGTGGGGGAGAGGACGGGGAGGCGGCAGAGAACAAGAGGCGTGTCAGAGAGGCTGGGGCGTGCGTCTGCGTGTGTGTGCGTGTGCGTGTCTCCCTCTCTGTCTCTCTCCACACGGACTCGGACCACAGACTCGTGGGTACGTTATGTGTGTGCTTGATCCCTGGGCAGCTGGAGGAGGCTGGGGAGGGGAGATGGGAGAGGGAAGAGGAGGGAGGAGAGGGCCACCCAGCCCGGCCCCTGGCTGGCTCAACTCCATCGTCCGTCGGGGAGGGGGCCGGGGGGCCTTGCAGGCGCAGAGTCTGACCCGTGCAGGCTGGGGGAGGGAACGGACGGAGGGAGGAACAGCGGGCACAGGAAGGGGGGGCAGCGGGGGCAGGGGAGGGCAGTACCTCAGTGATGCCAAAGGGGATGTTGCCCACGTAGAGGCGCCGGGCCTGTCTGGTCATCTGGCTCCCGACCACGGGCACCGGCGTTGGGGTCACAGCCAGACCGTCAGGGGTCATGGTGGGGAGGAGGGCAGTGGCTGGAATCTGACCCGCAGCTTCAAGAGGGACAGAAGGGGTCAGAGGACAAACTGTCGGAGCAGGGTCTGCTGAGGGCCTCGCCCACCCCGCCCCCAGCCCAGGCGTGGAGCCCACCTTGCATGGCCTTGTACTGCATGGGGGTGATGTGCTCAAAGCCCGGCGGTGGCACGTCCCAGTATTTGCGGACCTTCTTCTTCTTCTCGTGGCGGGGGGAGCGACTGGGGGAGGCGGGAGGGGAGAGTGGGGCAGGGCGACCTCAGTCTGACCAAAGGCGGGCCTGCAGCCCCCCCGGCTCCCCTCGGTCCCCGGCTCGGCTCTCAAGGAGAGAGAGGACGCAATCAGGGCCGACCCGTTCTGGGCAGGGGACTCTTCCCGGTGCTCGAGCGAGCGGATGAGGACAGGGCGGGGTGCGCGGGGAGGCGGGGGAGGGTGTGGGGGAAGGGGCAGAAGAGAAGCTCACATCAATCCACCGTGCTCCTCTTTAGCGCCTCTGGTCAAAGGTTTGCTGGGGGTGGGAGGGAAAGGTGTGGGGAGGGGTGACTGGGGACCCTCGTCTCCCCCGCACACCGCACCCCCCCGAGGGCACTGAGCCCCAGGGCTGGGGCAGGGCATCGCCCCCAAGCCCCCCAGCCACGAGGAAGGGAAGAAGGGCCAGACAGACCAGCTTCCAGCTGGAGGCTGAGGTGGGAGGAGGCGGGGCGCCACCCACCCGCCCTTCCACTGGGGCTGAGAGAACAGGGGGCAGCCTGGGAAGGGAAGAGGCGTCCGAGCAGAGAGCTGTCCCGAGAGACGCCGCCCCGCCCCAGGGAGGCAGAGCGCAGCCCGGGAAGCCGACAGAGAACCCAGACCAGACGGGGGAAGCGGGGCCCTGACCCCAGAGTCGCCCCCGGAAGCCCCCGCAGAGAGACGACGGCGGCCAGACAGGACAGCAGAGCCCCCAGCCCCGCGTGGAGAGGGGCCGGCGGCCCAGACGCAGCCCCGCCGCCCTGGTACCTGCGGCGCCGCCTGTCCCGGGAGGCGCTGCGCTGGTCCCGGTTGCGGCGGTCGCGGCTCCGGCTGCGGCGCTTGCGGTCCCGGCTCCGGGAGCGGCTGTGGCTGCGCTTGCGGTGCCGATTCTCCTTGTCGCGCTCTGCGGGGACAGGGCCGTGAGCTGGGCGGGGGCAGCCCGGCCCGCCCGCCCCCGAGGCCGCGCCCCTGCCCGGGAGGCCACCCCCACGGGGAAGGGCTCGAGGAGGGCGGGGCGGCAGGCTTCCTGTCCACGCACGCGGAGCCCGAGGGCCCTGGGGGCCGGGCGGGAGCAGTTACCTGAGGGGACAGGGCCTGGCAGGGCCCCGGGGTGTAAGGTACCTGAGTCTGCTCAGGAGGAGCTGGGGGGCCAGAGAAGTCAGAGGAGGCTGGCTCCTGGTCCCCCTCCAGGGCTGAGGGGCCTGACCCAGGGTCGTCCCTGAGAGGGGCAGGGCTAGACGCTGGGGAATCAAGAGACCCAGTGATGTTTTCCTGAAGGGACCCGGCGACCCCTCAGGAGACTCCTCCTCAACCAGCCGGCCCCGCGCCCCACCTCGGGCCCGCGTCAGGCCGGGCGGGGCCGGGCAGCCCCCGGGGGGGGGCACCCACCCGTCCCGCCCCGCCCCCAAGCGGACCGCCCTCCTGGGAGGCCCCGCCCACCACCCCCGCGTCAAGGACGCAGGAGCTGGGTGGGCCCTTCGTCCAGACCGCCCCACGGCCGCTACAGCCGGGGCCTTCGACCTCCCCTCCTTTGCCCAGCAGCCCGCCACCCTCCGAGGCGCGCGGCTTCTGCCCCACGCGGTCTGTAGTCCAGTCCCTCGGTTCAAAGAGGCCACTGGTTCCTCCACTATGCTCAACCAGCCCTCAGACTCCAGTTCATTTTACAAGGAGGCGGGGGCAGTAAGGACAGGCTGTCAAAGCCTCGGGCGTACTGCTTCAACTCTCAAGCTCTTCCGAAGCAACTACCCGAGAACTTTTATAAATGAGTTTTAACACTAAAGCTACATACGCACCCAGAAAAGAAAAAAACCTCGTTGCAAACACTCAGATCCTGTCTAAAACCAGACTCTGCTGCTTTTACTCCCCGGGTTACTGTGGGGAAACACTTGCTGGGAGCGGGAATCTCGCTCACAACAGACGAGAAAATTGAGGCTTAGGGAGGTCATGTGACTTGCCCTGGCCAAAAAGCCTGGATACAGGTGAAGCCTGAATATGAACCCTGAAAGGTCAAGGGCAGCTAGGCAGGGGCAATACCTCTAAACACGAAACAGGCAGACCCATTAGGACCTGGCTGGAACCACTAGTGATGGTGAAATTGCCTCCTCAAAGATGAAAAGACTAAACGTGAAAAATATATCCAAGACTGGCACCAGGAGGAACGGGCAAGCAGTGTGAGGAGCATCCTGGTCCTGGGAAGGGGATGGACAATGGTTCTGGGCCTCTGGCTCCCCACTGCTAAGACGGGGAGACACCCCTGCAGCTGACGCTCAGAAACAGACAACCAGAGAGAGGTGGTCACACAGTAAGCACTGGTGCCCGCCGGGTGTCATGGACACAAACACGGAACCCAGGTCGCAGGGGCTGAGGCCTGGGGGAGGCAGGACCGCCAAGACAGACTCAGGGGCAGAGCAGCACGTGGGCAAAGCTGCCCCATAAAGCAAGGGAAACCCCTGCCCCACCCCAGAAAAAAAAAAAAAAAACCAGAATGATCCAGCACACATCAGAACAGAAGGGGAGCTCTGGCTGCTCTAAATGCCACGGCCACGTCGTTATGGAACAACTCACCAACCCCAGGGACATGCCCAGGCTGAGGGCCTGGCCTCCCAGGGCAGAGGGGACACCCAGGCAGAGACCAGAGCGCGGGTGTCAGGGCCCCAGGGCAGCTCCATCAGCTCTGGCTGTCCAGCCTGGGAGGACGCGACTCCGCAGCCCCGCAGACTCAGGGGCCGTTTCAGCTTCCTGCACAAAACCGTGCAACAGCAACCAAACCTCTAAACCTGTTTTCTCCTGTTATTTAAATGAGGCTCTTGGGCACCCCCAGGTGTACGGCTTGGGTACATCTGCTGGAAACGCGCGTCCACATTTCCGTGTGAGCCCGCACATTATGAACGATTTCACCGTTGAAAAGGTTCACTTATTGGGTTCTTTAAAGAGGCCAAGCCACATGCCACACATTGTCGGCATGTTGCCCGCTGAATCTCAGCTCTGCCTCTCATCAGCTGAAATCTGGAAAACTTTTATTCTTGAGTCTGTTTCCACCTCTGCGAAGGGTACGAAATCACTTCAGCCTCGCGGAGCTGTTACAAGAACCCTCTTAGGAAAACTGCAGAAGAGCTTAGCAACGTGCGTGACACACTGTGGTGGGTGCTGTAAACGTAACTATTATCACTATCATCTGTTAGCGACCAAAAAAAACACCAGCGACCTACGTGAGAAAAAAATAGGCCCACAAATACTCAGGCACTCATCAGGTGCTACTCATCGTCTGCTCCCCTCCAAAGCCCGTGCTGTTAAGCAGTGCATCACGTATGGGACAGACAACCTGTGGGTAGGTACGCTTCCCCAGGCACAGTCTACTGATCCAGCCACCCCCTCCCCAACTTCAGGCTGGGCCGAAAGGTGAATCCCAGCGCCCCTCACTCAGCGTTCCAGACACAAGCAGAGTAAGCCTCAAGCCCGCCACCTTCCCTCGACCCAAATTTGTTCACTCCCAAACCGGATTAAGAAGGCAAGGAAATCTGCTAACTGTCCTACAACTCTCCCAGCGCTAACGTTCTTGGAGTCCCCAAACTAATCACAGCCCCGTGCTTGGACTCGCCGTCTCCCGAGGGGGACGAGCTTCCCACCCTCTGAAGTGAAACGAGCCCTCTCCTCGCTCAGTGCCCAAGAATCCGCTCCACGCTGAGATTTAGGAGGCTGGCGCGATCATGCAGGCCGTGGGGAGCGATGACAGACAAACACTCCGCACTGCGACCGCCGGGGGAGCCAGGGCCCCAAGAAGGGGTGCAGGGGTGCGGGAGGGGCACAGAGCACGGACAATGCGGCCTCTTCCACCGCCGCCAACCCTAGCAGCCCGCGGGGTCCCGGCGGCCGGTGAGCAGGAAGAAGGGCAAAGGCGCCGGGGTGAGAGGTGCTCCCCATGCGGCACTGCCAGCGCCCACGTGAAGGGGGACCCACAACCGCCATTTTGGAACAAAGGGGGCGTGGAGAACCAGGCCTAACCAGCCGGAAGCGGAAGTGCCAGGGCGTCGGGCGAAAAGGAGTTGCTGGACTCATCTATACAATCTCCTTTCCAGATTAAAAAACGCATAAATCCGTGAGGTGACACCAGGCGAGCCCGCTGCGCCAGCGCCGCCTCCAACGCGACCACTCTAGGCGCGGAGCGGAGCGCGGTGCGCATGCGTCCGGGTCGGCGCCCGCCGCCCCCTCCCCGCCGCGCGTGGCACGCCGGGCGGTCACGTGAGCGAGGCGCGCGCCGCGGGACGGGAGGGGGGGTGCGCCGCGCGGCCCTAAGAAGAGGGGGAAGCGACGGGAAAAATGGCGGGGGACACGGAGGGAAGCCAAGAACCGCCCCGCCCGCTGCCCCTCTCCCCCGGCACTCTCACCTTGCTTATTCTCGTTGAGCTGCCGCTCGAACTCGTCGAAGTCCGACATGCTGAGGCGGCCGCGTAGGGCGCTGTGCAGCTTTCGCTTCGCCTTGCCGCGCGCCCGCTCCGGCCGCTTCGGCTACTTCCGCCGCTAGCTTCGGCTACTTCCGGCCGCCGCCGGCGCTCCGCCGCCTCCTACCTAATCAAGGCCTGGCTGCCCGCCCCGCCCCGCCCCGGCTCCGCCCCTCACCGCCTGCGCGCCCGCGAGGTGCCCCTCCCCCCAGGGTCTGGCGCCGAAACGCGTCGGCTATTTCCGGACCGTAGAGGAAAGCGTCCGGAGCGGTGACTACGGCTGCTTCCGAAAACACCCGAAGTGAGGGTTTCGCGGACTCTCCCAAGTTTTCGTAACTTTTCGGATATTAGCTCTTCCACGTTCGGATGTTTTCGGAGTTCCTTGCGTTCCTCTGTACCCAGCCCCCTCTAAGAATCCGGCTTCTTCTGAAAATTCAAACCGTCCCTTTGACTGCTTGCGCTGATTCTCCCCGCTCTTCTCCGCCGGCCCAGTCCAAGCGAATCGGCTACTTCCGACAGTCCTAACCGTCCCGGAGTCGGCACTTTCCGAAGGTTTCCGGCGCTCGCCTTCGGACCCAGTCAGAGATCTAGCTGTTTCCAAACTTCGGTTCCTTCCGGAGATTCCAGTGGCACCCTCCTCCCCTCCCGGAGAACTTCGGCTCCTTCCGCCACCACTTCGGGAAGACCCCCACTCACGGGTGACAGCTTCGGCTTTTTCCGTCAGTGCTTCGGCTCCTTCCGGCTCCGGGAACCGAAAAGGGAGGGAGGACAGAGGCGAGGTGGGTCAGGGGAGAGGAAACGGAGAAGGGCAGCGTCCCAGCTCTCGGCACCTGACTCTCCGGGTGGGGAAAGGGGAGGAAAAGAAGGGCCGCTCCTGTGGAGAGCCTAAGAAGGCTGCGCGAGACAAAAGCAGCCAGCGGGGTAAAGGGTGCGCGCGGCCGCTGCGGAGGTTGCCAGCGCGGCTTTGTGCGCCTGCGCAGGGTGAAAGAGGCGGGGGGGGGGGTGGGGGCGAGATGGGCTTCTGCGCCTGCGTTAGACGTCGGTCTGAGGCGAGGTTTCTCAGCTGCTCCAGAAAGGCCCCCCCACCCCTGCTTCCAGAGCCCTCAGCGCGCGTGCGCGAGTCTTCCCCTTACCCCGGGGAGGGCACTGCATTCCCAACCGTTAAGCTACGCCGCCTCTTTACTAGTTGCCGTGGCGACCGCACAAGCGCGCTCGCCCCGCCGCGCAGGCGCCGCGGAGGACACTTCCGGGAGACGGATAATCTCGCGATACCGCCTCCTGGCGGACTCCTCAGCTCGGAGGTTCCCGGCTGCCCCGGCAGGCCACCTCCGTCGGAGGTCATGGAGTCCCTCCTCCTGCCGCCGCGCCTCTGGTCCCAGTAGCCCAGCGGGTGTTGCTCACGCACTTTCCCCGAAGTGCTGCCCCGCCCCCAGGGCACAACTGCCTCCCCTCCCACCCCTGCCTTTGCGGGAGCTAATTACACCCTTTCTCGCCCAGTTCCCCGGCTCCCGCCTGACGGTCCACGCTCCGGAATCCTCCAGAGCCCCCGTCCCCGCGGCAACGGCCACCCCCTGCCCAGGAAAAGGCCGGGGCCTAGTTTATTCCAAATTTTATCATTTTAATTTAAATTATCTTAATAGCTCTGTCTCGTGTGGACTCGGGCGGTCTCGGAAGGCGGGTGGGAAGCTCGCTGCGGGGCTGGGGTGCGGACGGGATATGTACAGTGGCCTCGCCCCGCAGGGTCCCGCAGTCTTCCCCAGGAGGGAGGGCCCAGCGAGGGCAGGACGGTGCCGCTCAGATGCGGGGGTGCCAGTGGTCAGGGAAGACAGAACCGGGCCCTGGATGGTGGTCCTCTTGGAAGCAGGACTAAGGGAGGACAGCCCCCAACCCAGGGAAGGCGGAGGGCAGGGTGGACGCTAGGGCTGTGAGAGGCCCAGGGGACAGACCTATATACAGGGGGCCTGGGGAGGGGGTGGCGGTCCGAGCGGAAATGAGCCGCCCTCGTGGGGGCCCACCGCCCGTGCACACGCCGGCCCCGCGCGCCGGGCGAGGAAGCAGGGGCCGGAGGGCGGGCGCCGGGCCGGGTGGGGTGGGATCACCGCTTGAAGCGGTATGTGATGGGAAGCAGCAGCTTGCTCTTCTTGAGGGCCTGCACCTTCTTGAGGGTCTCCTCGTCCAGGGCCAGGAAGCAGCGGCGCGAGTACTCGAGCAGGCGCTCCTTGGAGGGGTCGAACTCGCCCACCTCGGCCAGCTTCTCCGGGGCTACGATGAGCAGCTCCGCGATGGGCGTGGTCAGCGCCACCGTGTTGCGGTCCACTCGGTGGTGCTCGAAGGCCCGAGACATGCTCTTCAGCTTCTGGAAGGTGCCCAGGATCTTCTTGTAGCGGCAGAGCACCCCGTCCGCGTCCTTCACTGCAAGCCGAGGGCAGGGGAGAGAGTTGGGGGTACAGAGACGGGGGGGGGGGGCGGCGGGGGGGCGGGAGGAGGCAGAAAGTGGAACCAGAAAGACCAGGAGGCTAGCTGTGAGTTACACACGGTGGGAGAAGGGGAGACAGGCAGGCCCCGGGGAGGGCCAGAGTGCGGGGAAGGGCTGCGTTCCTCCCAGTCCTCCTGGGCCATTGCTGCCTCCCCCGGGCCTGAGGCCCTAACTCCAGGACCACCCACGGAGGCCCAGACAGTCAACCAGGTCTGATCTGGTCTGTTTGCCGATGCAGGGGCGGGGACAAGGGAGCTCATACAGACCCCCAGCCCCCGCGTCCCCCACTCACCCCGCTGCCTCTCCCGGGCCTTGGGCTTCCCGAAGCGGCGCCGGCCTGGGCCTCCTTTCTGCTTCTGCCTCTTCCTCTCCATGGTGCTGCCTTCTTCAGATGCTCCGCTGACCGAGGAGGCGGCTGACTCGGGGTCTGAGGCCTCACCCCCTGTCCCCCCTCTGCCGTCCCCCTCGGCCCGCCGAGGCCCGGGCTTCCCCCGGCAGTGGTCGTCTGGAGAGGGGCGGGAAGACACGCACACACGTGAACTGCGGGAACAGGACATCGAGGTGGCGGGCGGCAGGTCACAGAGTCCCTGGGAAAGGGGGTCTCCCAGGAGGAAGTGCAGCACAGACGCCCAGCTGAACACAGTACACTAGGCCGGGATTTGGGGGTCCTGGGTGGAGCGTGGCCTGAGGATGCTCAGACTTGGTGCAAGAGGTCTGGGGGAGGGGCCCAGAGGACCAGGCCAGTACCACGGGGACCTCAGGAAAGAGTGATTTTGTGGGGTTCTCACAGTGGAGTTTTCTGGGGACCCAGTAAGGCCTCCAGAAGAGTAGGGGCAGGCAAGGGCTCGCTGGGGGTGTGGGGTTCAGACCCCAAGAGAAATAGTCTTTAGGTCTAGTCCCCCCGGGAAGGGCATGCCCCCGCCCTCACCCAGACCGGGAAGCTGCCCAGGTTCTGATGCAGGCCCTCCCTCTAACAGCGGGTTCGGAGCCCGGTGCTGGTCTTACCACAAAGAAAGTCCAGGGGCCCCTGCCCCTGACCATCCTGCGTGGGTTTCCCCAGCATGGGGGGGGCGGATGGTGGTAGACCCCAGCAACCCAGGCCAGAGGTGGCGCCAGAGCACAGGGATCCCCAATGAGGTAGGTGTTGAGAAAAGCTGCAGGGCCCTTGCCCTAACTCTCAGATGACTTTCCAGAGAGGAAGTGGAAGCTTTCGAGGCAGCCAGCCAGGGGTTGACCACCACCGAGGTCGAGGAGAGGCTGGATCCTCCAGGCCACTGTTAAAGATTCGGGACAGGAAAGCCCCTGTGGGGAGGGGTCGGGGCAGTGCTCAGGACCCAGACAATCAGGCCACAGTCCCGCCCATCAGCAGGACTCAAGCGGGAAGGAGGCTGGGCTTGGAGCCCACAGAGAGCCACCAAAGGAGGAGTGTGAATGCAAGGGCACCGTGTCCCTGAGGAAGGTGGAGCCGGGTGCCCTGGGTAGGGGGGACGCCCTCACCTGCGTCCAGGCGGGCAGAGGAAATGAACTTGTCGAGCTGGCACCGCAGGAAGTCCCGCTCCTCCTCCAGGTCCTCAATGCGCTTCTGCAGCCAGGAGTTCCTCTCCAGGGCCAGGTGCAGCTGGGCCCGGATGCCGTTCATCAGGGCCGCTGTCGGGGAAGCAGCCTCCGCCGGCTCTAGGGGCGGTCGGCCCTGGTCACACCCCAGGTCTCAAGGACCCTGGCTGCACCCCCACGGGACTCAGTCCCCCTCCAGTCCACTCACCCTCGAAGTTCCCCCGAGAGGGGCTCAGGCTGTAAAAGATTTGCGGGTCCAGGTGGGGCGTCTCATCGAAGGGGATGGAAATCTCCAAGGCCTCGCTGTCCTTCTTCACTGGAGGAGAGAGGCTAGGCTCACCCAAGGGAGGTCCCGGGGCCTCGGACCAGACCCCAGCCTGGGAGGAAAGGGCAGGGACCTGGGTGGGTGGAGCAGGGCCCCGGTTCCTCACCTGGCCTCCTTCGGCTGTTCATGGCGCGGCCTTCTGCAGACCCCGGCAGCTGAGCGCCTCAGGGCCACTGGACAAAAAGGGCAGCCACAGATGGAGGAACACAGACGGGCTTCTGGGGGGCATTCCGGGGGACCTGGGGCTCTCGACGTGGGGAAAGCTGTTTGAAGGCCGGGACTCGTGGGTCTGACGGAGGCGGGGCAGACTGAGGACACCTGGGGTTACAAACTCCTAGGCTCTAGGGAGTGGGGAGCTGGAGGAAGGAGGACCCGTGGGGTCGACGGAGCAGGGTTCTGGTCGAAGTAGGCCGACAGGGTCTCGACACAGGTTACCGGCCTGGGAGAGTGCCCCAACTTCCAGGTGCAGGGTGGGGACCCCAGCCACGGGCGGGCCTCCCCACCCACGGGTAACGTCCGGGCGAGCACCGGACGGTGCTGGGGGGCTGGGCGTGCGCGGCGCGGGAGAAGGTCACGCGTGGGGATGCGCCGCCCCCGCCCTTTGTCCCGCGGGCGGTAGGGCGGGCCGCGGCGAGTGGTCCCCGCGGAGGATGCGCCTGGCCGCAGGTGCGGACGCGGCCACCACCCCCTCCAGTGCCCGGGGCCGAGCTGGCCGGGGATCCCCGCTCACCCACCCGCGCGCGGAATCCGGCCCGGGGACCGGCGGCGGCGGCGGCGCCCATGCCCGGCGCTGGGGAGCGTCTGCAAAGAGTGAGGGGGAGCGAAAGGAAGCGACCACCCACCCGCGGGCGGGGCGGAGGCGGCGGTGAGTCTCGGAGACGGGCGATGAGGAGGGCCAGCAGCCGGGGCCACCCGGTGCGAAGGTGGCGTGCCTCCAGGAGTCCCGGGTCCCTGGTGAGCCGGCCGTTTGCGGCGGAGACCCGGCCCGCACTTGCGCGATGGCCCCTTGCAGCACTCCCCCCGCCCTCGGCGAAGCCTGGTCAGGGAACGTCACGAAATTCCCAATTCCTGGAGAGCTGGCGGCGCCCGGGGTCACCCGGGTGGGTGAGGAGGCGCCGGGTCGGGTTTGGGAGAGGCAGGGAGACGTAGGGAACAGCCAGGAAAGCTGAGGATCCCCTTAAGAGAGATGCTGAGAACTGGCCGGAGTGGACCCCCGCGGCCCGCTCCTGCATCTCCCCTGGGCTGAGCACGCAGGACCCCAGGCTTCCCGGGGCCCTCGGACTAGTGAGTTACCCCTCCCCGAAAACAAAGGCCTAAAAACCAGTCCCTGCCCCCGTGTTAAGAGCTGGCTTTGCAACTTTCGGACCTAGATCCCAATCCTGGCCGCTCCTTCGCAGCCTTGGTTTTCTCACCTGTAAAGTGGGACGATCATAATCCCTTTTAGGTCTGTTGTGGGGATGCGACGCACGCAGAACGCTCAGCCCAGCGCCTGGCCAGGGCCAGAACTGAAGCTCGGGACGCTATGAGTGTTATCTGGAGTCAGATTATGGGACGCTCCCTCTCTAGGGAGTAGAGACAGCTGGTTTTCTCCACCCAACAAGAGGTCGGAAGCGATGAGGCCCGGCACAGTGCCTGACACAACTCCGACACTCAAAGAAAACTCGGTGAGGGCAGGTGTTTATTCGGCTTCTGCCCCAGTGCCACCTGCCTCTCCTCCCTCTCTCCGGTAGCTTCCGTGCTCCAGAATTCCTGCCAGCTCTTAAGAGAGCAGTGCTTTCTACCCCTGCAGCTGGAGAGTGGAACCGTCCTGGCCACACGCCGCTCCTACTCACGTCACTACCGGTGTCAAAACGTGCAGGGGGCGGCACCTGCCCTAGTTCGGTGTCTTTCAAACTACATATTCATGCGCAGAAAATTTTATATGGTAGAATGAAATCTGTAATCAGCAGTCTAAAAAATTAAATAGATGGAAAAAACATGAGAGGCCTGCACGCAGAAGTAGCTATTGTTAAACCTTTGTTTTCCATGTATTTTGTGTATCTGTATACCGGGTTGCCGTATAAAATGTGTTTCTTACAATGGATCGTGGTTTTTAGAAAGTTAAGATTAAAAACATTCTGCCTCAGTGACACAGGTGGTCAGGAGCCAAGCTCGGATGAACCCCAGAACAGGCCAACCTGCCCATTCCCCAGCCAGGTGGGCCAGGCACTTGCGAAGTCTCCCTGCCAGGCAGTGGGCAAAGACAATCTCCCAGACCGACCTCGGGTGCTCAAAGCGCAACACGTGTTTACTGAGTGAGTGTCCAGTCTCCACCTCTGGCTGGGGAGTGGGAGGCAAGTCTGGGGCCCTTTCCCGCAGCATCGCACGTTGGGGGGGAGGGGGCGGGTCTCAGGAAGATAGTGCAGATTCCTGATGGCCCCCAGGCACAGTTTTCAGGCCAAAGATCGGTAACACATGGCACTCTTGCCCCCACCTGGCCCAACCCCGGCAGTCAGGGCTCAGTCGTGGAATCGCTGGTGTCTCTGAGGTTAGAGGGTTCAATTCAGGAAACGTGGGGTCTTGTTCCCATCTTATCTCCCAAACACCAGGAGATGACTGCAGGACTTCTTAAGGCCGTGGTCGGCCTCCCTGCGGCGATAGGTCTGTTTGTGTCCCGGGCCCCCTGGTGCTCGCCAGCTGTCTGAGGACGAGAGGTGTCCCTGTGTACCCCCGCCCCCAAAATCCCGCGGTACCTGGGGGGGCCCCGCAGCCTGGCTCAGGGGTGCTTCCACCGCGTATGCTTCTGCAGCGTGTTCTGCTCCATGAACCGGCGCGGGCAGTGCGGGCACTGGTAGGGGCGCTCCCCGGAGTGGACCCGGCTGTGCTGGGCCAACTCGCCCGCCTCTCGGAATCGGCGAGGGCAGAGCGGGCAGCCGTGGGGCCGCCCGCCGCCTGCCCGGTGAATGGAGTGGTGGCGCGCCAGATGGCTGGCTCGCTTGAATGCCTTCCCGCAAGTGTCGCACTCGAAGGGCTTCACCTCCGAGTGGGTGATGCTGTGTCGCTGCAGGTAGGACATGTACTCGAAGACCCGGGAGCACACGGGGCAGCTGTAGCATTTTTTCTGGGCCGACGCCCCATCGGGCCCGGACTCCCTCTGCGACTCCTCGTCCACCAGCACGGTGTACGGGACGCCCTGGGTGTCTATGAGCAGGTAGTGGTTGGGCCTGGAAGAAGAGGGCGAGGTCTGGGGACATCCTGTGGAGCAGGAAGGTCCGGGCTCTGGGGACCCGCCTGTCCGAGGGGGAGGGGCCTGCATGGCCTCAGCGGAGGGAAACGCCGGGGGCCGGGGGCCGGGGGCCGGCAGCACCAGCATCCGGAGTGGTGGCTGAGGCCTGAGGGGTGGGAGACAGGACGAGGAGGTCACGCGGAGGCGGGACGCTCGGCCCCACGAGCTCCGTCCTTCCCGCTCTGCGTGCCCTACTCTGGCCCGCTGCATATTCTGCAGCGCCACCCTGACTCTGTGACCCTCTGAGGCTCCCAGGCGCCCCCTCCTCGAGACACCTCTCCCTTCCTTCCCACCGCCGACCGCAGGCGAGGGATCTCTTTGTGGCTGTCTGCCCCCTGTGTGCCCTCCTCAGCTCACAAGTCGCCAGCAGGCCCCACCCATCAGGCCTCCAGGCCGCTGACCCTGCCCTGGGGGTCAGTGCCAGCTCGAGGCGCCCCCTAGGCCTGTGCCCAGGCCCTCAGGTGGGAGGCCGTGCCCGGAGCCCAGTGTCCTCCCCCGCCCCCGTACCCCTGTGCGTTCCGTCCAGGGCACGCCCACCCGCCCCCACTCCCGGCGGTCTGCCTGCGCTCCGCAGGCCTCCGCCCCAGCCCCGGCCCGGCCTCTCCGCGCGCCCCGCCCCGCCCTGCGCTCGGGGCCCCGCGCGCCCGGCCCCGCCCCGCCCCGCGGCCCGCTCCAGCTCCCGCCCGCCTCCCGGCCCCCGTACCCGGTGCAGCAGCTTCTCGGGTCCGGGTGGCTGCTGATCGGCCCAGGGCTCCCTGCGTGGGTGCAGACGGAGGCGGGCCGGGGCGCTCGGGACGTCCCCCGGGAGCTGGCGGCGCCGGGGAGGGGCGGAGAGGACCGGGGGACGGAGGAAAGGGTCCAGGGCAGAGCGGTGGGGGCGGGGCGCCCGGGCCGCCGGGAAACGGCTCCGGCCGGAAACGCGTGCCGGGACGGTGGTTCCCAAGTGCTCACGGTCTGGCTTCACCACCCGCGCCCGCCCCAGCCCCGCGCCCCGCAAATAAGAGCCCTGAAGTGAAGTGCGGAATGTTTATTGAGAGAGGGTGAGGGTAGCGGGTGCGAGGGGAGACGCAGGAGCGAACCGGGCCGCGGCCGCAGCCTTTGACCCTCCCGCGCAGACGGCTGGCGTGCACCACGCGGGAGCGGCACCCGGGGCGCCGGGCGCGGGGAGGAGAGCCGGGGCCGCCCGCCGGCTCAGTGCAGCCGCACGTGCTGCGCCAGCTCCGCGGCGTCCTGGAAGCGGCGCGGGCAGAGCGGGCAGGCGTGCGGCGGCCCGGCACGGGCGCGGTGCGTGGCGCGGTGCCTCGACAGGTGGCTGGAGCGCTTGAAGGCCTTGCCGCAGGCGCCGCACGTGAAGGGCTTGAGGTCCGAGTGCGACACGCGGTGGCTCTGCAGCCGCAGGGGGCTGGCAAAGACGCGGGCGCACTCGGGGCAGCTATAGCCCTTGCGCGGCCCGGGCTCTCCAGGCGGCGCCTCGCGCGGGGTCGGGCCGCGCGGCTCCTCCTCCAGCGGTGCCGTGTACGTGTAGGGGACCCCGTTGGCGTCGATGAGCAGGTGGCGGCCCAGCCGCGGGGGCCGGGGCCCCGCCGCCGAGGACGCAGTGGAGGCAGGGCCCTCCGCCGGGGGGAAAGGGGGCGCCTTGGGGGGCGGCGGGTCCATGGCCTCGGGAGAGGAGGCCCGAGGGTGGGGGGCCCGCGGTGGCAACAGCAGCATCCGGAGCGGCAGCTGGGAGCGGCGGAGGGGAGACAGGTCAACACGGCCGCTGCTCGGGGACAATGTCCCCGCCGTCTCAGCGCTCGCGGCCCTCTGTCCCACTGACTTCCTCCCTGACGGGAAAAGGGGCCGCTTCCAGGCCGAGTCGCTCGGCCGCACCAGGCAGCCTCGACGGCTTCTCCGGCTAAGCTCAGCAGCTCAGAGACCCCACTTGCCTTTCCTCGCGAGTCCTCCTCTCCTCCCCCAGGGGACCCGAGGGCATCACCCGGCCTCTTCCCTTCTCCTCCTCACCTTCCTCCTGCTTCCCGCCTCCCTCACTCCTCGACAGCCAATCAAATCCCAAGCCTATTTTGTCCTTTACATCTTCATGGCTTCTTCCAAGTCTCGCCAGGATTCTTGCCTCCAGAATTTCTCTAACGGGTCGCTTCCTCGGCCGCAATTTAGGATGCATCCTCTCCCCACACCCACACCCCACACCCCACCCCCAGGACCACCGCAGAGGCCTCTCTTTGGCCTCCAGACCTCCTAGACCTCCATGCCCACTAGTTCCCTGGAAGGCCTCCCAAACCTGGATACGTCTGTGGCTGCTCTTAATTTCCTCCCAAGGTATGTCCCCAGAGTCCCACTAATCCAGTTCCCCACTTTTCCACTCGGAGCTTATCTAACTTGTTCCTACACTTGGCCCCTTAAGGATTCAACATACTCTCCCATCACCTAGGGGCTTCCCTGGTGGCTCAGACAGTAAAAAATCCGCCTGCAGCGTGGGGGACCTCGGTTCGATTCCTTGGGTGGGAAGATCCCCTGGAGGAGGGAACGGCTACCCACTCCAGTATTCTGGCCTGGAGAATGCTATGGACAGCGGAGCCTGGCGGGCTACAGTCCCTGAGGTCGCACAGAGTCGGAGACGACTCAGCGACTTTCACTCCATCATCTAACCTCCGAATTTCAGGTACGCATCGCTAGGACATCTCAACTGCCAGCTTTCTATGCAAGCGTCGGCTTGTGAACTTTCACACCTGCTACATCCCCACCTCCCCCGCTCCCGGGGGTCCTTCTCTGGCCCGGCCCCTACTCATAGGCCGCTGACAGCGTTCCGACCCTCTCCATAGCTGCCGGGGCCCCGGAGCCCCCCTCCCAAACACCCCCCTCCTGCGGGATGCAGCACCTTTATTTCCCCACCCCTCCCCGCGCTGTGCCCGGCTCAGCTTCCCGCGCTCCCCCAGGACCCGCGCTGCCCCTGCCCCTCAGTCCCCGCCGTGGCCGGCCCCGGCCCCACCCCCACCCAGATTACCGCCGGCCCGGCGCGGCTCCTCCCTCCATCCCTACCCATGTACCCGGTGCAGCGGCCTCTCGGGTCCGGAGGAGCGGGCCGAGGTCCCGTGCGGCCCGGGCTTCCCCTCGCGAGGGCCGGCGGCGGCGGGGCCGAAGCTTCGGGGAGCTCCGGGCCGGCGGCGCCGGGAACGCGGGCGCGGGGGGCGCGGGGGCGCGAGGGGCGGCGGCGTCCCTGGGAAACGGCGCCGGCCGGAAGCGCGCGCCGCAGCGAAGGTTCCGCAGCTCTTGAGCTTCTGGGGGTCGGGAGCGGGGAGGGGGCCAGGGCGCGGGAATCGCAGCGACCGCCCGCGCCGGGAGCTGCTCGGTACCTGGGACCGAGGTCGCAGGGTAAACGAAGGCGGGCGGGACTGCGTCTGCCCGAAGTCCCGCCCGAGCGGGGTCGCCCAGGCCGTCGCCTCGCCCCGGCCATCCCGCCTGCGTCCGCTGCCCGGCGACGCCGAGGGCGGGAGGACCGACGTTTCTGCCCGCGGGGTTGATGCAGGTCCCAGGTCCAGAGGCCAGCCTGGGCGCCAACGTCTCCCAGCCGGGATCCTCCGGCCCGCAAAGTGGGGAAACCGAGGCCCAGAGAAGCCCAAAGCCTGCCAGATGGGCAGATGGGGAGGGTGGGCTTCTCAAATGTGGGGAGCCGAGGACCAGAGCCCCCAGATGGGGAGATGCGGAGGGGAGGGCTTCTCATGGGGGGGAAGGCGGGGCAAGGGGACAGAGGACCGGAGAGAACCAAAGTCTCCAGATGGGGTGATGAAGGTTTGGGGGGTGCCGAGGACCAGAGGGTGGCAGGGCAGCCAGGCCGGCGCCGGCAGCCGCGCGCCCGCAGCTCGTCCTCCAGCTGCACGGTGATCCCAGAGCGAACGCCACGCGCCGCCGGTACCAGAGCGGCGTGGGGCCGGCGCGGCAGCTGGGGACACAGAGCAGAGAGAACCGGCGTTAAGGTCGTGACCCAACCAAGCACCTGGGTTGGGCCAGAGCTCCCTCTAAGAGAACTGCCAACAAGAACTTTCTGCGATGATGGAAAAATCCTCTGACCTGCGCTCTGTGCAGGGGAACTGCCCCATATCTGAAAGGTGGCTCGTGATTCAGGACCTGACTTTTAAACGTTTCTCTTTCTCTTCTTTAAATAGACAGGTGGCTAGTGGCTGCCCACCTTGCAGTACAGCTCCTGAACCACAATCAGCCAGTTGCAAACTGGAGACCCGCGGGCCACAGATGATTCAGTTATATTGGCCTGGATCGAAAGATATGTTTTATTGGGCAATAATCTAAATGCCTGCCGACCTGAGGAGTTTCTCTCTCAGTATCCTATCATTTTGCGTTTTCATACTGTTCATGGGGTCCTCAAGACAATACTTAAGTGGTTTGCCATTCCTTTCTGAAGAGATGGGAGTACCAGACCACCTGACCTGCCTCTTGAGAAACCTATATGCAGGTCAGGAAGCAACAGTTAGAACTAGACATGGAACAGACTGGTTCCAAATAGGAAAGGGAGGACGTCAAGGCTGTATATTGTCACCGTGCTAATTTAACTTATATGCAGAGTACATCATGAGGAACACTGGGCTGGAAGAAGCACACGCTGGAATCAAGACTGCGGGGAGAAATATCAATAACCTCAGATATGCAGATGACACCACCCTTATGGCAGAAAGTGAAGAGGAACTAAAAAGCCTCTTGATGAAAGTGAAAGAGGAGAGTAAAAAAGTTGGCTTAAAGCTCAACAGTCAGAAAACGAAGATCATGGCATCTGGTCCCATCACTTCATGGAAAATAGATGGGAAAACAGTGGAAACAGTGTCAGACTTTATTTTCTTGGGCTCCAAAATCACTGCAGATGGTGATTGCAGCCATGAAATTAAAAGACACTTACTCCTTGGAAGGAAAGTTATGACCAACCTAGACGGTATATTCAAAAGCAGAGACATTACTTTGCCGACTAAGGTCTGTCTAGTCAAGGCTATGGTTTCTCCAGTAGTCATGTATGGATGTGAGAGTTGGACTGTGAAAAAAGCTGAGTGCAGAGGAATTGATGCTTTTGAACTGTGGTGTTGGAAATGACTCTTGAGAGTCCCTTGGACTGCAAGGAGATCCAACCAGTCCATTCTGAAGATCAGCCTTGGGATTTCTTTGGAAGGAATGATGCTAAAGCTGAAACTCCAGTACTTTGGCCACCTCATGTGAAGAGTTGACTCATTGGAAAAGACTCTGATGGTGGGAGGGATTGGGGGCAGGAGGAGAAGGGGACAACAGAGGATGAGATGGCTGGATGGCATCACTGACTCGATGGAAGAGAGTCTGAGTGAACTCCGGGAGCTGGTGATGGACAGGGAGGCCTGGTGTGCTGCGATTCATGGGGTCGCAAAGAGTCGGACACAACTGAGCGACTGAACTGAACTAGAGGTTGTCATACTGAGTGGTCAGAAAAGCAGAAACATTGTATGACATCCCTTATATGCAGAATCTTAAATGATACAGATGAACTTATGTACAAGACAGAAGCAGACTCACAGGGAGTTCCTTGGTGGTCCAGGGACTAAGACTCCACAATCCCAGTGCAGAGGACATGCCACAATTAATACGATGCAACCAAAAAAAATAAACAGACTCACCGACTTAAAAGAAGGCTCTTATGGTTCTGGAGGTGGGAAAGGATAGGAAGGGAAGGATAGTGAGTTTGGCATGGACATGTTCACACTGCTATATTTCAAATGGATAACCAACAAAGACCTACTGTATAGTATCACTATATCTTACGGGATTTGGAGAATAACTTTGGTGTTTGTCTTTTTTATTCAATAAAAGTTTTATTAGAAAAACAAAGATCCTCCAGAACTGTACAGCCATGAAGGGCAACCACTGGCCACACGTGGCTCTCGAGCACTTGGCACACGTCCAGGCTGACCTGAGGCGGGCTGGGATGCAGACACCCCTCGTATTCTGAAGACGGAGAACAAAGAGTGTACAGTACATCGTGCATGATGCCTGGGGATTCCACTGAGAAAGGGTCAGTTCAGTTCAGTTCAGTCGCTCAGTCGTGTCCAACTCTTTGCGACCCCATGAATCGCAGCACACCAGGCCTCCCTGTCCATCACCAGCTCCTGGAGGTCACTCAGACTCATGCCCATCGAGTCCGTGATGCCATCCAGCCATCTCATCCTCGGTCATCCCCTTCTCCTCTGGCCCCCAATCCCTCCCAGCATCAAAGTCTTTTCCAATGAGTCAACTCTTCACATGAGGTGCCCATAGTACTGGAGTTTCAGCTTTAGCATCATTCCTTCCAAAGAAATCCCAGGGTTGATCTCCTTCAGAATGGACTGGTTGGATCTCCTTACAGTCCAAGGGACCCTCAAGAGTCTTCTCCAACACCAAAGTTCAAAAGCATCAATTCTTCGGCGCTCAGCCTTCTTCACGTCCAACTCTCACATCCATACATGACCACAGGAAAAACCATAGCCTTGACTAGACAGACCTTAGTCAGCAAAGTAATGTCTCTGCTTTTGAATATACTATCTAGATTGGTCATAACTTTTCTTCCAAGGCGTAAGCGTCTTTTAATTTCATGGCTGCAGTCACCATCTGCAGTGATTTTGGAGCCCCCAAAAATAAAGTCTGACACTGTTTCCACTCTTTCCCCATCTATTTGCCATGAAGTGATGGGACCGGATGCATGATCTTCATTTTCTGAATGTTGAGCTTTAAGCCAACTTTTTCACTCTCCTCTTTCATCAAGAGGCTTTTTAGCTCCTCTTCACTTTCTGCCATAAGGGTGGTGTCATCTGCATATCTGAGGTTATTGATATTTCTCCCAGCAATCTTGATTCCAGCTTGTGTTTCTTCCAGTCCAGCGTTTCTTATGATGTACTCTGCATAGAAATTAAATAAGCACTGAGAAAGGATACACTGGGTAAACTGACTGGGTTAAGTATTAAATGAGTCCTTAAAACTATTTCAGCTGTTCCTTTTCACTTTTTAAAGTGTGGCTCCGTACTGGACATCGTTGGTCCTACAAATTCTTCCTCCTCTAATTTCATGGCAGGTGGTAGGGAAACTGGATGGAAACTGGTGGATTGAGAGAGTGTGCCCGGCTTAAGGGGCCAACACCCCTCTGTCTACACCAGGCATCTCATTTTGGCCCTGCTGACCTCTGGGGACTGGGCCATTCTTTGCTGCAGAGTTGTCCTGCACACTGTGGGAGGTTGACCAGCACCCGTGGCCTCCACCCTTCAGAGGCCAGAAGGACCGTCACCCCCCCCCCCCCACCCAAACCTCTCACCAGGCTGTGACAACAGGTCTTGCCAAATGTACCTCCCCTCCTGGGAGGGGAGGAAACAACACAGATCCTGGGCTACACAGACACCCCCGTGAATCTCTCCCTCAGATCCCTTTCTTAAGTTTCAGATCCAGAAAACTAGCTTTGTAGGTGAGAACCACACCCATCTCTGGAAATAGCAACAATGACCAACATTTATTGGGCCTTTCCTAAGGTGCCCTTGGACTGCAAGGAGATCCAACCAGTCCATCCTAAAGGAAATCAACCCTGAATATTCATTGGAAGGACTGATGCTGAAGCTGAAGCTCCAAAACTTTGGCCACCTAATGAGAAGAACTGACTCCCTGGAAAACACACTGATGCTGGGAAAGACTGAGGGCAGGAAAAGGGGTCGACAGAGGACGAGATGGTTGGATGGCATCACCGACTCAATGGACATGAGTCTGAGCAAATTCAGGGAGATGGTGATGGACAGGGAGGCCTGGCATGCTGCAGTCCATGGGGTCGCAAAGGGTTGGGCACGACTGAGCGACTGAACTGCATGGTGCCAGCGGCTGTGATTGTTAGATGTACCGAGTCATCAGAGCGGACCCAGACGGGAAGTGTCTTGAGGACCCCAACCTTTAGACGAGCAAACAGAAGCTCAGAGAGGTCACATGATGGGCCGGAAGCCATGCACCCTCAGGTGGGGGAGCCAGGATGACACTGCCTCTACCTGACCCGAGTCAGGGGTCATGGCCACTGTCTGGGGACACCTCGGGCTTGTCCTCAGCACACTGCTGCCATGGTAACAGCCTCCCCTCCCACCACTCTGCCTCCTCTGGCGCCCTCTCCCTATGGCAACACTGCGGCAATTTTGTAAACCGGCCAAAACATGTCACTCCCTGACCCCAAACCCTTCTTGCTGCACTTTAGATTAAACCCCAGTAGCGCCCCGGCCCTGGGTGGACTGGCCCCCAGCACCAAGGTGCCCCCTTGCCAACCTCTCCCACCTCCTGGGCCTTGTGTTGCTGTTCCTCCTTCTGGAATGTTCCTCCCAAGCCCTTACAAGGAGGCATCCTTTCTGGCCAGGTGGGAACTCAAGTAACCCTTTATCACTGGAGCGCTGCAGGTGATATCAGAGGTTAGGGAGGGGAGGGGAGACCCCCGACCTGCCCCTCGGGCCATCTCCTCTGCATCTCAATTTAGGGTCTTGTTCCTTAACGGATTTGCTACTTTCCTGCCTGCCTTTCCTGCTCTGTCCTGGGCAAGTCTATGCTCAGACTCTAGCAAAGGTCTGGGGAGCTGGGAGTGGCAGAATTCAATACCGGTTAAATGATGGAATGAATGGAATTCAGTCACCCTGCCGGAAGGTAAAGCTCATCTCCCCCACCCAAACAAAATGCCCTGCTTCTCTCCTGGGACAGGGTCACAGTGACGCCCTCAGTTCAGTTCCTCAGTCATGTCCGACTCTTTGCGACCCCATGAATCGCAGCACACCAGGCCTCCCTGTCCATCACCAACTCCCGGAGTTCACTCAGACTCCCATCCATCGAGTCCGTGATCCCATCCAGCCATCTCATCCTCGGTCATCCCCTTCTCCTCCTGCCCCCAATCCCTCCCAGCATCAGTCTTTTCCAAAGAGTCAACTCTTCACATTAGGTGGCCAAAGTACTGGAGTTTCAGCTTTAGCATCATTCCTTCCAAAGAAATCCCAAGGCTGATCTTCAGAATGGACTGGTTGGATCTCCTTGCAGTCCAAGGGACTCTCAAGAGTCTTCTCCAACACCACAGTTCAAATGCATCAATTCTTCGGCGCTCAGCCTTCTTCACAGTCCAACTCTCACATCCATACATGACCACAGGAAAAACCATAGCCTTGACTAGACGGATCTTAGTCGGCAAAGTAATGTCTCTGCTTTTGAATATGCTATCTCGGTTGGTCATAACTTTTCTTCCAAAGAATAAGCGTCTTTTAATTTCATGGCTGCAGTAACCATCTGCAGTGATTTTGGAGCCCCAAAAAATAAAGTCTGACACTGTTTCTACTATTTCCCCATCTATTTTCCATGAAGCGATGGGACCAGATGCCATGATCTTCATTTTCTGAATGTTGAGCTTTAAGCCAACTTTTTCACTCTCCTCTTTCACTTTCATCAAGAGGCTCTTTAGCTCCTCTTCACTTTCTGCCATAAGGGTGGTATCATCTGCATATCTGAGGTTATTGATATTTCTCTCGGCAATCTTCATTCTAGCTTGTGCTTCTTCCAGTCCAGCGTTTCTCATGATGTGCTCTGCATATAAGTTAAATAAGCAGGGTGACAATATACAGCCTTGATGTCCTCCTTTTCCTATTTGGAACCAGTCTGTTGTTCCATGTCTAGTTCTAACTGTTGCTTCCTGACCTGCATATAGGTTTCTCAAGAGGCAGGTCAGGTGGTCTAGTATTCCCATCTCTTTCAGAATTTTCCACAGTTTATTGTGATCCACACAGTCAAAGGCTTTGGCATAGTCAATAAAGCAGAAATAGATGTTTTTCTGGAACTCTGTTGCTTTTTCCATGATCCAGCGGATGTTGGCCATTTGATCTCTGGTTCCTCTGCCTTTTCTAAAACCAGCTTGAACATCAGGGAGTTCACGGTTCACGTATTGCTGAAGCCTGGCTTGTATAATATTGAGCATGACTTTACTAGCATGTGAGATGAGTGCAACTGTGCGGTAGTTTGAGCATTCTTTGGCATTGCCTTTCTTTGGGACTGGAATGAAAACTGACCTTTTCCAGTCCTGTGGCCACTGCTGAGTTTTCCAAACTTGCTGGCATATTGGGTGCAGCACTTTCACAGCATCATCTTTCAGGATTTGAAACAGCTCAACTGGAATTCCATCACCTCCACTAGCTTTGTTTGTAGTGATGCTTTCTAAGGCCCACTTGACTTCACATTGCAGGATGTCTGGCTCTAGATTAGTGATCACACCATCATGATTATCATGACACCCTTCATCCACCCAAAGTTCCCCATCCCGCCCCCCCCATCTCACTCCCCAAAGCTGGGCAAGAACAGAGTGCTCCCTGCCTCCTCCTGACGGCTGTATGCTCCCCTCCACCCCCCAAGCCCCAGCTCTGGCCCCTTCCTCCCACCTGGGCCCTTGCACCAGCCTTCTCCTTGGTACCCTGGCCCCCAGAACTTCTCCCACCCTGGCGCGATACTCATCTCACAGCTGCCTCACATGCATGAGACCTTCTCACAGCCCCTGTGACCCTCAGGACCAAGTCCCCAGGTTCCTCCACCTGGGATCTGAGGCCCTTCTTGAGGTGGCCCAGCCACAAGTGGCATCACCCAGCCCTGACCCGACTGGGGAACCTACTCCTAGGGCAGCACTCCAGCCTACAATCCACACGCACAAAGGAAAGGTTTCCACCTTGGTTGGGTTCCAGCCCTACCACTGCAATTTAAAAAGGACTCAAACTAAGTAACGTTTATTTTCACCTGCCTCGGCAGGCACCATGAGTTACTAGAAAGAAGTGATGAAGGTAACACCCTGGCAGTCCAGTGCTTAGGACTCCTGGCTTTCACTGCCAAGGGCACAGGTTCCATCCCTGGTTGAGAACTAATACTAAGATCCTCCAAGCCGCTACTAAGACTCCGCAATTTGTTCTGCTCGGTCGAAGATAAAAATAAAAGCTATGGAACAGTGTGTGCTACCTTCATATTACGTGAGTTTGCAGCTCACCTCATAAGGACGCTTCATTCTGTCCCATCTCACAGATCAAGAAACTGAGTCCAGGATGGGTGGTGATCGATCCCAGGCTATGAAGAGAGGCTGTGGGAGAGTCAGGGGTCCAACAAGAGACTCCTGCTTCTCCCCGCTGGCCAGGATAGCTGGAGGTCACAAGGAGTTTCAGGAGGAGGAAACTGGCCCAGCGAGGCAACCTCAGGTCACAGGACAAGTAAGCAGGAGGCCCAGGGCCCGCACTCTGCCTTCTGTACCAGAAACGGGAGGCATTACGGAACCCCTGCGGCCTCTCCACCGTCCAGGAAATCCCTTCCAGCCGAGCGGTCCTGGACGTTCTGGGCCAGCCGCCGGGCCTCCTGGGAACACAAGGGCACAGCGGGCCGGTGTGTGAAGCGACGCCTCGGAATCCTCGTTGGCGTGCTTGAAGACCTCCGAGCAGGAGGTGCTGTGGCTCCGGCGATGCGGGGAGCTCCCGGGAAGGCACAGGGACAGGAGGAGCGCCTGGGCTCCGGCCACGCAGGGCCAACACCATCCCCGGAGGTGAGGGGGTGACGGGCCTTCCGAGGTGGGCAGAGGCCCCGGGGCGGGGTCCACCCTAGGGAAGGAGGGCCCATGGCCCCCGGAGAGGCTCGGGGTCGAGGAGCCCTCTGAGAGCCTGCGGGGCGGACACACGCGGGACCCTCTAAATTCGCTCTTTCCGCGGAACCCACGAGCTCCGAGCTGTTCCGCCCCGCGCGCCTGCGTCCAAGAGGGCGCCCCAGCGGACGCACCGCCCCGCTCGGGCCTCTCCGGCCGCGCGGAGCTCGGGCTCTGCCTCCCGGCGCCGGCTGGCGGTGCGGGAGCCTCTTGGGTCCGAGCGCGGCGGGAAGCAGCCCGAGGGGCGGCCCCAGAACGTCTGTCCGCGGCGCGGTGGAGATGGACAGTAAGAGCCCGAAGCCCTCTTCCGGCTCCCGCCGCCATTGCGGCCGGGCGGGGTCCGAGGTATCCGTCCCGGCGGGAAACAAACACCCGCGGACCACGGTTCCGGGTGCCTGCGCGCCTCACTTCTGCCATCGGAGGGTTGAAAAAAAGAAAATACCCAGCCAGTATAGTCACTATTTGGAGACACGGTAGATGCGGAGGAAGGGAAGACAAAAGAGATAGCTTTTGTCCGAAAAGTTGTGACTTGCCTTTACTGTTAAGTCACTTCAGTCGTGTTCGACTCTGTGCGACCCCATAGACGGCAGTCCACCAGGCTCCCCGGTCCCTGGGATTCTCCAGGCAGAACACTGGAGTGGGTTGCCATTTCCTTCTCCGACGCAAGAAAGTGAAAAGTGAAAGTAACGTGGCTCAGTCGTGTCCGACTCTTGGCGACCCCATGGACTGCAGCCTACCAGGCTCCTCTGTCCATGGGATTTTCCAGGCAAGACTTTAAAAGTCACTTTATCGTTCTAGGCTGGAGAAGGAACCAGTCATTCTACAATAGGAAAAAGTGTTATGTTAGTCGCTTAGTCGTGTCCAACTCTTTTTGACCCCATGGACTCCAGCCCACCAGGCTCCTCTGTCCATGGAGATTCTCCAGACAAGAAAACTGGAGTAGGTTGCCATTTCCGAATCCTGGAGATCTTCCTGACCCAGTGATCTCCTGCACTGCAGGCAGATTCTTTGGTATCTGAGCCAAGGAGACCAGACATCGCCCTGGGAGGTGAATGCATCTTTCATGATACTGTCTCCTGCTTCCCCTGCCACCCACGGACTCGCAGCACACCCGAAGGCTGAAGATCATACAGTGTTAGAAAGAGCCAGCACAGAAAAGGTGCTGCCTTGTCCTTCAGAGATGCCGGGACCTAGCTCTGCAACTGACAGCCCTCGAGCTGGATGCTGGTGACCTGGGGCAGGATTCCCAGGACGTAGCCCCCTAAAGGCATGCCTGTGTGCCCTTCCCTTCCTATGCATCTACAACGGGCTTTCCTGATGGCTCAGCTGGTAAAGAATCCGCCTGCAATGCGGGAGACAAGTGTTCAGTCCTTCGGTTGGGAAGATCCCTTGGTGAAGGGAACAGCTACCCACTCCAGTATTCTTGCCTGGAGAATCCCATGAACTTCATGGGGTCGCAAAGAGTCAGACACGCCTGAGAGACTTTCACTGTGTCTTTCCCTTTTTGTGCCCACATTAGCAGGAGACCCAATCTGCCCTGATACACCAGTGCGTGCTGACTGGCTCCCTGGTAAGGCTGACCTGCCGGGAGCAGCAGGAGCAGCGGCAGGAAGCTCGGTAGGTGAGACGGGGCGGGCAGAGACAGCGGGGTCCTTTGAAGGCCTTGCCACAAGTTTCACAAATGAAGCACCGGACGTCCAGATGGGCGAGGGCATGGGCCTTGAGACAGGCTGCGTTCCTGGAAGCCCGCGGGCAGCCGGGACGGCCGCGCGCTGGGTGGGGCTGTGTTACTGGGCTTCCCCACTCACGGGGTCTGTGTGGGTGGGTGTACTCTGTGCCCGTCCAGTCAGTTAGCAGGTATTGATAAGGACAGAGCGAAGGGGCAAAGCAGACGGTTAAATACCCTTCGAGTATCTTTCTCTGCAGCTCCAAGGTCTCTTCCTTTCATGCAGGTCCTGCGACAACAATTAAGTGTTTTCATTGCCCCCCACCCCCGCCATCCCCACCGCGGCCGCCAATGAAGCCTCTCACCTCCAGAATCTGGATTCGGTCGACCCCATCACCTCCCCACCGTCTTTCCAAAGCCACCCCTCCCCCCCAAGACCTGCCTGGTTTCCGCCTCTTCTCTGTTCCCAAGAAGCTCGGCACAAACCATAGACAGAGGTTTCTGGTGGGCTACAGTCCATGGGGTCCCAGAGAGTCGGACATGACTCAGCAACTAAGCACAGCACACCACAAGCACAGCAGCAGCTGCAAGTATCCTGTCCCCTCAGTGGGTCAGCAGGTCCGGTCTTGGTGACCTGGCCTCGTGCTCCAGGGCCCTTACTCCGGGCGTGACCCTTCTGTTCGTCCGTTGTGAGGAACGGCCTCCCGAAAGCCCGATCCCGGAATGCAGGAGGCGAAAACATTAACCCCCAACCCGGGAGCCCTAAGTGGGGACACACGGGATCCGACCACCAAACAGAGGGGCCGGGGGGGGGGGGGGAGGTTCACGTGAAAGCCTTCCGCCCGGAAACACACCCCTCAAAGGAAGGGTTCCAAGGACCTTTAGTTCCGCCAGCTTGAAGCTCAGTTATTTCGTTCAACACATATCGGTTGTGTGTTGTTCAACACAAATGGCTCTTAGATACCAGCTTATGGGGGTAAAAGCGTGAGCCAACCAGACCTAGGTAGTCCCCGCTTTCCTCTACCTTAAGAGGCGGCACATATTATCTGCGTTGGACACCTGCAACAAGGGACTCTCCTAAGCCTCCTGGGGGCGACAGAGACCAAAATATTGACATCTTCCCAGGCACCCCCGCCGCCCCAGCACCTAGGAGAAGCAGGTAGGGATGACAATCAAGAAACAAATTCAACAACGACGAGTCTGCGTCACTAAAGAATCGGATATATGCCGAAAAGAGGACTTGAACAAGAAGGTGTCAGATTCAGTCCTAGCATTTTACAGATGAGGGGACTGACGCGCAAGGAGTTTAAGTGAGAGGCTGATGAGCAAGTGGGTGCTGGAGCCAGGGTTATCCTAAATCCGGCAGGTCTTTACACTTTCTCATCCCCAGACCTTCATTTTCGGGAACGTGTCCTATGGTCCCTGAGAGTTAGAGGGGTGCAGCTGAAAGACGGTTAGGGAAAGAGCTGCCCGAGTGTGACACAGCCCTCAAAGCTGGCTGTAGGTGCTGGCCAGGAAAAACCAGAAGGCTGGGCTTTCAAGCTCCCACCCACGCAGAGCGCTGGGAATTCACAAACGGCCGCCTTCTTGCCTCAGTACCCACTGTCTTGAAAGAGTGGGCATTCCATGTTTCCTGGCAAAGATCAGGTTGTAAAATGAGCTTAGAAACAGCAGGATTCCACTTCTCGTTTCAAATCAATCAGACCTCAAGTTTCTCCAGGCAAACCTCCCCACCCCTCCGCCCTCCAGGCTGCTTGGCTTGTGGAATCTTAGTTGTCCAACACCAGCGACTGAACCCAGATCCTCTGCAGTGAAAACACCAAGTCTTAACTACTGAGCTGCCAGGGAACTCCCATCTCTAGGAAAATCTGAAAAGCATGTGGTGACTCAGTTTCCTCACCTGTCCTGGACTATTTGACGTTCTTTGCTTTTTCCTTTTAATCTTACTTTTTTCTATATTCAGATGTAGATTATGATCGAATAAATTTTCAGATGTTGATGTATGGGGAAGTCCTTCTGGCTGATACATGATCTGTCTTGAACTTTATGCTGACCAGAACAGCCTGTCCTATGGCCTGGCAAGCATACATCCTCTTCGTACATCTTCTATAACCAGTAAAGAATGTAAGTAGAATAAAAATGGAGTCACTGTGGCTTAAGCATCAAAAATGGAGCTGGAGGATTTCCCTGGTGGCACAGTCAATAGGAGACACAGGTTCAACCCCTGGTCCAGAAAGAGCCTAAATGCCAGGGAGCAGTTAAGCCTGTGCGCCGAAACTAATGAGCTCATGCGCTGCAACTCCTGAAGCCGGAGCACCTAGAGCCGGTGCTCCACAGGAAGAGAAGCCACGGCAGTGAGAGGTCCCGCACTTCAACAAAGAGTAGCCTCCACTTGCTGCAACTAGAGAAAGCCTGTGCTGCAAGAAGAACCCAGTGCAGCCAAAAAATACATATTTTTTTTGTTAATGGAGCTGGGTAGCCATTATAGACGTGGTTTCAGATGCACTGTTCCATTACTGAGAACTTGAATTTTCTGAACTGTATCAGACTCAAGGCCAGCACCTGCCATTCTCAAAACAGTATCTGCTAGCAGCTGCCACCTTATATCTTAACCTGGACTAATCCTGTTTCAAGTGCTCAATACCGACGCATGGCTGGTGGCCACCATACTGGGGAGACTAATCTACGGGAAGCCAACTAACAAACAGGCAGCTACAAAGTAGGGGCACAAGGGCAATGATGAGGCACTCCAGGTGGTCAGAAGAGGCACGTGACCCAGCTGGGGTGGGGGAGGGGTGCAGAATTAGAAAGTTTTCCTGGAGGAAACGTCTGAGCTCAGGTGTGGACAGAAGAGTTAGCCCGCCTTTGGGAATCGTGAATGCAGTTACAAGTGCAGTGAAGTGGGGGCAAAGGCCAGGACTGCAAACAGCCTAAAGAACCATTCTTCTTTCAGGGTGATGAAACATCCCGGGTGGCTCAGTTGTAAAGAACCTGCCTGTCAATGCAAGAAATGCAGGTTTGATCCCTGGGTTGGCAAGATCTCCTGAAGAAGGGAATGACTTCTCCAGAAATCTTGCCTGGAGAATCCTATGGACAGAGGAGCCTGGCAATCTACAGTCCATGGAGTCACAAAGAGTTGGACACATTTAAGAACCACAGCTACCCACTTCAGTATTCTTGAGCTTTCCTGGTGATTCAGACAGTAAAGAAACTGCCTGTAACACAGGAGACCCGGGTTCGATCCCTGGGTTGGGAAGATCCCCTGGAGGAGGGAATGGCAACCCACTGCAGTATTCTTGCCTGAAGAATCCCCACAGACAGAGGTTTCTGGTGGGCTACAGTCTACGGGGTCACAAAGAGTCGGACATGACTCAGCAACTAAGCACAGCACATCCAATCACAAGCACAGCAGCAGCTGCAAGCATCATGTGCACAGCCAGGGACAATGCTGGCTGAGACATCAGCAGGGACCAGATTGAAGAACTTGGAGTTTGTGTTGCAGGCATCAGGGTGAGCTGGGAGCTAATGAGGGAACTGTCATATGGGGGCTTTACAAGCATTCCAGTAAAACTGGTAGCCTGACGGAGTGCCTCAGTCAGCCTGGGATCTGGAACTAGGCAGGAGTCAGAGGTTGCTTTCTGGAGGAATTAAGGCCTGATGAAATGGCCAGGATCCCCCAGGAAAGGTTATTCTGGGTAGCGAGAGTAGTCCAAGACCTGGCACCCGGAGCAATGAAAGCATGAGGGTTTCACTGGGGGTTATGACATGTTGTGTTTGAAAGATGCACAATCAAAGCGGTGAGAGGTCAGCGAGCTTGGCGGGAACTTCGTTATGAAGGCCTTCCAACGCAGGGCAGAGGAGTTGAGATTTCTGTCTTGAGTCAAGAGGGAGTGTAGAAGGATATTGAGCTGGGAAAGGATGAGAGTTTTAGAAAGGTCTCTCTGCCTATGTTGTCGGGCTAGAGAGTGCAAGTTCAGAGAGTAGGGAGGAGGCTGGGCCCGAAATCCAGCTGAGAAAGAATGAGATTTGAGCTACAGAAGGGGTGGTGGGGACTGAGAGAGCTCTAGAGCGATAGTGTGTGTGTGTGTGTGTGTGTGTGTGTGTGGTGGGGACTGAGAGAGCTCTAGAGCGATAGTGTGTGTGTGTGTGTGTGTGTGTGTGTGTGTGTGTGTGTGTGTGTGTGTGTGTCGTGTCCGACTCTTAGTGACCCCATGGACTGTAGCCCGCCAAGCTTCTCTTTTCCAGACAGGAGCACTGGATGGGGTTGCCATTCCGTTCTCCAGGGGATCTTCCCCACCCAGGGATAGAACTCCTGTATTGGCAGGCGGATTCTTTACCACTGAGCCACCAGGCAAGCGCCCTCCACCCCCGCCCCCAACCACCCTAAAACCACCCTAAAACCCCCCTAAAACCCCGAAGGAAATGGTCCTTCCGGCTGTCTTTAGTTCCCGCATTGGAAGCCAATTACCCTCTTAGCTACCCACCTCCCCGCCCACCATGGCCCCTCTAGTCCTCCTTCTAGCTCCTCTCTATGGTTCCCTCCCCCCCCCCACCCCCCCCGCCACCGCTCTAGCCAGACGCTTTCTCTCGTTTCCCTTCCACCCTGGACCCCTCTATCTGCCGCCAACCTCTTTATGGTCCTCCTTCTCCCTCCTTCATTTATCCGCTCCTCTTCTAAAGTTTAGAGTCTAAACTTCTCAGTATTGGCCATCAGCCTCGCGCACCCATCAAGTCCGTCCTCTGAGCTCCCTTTCTGCTCAGGTCGAGCGGGAACGGTGGACAGTGGGGAAGTGCTTTTACGGGAGGCCCGGCAGGGAGCGACCCCGGACTTGCAAGGGGAGACCCCGGCTAGAAGCTGCGCGATTCAGGCCCTTTACAAAAATGCTCGGGCTGCAAGCTCGAAGCCCAGAAAAGAAGATTCCGCTTTGCGCTTAGGCTCTAATAAGAGGGATCCCAAAAGGATCACTCTCTAGGGGCGTTCCCTGCTCCTCGTTGTTTTTGTTTTTTTTTTTTAAGTTTGCAAACTTGATTTTTCTTTCTTTATAATTTCCCCCCTTTATCTGCACCTGACGTGTGGAGCTTCCCTGACCAGGAACCAAACCCCACATCCCCTGCAGTGGAAGCTCAGAGTTTTAACCACCACGGAAGCCCCTCATTTTTGTTCTGATACTGTCACAAACAGACGAGGAAATCGGGAAATGCTCACCTCCTACACGGATTGGGGAAAATGAGAACAAGATGGGAGGGAACTTGCTTAAAACTAGTCAACCAGGAACCAGATGGAATTCAAGTCAGGGTCTCCTGGTTCCCAGTTCCCAGAACCTCAGGGGTTTTCCTGTTTAACAATAGGTGAGAATAGCAAATGAAACAACTGACAAAGGATTAATTTCCAAAGTATACAAGCAACTCATACAACTCAATACCAGAAAAACAACCTAATTTAAAAAGTGGGGAAAAGACCTAAACAGACATTTCTCCAAAACCATACAGATGGCTAACAGACACATGAAAAGATGCTCAATATCACTCATTATTAGAGAAATGCAAATCAAAACTACACGAGATATGATATCACCTCACGCCAGTCAGAATAGCCATAATCAAAAAGTCTACATACAATAAATGCTGGAAAGGGTGTGGAGGAAAGAGAACACTCTTGTACTGCTGTTGGGAATGTAAGTTGATACAGCCACTATGGGAGACAGTATGGAGATTCCTTAGAAAACTAGGTATAAAACCACCATATAACCCAGCAAACCCACTCCTGGGCATATACCATGAGGAAAGCAAAATTTAAAAAGACACATGCACCTCAGTGTTCATTGCAGCACTATTTGCAATAGCTAGAACATGGAAGCAACCTAGATGTCCATCAACAGATGAATGGATAAAAAGTGCTGGTACATATACACGATGGAATATTACTCAGCCACAAAAAGGAATGCATTTGAGTCAGTTCTGATGAGGTGGATGAACCTAGAGCCTATTGTACCGAGTGAAGTACGTCAGAAAAAGAAAGATAAATATCGTATACTACTGTATATATATGGAGAAGGAAATGGCAACCCACTCCAGTGTTCTTGCCTGGAGAATCCCAGGAACGGGGGAGCCTGGTGGGCTGCCGTCTATGGGGTCGCAGAGTCAGACATGACTAAAGTGACTTAGCAGCAGCAATGTATATATATAGAATCTAAAAATATGGTACCAAAGGATTTATTTGCAGAGCAGAAGTGGAGAAACAGACAATAGAGAACAGACTTATGGACTTGGGGAGCGGGTGAGATGTATGGAGAGAGTAACATGGAAACTTACATTCCCATATGCAAAATAGATAGCCAATGGGAATTTGCTGTATGTCTCAGGGAACTCAAACAGGGGCTCTGTATCAACCTAGAGGGGTGGGATGGGCCGGGGTGGAGGTGGGAGGGAGGTCCAAGAGGGAGGGAACATTTGTATACCTGTGGCTAATTCATGTTGAAGTTTGACAGAAAACAAAATTCTGTAAAGCAATTATCCTTCAATTTAAAAATAAATTTTTTAAAAAGAAAGAAAATAGATGAAGTAAATAATAACAGCACCGCTCCTAAAGGAGGAATGCAGGGCCTTCACAGTCAAGTTCCATCTGATATTCTGCCCCATCTCCAAGGATTCTTCTTCACACGTAGCAAAGCACATAGAATTCTTTGCTATAAAATTAACTAAGCATAACTGCAGAGGTGGATTTACCATGAATCCAATGAACCTTAAGCTTCAGGGGTTCCTCACTTGCACAAGATATTTCCTGAGTAGTAAGCACTGACAATTCAAAGAGTCGTTAGGTTAGTCACTGCTCAAAAGAAAGCAAAACAAAACACTTGCACCAAGATGTCCAGTGGCAGATGAATGGATAAAAAGTGGCATATATCTACATGCAATGGAGTATTGCAAGTGTGCTAAGTCGCTTCAGTGGTGTCTGACTCTTTGTGACCCCATGGACTGTGGCCTACAGGCTCCTCAGTCCATAGGGATTCTCCAGACAAGAGTACAGGAGTGAGTTGCCATCTCTTCCTCCAGCAATGGAGTATGACGCAGCCATTAGGAAAGAATGAAATAATGCCATTTGGAAGAACATGAATGGAGGAGAGATTATTGTGCTAAATGAAGTCAGAGAAATACAAAGTATATGATATCCTTATATATGGAATCTAAAATATGATACATAGGAACTTTTTATGCATACATATAAAAAACAGAAATAGATCCACAGAAGTAGAAAACAAACTTATGGTTACCAAAGGGGAAAGGGAGGGGAGGGGATAAATTAGGACGATGTGACTAACAGAATCATAGTACTGTATACAGATAACGGGCAGAGCGCTGGGCAGCACCGTGGATGTGTCTCTCCTTCCACGGTGCTCAGACAGAACAGGCCCAGGGACTCCCCTTCCTCCAGCCTCCGACCACCTTCCAACCATTGTTCCAGTGGCAACCTTGGAACCAACCAGCTGTCCTCGGCCCCCAGGACCAGCCAACGCCATTTGCAGAGCTCGGCTCCTTGTCTCCGGCTACCCGTGAGCTCCCAGATTCCTGAGAATTATTCCTGCAGGCGGAGGCGCCCCGGCCACCCGGTCCACGTGCAGCCTCCGCCTACCGCCCCGACCTCTCTCTGGGCCTCCCTGACCACTAGGACCAGGCGGCTCTGGAGGGCGGGCCATCTCCCCACGGATGGCGGAAGAAACGGGGAACGGGGGAGGCGGACGGGGCGGCAGGGAGAGGGGGGTGGCTCCATGGAACCTGCAGAGCCAGCGCTGCGCCGCGCGCTCTTCCAGGACATCCGTCCAGGGCAGGACGAGGTGCTCAGACCCCGGACGCCTTGGGGCCGCCCTGCTCGCGGAGAAGAACCCGAACCAGGCCTTCGTGGACCCGCAGGCCCCGGGTCCTCCCCGCCCGACTCCACCTCTGTGAATTCCTGCAGCCACGTCCTGGACAAGCGGGTGAAACTCATCACGACGGTGGGCGCCCACCTGACCAGCCCCGCAGGCCTCTCTCTGCCACTAGGCAGTTTATGTTTCTTGGTTGATTGGTTGGTTGGTTTTATTTTATTTATTTTTGGCTGTGCTAGGTCTTCGTTGCTGCTCAAGGGATTTCTTTAGTTGCCGAGTTGGGGGCTATTCTGTGGCAAGCACAGGACCTAGACCTCAGGCTCAGAAATTGTGGTGCCGGGGTTTAGTTGCTCCAGGATGTGAAATCTTCCCAGACCAGGGATCAAACCTGTGTCCCTTGTGTTGGCAGACAGACTTTGGACCACCAGGGAAGTCCCACTAGGCAACTTGTTAACTTTGGAGCCCTCTCTGGAGCCTTCCATCAAAGGGAAATAATACAGGTTTTTGCAACAACAAAATAAAAAAGAGATAACCAAAAAGAACCTACTTTTTATGATAGGTAACTATATTCACTATCTTGTAATAAATTATAATGGAAAAGAAGCCAAAAATATATACATCCAAAACAAGAATGAATATATATATACATATAATATATATATATGAACCAATTTGCTGTAGTGAAACTACCACAATATTGTAAATCAACTATACTTCAGTAAAAAGGAAAAAAACTGCAACCAACCCAATGTCCACCACTAGGAGAGTGAATAAAGGTTATCTGGCATCATCAGTCGGCTATCAAAACAGCATTGACAATGAATGACTACACTACACTACACTGTGGATATTCAGAAATATACAACAAAAGCAATATTGAGGGGAGAAAAGATTACACGGAATGACACCATCTATCCTAGAGGTGTTAAATGTGCAGGACAGTATCACATTGCATCATGTATGTAGCAAAATAGAAAGACATACATGCCTAGGAATGGTAAACAAAAGATGCAGACTCTAACAACCTCTCTTAGGGAAGGGAACGGAGAAGGCAATGGCACCCCACTCCAGGACTCTTGCCTGGAAAATCCCATGGGCGGAGGAGCCTGGTGGGCTGCAGTCCATGGGGTCGCTAGGAGTCAGACACGACTGAGCGGCTTCACTTTCACTTTTCACTTTCATGCATTGGAGAAGGAAATGGCAACCCACTCCAGTGTTCTTGCCTGGAGAATCCCAGGGATGGGGGAGCCTTGTCTCTGGGGTTGCACAGAGTCGGACACGACTGAAGTGACTTAGCAGTAGCAGGGAAGGGAAGGAGAAAAATTGATGGGGAGGGATACACAGAGGGCTTAGACTGCTTCTGTAAAGTTGTACAGTCTTTGTTTATTAGTAAGAACAGGGAGCTATTTATGATTCTGGATATTTTTTTTGTATAGAGAAATGGTTCCAGATACTATTAATAAAAGACTCCCTATATTCATCTGTCAATAGATTCTGCTGCAGTAACAAACAATACCAAGCTCAGTGGCTTTACACAACACATGATTATTTTAAATGTTATAAATCTAAGGAAGATGAGCATCATGTTCTGGTCGCTGTAGGCACATACTCTGGAATTCAGGCTGATGAATTCACTTCACTTCACCCTACAAATCCCCAAGCACAGACCAGCAGGAGTGGAAAGTGATCAATAGTCGAGCTGGCTCTTACCTTGTGCTGAAGTTGACACACATCTCTTCCACTTATATTTTACTGGGCAAAGAGAATCACAAGGCCACGTCTAATTGCAAAGGAAAATGCAACCTTATCATGTTCCCAGAAGGAGAAGCAGAATTTAGAAATGATCGTCATGCTTAGCATCTCTTCCCCTGTTGCCAGGAGTAACAATATCAATATCAATATCAAATAACCTCAGATAGGCAGATGACACCACGCTTATGGCAGAAAGTGAAGAAGAACTAAAGAGCCTCTTGATGAAAGTGAAAGAGAGTAAAAAGTTTGGCTTAAAACTCAATATTCAGACAACTAAGATCATGGCATCCAGTCCCATCACTTCATGGCAAATAGATGGGGAAACAGTGGAAACAGTGGCAGACTTCATTTGGGGGGGCTCCAAAATCACTGCAGATGGTGACTGCAGCCATGAAATTAAAAGACGATTGCTCCTTGGAAGAAAAGCTATGACCAACCTGCTGCTGCTGCTGCTGCTGCTGCTGCTGCTGCTAAGTCGCTTCAGTCATGTCCGACTCTGTGCGACCCCATAGACGGCAGCCCACCAGGCTCCCCCATTCCTGGGATTCTCCAGGCAAGAATACTGGAGTGGGTTGCCATTTCCTTCTCCAATGCATGAAAGTGAAAAGTGAAAGTGAAGTCACTGAGTCATGTCCAACTCTCAGCAACCCCATGGACTGCAGCCCACCAGGCTCCTCCGTCCATGAGATTTTCCAGGCAAGAGTACTGGAGTGGGGTGCCATTGCCTTCTCTGTGACCAACCTAGACAGCATATTAAAAAGCAGAAACATTACTTTGCCCACAAAAGTCCACCTAGTCAAAGCTATGGTTTTTCCTTTAGTCATCTATGGATGTGAGAGTTGGACTATAAAGAAAACTGAGCACCAAAGAATTTAGATTTTGAACTGTGGTGTTGGAGAAGACTTTTGAGAGTCCCTTGAACTGCAAGGAGATCTAACCAGTACATCCTAAAGGAAATCAGTCCTGAATATCCATTGGAAGGACTGATGCTGAAGCTCCAATACTTCAGCCATCTGATGTGAAGAACCGACTCATTGGAAAAGACCCTCATGCTGGCCAAGATTGAAGGCAGGAGAAGGGGACAACAGAGGGTGAGATGGCTGGATGGCATCACCGATGCAATGGACATGAGTTTGAGTAAACTCCATGAGTTGGTGATGGACAGGGAAGCCTGGCATGCTGCAGTCCATGGCGTCACAGAGTCAGACACTACTGAGCGACTGAACTGATACCCCTGCTCTCCCAAGAAAACAATTTAAAGTTGCTCCAGTCCAAATATCTTGCATATTTATTTCTTATTGGGTTTTACAACCATCTACATTGTACGTGAGAGAAATGCAGGCACGACCCTGAGAAATGTGGTGACCTCTTCAAAGTTCCACAACCAGGCCACAGAATGAGTCGGACTCCTAAGACCTCAGCCGTGTCCTTGGTGCTGTCAAAACCCCACCATCTTTGGCCTCTTTCCTCCCAAACATCATACCACCTGACTTATGCTAATAAATCCCAGTACGACCAGTGTGGCTGTTTGATGACTGTATTTCTGCAAATGGACTTTAAAATCCTTACGTTGGTAAACTTTTGTCTCACTGGGTTATGGCAAGCCATGCAGAGGAGGTGACCGCAAAAATGTGTAGCACGAAAATAGAAAAATCATTCAATTCTGGTCAGTGTCAACTGACTGCCAGAGCCTACTCATACAGGTTAAAAAGAGAAATTCGAGTTAGTTTCTCTGGCACCCAGCGCACCACGCAGAATGGCTCCTGAGGGCACTGACAGGTGATTAGAAAGAAATTCACCACTTTCTTCCCGGCTCCCTGGATGCCCCGCCCAGTCCTCCAGTGCGCCTGAGCCGAGGCGCTGACGCCATTCCCCGGCCACGCCCCCTCCCGAGGCGACCACGGGCCTCGGGGGCGGGGCCTGGGCAGAAGATGGCCGCCGCGCGCCCGGAACCCCCGAGTCCGAGCTCAGCGGCCCTGGAGCCGCGATCCTCGGAGCCTCCGGACGTGGTGCGGGCGAGGAAGGGGCCAAAGCTGGGCACTCGAGACGGCAGGAGGTCGCAGGGCTGGGGGCGGGGCTTAGGACGGGGCGGGGGTGGTATTTATGGCTCCGGCTCTGGGGGCGGAGCTTCTCGGTGGGCGAGGGGGCGGGGATTATCGTGGAGCCAATGAGGGTGGTGGGTGGGTCCTGGGTGGGTGGAACCCGAGAAGGGGTGGGTGGGACATCTGAGCTGTTGATGGATTCGGAGAGGAGTTCACGGGGATGGCGTTTGTCTAATTAGGGGGCGGGGCCTCCGAAATTTTAGGGGTAACGAACCTCGTAGGTTGGGAAGGTGACCCTGAAAGACAAGGCTGTGGGGTTATAGCTGGGGCATCCACGCTGGGGTGGGGTATGATTCTGCAGGGATCTGAGGGATGCGTCTTGATGCCCAGGAGAGGATTTGGGTGGAGGAAGAAATGACTGTTCCAGGTGACTTTGGATAGGCGCTCAGGATGGGAGAGTAGGGAGGATGAGAGACATTCATTCATTCGACAGACATTTACTAGTCCTACCTGGGCCAGACAGATGGAGAGGCGAACGAATACATAAACTGTATTCTTCCGGAGCGCGCCGTGGAAAAGGGGAAGAGAGACAAGAAATGAGACTTAATTGTGATCTGGAAAGAAAGAGTGAGCTGAGAGAGTGGGGGGTAGGGGAGCTAAATTTAGACGAGAGCAGTCAGCTGTGTACCGGCTTATAGTTACACTGGGGTCAGAGAGATAAGCAGGAGCTGGGTCATGGTGGATATTAGATGACGGTTTGGGATTTTAACTGCAATTGGAGTCATGTGATAGTTTTGAGTGGGAAAATGACTGCTGTCTGATTTCCATTTTTCAAAAGGTCATTCGGGCTGCTTTGGGGAGGTGGGTTATAAGGGAGCGGGCGTAGGCACAGAGACACTCAGAGGGTTAGAAAACTTGGCAAGAGATGATTGGCTTTTAAGTGCAGGTGGAGGAGAGAAATGGCTGGATCTGTGACGTATTTTGGGCAGGAGGGGAAGCCTTGATGGTCATAGGGCAGAATCCCGGAGGATAGAGAGCCGAGTCTAGAAATCGAGAGGCCCAGTAGGCTGCAGAGAGCGTTTGAATAAGTGGGGCGTGTTGGGGGGTGGGGTGCGGCAGAGTCCACAGGCTCCTCTCTTTCTCCCCCTCCCCACTCAGGTCCTGGTGCCTGATGATGGCCGCCCGGCCACCCCCCCGAATGGCCTCATCGAGATCCAGGTGGTGAAGGTGACAGACACCACCCTGGTCCCCGAGCCCCCGGAGCCAGGTTCTCTGCACTGTGCGTTGTGCCCGGCTGCCTTCCGGCTGGTCTCCGAGCTGCTGTTCCATGAACATGGCCACCTGGCGGGGGCTGAGGGTGGCGGGCAGGGTGGGGACCCCAGCCGGTGTCATGTGTGTGGCCACAGCTGCCCCGGCCCCGGCAGCCTCCGTGCCCACTATAGCCTGCATACAGGCGAGCGGCCCTACCGCTGCGCGCTCTGCCCCCGGGCCTTCAAGGCCCTGGCCCCTCTGCTGCGGCACCAGCACCGACATGGGGTGGAGCCGGGGGCCCCTCGGAGGCCCCCGGAGGCGGCGGCAGCGACTCGAGAGCAGCGGCGCGGGGCACCCCCGGAGAGGTCGGAGGTGGTGCTGGCGGCGGCGGCGGCGGGCGCGGCGGTGGGGAAGCCCTTCGCCTGCAGGTTCTGCGCCAAGCCGTTCCGCCGCTCCTCAGACATGCTAGACCACGAGCGGGTGCACACGGGCGAGCGGCCCTACCACTGCGGCGTGTGCGGCAAGGGCTTCACCCAGTCCTCGGTGCTCAGCGTCCACGCGCGCATCCACACCGGCGAGCGCCCCTTCCGCTGCAGCCTCTGCGACCGCACTTTCAACAACTCCTCCAACTTCCGCAAGCACCAGCGGACCCACGTCCACGGCCGGGGCCGGGGGACTCTAGGGGCCCGCTGGCACCGGGGGCCGAGAGGCCGGGGAGCGGGTGTGGGGCAGGGAACCCTCCTGAAGAGGGGTGTGGGGAGACGGCCAGAGTAAAGGCGGAGGTCGACCAGTAGTCTGGGAGCGGACATTGCTGCAGAAGAGGAGTAGGTGGGCAGGGGAGGACGACGAGAGGTTCGGGGTTCAGGGCAGGGTGACATCAGAGCTCGCAGAGATGGCCACGAGCAGCCGGCGTGGGAGAGCGCACGGACAGCGGGGTTCAGGACGCTCACAAGTCATACAGCCCCTGTGTGTGGTTCTGAGAAAGGCACGGTGGCAGCCCTGTGGGTGCTAGGAACCTGGGCTGGATGTCATGGCTTCGTCCGCCTCCCCGATGGCTTGTCCTTGCACAAGACATCACGTGTCACAGCAGAGCCTGGGCACTTCTTGAGGCAGGGGGATACAGGCTGGACCCTTTCGCCTACCTCACGGGATTGCACTGACCCTAAGACTGCCCACCTGTCCTCAGTCTGCCAGCTGGATCCTCCAATAAAGAAGCTGGGACCCTGTCACCTCAAAGCCAGAGGGTCCCCAAGTCACAGTGTCAAGGATGGAAGCCTGACCCTAAGGATATTGACACCAGGACCCTTGCTCCCATGGTGATCCCTCCCCTAAGCCAGACTCCTCTTTCAAGACAACTAAAACACTGGCCCACACTCAGCCAGCTGCTACGCCCCTCCTAAAGCTCTCAGCTCAGAGCCCAGGGTCTCCCGGGGGCTACCAAGTAGCCCCCAGTGGATCTAATTTCCTTCCACTCCCAGTTGGGAGCGAACAGCTTTCAGGCCGGTCCCAGGCTATCCCACAGAAGGGTTGGTGGATGCCAGTGGAGCTGTCCTGGGGGGCCTGTGGTTGGTGTGGGGCAGGAGATGAGTCACTGGGGCGGGGGCAGAGGAGGACCTGGGGGCTGGATGTGGGAGGCCTCCAGTGTTATTCCTATTAAAGGACTCTCTGAAGGGTTTCTCTATGTTGATCTTATGTTTTGGGGGGCGGGTAGGAGGGCTACCCTGGGGTCTTGTCCCCAGCAGTGAGTTGTGACTCTCTTCAAACCTCTGTTTCCTCATCTTTAGAACCAGGGAGGGGGTGGTCGGGGGAGGTATCTGCAGTGGACAGCGTCTGGCTATCCAGAGAAGCTATGTGGTTCAGCTGTGGAACTGGGGGTCAGGGAAGTTCAGCAATACGAAGGGGCTCCCAGGATCGGTATGCTTCAGGAAGGGGAGCTCAGGACTCACGCCTCTTCCTGTTCACC
The DNA here is from genome assembly GCF_042477335.2 of Ovis canadensis. Lineage (NCBI taxonomy): Eukaryota > Metazoa > Chordata > Mammalia > Artiodactyla > Bovidae > Ovis > Ovis canadensis. The sequence continues at coordinate 76,445,538 of NC_091258.1, forward strand.
CAACACCTCCACAAGACATCCCAATAGATGAAAGAGAATTCTGTTTTCACCAAGGAGACACCCCTGGTGTGGACATTACCACCCAAGCTACACAGCTTGGCGGGTTCCTTAAACCGTCTTCACCCTTCACCCATCCATCGAATCCCTTATCAATTTCCTGTTGTTGGAATCTGAACGCTTCATCATCACTACTCTTGAAGACCAAGCCAACAACAGTCGCACAGGTTGGGGCCCTGCCCTCTTCACTCTCCAGGCTGTGGCCACCTGGACCCATCCTTTGGAAACACAGATTTCCTACCTTGTCACCAACCCCCAGCTCCTTGTGGCCACGAGGAGGGATCCCAAACGTGAGTGCCTATAGGGTCTTCATGATAATGTGAGTGAGGAAGGTGGTGGGGTTTCAAGGAGAAACACCAGGACCAGTGAGGTGAAATGGGACCACTGACACGTGGGATGCGATGGTGCTTCAGCAGTTTGGAGAATACATGCCACGTCCAAAGAGAGCAAGGACTACTCGGCCCTGGGGGAAAGCAGACCACGTTGCTAGATCTTCCAAATTTTTCAAAAGTTGCATTAGTTTATATTATGTGAACTCGCTCTCTTTTTTTAATGTGGCTGCATTGGGTCTTAGTGTGTATGTAGGATCTAGTTCCCCGACCAGGGATTGATCCCCGGCCCCTCTGCACTGGGAGCTCTGAATCTTAACCACTGGACCACCAGGCAGGTCCCCATATGTAAAATCGTTTCATGTTCAAAGTTTGGCAGCCAAGTCTTTTTTTTTTTTTTTCCTCCCATGGGCTAAACTGGAAGTCTCAGCGGCTCAGATCCAGCGGTTGCCAGCCTCCAACCCCTGCCTCCAAGGTCATCCGAGCTCCGCTGTTTGGGATTCATGGCTCTTCAGGAGCCAGTCCCCGACCCTCGGCGTCTCTGGCCACACCAATCTATTCAAAGTTGGCTGGAACAGCTGGGTTGACTTGGACACGCTTTAACCCTCCACCTGGAATTCAATGCCTGCATTACCTGGCAAGCTTCCGCGGTCCTGTCATGCTTTGGATGTCCTGCTCCTCCTGGGAGCCTGGTTAGCCCCTCCAGTCTGATGCGGAGAGTGTGCCATGCTCTCAACCCCCGGGGAGACTCCACGTCCTCTACAGCATGCAGCGTCCATGTGACTCACTTTGAGTCCCACACCGGGTCTGTCACCTGCTGGGTCTCCGGCATTAGAGCAAGGTGGCCACACTGGCTTCCTGCCCTCTCGTGAGTCAAACTGGACTCACCCAGGCAGTGACCCCTGACCTGACTTGGTCTCCAGGTTTCAGTCCTGAGGCACCCGGGACTGTAGGTCCAGGGCTACTATGAACCTGCTAAGTATCCCTGGAGCCTTTCTTCTCTGGGACCTCAGCATCCTCTTCTGAAAGTGGGCTAAGTCAGCCTCGCAGGGCATATATTTCACTGCTCTGAGGACCAAAATGAGGACAAAAATGAAAGGGCTTCTGATGCTCCACTAAGTCACCCTGGAGGGAGACATCCTATAAGTGGGCTATATAATAAACAGAGCCCCAGCTCACCAGCTCTCTTCCGGCTCATTTGAGGGCCAGGAACGTGTCCACTTCGTGTTTCCCCGTGCTAAGTCATTCAGTCATGTCCAACTTTTGCAGCCCCGTGGACTCCAGCCTGCCGGCTCCTGTCCATGGAATTGTCCAGGCAAGAATACAGGAGTGGGTTGCCATTCCCTCCTCCAGGGGGTCTCCCTGACCCAGGGGTCGAAACCGTGTTTCTTACGACTCCTGCAATGGCAAGCATGTTCTTCCCCACTGGCGCCAATGTTTCCCCAGTGTCCATCAAAGGACTGGGCAGATGGGCCCTGGGGAAATGTTGGCCGTGGAATAAACAAACCACAAAAGCATTCTGAAGGAGACGGGGTCCAGGTACCTGGTCGGTTCCTGAGCCATGACTTACCTGTCTTGTTCTGTGCACGCTCCACTGGGAGACCAGAGCCTGGACATGGTGAAGCCTTGGTGACTACCAGCTGAATGAGGAAAAGCAGAGAGAGGCAGGGCGAGGCAGAAGGTGTTGGGAACTCACCATCCCAGGAAGCCAGTTCTCAGCCTTCCGTTTGTCAGCATTCAACCCCCTCCCCTGGGACGAAAGAAGGGACTCCAGCGGCCCTGTTGATAAGATTTATTCTTCTCCGCTCTGTACAAGCCGCGTCTGCCCCCCCGCCCCCCACCCCCACAAACCAAGAGCACCCAGGCCCCCACCCCGTGCCCTCCCGAACCGCTCGCGCTCCGCTGTCCGGCCAGCTTGCTGGGGAAGGGGGAGAGGCCGTCCAGACCCGGCACGACCCAGCTCACTGCGGGGCTGAAGGCTGCTGGGGCGGGGGGCTGGAGAGGGGTACACATCAGGGGTGGACGGAGGGTCGAGTTCAGTGTCTGATAGGAGGAGGAGAGGGCCAGGGAGGTCCAGGTGGAGAGAGGCAGGCTAGGGTCTGCACGACATGGGCCTTGGGAGAGGAGGCTAGTCTGTCTTAAATTCGGAAGGATGATGGATGGGAGGGCCGGAAGGAGGAGGTCTGCGCCCCCGAGGGGCGAGTCCCGGAGGGGACGTGTGATGGGAGTGGCGATGGGGAGGCACACTCCCGGGTCAGGCGTCCTTCCCGGGCAACGGGCCGGGCCCCGCTCCCGGCCCCGCCAGGCCCTCAGCTTTGTGCGCCAGGCGGTGTTTCTTGAGGCCGTATGTGTTGGCGAACCCCTCGCCGCAGGAGGAGCAGCGGAAAGGCCGGCCGCCCTGGTGGGCCGCCAGGTGCTTCCGGAAGTAGCCGGGATCCTTGAAGGCCTTGAGGCAGGCGGGACAGCGGAGCTCGGGCCGCGGAGGCTCGTGCGCGCGCTGATGGCGCAGCACGGAGCTCAGGTAGAAGAAGCCCTTACCGCAGTGCTCGCAGCGATAGGCGCGCTCGCCAAGGTGAAGCCGCTGGTGCTCCAGCAGGTTGGAGCGGTAGCGGAAGGTCTTGCCGCAGGCGCCGCAGCGCAGGGGCCGTGCCACGGCGTGCAGCCGCCGGTGCTCCGCCAGGCTGGACGACTGCGCGAAGCGCTTGGCGCACACGCCGCACTTGAAGGCGCGCTCGCCCGTGTGCACCACGCGGTGCTGCCGCAGGTACCAGGAGCGCAGGAAGCCGCGGCCGCACACGCCGCAGCGGTAGGGCCGCTGCTCCGTGTGGCAGCGCTGGTGGCGCATGAGCAGGGCCGCCTCCCAGAAGCGCTTGCCGCACACCGGGCAGCGGAAGCCGCGCTTCTGCCGGTGGCTGCGCCGGTGCAGCAGCAGGTCGTAGGCGCCCGCGAAGCTCTGGCCGCACAGGCCGCAGCCCAGGGTCCGGCGCACCAGGTGCACATACTTGTGGGTCACCAGGCCCAAGAAGTGCTTGAAGCTCTGGCCGCAGGTGGCACAGCTGAAGCGCTCGGGGCCCGCGCTGGCGCCCCCGCCGCCCCCGGCCGCCGCGGACCCGCTCGCGTCCTCGCCCCCGGACACCCCGGCCAGCGCCGCCACGGCCGCCCCCACCTCCCCAGCCAGCCCGTTGTCCAGCACGGTGGCCGCGTCGGTGCCGCCGGAGCCCTCCGGGGGCTGGGCGCCGCCGGGCGTGGGCGGCAGCAGGCGCTCAGGGGCCGCCTGGTGCACCAGCTTGTGCCACATGAGGTTCTCGATGAAGCCAAAGGTCTTGCCGCAGGCGTCGCAGCCGTAGGGCTTCTCGGCCATGTGCGCCTCCTTGTGGCTCATGACGTGGAAGAGATCCGGGAAGTGCTCGCCGCAGTCCGAGCAGGCATAGCTGAGCCCGTCTGCGGCGGCCCCAGACGCGGCTGAGCCGCTCGGGCCGGCCGCCCCAGCAGCACCCTGGGCGGCGGGGAGGCCGGCGGCCCCGGCCAGGGCGCAGGGCAGCTGGAGCCGGTGCACCTGGCGGTGGCGCGTGAGGCTCTGCGGGTAGCCAAAGACCTTGCCGCAGAGCTCGCACTTGTAGGGCCGCTCGCGGGTGTGCACCACGTGGTGCTTGCTCAGGTGGAAGGACTCGCGGAAGCGCTTCCCACACACCGGGCACTGGTGTGGCTTCTCGCCCGTGTGGATCCGCTCGTGCCGCTTCAGGGTCTCGCGGCGCCCGAAGCCGCGCCCGCAAATGCCGCAGCAGAACGTCTTGCCGGGTGCAACGGCGCCAGAGCCCCCGGCCCCGCCGGGGCCGGCCCCGCCGAGCAGCAGCGGGTGGGCGCCCAGCAGCGGGACGGGTACGGCGCCGTACACCACCGCCGCGGCCGCAGCCGCGGCCGCCTTCTCGCCGTCGGAGGCGGGCGGGTCCGGAGGCAGCAGGTAGGGCCCCGGCGGGAAAGCGGGCGCAGGCGGCGCGCCGGGGGCCGCCGCGTCCTTGGGCGCGTCGGGGGCGGCGGGCGGGCCGTGCGCCGCCTTGTGGCGCAGCAGGCTCTGCGGCGCCGAGTAGGACTTGCCGCACAGCTCGCAGGGGTAGGCGGGCCGCGGCCCGGGCGCGCCCGCGTGCGCCGCCTGGTGCTTGAGCAAGTAGGCGGCGTCGCGGAAGGCCTTGCCACACACGCCGCACGGCAGGCGCAGCAGGTCGGCAGAGTGCGTCTTCACGTGGCGTTTGAGGCTCTCGCGGCGGTTGAAGCTCTTGCTGCACACGGAGCACGAGAAGGGCTTCTCGCCCGTGTGGATGATCTGGTGCTGGTGCAGGTGGCTGGGCTTCTTGAACACCTTCCAGCACAGCGTGCAGGCGAACGGCCCATCACTGCCCCCCGCCGTCGCCGCCGCCGCCGCCGCCGTCCCCGCCGGAGGGGCCACCCCCACGCCTGTGCCCGCGGGGGCTGCGCTGCCGTCGGTGGGCGCGGCCGGGGGCCCCGGGGGTGCCGAGGAGGGTGCGGCGGGCGCGGGCAGGCCCAGCGGCGGGAGCGGAGGCGGCGCCGGGGCGCCTGCGGCCGGCGGCACGTCCTTGTGGCAGCGGCGGTGGCGGATGAGGCTGGACACGTGGTTGTAGGTGCGGCCGCAGACGCCGCACTCGTAGGGCCGCTCGCCCGAGTGCACCAGCATGTGCTGCACCAGGTGCGAGGACTGCTTGAAGGACTTCTGGCACACGCCGCACGGGAAGCGCCGCTCCATCAGGTACTTGAGCCGCCGGAAGTAGCCTTTGTCGTCCTTGGCTGCGTCGCAGGCTGCTGCTCCCGCCGCTGGACCCGGCGGCGCCTGCGAGGCAGCGGGGAGTGGCCCGGGGGTCCCTGGGGGCGCGGCCAGCCCCGGCGCGGCCCCCAGCCCGGAGGCCGGCCCCCCACGCTTCAGGTTCCCAAACAGGTGCTGGTGGCCCGAGAGGTCCACGATGCCCCACTGCGGGGCAGGGAAGGCCGCGTCGAAGATCGGGGGCGGCGGCGCCCCGAAGGCGGGGGGCAGCGGCGGGTCGGGCTTCTTGGCCTGGGAGGACGACGACGAGGACGAGGAGGAGGACGAGGACGAGGAGGACGACGAGGAGGGGGCCTCGGCCTTGGGCTTGAAGCTGGCCTGGGGCGGGTAGTCATACTGCGGCGGCGGTGGTTGCGGCGGCGGCTGCGGCGGGGGCCCCGGCGCGCAGGGCAGCGCGGCTACTGCCTTGGCGTGCTCCCCATACAGCTCCATGGGCTCGAAGCGCTGGTGGTTGAGGAACTCCAGGAAGTCGAAGGGGTAACTTTGGAAGTGGACCCCGTCCTCGCCCCCCAGGCCGCCGCTCCCGCCGCCCCCGGCACCGCTGCCCGCTGGGTTGGCCTCCATCCTGGGCGGCGGGGAGACGGGGGACCCTGCAGAGAGGAGAGCGGGGCTCAGGAGGCAGGACCGCGTGGGGTCCCCCAGCTGCGGGCAGTGGAAGAGCCCCAGGCACCAGCCGGGACCCCCACTATCCGTCCTCGCCTGTCGGTCCCTCTGTTCTTCCCCGGCACCGAGCGGTCTTCCCCCGGGCTCCGCTGGCAGGCTGACCTCTCCCACTCGGCCTGCCGCCTCCTGCCCGCGTCCTCTGGGGCCCTCGTCTCCCCTCTCCTCCAGAGATTCCCCCTCTCTCTTCTTCCCGCGGTTCCCACACATCTCCATCCATCCCCAACACCAGCACGCCTTGTTCTCAGACTCTGGTCTCAGGCCCCTGTGCAAACACTTTCAGGCCTCCAGGCTGGGTCTCCCAGGCCCTCTGCTCTGTAGCCCCCACCACCACACACGCACTAGCCCACGCCCTGTGCTCCCAAACCCCTCACATTCTGCCTTTGCCAAAAGACAAGAACAGTTTCTATCAGAATGATTAAGAGGGTGGCCATGATGCCCTGCTAGCCTCTCACTGTGTGACCCTGGACAAGTTCCCGAACCTCTCTGTGCCTGAACCTTCCCATGTACACGTGGAGGTGACAAAGCATGTCCCTGTCTCCCAGGGCTGATGCGAGGACCCGACAAACTAAGGTGGGTCGGGTGGACACTTGGGGCCCTCTGGAGGGGATTCTCGTCCTCACAGTAAACGCTGGGCGGGGGTGGGGGTGGGGTGGGTGGAGCTGGGACGAAGGCCATGTGAGTAGTTCCTGCACTACCAGGTAGGAGGGAGACGCTGCCGGCCTGAGAGGAAAAACACGCTACAGTAGGAAACATGCCGGGCCAGGATTTTAGCCCCATCCCCGTCTGACCTATGCTTGTAAAGGGGGCGCTGACCCCTAGAAGGAGGGGGACTTAGGGGGCTGGCTGGCAGAGCTCGCTGGCCCAGTCCCTGGAGCTACCTGTACCTTCACGGGCATCATGCGTCTGGGAGGAGCCTGGTGGCAGGTGGTCCAGGAGCGGGGGTTCCCGCCCTCGCTCCTGGGGGCAACTTCCGCCCTCTCCACCCAGCAGTCATTCTCTAAGCACCTTTCTAGGACCTCTCCTTCCAGACTGCAGCTGGCCAGCGTCTGTCTGCCCCAACCCCCAGTGTCCCCTGCAATCGATCTCGGCCTGACACCCACCAGGGGCCCTGGGAAACGCCTCCACTGAGCGGGTGGAGCGCCACGGGGAGAAGGGCCCGCCCGGTCAGGCGTGCTTCTTAGCCACCGTCCCCCCTCCGCTGGGGCCTGGGGCCCTGCGGCCAGCCCACCCCAGTGGTCAGTGGGCCCATCCGCAGCCACCTGCCCGTCTGGCTGCCTCTGTTCCCAGACAGGTGAAAAGTGAGTGCCTCCCCGACCCCTGCCCGGAGGTCAGTATTTTTAGCCTCCAGCTCCGGGTGTCCCTGGGTGCGATTCAGCAGCCCATGCCCTTCACACTCGGCTGGTTAATCTGATCTCCGGAAGGAGCAAAGGCGTGGCCGGGTGCTGGTGGAAGCCTGTGGGCAAAGCCGAGTCCAGGAGGCAGTGCTGGAGTGGGCTGGGGAGGGGACAGCGGGGAGGCACGTGGAGGGGGCGGGGCCAGGGCGGGGTCCCATGATGAAGCCCCGCCCCACCCCAAGCGCACACCGAAGGCTGCGGGGTGTTCCCCCAGGCCAGCACCCTTGGAATCCCCGCCATGACGTGCACATACGGGTGGTTCCCTGAGGAGGAAGGCGAGGGTGGAACGGAGGGGGGGGGGCAGGAGCCTTACTTTGGGGGCACTCTCTGGGTTATGAGGGGCATTTCTACAGGGGCTGGGTGGGAAGGGGGGGGTTACCTTCCTGAACACATGGAGCGGTGAGGCGGTGCGGCTGCTCCCTCCTGCCTGGACCCTCGTCCCCAGACTTCACGCCCCCTGCCCTAACCCCCTTGAGGTCTCTGCTCCGGGTCGATGTCGCCTCCAGGAGAGGGGACGTGCGTCCCTCATCCTGCCACACTTTTTTCACCAAAGCCACTGCTGCCAACATACTGCTCTTATTTCCTCGTGCTGTCTCTTTACTGTCGGGTCTCCTCACCTAAGAGAGCTAAGACTTGGCCTGTGTCTTACCACTGGGTGCCCAGCGCCTGGCACAGGGTGGCTACTCGGTAAGTTATTTGCTGAAATGTGGGAGTTAAACAGCACCCTCCCTCATCACCAGTGGGAAATCAGATGGACAAAAATGGAAAAGTAACAAGAGTTAGGAGATGCAGCTAAAGCTGGGCTTAGAGGCAAACTTATAGCTGTTGGTGTCTACTGATATAAATTTGTTGAATAAAGGGAATCAACTGTGCTGACCAGAACTTCCGGGGGGTGCGGTGCGGGGGGGTGGGGGGTGTGCGGGGGGGTGGGGGGTGTGTGGGGGGGTGGTCGGCATTTAGCAGAGATGGAGCTGATATTGTCAAGGTGTGCCCAGGAGGATGAGTTCTGGTGGGAATGATGTCATGAAGAGGGCCTCCAGGGCAGGTGAGATGCCGAAGGACTTCGGCTGAGAGATGCAGGCGGTGGGACTGAAGGACAAAACTGACCCAGCTCACAACTATTTTCACTGGGAAAGGAGCCACATTTCTTGTCTCTGGGGAACTGAGTCTTAAACTGCTTTCTAAGGGGAAATGTATGGTGGATTTCACGCAGAGTGGCCTGAGGGGGTAGCCCCTCCCAAGGGGCAGGAGTCCCACAGCAACCGCAGTCACAGTCCTAATAACAACTCGTGTTTACTGTCTGACGGGTTTCACGTGGAACATCACCCCATGCCTCCTAACATCCTGTACATCACTGGATCCACTGCACAAGGAAGGAAATGGAGAAGTTGGAGGGGTCATTTCCCCAAGGAGGGGAAAGCAAGTGTTGGATTCCAGGCCCCTGATGCCCACACCTGTGGGCCATGCTGGTGCAATAAAGCTGCCTTGTGATGAGATTCTCGTCTGTAATGACAATAACAGTGACACACAGTAACGGGGAGCCCTGAGTGAGTGCTTCCTACATGGGAAGTACCCTTTTAAAGCCTTCATATGTGTTGACTCAATGAGTCTTCCCAATAACCCTAGAAGATGGTTCAGATTATTAACTCCATTTTACAGAGGAAGAGACTGAGGGCCCGAGAGGTCAATTAATTTCCTAAAGTCATACCACCAAGTGGCAGGGCCAGGAATCGCAGGACAGCGGTGAGGTTCAAGAGGACATGCTGTTATCTTCACAACATGCTGTCTTTATTTTTTTCTATTTTTGTGGTAACACCTCATGGCTTGCAAGATCTTAGTTCCCTGATCAGGGATGGAACCTGGTCCCTCTGCAGTGAAAGCATGGGGTACTAACTACTAGACCACCAAGGAATTTCCACGCTGTCTTTCAATACTTCTCTCTCCAAAATAAAATTTGTAAAAAGCCTTCACTCCACTTTGTACTGGAAATACACTCTGCCCATTCACTCTGCCTCCACACAACCCCAGGACTAGCCACTGGCATTTACTCAATGCTACCAAAACTGCACTGTGTGTTTCATATGCCTGTTTCAATCAAACTCACAACAGACGGGCAAGATAAGCATTAGTGGGGCTTCCCTGGTGGTCCAGTGGTTAAGAATTTGCCTTGCAATGCAGGGGAAGTGGGTTCAATCCCTGGTTGGGGAATGAAGATCCCACATGCCACAACTACTGAGCCCCCGCAACACAACTAAGACCCGACTGAGCCAAATAAATACAAAAAAAGGAAAAAGATAAGCTTTATTATCGTTCTTACTTAGTAAACAGGAAGACTAAGACCGAACCATGTCATTGTTGCTCCTCTGCTCAAAACCTGCAGTGACATCTCAGAGGAGGTCAGTGACCTCCGCAGCCCCAGCTGCCTCCTGGCAGCTCTGGCCACATGCTGGCTCCATCGCTGTCCCAGGGCCTTTGCACAGGCTGTTGCTTCTGCCTGGAAGGCTGGGACTCCCATACACACGGTTCTCTCACCCCCTCATCTCCTTCACGTCTTTGCTCAGACGCTGTCTTCTCAACCAGGTGCTCCAAGACCACTGTAACCTGTCACCCAGAGCAACATTCCTGCTCACCCCAGCCTCCTCCGCTTCTCTCCTTTCCAGTGCATGCATACGTGTGTTTGCGACCCTACGGACTGCAGTCCACAGGGCTCCATGGGGATTCTCCAGGCATGGATACTGGAGTGGGTTGCCATGCCCTCCAGTCAGTACCACCACCGTATGTTCTATTTGTTGCTGGACTGCCCCTCCCAGAGGTGGGCTCCAAGCAGGCAAGATTTGGCATCTGACTTGTTCACTGGTCTAGCTCCAGCACTTAGAACAGGGCCTGTCTCGACAAATGTGTTAAATGAGTGAATGAATGAGGCCTGGAAATAGGGAGTGGTCTGCTCAGAGATATGAAGGCTAGTGCAAGCCAGGGTTCATGCTCTTAACCATTTCACTCCCGGGGGAGGGGAGCAATAAGGAGCCCCCCTTCCGCCCGGGGGACTGCAGCTGTCCAGGAGAGGAGTCTACACACAGATCTAACTTCTCCGTGCTGGGGGGACAGGGATCTCTTGAAAGAGCCCTTCCTGTCACTTCCTCTGACACTGCGGCCCTGCTATGCTCTTACCCTGCTGCATTTCTTTCACCCAAACATCTATATTTTGCTTTTTAATTGTCTGCCCCAGAGCTGGCATATGCACTCCACGAGGACAGGGCTTTTTGTCTGTTCTGTTCTCTGCTGCATCCCCAGTGTGTAGCAGGTGTTCATTAAACAGTTGTTGAACAAAGGAAAAGAAGGGAACAAATGAAGGATGCTCTGGGCTCCGCAGAGCTGACCAAGGCCAGGTGACTGATCACAACGCCCCCACCGCTGAGGCCCTGTGAGAACACACTGTCTCCCCTCTCATCCTCCCTTCCACTTCTCTGCTCCAACCTCACCACCTCCCCTGCTGCCCCTCCCATCAGCATGCTCACAGCCACCTCAGGGCCTCTGCCTGGAACAATTCACCCAGACCTTTCCGTGGAGAGGTTGCCTGTGCTAATTCAGGTTTCACCTCTGAAGTAGCTCATAAGGCTCTCGGAAAAACCCCAGAAAACAGCACCGATCTTGTTTACTTGCTTTTGATCTGTCTCAACCAGACTGTAAAGACCCACAAAACAAAGACTGTATGGCTCTCTGTCCTTCACGCTGTACACCCTGGACCTGGAACAGCAAGTGCATATTCGTTCAGTGGAGAGTGAACGAATGCATGTCCAAGGGAAGAGGCGGCCGAAGCTGGGTCTTCCTTGGGGAGTCCAGGAGGGGCGTGGGGAGAAGCTGCAGGTGAGGATGCGAGCTGTTAGGGCCAGGGGCAGAGGAGCTTTCCGAGGGGAAAGCCTCACGTGGGGTGCCGTTCCCTGGGAGGACCCCAGACAGGCGCTGACCCCGAGGAGGGCGGGGTTGGGGGGGTTTCAGGGGAGCCTGGGGCTAAACCGGCAGCTATTCCTACCTGAACGGGGGGAGGGTGTGAATGTGAGAGCACAACTCTAGGGGGAGCTGTTTATGGAAAGGAGGGTGAGGGTGTCGGTCATCGAAAGCAATATTCTCAAGGGGGATTATTGCGGGGAAGGGCGGGGAGAAACGGAAAGAAGGTATTTGGGGCCGCTGATCAGAATGCAATGTATTTTTACAGTAACGAAGGGGGCGTTGGGGGGGGGGGTTAGGAGCTTTGGGGGCTGTTGTGCGTGGACAGAGAAAATAGGGGTCTGCTATAAAACACTAATACCACACTCTTGCGAAGCAACCTACAGGAATACCAAAGGGAGGGTTCACGGACAGCTGCTCTGCACGGGGACGGGCAATGCCGATGGCATTTTGGGGGCTGTCCTTCAGGAAGCAAAGGCGGGGGGGCTGTGTAGAAAGGGAACCTATGAGAAAGCCTTAGTGGGGGGCCCTGGCAGCAGCTGAGGGATCGCCACGAATGAGAGCGCTCTGGTAGCTGTCCTGCACGGGGGGCGGTAATGGGGCGCTATCCGGAGTAGTCTTCTGGGGGCCCCCCAACGAGGGCCGGGCGCGAGAAACACTGATAGGAACGCTCTGGGAACCAAGGCGGGCCAGGGCGGGACCCCCCGCCCACGCTGCCCCCGGGCCCCCGGGCCCCGCGCCCCGTCACTCACCGGCGCCGGGGTCTCCGCCGGGAGGAGGCTGAGGAGGCGGAGGAGGCGCCGCCGCTCCGGGGAGACCCGAGGGCCCGACCGGAAGTGCCGCCCCCTCCCCCTCCCCGGCAGCCCCGCGCCGCCCGCCTGCCCGCCCGTCCGGAAGCGGAAATCGCGCCCGTCTCCGAGGCGCCGGCGTGGAGGAGCGGAAAGGGGAGGCGGCGGCGGAGACCGGGAAGGAGAAGTGCGCCTGCGCGCTGGCTCGGGGGCCGCAAGAACAGGGGGAAGCCGGCCCCGCTTCCGGTGGGCGATCGGAGCGCAGTGCGCCTGCCCCTTCCTAGGGCACCGCCCACACGCCCCGGGCCCCTCATTTAAGCCACGCCCCTTATGCAAAATAACGCCTAAGCCCCGCCCCAGCCCCGACGACTCCTCTTTCGGAGCTTATTTAGCATAGCCCCCGCCCACCGCCTCAGAACCCACCCTCGTCTACCCAGCCCTGGAAGTCCGCCCGGTACTTCCCAGTCTCAAAGGCCCCCACCCTCAGGAAGCCCACTTTTCCCTGGTAACCCCCGCCTCTCGGAGCTTCTGGGGCCGAGCCACGCCCCTGAGCGTGAGCCCCGCCTTTTCCGCTATCAGTATTTAAGCCCCCGCCTCTCTCACCGCTTTCACGTTGAATTGTTTCGCACTTCCAAAGCATTTCCCTAAGTCAGGGGGTCTGAAAGTGTGGTTTGAATACCTGCAGCGGCGGCGCCACCGGAAATTCGTTAGAAATGTAAATTCCCAGTCCCCTACCCCAGATTCCCTGAATCACAGACCCTGGGGGTAGAGCCTAGGGACCTGCGTTTTAAAACACCCTTCAGGTGATTCTGACGCAGGCTGCAGTTTCGAACCACACAGCTTTACCACATTTTACACGGCCCCTCTCGTGTACTCGCTCTAAACCTCGCCTCTAACTCAGCCCCACCTCAAGCAGCTAAGCCCGAGTCTCTCCAGCCCTTCCTCCTAAGCTCTGCTTTCCTCATGGACTCTCCTTCGGTACTCCTCTCTTAAGGACCCTCTTCTCTCCCCTTGGTCTGCACAGCAGTTATATCCACCGCTCGGCATCCTCACAGTTCAAGTCCTACCTGTCCCAACACTTTGCTCTCCTGCAGTTTCCCCTTGAAGCCCCTCCCGTCGGATAAACCATCTATCCATTCCTTCTAAAGGCTCTCAATTTCTGCCCGCCCACTTGCTTAAGCCCCTCCCCGTCCTCAGCCCCCTTATCCTAGGCCCCGCCCACGGCCGTCACCGAACTGTGCAACGTCCTGAGATCTGCCGGTCCAGGTCACTCCTTATCTAGTTGCTGCTGCTGCTGCTAAGTCGCTTCAGTCGTGTCCGACTCTGTGCGGCCCCATAGACAGCAGCCCACCAGGCTCCCCCGTCCCTGGGATTCTCCAGGCAAGAACACTGGAGTGGTCAGTACAGCACGCAACTGTTAATTCCATTGTGTCTCTGCAAACAGCTCCAGAACGAAAAGATGGGCCAAAGTGGTGGCTGGTTAGAATGGAATCTGGTTAGAATGACGCGGGGAACGGGGACTCGGGGTCACGTTTGCACGGAAGGTTCTATGTTTTACTTGAGTGGACATTTAAGGGGAATGCTTTGGGGTCCGCTGAAGATGGGAGCGGCGTCAGAGGCTTCTCCCAACCCATTCTTTAGCGCCAAGCTAATGAAGCACGTGGCTTGGGGTGGTGCAGCGGCGGAAGGACACTGGAAGGGAGAAGGGGGCCAGCCCTGGGACCCTGAGGGAACGCACACCAGTGGGCAGTAGGCAGAGATTTATTTCCACAGTCCCTGCCTCCACAGGCCTGTCAGTCTGGGGGAGGGTGGTAGAAGGCAGCAGGGTCCAGAAGTTGAGGTCTGCACCCTCAGCCCACTCCCACAACGGGAAGACCACCAGACAAGGTGTCCCGGCCTCGCTGCCCAGGCCCCGCACCCGCGGCACGCCCAGCTCTAAACCTGGCCCAGGGAGCGGTAGCCGGGGGTGTGGGTCAGGCCAGCTCCTTCCCCTCCAGCTCTTCCTCGTCGTCATCGGCCCCTGCCGTGGCCGGGATACCGTCGTCGTCCCACTGCGCTTCAGGCTCTGGGTCCGGAGGACACAGAGGTGCCTCCATGGCTTCGGGGTGCTTGCGTTTGGCGTGGCGCCGGAGCGTGTTGGTCTCCATGAAGCGCAGCCGGCACACCGGGCACTGGTAGGGGCGCTCGCCGGAGTGGACGCGGTGGTGGTGGGCCAGCTCGCCCGCCTCTCGGAAACGGCGCGGGCAGAGCGGGCAGCGGAAGGGCCGCAGGCCCGCATGGATGTTGCAGTGCCGCCGCAGGTGGCTGGACCGCTTGAAGGTCTTGCCGCAATCCTTGCACTCGTGCGGCTTCAGCTCTGAGTGTGAGATGCTGTGACGCTCCAGGTCGGAGAGGTAGGGGAAGGCCCGAAGGCACACCGGGCAGAAGTGCGGGGCCTTCTTAGGGCCGGGGCCGGAGCTCTCGGGCCCCCCGGCCACTGACCCTTCGGAGACCGTGTAGGGCACACCCTGATCGTCGATCAGCAGGAGGTCACTGCTATCTCCACTGCCCACCGGGGCGCTCACCCCCTGTGCCAGGGGGGGCTCCTGCTCTGACTTGGCGGGGCGGCCCCGCTTGCGCGGGAGGGAGGCCTTGAGCGTCCGGTGGGAGGAGGTGGCCCCCCCAAGACTTCGGCCTCTGCGGCCCCGGGGAACAGGAGGAGGTAAGGCCAGAGGTTTCTCTTCTTCCTCAGGCAAAGGCGAAGGCCACGGGTCTGGGCTGGGGGTGTCCATTGAGCAGTGGGGGGCTTGGGTCTGGGCACTGGAGCCGGGCTAAGAGGAGAGAGGGGCAGCTGTCAATGCAGGGTGGTCTGGAATAGCCCTAGTCCCCCAGACAACTTCCTGGGTTCCAGTCTGTCGACCAGGGCATGGCCGACATCCGCTGAACGCGCAATTAAAGCCAAGCTAGTGGGTAAAATAGCAGGATAATTCTGTACCAGTCGCTAAACACCTGAGCCCCACAGGCGTCTCCAGACCTAACTCCTCAACCAGCAAAAATAAAGAAAACTCTTCCTGGGAGGACAGAGTCCAACTGAGGGTGCAGGCCAGTATTGGAGCCTCAGAACAGAGAGAAGAGCCAGCGAGGCCTCAGAAATGTTTTATCTCTCTTCCTGACGAGGTGAGTTGTGGATGAGGATGTATGTCAGAGCTGTTAAGAACCTGGGCTCTGGAGCCAGAGGTTTGATCAGAGCTCTGGAGCTCAGATTCCTGAGCCTGTCACTCACTCTCTGTGTGGTGGCCTTGGGCAAGGCACTCACCTGTTTGAGCAGCAGCTAAGCCTTTGCAAAACAGGGTATTTACACCTACTCGCACACACGTGCCATGAGGATAATATAGGCAAAGTGCTCAGTACACAAAGGGCTTCCCTGGTGGCTCAGACAGTAAAGAATCTGCCTGCAATGCAGAGGAACCGAGCGCCATCCCTGGGTAGGGAAGATCCCCTGGTGAAGGGAATGGCAACCCACTCCAGTGTTCTTGCCTGTAGAATCCCACGGACCCAGGAGCCTGACGGGCAACAGTCCATGGGGTCGCAAGAGTCGGACAGGACTGAATGAGTAACACTTTTATACACAGAGGTCCTTAGACAATATTAGCTCTTATCATGGCTTGCAACTAAGCTTTACACCAACCCTCTGAATAAAGGTATATAACCTCCTTTTTGCAAATTTGGAAAACGAAGGCACAAGTTGCAAACTCCCTCTGCTGGTAAGCGGCTGGGTCAGGACTTGATCTCAGGGACCCTTGTGTCTCAGGGAGTGATGAGAAATGGGCCCAAGGGACCTCATGAGGTCCCTTAGCCCTGCGTTTGAATCCAGCTCTGCTGTTAACTAGCAAGTGGCCTTGCCTCTCCGAGCGAGTTCCCACCTCGGTAAAGTGGACATAGCAGGGTTGCCGGTTGTAATAAGCACCAAACCATCTACCATCAGCACCACCACCAGGGCCTGGGACAAGGGAACTAGAGTGTACTAAAGTGAAGGGCGAGAAACACATTAGAGCAGGCACCCAGAGTGAGACCCACAGAAGGGCAGCCACTTCTCCGTGACCACACGGCTCCCTCTGTTGGGGGGGGGGGTGCCTAGGCCAGAACCCGGGTCTCTAGAACAGGGCCTAGACCCTCGCCCTCCTCCACCCCTGGCGCAGGCGCGCGCTCGGCCGGCGGCCCCGACCGCGCGGGGCGGGCCCTGCGGGGGCGGCGGCCAATGAGCGGCGCCGAGCCGCGGACTGCTAGGCCGAGCCAGGAAGGGGGTCTGCGCGCGCGCGCGGCCAGGCGGGCCGGCTCGGCGGGGCGCGAGGTCGGCGCGCGCGCCTCGGCGGTCGCGCGAGCCGGAGCAGGTGGGGGGCGCGCTCCAGGCGCGCACGGCCCCGGGCCTCCCCTAGCCCGCTCCCGTCCCCCAACCCGGGCCCCCCGCCTTTCGGGTACCTCATTTGCATGCCGCCTGGACTCGCGAGTGTGCGCGCGCGGGGGCGCGAGGCCGGGGTGCGGGAGGGGTGGGGGAGAGGGGGACCCTGCCTCCCGGCGGCGCGCGCGCGGCCCCACCCCTCGGAGTGGACGCCCCGCCCTCGGCGCCCCCGCCCGGCCCGGCTCGGCCCGCGGGGAACAAAGGGCACGCGCTGGGTACTAAGGGCCGGTCACGTCCCCGTAGGCCGGCCGCTCCTGCGCACCCGCCGCTCTCGCTGGCCCCGAGCGGGAAAAAATTACCGCACCAACACATCCTATAAACAGAAATATCGTCCTCCCACAAAGGACCCAGCCGGGTGACCCAATCAAAGAAAAGTACCAAAAGGAGAAGCGGGAAAATGGCGGCGGGTTCCCGTACTTAACATGGCGCCCGATGGGCTTCAAAGCCCACTGGAAGACTAAAGCACAAGATGGAGCCTGCTCTTTCCTCCTGTCTCTGTCGCAGGCGGCGAACTTCAATGTCTGTTTTTTCCTGTAGCAACTCGACGTCCTACCCAGGAGAAGCCTGAGGCTGCGACGAGGGAATCAAATCTGCCCTCATCTTTGTTAACACCCACCAGCGTCGACAACGCCGGAATGAGGCCGCGCGCTCGTAGCTTGTTGCCCTTAGTCTGTATGGCGCCGAGGGTCGCCCTAAGCCCCGCCCCTTCCTCATGCCCTCACTCAAGATGGCGCCGCCCTGGCTTCTCTACCCTCCAGCAGCTGGGAAAGGGACGGGAAAGAGGGAGAAGGGAGGGCGGCGGGGAGGAGAGAAGCCAAGAAGGCGGGAGGAAGGGGGAGTGTGGGGGAGAAGGGAGCCGAGGCGGAAGTCGAGGGGCCCCCCAGGTGGAAGTGACGCTACCCCCGCTGCCCAAAATGTCGGCGCCCAGAGGGAGGTGTAAGTAATTAAAGAGGAAAGCCGATTGACTTTCCCGGCCTCCCGGGGCCGCCTCAGGGCTCCAGAAACCCCGCTCCGAGCGAGCAAGGTGGACTCGCCGGGCCGCGGGCCCAGCCAGACCTGCCCCTGCCCCGGGCTCCCGGGCCCGCACCTCTCAGGGACAGGGGGGAGGGGCACAAAAGGCCGGCTCTCGGGGCCTGGGTCCCCGAACGGACTGGGGAGGGGGGCCAGCCCCGCGGGCGACTGGGTGGGGAGGAGGCGGGGCTTAGCGGCGCCGGGGCGGAGCGATGGCTACGAGGAGGCTGAGTGGGCGTGGCTTCGCGAGTGGGCGGGACTGTGGTCGAAGTGGGAGGGGCTTGGGCAAGGGGCGAGGTTTTACGAAGGGGCGTGGCTCCGGGAGACTGGTAGGCGGGCCCTAGGTTGAAGGGTCCCTACTGGGGCTGAGTGGGGAAAAGGGTTCATTGTGGATGTGGGAGGAGCTAGGAGAAGGGGTGGAGTTTGTCTAGGGATGAAGCTTTCAGAAAGTGATGGGCATAGTGGAGGGGGGTGGGGTTTAAGCGTGTAATTTGGGGGCGTCTTTAGTGGAAAGTCCGTGGTGGAAATTGGGATTCCCTGGTTGCTAAGACGGTAAGCGTCTGCTCGCAATGCGAGAGACATGGGTTCGATTCCTGGGTCGGGAAGATCCCCTGGAGAAGGAAATAGCAACCCACTCCAGTACTCTTGCCTAAAAAATTCCATGGATGGAGGAGCCTGGTGGGCTACAGTCCATAGGGTCGCAAAGAGTCGGACACGACTGAGCGACTTCACTTCGCTTTAGTGGAAATAGCAGGTCTTTATAACTGCAGGTGAAATGACTTAGAGAAGATGTGGATGGCGTCAGAGAGGAATGGCTGAGGTGGCAAGAGAGGGAGAGTGATGGGGCCTTGGAAAGAAAGGGGTTTACCTAAAGCCTGAGCTTAAGGAAAAAGTGAGCGGGATTTAGGAGGTGGATCTTGGAGAAGAGATAGGGACTTCAAGAGGAAGCTCGGAGGAATTTAGCAGACATCATTTAATCAAAACAGCTTAGCTGTTGTCTTTGCTGTGCGGTCAGTAAGCACTTGGCGCGTGTGGCCACAATTTTGTTTAGTCCTCACCACCTCCTGAGGTAGGTCCTCCTAGTACCCCATTTTGTGGATGGAAATAGAATCGGTTGGTTTTCTCAAGGATAGTCATGGTCACCCTGGAAGGTTGATTCATATGCCCTTAACCCAAAATCTTTGTTCTTTCATTGGCTAAGAATGTCAGCCTTCCTCTGAAGATGACTTTCATCTTCAAAGAAGAGAGGGGGTGGCTTTCAGAAATACAACAGGCTTCAGGAACAAGGAGACTTTGGAAGGAGTAGGTGGGGCCTGAGTGCGAGTGGGCAGGGCTTAACCACAGTGGGTGGGGCTTGGAGCAGGGTGGGAGTCCAGCTTAAAAGTGATTGGGAAGATAGGCAAATAAGTGGTGGGGGTCCAAGGAGAGTGGGAGGGGTTTTAAGAGCGGTGGGCGTGGCCTTTGACAGATGGGCGTGACTTAGGTAATTGGCAGGATTTCTAGGGACAAGGGGCAGGTCTCTGAGTCCAAGGAGCCTAACTGGGGAGGCTGATGGGGAGGTGACTCCCTCACCCCGCTCCATGTCTCCCTGCTCCAGAGAGAGCCCCCACCCGCCACTGCCCTTGCACCGCGCCGCCATGGATGATGCGCCGCTGCCAGCGCCCCCGCTCCCCGCCCGGGCCCCGGCCCCGGCTCCGCCCGCTGCTGCCCCCCGCGTCCCGTTTCACTGCAGTGAGTGTGGCAAGAGCTTTCGCTACCGCTCGGATCTGCGGCGCCACTTCGCTCGGCACACTGCGCTCAAACCCCACGCGTGTCCGCGCTGTGGCAAGGGCTTCAAGCACAGCTTCAACCTGGCCAACCACCTGCGCTCGCACACCGGCGAGCGACCCTACCGCTGCTCCGCCTGCCCCAAGGGGTTCCGAGACTCCACCGGCCTGCTGCATCACCAGGTGAGTCCTGCAGGCCGGCCCTAGGCTGGCCTCGCTGTGCTGGACTTGCCCTTGGAGTCCCGGAGACCCACTGTGGGCAATAGCAGACAGCTGGCCCCTGAGAAAATTCCTCCCTCCCTCCCCATCGAAGCATCCTGACCAGTGAAAGCATGAGGTGTTTCTCTTTGAGTCACCACCCAACCCAGGAACTAAAACATTCACAGTAAATTTGCCCCT
The DNA here is from genome assembly GCF_042477335.2 of Ovis canadensis. Taxonomy (NCBI): domain Eukaryota; kingdom Metazoa; phylum Chordata; class Mammalia; order Artiodactyla; family Bovidae; genus Ovis; species Ovis canadensis. Next base: position 76,465,162 of record NC_091258.1, read on the forward strand.
TCCCTGTCTTGTGCTTCTGCTCATATGCCAGCATCTGCAACTTTGTGTTCATCTTCCCGTACAGTTTTTAAAGATAGATTTATGTACTTAATTCCTTTACTCAGCAATTATTTATCAACTGATTTCCCAGTTCCCAACCCCGGGGCTACCAGGATGAAACCAATAAAGTCCGTGCCTCCGGAGAACTTATATTCCATTGAAAGTTGTCCATAGCCAGGTAGACAGTCAGCAAATTCACATGCGAGGGTGATCTAGAAAGGAAGAGATTTGGGAAAGGAAGTTAAAACAGCAATAGCACTATTAACCATCTGCTATGAAGGAGGAAAGGGGGAAAGCTCTGGGCTACCAGTTCAGTTCGTTCAGTCGCTCAGTCGTGTCCGACTCCTTGCGACCCCATGAATTGCAGCACCCCGTGAATTGCAGCACGCCAGGCCTCCCTGTCCATCACCATCTCCTGGAGTTCACTCAGACTCCCGTCCATCGAGTCCGTGACACCATCCAGCCATCTCATCCTCAGTTGCGTCCCCTTCTCCTCCTGCCCCCAATCCCTCCCAGCATCAGAGTCTTTTCCAGTGAGTCAGCTCTTCGCATGAGGTGGCCAAAGTACTGGAGCTTCAGCTTTAGCATCATTCCTTCCAAAGAAATCCCAGGGTTGATCTCCTTCAGAATGGACTGGTTGGATCTCCTTGCAGTCCAAGGGACCCTCAAGAGTCTTCTCCAACAGCACATTTCAAAAGCATCAATTCTTCAGCGCTCAGCCTTCTTCACACAGTCCAACTCTCACATCCATACATGACCACAGGAAAAACCATAGCCTTGACTAGACGGACCTTAGTCAGCAAAGTAATGTCTCTGCTTTTGAATATGCTATCTAGGTTGGTCATAACTTTTCTTCCAAGGAGTAAGTGTCTTTTAATTTCATGGCTGCATTCACCATCTGCAGTGATTTTGGAGCCCCCAAAAATAAAGTCTGCCACTGTTTCCACTGTTTGCCCATCTATTTCCCATGAAGTAATGGGACCGGATGCCATGATCTTCCTTTTCTGAATGTTGAGCTTTAAGCCAACTTTTTCACTCTCCTCTTTCACTTTCATCAAGAGGCTTTTTAGCTCCTCTTCACTTTCTGCCATAAGGGTGGTGTTATCTGCATATCTGAGGTTATTGATATTTCTCCCGGCAATCTTGATTCCGGGAAGCTTGTGCTTCTTCCAGTCCAGTGGCTGCCAGACAAGGTAGGAAAGTCAAGGCAAGGTGATGCTCCGGCTGAGACCTGAGGGAAAAGCAGGAATTCGCCTTGGGAACAGCATAACAGGAAAAGGGAACAGCCAGTCCTGAGGCTGGAGGGACCAAAAGAATGCGGACAATGGCCGGACGCAGAGAATGAGGAGAGGGTCGCAGCTAGATCCTGGCCCGGTGGACCTGGCCGGAGGCTTCCCCCGCGTCCCTCCGGGAGGCCAAGACTCTGTCCCCGGGGCCAGACTCTCAGCCCTGACGCCAGGCTCTCCCTCCTGCCCTTGCAGGTCGTCCACACTGGTGAGAAGCCGTACTGCTGCCTCGTCTGTGAGCTCCGCTTCTCCTCGCGCTCCAGCCTGGGCCGCCACCTCAAGCGCCAGCATCGTGGGGCGCTCCCGTCCCCGCTGCAGCCCGGCCCAGGCCTGCCCGCCCTGAGCGCGCCCTGCTCCGTCTGCTGCAACGTGGGGCCCTGCTCGGTGTGCGGGGGCGCGGGGGCGGGCGGGGCCGGCGCCAGCGGCGAGGGTCCAGAGGGGGCAGGCGCCGGCGCTGGGGGCTGGGGGCTGGCCGAGGCCGCGGCGGCCTCCCTGCCCCCGTTCGCTTGCGGCGCGTGCGCGCGGCGCTTCGACCAAGGCCGTGAGCTGGCGGCCCATTGGGCGGCGCACACCGACGTGAAGCCCTTCAAGTGCCCGCGCTGCGAGCGCGACTTCAACGCGCCCGCGCTGCTGGAGCGGCACAAGCTGACCCACGATCTGCAGGGCCCCGGCGCGCCCCCGGCGCAGGCCTGGGCCCCCGGGGCCGCGGGCGAGGGCGGCGAGGCTCAGCCAGCCTGGGACGGCGGGCTGCTCCTGGGCCGCGCCGGGGGCGGCGTGCCTGAGCTGGGGGTGCTGCTCCCCGAGGGCGGCGGCGAGGCGCCCGCGGAGCCGTCGGAAGACACGCTGTACCAGTGCGACTGCGGGACCTTCTTCGCGTCGGCGGCGGCGCTGGCCAGCCACCTGGAGGCGCACTCGGGCGCCGCGGCCTACGGCTGCGGCCACTGCGGGGCGCTGTACGCGGCGCTGGCGGCCCTGGAGGAGCACCGGCGCGCCAGCCACGGCGCGGGCGCGGGCGCGGAGGCGGCGGCGGCGTCCGCCCGCGAGGGGGCGTCCCCGTCCGAGGAGCCCGCGTCTGCCTCGGGCCGCGGCAAGAAGATCTTCGGCTGCTCCGAGTGCGAGAAGCTGTTCCGCTCGCCGCGCGACCTGGAGCGGCACGTGCTGGTGCACACGGGCGAGAAGCCGTTCCCGTGCCTGGAGTGCGGCAAGTTCTTCCGTCACGAGTGCTACCTCAAGCGCCACCGGCTGCTGCACGGCGCCGAGCGGCCCTTCCCCTGCCACGTCTGCGGCAAAGGCTTCATCACGCTCAGCAACCTCTCCAGACACCTGAAGCTGCACCGGGGCATGGACTGACGCGGCCCGGCCGTGCGCCCCGCCATCCAACCTCCCCTCCCCGGCGGGCAACTCAGGCCTCGGGCCCCGGGAACCTAGGGACCACGAGGGAGGCTCCCCACTGGCCCTCCAGAGCCAGGCACAAGCCCGGGGAAGAGGGGACCCTGGCTGGAGGGCAGGGGACCACCCAGCGCCTGCACGGGCCCCTCAGCTGGTGGGCGGCAAGACTAACCTCGAGGGTCCCGGATCTATGGAGAGACTCCTAACCTCGAGGCCCCTGGATCACGTGCTGAGCACCCCAAAGTCAGTCGGCCTCTAAGATGTGGGGACCTGGGGATGACAAAGGGGTCTCCACAAGTCCTCCTCCTCTTGGGGGCCCTAATAATAAAAAATGGGCACCCCTTCCCCACCCCAGGGAAGACTGCCCCTCTTCCTAAGAGCCATCATTCCAACCACCTAGATCTAGAGAATGGGGGGAACCATGTCCCCGGATTTCCCTGGATCCCCCCGCAAATGCTACCCACCAGGAATCACTGGTGCCCCCAGATAACAGATATAGCCGGAATCTGCCTCCTTCCCTGTCACTTATACCCTGTGTGGAAAGAGGACCAGGGTAGTTGCCCGGTCTCGCTCCCCTACTACGGAATGGATGGACCCTAATGATCTTTCCCGCCCCTCAAAACTTAGAATAGGCTGGTTCAGAATCCGACACCCCCCGCCCCCTGTAGGATGGACTGATCGGGATGCACGTAGACTCCACCCCCTGTCCGCTGGAATGGGCGGGTGCGGGTTGCTGCCTGCACCCCACTCCTTAGAGCGAATAGGGCAGACATTCCTCCCCTCCCTCCAGCGTGGGGGCCGGTCAGCGTCATCCCCTGCTCTGTGAGCTCAAGAGTGGGGCGTGGGGTTCACCGGGGTGCCCCTCTCGCTCTGCGGTAGCACCTGTCAGTCTTTCCATCTCCGTCAGTTTGTCTCCGTATTCTTCCCAGCGCCAAGGGGAAGGGGGGTTTGGCTGGGGAAGTGTCCCCTGTGAGCCTTGACCTCGCCCCCTCGCCCCACTCCCCAGCTCCTCCTGGACCCCAATAAACGCTGTCCTTTCAGCTGCTCCCGTCTCATGTCCTGATCCTTGGTTTTTAGGGACGTGGGGGCTTCTCCCTCCCTGAGTTACAGCAGGGAGACAGACAAAGACAGAGCTTTCCTTTCGCCGGAGACATTTCGAGTCCTCCAATCCCTCAGAGACTGCCTACCACCTCGTGGCATGTGAGAATCTTAATTTTTCCCATCAGGGATCGAACCCGTGTCCCCTACACTGGGCGCGTGGAGGCTTAACCACTGGACTGCCAGGGAAGTCCCAGTGTATGACCCTTTTAATGTCAGGGATGGTTTAGATCTCATCCGAGTGGAACCCTGCCTCTGAAAAGCAAAATCCACCCCCAACGGACGGACATGCCCCCTGGGACCAGACACACGCTTTAGAAACCCTCAATCCCACAGGACACGCCCCCTAAACACCTAAAGGCCCCGCCCCTTAGGTGCTGTCTCCCAGGCAACCAAATTTGTCCCTGAGCGTCCTTCCCCTAGATTAGGATCCGCCCTTCTGAGAGCGAGCAGACTTTCCACACTGTCTTCTACACACTAGATTGTATTCCTATGCTGAGTGCCAGGCACTGTAATTCCCCCTGGGGATCCAGCAGAGAACAAAATTACTCCCTGAGAAAACAAAAGGCTGGGCTGTGTCACCTTAGGAGGAGTGGTCTGGTGTGGGGGGGGGGGGGAGGCGGTGCTTCTCTGCAGAGGTGACACCTGATCTGAGACCAGAGGGTGAGGAGGGGCCCGCCAAGTGGACAGCTGGGCCAGCCCAGGAGGGGAGGGGCCGGTGAGAGGAGGTGGAGAGGTGAGCAGGAGCCCGGGCAAGCAGACCCTGGGCTGACAGAGGCATCTGACTGTGCTCCGTGGACACGGATAAGCACGACTGTTAAGTGTGAAGGGATGCGACTGCTGCTGCACTTCCCATGGGTCCCTCTGGCTGCTGAGTGGAGAAGGGGGCTGAGGGAATGCAGAGCAGGCTACTGGAGTCCACCAGGAGAGAGACGTGCAGGCTTGGAGCCGAGCGGTGGACAGAGCGGGGTGGGGGGGGGTGGGCGCCGAGATGAATCCTGGAGGTGGGATGAGGGAGGGTGTGTTGTGTGTGTGTGTGCGTGTGTTTAATGGAAAAGGAGGAATTGGGTGGGGGCTGGTTTCCTGGTGGGGCCGAAAACATAGAGAAAGCAAGTTTAGGTAGTGGCTAGAGGGGTCACGAGTGCCATCTTGAGCTTCTTAAATTTGAGATGCTTGGGAGGTGGTGGTGTTCAGTCGATAAGTCATGTCTGACCCCACGAACTGCAGCATGCCAGGCTTCCCTGTCCTCCACTATCTCCCGGAGTCTGCTCGGACTCCTGTCCATTGAGTCAGTGATGCCATCCAACCATTTCATCCTCTTGCCCCCTTCTCCTCTTGCCCTCAATGGTACACTTTAATAAGGCTCTGCTATTGATAGGCCTGAACCCTAGAGAAACCCTGAACTCAGAACCACTGAAATACCCATTGCTATGATCTGAGCGTGTCCCCCCAAATTCATATGTTGAAATCTTAGTACCCAATGAATATGATGGTATTTGGAGGTGGGGTCTTTGGACGGTGCTTAAGTCAGGAGGGTGGAGCCCCCACGAATGGGATTCATGACTCATAAAGGGCTTCTTTGTAACTGAAGGGACTCCAGAGAGACTGTAGCCCCTTCCACCCCACGTGGCCACAGCGGGAAAGCACAGCAGTGAACAAGGCCCCTCAGCAGAAGGCAAATGCTGGCACCTTGACCTTGGACTTCCAGTTTCCAGAACCGTGAGCAATAAACTTCTGTTGTTTATAAGCCACCCAGTCTGTGGTATTTTGTTATACCAGCCTGAATGGACTAAGACATTCATCACCAATACAGTGAATAAATAAAAGGTGGTATATTTATCCAGGCTTCCCTAGTGACTCGGATGTCGAGGAATCCTCCTGCAACGCAGGAGACCCAGGTTCAATCCCTGGGTTAGGAAGATCCCCTGGAAAAGGAAATGACAACCCACTACAGTGTTCTTGCCTGAAGAATCCTCATGGACAGAGGAGGCTGGTGGGCTACATGGGTCCACATAATTGCACAAGGGTTGGACGTGACTTAGCGACTGAACAACAACAACAAATATTATGCTATGAAATACTATAGGGACTTCCTTGAAGGCCCAGTTGTTAAGAATCTGCCTTGCACTGCAGGGGACACAGGTTGCATCCCCAGTGGGGGAACTAAGATCCCACATGTCCTAAGCACCTAAGCCCACATGCCACAAGGAACCTGCCGCAACAAAGACCCAACCCAGCCAGATAAATCCATAAACACTCTACAGGAAGAGAATGCATGAGTACAGAGACAGATAGTTACACAAGGGAAAGTTACAAAGAAGCCAGGCCAAAGAAACCAGATAGGTAGAGTCCCTTTCCGAATCCACCACATGGAAGCAAGCAAAACTGAACTGTAATGTTGTTTAGGACGCCCTGTGGGTGTGAGCCATCTAGAGGAAAACTTTTATTTTCCCCTGTAAGCTCGGGGTGGGACATAGTGGAACCTTCTATGGGGCTCTGGGGCGGCTGCCAACATTCCTTTTCTTAATCAGCTGGTTATTTTATAATTCTTTGTTAAATTGTGCGTTTTTATCATGCCCTTTACACCGATACGTCTTATACTTCACAGAGAAAAAAACATGTAAAGGAAGGAGACAAGTTTGAGGGCAAACAAGTGGGAGTTTGTCACTCAAGAAAGACGTTTTGCCTGGAGATCCACACGTGCCCACTTGGGAAGGTGGCAGGTCGGCCCCTGGGAATGCTCAACCTCTCCTCTCTACCCCCACTACTCAGCAAGGGGAAGCAGACTCACCCATTTGGGGTAAAACATATATATATATATTTCTCCGAGTTGGAAAAACAAGACCCACCTCCTTAGGTACAGGTACCGCCCCCAGGGACAAGACCCGCCCACTTGGAGACCCACTCGGCCTGCAGAGCCGAGGGCCTGGAAACGTGCCAGGGTTGTCATGGAGACCCCACCCCCACCCCGCCTGGCAGTAGGGTGATGAATAGGGACCTCCCTCCCACCTCACCTGCACACAAATCCTTTCTCTTCCGAGACGGTAGTGAAAGGAATTCACCCCCTTTCCCGAATGCTCCCCAGTGCCAGGGGGTGGCCTGGACCTGGTCCCCTACTCGTGACACGGAGACCCCATTTTATCGATGTGCTCAGTTGAGGCTCAGAGGCTGAAGGGGTGGGTTTTACCCTGGGGGCGATCTCACCGGTTCCGGAGCGTCAATTACTAGCCAGACGCCGGCGACTCCCACGCGTCTGTGGGCGGCGCTGACTCCCTCGCGCAGACCCGCTCACCTGCGCTCCGCATCTCACCCCTTCCCACCGTAGTCTTCCCTTCCAGGGCGCCCCCACTGCAAAACCGCGTCCTCCTCACCCCGCGTCCCTCTTTGTGTGCGCGCTAAGTCGCTTCAGTCGTGTCCCACTCTTTGCCACCCCCTGGACTGTAGCCCGCCAGATTCCTCGATTTTCCAGGCAAGAATACTGAAGTTCGTCTTCCCCACCCAGGGATCGAACTTGCGTCTCTGAACATCTGCTGCATTGGCCAGTGGGTTCTTCACCAATAGCGCCACCTGGGAAGCCCCTCGGCCCTCCTTATTCACCTACAAATATTGCCCGACGTGCGACGCTCACTAGGGTAAAGCGGGTAAACAAACAGGTGAAGAAACCCCCCGCCCTCGGGCGTTTATACTCCAGTGGAAGGGGAAATAGGCAATCAGTGGGCAACTGATACACAGACTAATACTTGTGATACGTACAATGTTGAAAATTAGGGCCAAGCAAGGACTAGATGGTGACAGGAGAGCTCTTAATTTTTATTTATTTATTTAACCGCGCTGCGCGGCTTGTGGGATCACAGTTCCCCCATGAGGGATCGAACCGATGCCTCTGCCATGGAGGCGCGGAGTCCTAACCACTGGGCTGCCAGGGAATTCCCAAAAGGGCTATCTGAGCTAAGGTGGACGGGACAGATGTCTCTGAGGAGATCTGTAAGAAACGAGGTAAGTAAGGAAAACATGATGGCACCCCAGGAGAGAGCTACCCAGGTGTAAAGAATCCGCCTGCAGTGCAGGAGAAGCGGGTTCGATCCCTGGGTTGGGAAGATCCCCTGGAGAAAGAAATGGCAACCCACTGCAGTATTCTTGCCTGGAGAATCCCATGGACAGAGGAAAGTGGCTGGCTACAGTTCATGGAGTCACAGAGTCGCACACGACAACCTAGGAGAAGAGCATTCCAGGCAGAAAAGTGCGCGTGCAAAGGCCTGAGGGGGAACGAGCCAAGAGCGCGGTGAGGATGGAGCAGAGGGAGAAAGGCTGGAATCCGTTAAGGGAGGCTCCAGGGTTCAGGCAGGTAGGGAGGGGAGCGGGGGTGTAGGTGAGGAAGGTGAGGAGGAAGAGGTGAGAGCCCTGGGACCCTGTTCAGCGCGGGAGCAAAAGTGATTGCGGCTTCCAAGAGCTGGAGACAGGACTCCAGGGAGGGGCGGGGCCGCCAAGCAGGGAAGCCAATGAGGAGGCGGTGGCGGCGGGAGTGGCACCCAGAAGGGCAGAGCTGGGCCAATCAGCACAAGGCCCCGCCCCCAACCAGGGGACTCCGCCCCTGCCCAGGACCCCGCCCCCTGCCCTAGCCGGCCCCGCCCAGGCCTCCTCACTCACCTGGACCTGGTCCCCGCCCCCTCCCTGCTCTGCTCCTCCTTCTCCCCTGCATCCGGCCCGGCCTCCGCGCGGGTCCCACAGGAATTTCTCTAAAACACTAATCGGATCATGTGATTCTCCAGTTTAAAACCTTTTCAATGGCTCCTCAGTACACTCGGAATGCGTCCGGCCTTCAGCCTGTACTGGGAGGCCGAACGTCCTTGCTCGTGAGGCTCTCGCCATGCCCCCATCCAAGGCCCCATGTGTCCCCCCAAGGCACGGATTCCCACGGCCGCCGCCTGCACATACGGACAGCACGCTGATCCCTCTGAAACTGCTTTCCCTCACCTTCATTCCTGAATTCGTTTCTTTATTTAGGAAAAAATAGTTTAAGGCTTTAAAATATACATAATAAAATAATACACACACCTAGGTATGTACCCAAAAGAATTGAAAACAGCCATTAAAACAAAAACTACACGTAACGAATGCTCTTAACAGTACTGTTCACAACAGTCCAAAGGTAGAAACTACCTAAGGTTCCTGAACACATGAATGGATAAACAAAATACAGTAACCCATACACGGAATATTACTCAGCCATAAAAAGAATGAAGCATTGGACTTCCCTGGTGACCCATGAATAATAATCAGCCTGCCAATGCAAGGGACACGTGTTCAATCCCTGGTCTGAGAAGATTCCGCATACGGTGGAGTGACTAAGCCCTTGAACCACAACTACTGAGCCTGTGCTCTAGAGCCCGGGAACTGCAGCTACTGAGCCCGTGTGCTGCGACTACTGAAGCCTGCATGCCCAGAGCCTGCGCTCCACAACAAGAGAAGCCAGTGCAATGGGAAGCCCATGTACCACAGCAAAGACCCAGTGCTGCCGAAAATAATTGCATACAAAAGAATGGTGTTGACACAGGCTACACATGGATGAACCTGGAAAACACTGTGAGTGAAAGAAGCCAGTCATAAAGGACTACACACTGGATGACTCAACTGATATGAAATAGAGACAGGAAGACAATCATTGGTTGCCAGGAGCTGAGGGGAGAAGGGCATGGGGAATGACAGATTAATAGATCTGGGCTTCTGTCCAGGGTGATGAAAAAGTTCTGGAACTAGCCACTGGAGTTGATTGTACAACTTTGTGAATGTTCTTAATATCACTGAATTGTACACAGTTCCAAATGGCTAAAATAGTAAATTTTTATCTTTTTTTTTTTTTGGCGGCACCACAAAGTATGTGGGATCTTAGTTCACCAACCAGGTGTCGAACCCACAACCCCTGCAGTGGAAGCCCAGAGTCCTAACCACTGGACCACCAGTGAAGTCTCTAAAGTGGTAAACTTTATGTGTATTTTAACAAATAAAAATATACACACGCACACATTCATAGATTGACTACTAGTTTTAAAACATAAGGTACTTCTGATTCCATAGATTTCTCCCCTTCCCTGACTGTCTCTCCCTTCTCAGAGGTCACCCTACCCCAAATTTGGTGCTTATTGTTTCCATGGATGTGTTTAGACTTTTGATCATTAAAATACAGCATTACCGACCAAGTGCTTTTAATAATCATGCTCCTCACCCACTATCATCTCTCTCATCTCTTTGTGAGATACAGAGACTTAGACCCACCACTTTGAAACTCTCAGGACCTCACTTTACTGCTCTATGAAATGGGAGAGTAACGTTACCCACTTCCCAACAGGCTGGGAGGGATTGGGGGCAGGAGGAGAAGGGAACGACAGAGGATGAGATGGCTGGATGGCATCACCGACTGGATGGACATGAGTTTGGGTGAACTCCGGGAGTTGGTGATGGGCAGGGAGGCCTGGCGTGCTGCAATTCATGGGGTTGCAAAGAGTCGGACACAACTGAGCAACTGAAGTGACCTGAACTGAACACGAGGAGGAACAGATGGGTTTGTGTTTGTAAAGCACTTACATTGTAAGTTATCATTTATTTTTTATTATCCCCATTTGTTTCTTTTCTCTTTACTTTGTGAAGTATGGAACACATTCACTATGGTTTCAAGTTCCAAAAGTACAAAAGGAGAGAGTGTAGTCACTTTCAGTCCTGGGAGTTAGACAATGTTGCGAGCTCTTCGCTCTCCTCCCAGTTCTCCCAGTTCACCCAGACACAGCCTTCTGATAAGTGCAAATGGGGCAGGCTGTGCTCCATCTTCCACGTGTTTCTCTGTTATCACTTGGAACCTCTCCATATTTTTACACACCGAACTTCTTTGTTCTTTCTTTTATGAACACACAGCATTCCGCTGAGTAGATTTATCACTCAAATCCCTGACCGATGGGCATTTAGTTCACTTCCCCTGAAGTAAGGCACAATACTGCGACAATTAACGTGATACAGACACCTCTTCCTGACATGTTTCTGAGTAGCGCTAGTATATTTCTTTCCTATTTCCATTTGCCCCTCTTCCCATTTCTAACTCTTGGTTTTCATCCTGAAGGTTTCAGCAGAAACACTGTTGCCTCCAGGAAGCCCTCAGGGGTCACTCTCACTCAGAGGCGAGTCTGCTCCAGTAATCCCACGGCATCCTGTTTCCTGCCTTGGAGCACACTCTCCAGGAGGGCAGGAGGGCCTGTGACTGTCTCCTGCTCCGTCAGACCGGGAGCTCCCTGTGCCCTGGGTCCGGTGGCCTCTGTCTTTGCTGCTTCAGATCCAGCACCAAGGACAGAGCTAGCTCATAGTAGGTGCTCAATAAACACCGGCGGCTTCGGATGGAGTCAAAGTACGTAGCACAATGAGTAACTGGTTTCTTAGCGTCAAGTGGATAGCCACGGGGGGGTTAATCACGGAGGGCGAGACTGAGGCGCACAGAGGGAACGTCGCCTTCTCTGGCAGCCGCGTGACGGCTGCAGCCAGGTTCCCGTCCCGATTGCGGAGACTTTTCCCGTCGCCTGTCACTCAGGGCCGCATTCACCATCCTTCCCGGCCACCCGCCTCGCCCCGCACAGTGCCTGGCGCAGGCAGGACCTGATGAATGTGCATGTGTTGAAGGAATGAATGGGTGTGTGTGTGTGTGTGTGTGTGTGTGTGTGTGTGTGTGTGTGTGTGTGTGTGTGTGTGTGTGTGGTGTGAGAGGTGGGGGCTGACCTCCTGGAGGCAGAGGACGGGCTCCCAGCCCCCTCCCCTTAGAGGACCCAGGCGTCCGAGCAGCCCTGCGTCCCCGCCTCCTGGGTCCCCGCGTCCACCCGCTTCCGGCCTCCCCGCCAGCCTTTTCCCCTTCCAGGCGCGGGCTAGGAGCCGGGTTTCCGGGGGGAAGGCTTAGGCGGCGACACCGAGGCGGCCTCCTCCCCCGCCCCCGCCCCCACCGCGCTCGGGGGCCCTGCCTCCCCGCCACCACCGTCCGCGCTCGGCCGGCCGCGGGGAAGGAAGAAAGGAGCGGAGAGGCGGAGCGCGCGGAGGTAAGGGCCGGGCGCCGGGCCGCGGGGCCGAGCCGCGCGCCCAGGGCTCGGAACCCTGCCGGGGAGGCCGCGACCCGCCGCCCCGATTCTGCCGATCACGCCTGCGGGGGGCCGGGGGCTCCCCGCCCAGCCCCAGCGGCCTTCCCAGGGTGGGGGGGCGTCCAGGCCCGGGCCCCCTGCCCCCTACTCTCCCTTGTCTCAGGCGCCCGGCCCCCTCCCGCAGCCGTCTCCACCCCCAGGGACCCCGGAATCCACGCCCCCACCCCAGGTACTCAAGTCTAGATGCCGGCCCCCAGCATTGCCTCCCCAGCGCGCGCGCACCCCCAGCCCCCGGAATCCGGGCCCCTGAGCCCCCTCCCGGCCCAGGACTCCCAGCCTTCCTATCCCGGCCTCTCCCAGCCTCTGGCCACCCGGGCACCCACACTCCATTTCCGGGGCCTCCGGACTCTGCCTCCCACCCCCTCCTCTCTGGCACCGGGGCCCGTGTCCTGGCCCCTCCCGGCAGGCTCCGGCTGGGTCCCCCCCGGAGGAAAAGCGCTTCAGCGACTTTGCCCCCCGTTTCTTCTGTCTGTCCCCGGCTCGGTCTCCCTGTCGCTCCATCCTGCCCGTTTCTTCTGTCTGTCCCCGGCTCGGTCTCCGTGTCGCTCCCTCGCTCCATCCTGCCATGGTCCCCCTGGCCTCTGTGCTGGCCCCATCTCTGCCTGCATCTCTTTGTTTTCTCTCCATCTCTGTCTCTGCTGGGTGTCCCCATCTCTCGCCTGCTTTCTGCTTCTCGCCGTCCCATCTTCCTGCTGCTCCAGGTCTCTGCCTCTCACCCCGGCCCCTTTCCTGCGTCTGTCTCTCCCTCTCTTGCCCCGCTAAGCCTCTGACCCTCTCTGTCTCTCCATCGCTCTGTCTCTGCATTTCCGCGCCGCCTCCCACCCCACCCCCAGCCCCCGCAACAATATCTCTGTCTCTTCCCTTTCTCTTTACAGACATGGATCCGCAGCCCCCTCCACCAGCCCAGGGCAGCCCACCTCACCGGGGCCGGGGCCGGGGCCGGGGCCGAGGCCGTGGGAGGGGCCGGGGCCGGGGCCGGGGGGGCGCTGGAGCCCCCCGGGCGCCCCTGCCCTGCCCCACGTGTGGCCGCCTCTTCCGCTTCCCCTACTACCTCTCTCGGCACCGGCTGAGCCACTCAGGCCTGCGGCCCCACGCCTGCCCCCTGTGCCCTAAGGCCTTCCGCCGGCCGGCCCACCTCTCCCGCCACCTGCGTGGCCACGGGCCGCAGCCCCCGCTGCGCTGCGCCGCCTGCCCGCGCACCTTCCCCGAGCCGGCGCAACTCCGGCGCCACCTGGCCCAGGAGCACGCAGGAGGCGGCGTCGAGCTGGCCATCGACAGGGCGGCCAAGGAGGCAACTGAGTCCAGCTGGGGCCCGCAGGACAAGGCCGCCGAGCAGCCGCCCGGCGCCGGAGCCGAGGAGGAAGACGGGGCGCCAGAGGCGGCGGCAGCAGCGCGGCCCGAGCCGTGGGCCGCGGGCGAGCCGGGCACGCCAGCAGCCGCCTCGAGCGCGGGAGCCCGCGAGCCAGAGGGGGCCGGGGCTGAGGCCGAGGCGGGGGCGGCGGAGCTCAGGGCCGAGCTGGCGCTGGCAGCTGGGCGGCAGGAGGAGAAGCAGGTCCTGCTGCAGGCCGACTGGACGCTGCTGTGTCTCCGCTGCCGGGAGGCCTTCGCCACCAAGGGCGAGCTCAAAGCGCACCCGTGCCTGCGCCCCGAGGGCGACCAGGAGGGCGAGGGCGGCCCCCCGCCCCGCCCCAAGCGCCACCAGTGCTCCATCTGCCTCAAGGCCTTCGCCAGGCCCTGGTCGCTGTCCCGCCACCGGCTGGTCCACTCCACCGACCGCCCCTTCGTGTGCACGGACTGCGGCCTGGCGTTCCGCCTGGCCTCCTACCTCCGCCAGCACCGCCGCGTCCACGGCGCACTCAGCCTGCTGGCCCCGCTGCCCGCGGCGGCCAAGAAGGACGACAAGGCGGTGGCGGCGGGCGGCCGGACCTCAGGGAGGGGGCCAGAAGGGGGCGAAGGGGCAGAGGGTGGGCCGGGCGGGCAGAATGGAGGCGAGGCGGCCCCGGCCCGGGCCCCAGCCGGCGAGCCCCGCTTCTGGTGCCCTGAGTGCGGCAAGGGCTTCCGGCGCCGGGCGCACCTGCGGCAGCACGGGGTGACCCACTCGGGTGCGCGGCCCTTCCAGTGCGTGCGCTGCCAGCGGGAGTTCAAGCGGCTGGCTGACCTGGCCCGCCACGCGCAGGTGCACGCGGGGGGCCCGGCCCCGCACCCCTGCCCGCACTGCTCCCGCCGCTTCTCCCGCGCCTACAGCCTGCTGCGCCACCAGCGCTGCCACCGCGCCGAGCTGGAGCGGGCCGCCGCCGCGCAGCAGGCGCTGCAGGCCCCGGCCTCGCCACCGCGTGCCCCGATGCCCCCCGCAGGCCAGGAGGCCGAGGGGCTCCCGCTGCCCCTCGCCCATATCAAGGAAGAGCCGCCGTCCCCGGGGTCCCCGCCCCAGTCGCCGGCAGCTGCACCCCCTGTCTTCCTCAGCGCCTCCTGCTTCGACAGCCAAGACCACTCGGCCTTCGAGATGGAGGAAGAGGAGACTGAGAGCAAGGCTCACCTGCACGGTCTGGGGGGCCTGGCCTCCTGACCCGCACCCACCCCCTCAGCCCCACCGTGGGAGCTGACCCCCCCCTCCCCCGATTTGCAGCATGGAGGAGGGAAGTGAAAGGAGAGGAGCCTCCTCTGTGAACCCACCCTCCCCTTCCAGCCCTCGACACTAGGGGCAGGGGCTGGACGCCCCTCCGTCCCCATTGCCCACCCCCAGACCCCTGATGCTGGTTAGAAACTGCTTGCCCCACGTCTGAAGGCAGGACTCTGGGTCAGAGGCGGAGGACATTGGCCAGACATGAAGACTGAAAGGGGGGACCCCCCCCAAGCCTGGCTGCCTCCCTGTTTCACACACTGGACACCATCACTTCTTTGGAACTGCCGGATCCTGGGGTGGGGGGCAGTCCCCAGTGAGCAAAGGTCTGTCCCTGTCCCTTTGTCCGTCTGTGAATAAATGTGAGTTTGTGGAACTGGAGAGAGTAGGGCTGTCTGTACGGGGAAGGCCGGTGGGGTGGGTGAGTCTGGGAAGCCGGGCGGCATCTTGGCTAAGAGTGGAAGAAGGCAGAGCCCCACTTCAGGGGTCACTGGCCCAAAAGCCAAGCAAGACACTCATGAGAAGAGCCAGGGGCGGGAGATGACAAGCTGCCCTCTGCCCAGGGGTCTTCGGGGACCCCTATGTGCACTTATTCACTGAACACTGCCCGAGTGAGCATGAGGCCCCGGGTACGTGAGAAGAGGAAAGCCGCTCTGCGGGAACCCGGGACTGCCACTCGGCACCGGCTGACACGGTGTAGCCACGGGCCCCAGGCGGCGCTCCCACTGAAACGGAGAATAATACGTTCATGATAAAATAATTAAAATGGAATAAGATTAAACACTCCTCAGTGTTTGTTTCAAGTGCCCAGTATCTCCCTGTGGCTGGTGGCTACCCAGCTGGACAGCACAAATCTAGAACATTCCACATCACCAAAAGTTCCACCAGAACCTCGCTGCCCTAGATAATAAACCAGTCTGCACCACATCAGGTACTGATAAGGGCTTCCAAGAGAACTGTGGGGTGCTGTGCAGACGGAGCCCAGGGGACGGCGGGCCTCTGGGGAGATGACCTCTGACCTTCTGACCTGAATGAAGAACCAGTGGAAAGAGGGAAGAGCAGGGGCAAAGGAGCAGGGGTGTGTGTGTGTGTGTGTGTGTGTGTGTGTGTGTGTTAGGTGGCTGCTCCCTGTTAAGAAACTGCAAGGAATCATGGGTGGGGTGGGCAGTGTCATTGTGTGCACAGCCTCGAGGTCTGTGTGTGTGTGTGTTTAGCCCATTTGTTTAGGTCCTAGTAGTGGAGGGGGGATGTCTCCAGGCCAGTCCTCCTTAAGCTCCCTCTTTTTCCTCCTACTGACATCCTGCCCCCCTGCCCCCGCCCAGGCTCTCTCACCCTGTGCAGACAGTGGCCCTGACTACTTAGGCATCTCTGCACCTGGGAGGCCAGGCAAGCGATGGGTGACATCATCCTTGTTTTCCAGAGCAGCAAACGGAGGCTCGACACTCAGGGAGGGGGTCTGCTTCCCTGGTGCGATGAAACACTGGCAGAGAGGGTGGGCAGGAGGGAAGCTGCGAAGACGGGGGCTGAGAGGCAGGCCAGGGAGACGATGACCACTCTGTGCTTTGCAGAATTCCCAGACGTAACGAGATGCATTGTAGCCGAGCCCTTGGAATGGTGCCCGGCACGCAGGAAGGTCTCCGTTAGTGCTGTATTCGCCACACCCCAGGCTGCCTGTTGGCATCAAAGACCAGAGGAACACCTGCCTTGGGGAGCTCACAGACTGCTGGGGAGGTAATCACGTATTGGCACAAATAATGACAGTTTCCAAACAAGCCCCATTCTCTGGAGCACTAGATCCTACCTGAAACTATAACTTAACCTTGGGTGCTGGGGGAAAGGGGGCTGAGGTACGCTTTCCTTACAGGCCAGCCACCTCCCTCCCCAAGAACCTTCAGTGGCTCCCTATTGCCACATACCAACGGCAGGCCAGACACCATTTCAGCACAATCTCACGGATGAACCTCCTTGAGGAAGGTGATTATGCAGCTCCGTTTATAAGAGGCAAACTGAGGGTTCATGCTAAGAAGGCATTTGTCCTACTTCCGTGATCACTAACACGAACTGAGCCCTTCGGATCAATGTGTTACTGTGGGGAATTCCCTGGAGGTCCAGTGGTTAGGACTCTGGACTCCTATTGCCAAGGTCCTGCGTTCAGTCCCTGGTCAGGGAACTAGGACCCCCACAAGCTCCATGCCATGACCGAAAAAAAAAATCACTTTATGGGGAGAGTTGAAGACAGTGGTTGACACCTGGGGGCAGTTTTTGCTGCTGTTGCTTTCTTCTTGATATAGATATGATCTCAGGGAATCCTAGTTCCCACAGGAAACATCCTCGCCATTTTCCAGAGGAGTTAACACTGCTCGGAGCAGGACTCTCTTGTCCAAAGTCCCATAGGTAGGCAACAGCAGATGCGGGATTCCAGTGCAGGCTGGACTGGTTCCACACCCTGAACCCTGCACCAAGCCCGTACGACCTTCACAATCAGTTCCCAGCCGTACAACCCACCTTTCAAGGCTCCCACACACACACATCCTGGCCTCCAAGCCCCAAGGCACCGCCACTACAGGTGTGCCCACTACCCTTCCCCACCCACGTGCTTACTCATACTTCAAGACACTACATCCGAAGAGAAACATTCCTAGAACAAAATATAGGACTTACGACAAGAAAAGGGCCTTAGAGATGGAGTCCACGTCTCCCATTCCGCAGGTGAGAAAACTGAGGCCCATGTACGTGGGACAGCCCCAGGAAACTGTAAAATAACCACGTGATTGGTATTATCGTAAAGCACTATTAGGGCTGTTTGTGAATCTTAACTCTGTGTCGATTGCTGTCTTTCCCTGGAGTGAGCATTTTACACAGACGATCTTGTCACACTTGATCATAATAATACAGAACAGATTCTTGGGTATTTGCCCTACATCTCTAAGGAGATTCATGTGAATTAGCTCACAGTCTTCACAGTGGCATCATTAGAGAGAGACCATTATAGGCTCTTCTTTTTCTTCTTAAGCATATTTGTTGAGGTGTCACTTACATTCCACAGAATTCACTCATCTTAAGTGTGCTGGTCAATGACTTTTGGTAAATTCACAGGATGGTGCAAGTATTGCCACAATCCAATTTTAGAACATTTTCATCACCACCACCGCCCCTCCACCCCCCCACACCCCTTCCCACCCCCCACCCCCCCACCCCGCCGCCAAAGACCTCTTCTGCTCATTAAACACACTTCCGGCTTCCACCTTTAATCCCAGGCAGACACAAATTTACTTTCTGTCACTAGAGACCTGCCTTTTCTGGACATTGCACAGACACGGGTCACACAACACGTGGCCTCTTGTATCTGGTCTCTTTCACTTGATGTCCTCAAGGTCCATCCGGGTTGTAAATTGGATCCGCATGTCACTACTTTCACGGCTGAATAATATTCCATTCCATCCATGCACGGGCCTTTGATGCTTTGGCGCTTACAAATAGTGTTGCTATGCAGTGAAGACAGACATAGAGAAAGGGCTTGTGGACACAGTGGAGGAAGGAGAGGGTGGGAAGAACTGAGAAAGCGGAATTGAAATATATGCATCGCCACGTGGAAACCTGGGCAGCCCGTGGAACTTTGCTGTGTGACACAGGGAGCTTAAACCTGAAGCTCTGTGACGACCCAGAGGAGCGGGAGGTGGGAGGGAGCTTCCAGAGGGCAAGGGCGTGTGTGCACCTATGGCTGGGCCAGGCTGATGCCTGGCAGAGACCAACTGTAAAGCAGTTGTCCTCCAATTAAAAATAAATAACTTAAAAGAAAACAGTGCTGCTGTGAACACGTGTGCACAAGTCTTCCTGCAGACATGTTTCTCTCGGGCAGATTCCCAGGAGCGGAATTGCGAGGGTGTGTGGGACGTTGAAGGTGAGCTTTCCAAGAAACTGCCAGACTATTCTCCACCTACAGTCCCACCAGCGAGACATGCAGGCTTCCCAAGGGAGCTCTATTTTCCTGAGAAGGAAACTCAAGTCCAGAGACGTGAACAGACATGCTCAAGGTCTGGTCGGAAGCGGCAGTTCTCGATATGACCCCGAGCACTGTGGTCCCAACGCGTGTGCTCTTCCCCCACCACTTTCTAGCTCTTTTTCTATTGAGGTAAAACAGAACATAAAATTTACCTTTTTACCCCTTAAGTGTGCAGTTCAGTGGCATTAAGGCCATTCACATTGTCATGTAACCATCACCATCTTCAGTCTCTGGAACTTTTTCATCATCCCCAGCTGAAACTCTGTGCCCATTAAACAATAATAACTCTCCACTCCCCTCCACTCGGCCCTCGACAATCACCCTTCCACTTCTTGTCCCTACAGATGTGACTACTGTAGGTATGTACAGAAAACCCTTCCGTCTGTCTTCTCCACTCTCCTCTAACGCTGCTCATGAAATACGTCATCTCTGATACTCCCAGCCATCAAATGTCTGTGGCATCTGGTCACACATCAAGCGATTCATCATCAGACTTCTGTTGTTTAGTCACTAAATCATGTCTCACCCTTTTGCGACCTCATAGACCGTGGCCCCCTGGGCTCCTCTGTCCGTGGAATTCTCCAGGCAACAATACTGGAATGGGTTGCCATCCCTCCTCCAGGGGATCTTCCTGACCCAAGGATTGAACTCGCGACCCCTGTACTGGCAGGCACTGGCAGGCGGATTCTTCACCACTGAGCCACCTGGGGTGTCTAGAATTCAATTCAGTTCTGACATTGTCCACCCAGAGATAACGCCAGATCGCACAGGGCAAGGGCTCAGCCCCACCAGACTGCATCTCCTCTCCCCACCTCCAGAACCAGTCGAAGTCTAGGCTGTCACCATGCCAATGCCTGTGACTCATCCTTATCCTGCTCACTCATTTATTCATCCTAAACTCTACGGAGCATCTTGTGTTTAGAGGTCAAACATCAGCAGACCAGCAAACAACCTCTAAACAATGCAGTAGGGGATGCATATAAATATACTCAGGACATCAGTTCAAAATAATACTTGCTGGGTCCCCCGCCCGTGCCCGCGGGAGCCTGTTCGCATCGACTGACCAGAGTCCGCGAATTCAACACTCTGAGCCCATCCGGACGGCCCCGATCCCAGCTTTCTATCCTTTGAAAACACTAAGAATAATGTCCCTGCATCAGTTTTTACTGGAGCCAATCACCTGTCATGCCTGGAACAGGGATCGTACCCAGATCGCCCTTAGCCCCAATAATCACGAGGTCCACATCTATAAGAAGAACGGGGACCACTGGGTGAAAGCCCATGAACTCAAGGAACACAATGGACACATCACAGGTATCGACTGGGCTCCCAAGAGTGACCGCATCGTCACTTGCGGGGCCGACCGCAACGCTTACGTGTGGAGTCAGAAGGATGGTATCTGGAAGCCAACCCTGGTGCTCCTGAGAATTAACCGGGCGGCCACTTTCGTCAAGTGGTCCCCGCTAGAGAACAAGTTTGCTGTGGGCAGTGGAGCACGACTCATCTCTGTCTGTTACTTCAAGTCTGAAAATGACTGATGGGTGAGCAAGCACATTAAAAAACCCATCCACTCCACAGTCCTCAGCTTGGATTGGCATCCCAATAATGTCTTGCTGGCCACGGGATCCTGAGACTTCAAATGCAGAGTGTTTTCTGCTTACATTAAAGAAGTGGATGAGAAGCCAGCCAGCACGCCCTGGGGCAGCAAGATGCCTTTCGGTCAGCTGATGTCCGAGTTTGGGGGCAGCGGCACCGGCGGCTGGGTGCATGGGGTCAGCTTCTCGGCCAGCGGCAGCCGCCTGGCCTGGGTCAGCCATGACAGCACCGTGTCCGTTGCCGACGCCTCAAAAAGCGTCCAGGTCTCAACTCTGAAGACAGAGTTCCTGCCCCTCCTGAGTGTGTCGTTCATCTCAGAGAACAGCGTCGTGGCTGCTGGCCACGATTGCTGCCCCATGCTCTTTAACTACGACGACCGCGGCTGCTTGACCTTCGTCTCCAAGCTGGACATCCCCAAACAGAGCATCCAGCGCAACATGTTGGCCATGGAGCACTTCCGCAACATGGACAAGCGGGCCATGACCGAGGACCGCAACACGGCCCTGGAGACGCTGCACCAGAACAGCATTACTCAAGTGTCTATTTACGAGGTGGACAAGCAACTTCTGCACTACCGGCATCGACGGGGCCATGACCATTTGGGATTTCAAGACCTTAGAGTCTTCCATCCAGGGTCTTCGGATAATGTGAAGCTGAGCGAGCCTCCAGACCCAGCATGAGGACGGACCGGCTGCGCGGGGCAGCGCTGCCATGTCACGGGGAGGGGAGCCCGCCGCCAGGAAACACTGAAGACGCACATGGCGCAAACCTCGTGGTGTGTTTTGTTTGAATATAGTTGGTGAAAGTGTCGGGTTTTTTTTTAAAGCAGCAGTGATTTGGGTTTTGTTTGGGGGGTTATTTTGTTTTGTTTTGCAATTTCATTCCATTCTTGACCAAAGCTTCTCTTTAAGTAGTTTATTATGGAACGTTGTCAACACTAACTTAAAGGAAGGGGTGGGGAGGTATGTAAATTGTCTGCTAAAAAAAAAAAAATAAAAACACTGAAAAAAAAAATAATACTTGCTGGGCTTCCCTGGTGGTCCAGTGGTTGAGAATCTGCCTTGCAATACAGGGACATGGGTCCAATCCCTGGTCTGGGAAGATCCCACGTGCTGCAGGGCAGCTAAGCCCATGCGTCTAGAGCCTGTCTCCACAGTAAGAGAAACGACCACAATGAGAAGCCCGTGCTCTGCAGTGAAGACCCAGGGCAGCCAAAAGTAAATAAAGAAAATGAAATTTAAAAACAAAGAAACAAAACACTTACTGAACTCCCATTCTGGGCTGGGCACCATGCTAGCTCACGCGCTGTCTAGTGAAACAGACACGAGGCCGTTCCCACGAGGGGCGTCCTTCCTGGTGGGAGGAGACAGGCATGAAAACACGGTGATCAGGGAAGGGACAAAGCATCTTCCAAGGGGATGATGCTGTGGAGCGGGGAGACGCTGGACAAGGTGGCGGTACGGTGGGAACTCCTGGCTGTCCAAAGAGGAGCTGAAGGAGGGGGCCTCGAAGATAACTGGGGACGTGTCCCAGGGGAGGGCAGAGCGGCTGCAGAGGTCCTGAGGTGAGACTGTGACCTGTGTGTCCAGGGAGCAGAGAGGCCAGCCTGAGCGGAGGCAGAGATGGGAGAGGAGATAAGCGAGGGGATGGGCCAGATCCAGCAGCAACTCACAGGAGCCTGCTCTCTGCCCCAGTGAAGTGCAGACAGCGCCTCGCAGGGACTCATGAAGAGGCTGACAGGACCTGACCTGCCTTTCCCTTTTAACATTTGATACATCTATTTATTTAGGCTGTGCCACGTGGGTTGCCGTCTCTCAGTCCCCCAACCAGGGATTGAACCCACGCCATGGCAGTGAAGACACAGAATCATAACCACTAGACCACCAGGGACCTCCCTGTCCATCTTTTAAAAAATAAATAGATTTTAATATGTAAAGCCATTTTAGGTTTACAGAAAACTTGAGCAGAAATACAGACAGCCTCCATCCACCTTCCTTTAAAAACGCATTTCAAAGCAATCTGCAAACATGCGCCCACATGACTGCTAAACACTTCAGCATGTGTATCATACCAACATATCAAATCTTTATCCAACTTCCTTGTCCTACGTAAAATTTAAATTCATTGAAAAGCATGCAGGTTACGTTGCTGCTGCTGCTGCTAAGTTGCTTCAGTCGTGTCCGACTCTGTGCGGCCCCATAGACGGCAGACCACCAGGCTCCTCTGTCCCTGGGATTCTCCAGGCAAGAACACTGGCGTGGGGTGCCATTTCCTTCTCCAGCAGGTTATGTTACCATCCGATAAACTCTGAGAGCTTACAGAAACACCTGAGTAGCACAGATTTTTCTTAAATAACTTTTCCCTCTGGAATCTTTAAATATACAGAGAAGTTGCTATGATGGTACTGAGGTTGGGTACCCCTGACCCAGGTTACCCGAATATCGTCATGTCCTTACCATCCAAAACCAAGACGCCAATATCAGCAGTTTTCTATCAACCAAATACGAGCCCTTCCTCAGATTTCGCTTGTTTTCCCTATTGCCTTTCTGTCCCAGGATCCCCCCGCCTCACCCCCAGGACACCGTGTGGCCTCCCGTCCTGCCCCGAGCCTCCACTGGTCTGTGTCCACTCCTGAGGCTGCCTGGGTCTTGCACGACCCTGGCGGTCCTGAGCGATTCCTGGACGAGAGGCCACGCCCACGCGCCCCGTGGCTCCCGGATGCGGGTACCCCCTGACGTCACTGAGGATGCTCCCCTCACCTGGAGGTTTGCACGCTGCGGAGTGAGCCCCCCACAGCCTCTACTTTTTGTAAACAGATTGCTGAGCGCGGCTCCCCGCCCCTCGTGGAAGGGAGGGGAAGAAAGCTCCGCCTTCTGGAGGGGGCCGTATCCAGATACGATTTGGGGGAGAATTCTCCCGTCCCTTCTGTTTATTCATGTATTCAGTCATTTATTTGAACCCGAATGGATCCATAGCTGTTTCTTTTATACTTTGAGCGACAAACACCACGTTATCTCATATAAATAGTCTATATTACAGTCCAGTGCCACCTTATGACTCTCATAGAAGCGCACCTGTGTTTGAATGCCAGGTGTTGTCAAGGGAAAGAAGCAGAGAAAACTCAGTGTCTTGTAGTAACCTATAAGGGAAAAGAATCTGAGAGTGTGTGTGTGTGTGCAAGCGTGTGTGTCTCTGTATGTGTGTAACTGGGGCTTCCCCAGGAAAAGAGTCTGAAACAGTGTGTGTGTACGTGTCTGTGTGTGTATGTAACTGGGGCTTCCCCAGAAAAAGAATCTGAAAGAGTGTGTGTGTGTGTGTGTGTGTGCGCGCGTGTGTAACCGGGCTTCCCCAGTGGCTCAGTGGTGAAGAATCTGCCTGTCAGTGCAGGAAACACAGGTTCGATCCCTGGTTGGGGAAGCTCCCCTGGAGAAGAGGAGCCTGGTGGGCTATATAGCCCATGGGGTTGTAGAGTCGGACGCGACTGAGCGTGCACACACACGTGTAACTGTGTAACTGTGAGGCAGTTTGCTGTGTATCTGAAACTAACACAACACTGGAGATCAACTACACTTCAACAAAAAAATCAAAACCAGAGAGAGAACCAATGCTGAACAAGAAGCAAGGGCTTCTGGCCAGCGTGCGATGGAAGATGAGGCTTCAGCCTGGTGGTCGATGAGGGCTTCTGAGGAGGGGTAACTGGAGACTTGGGCTTCGCTGGTGGCTCAGTGGCTCAGTGATAAAGGGCCTACCTGCCAACACAGGAGACCCAGGTTTGATCCCTGGGTCGGGAAGATCCCCTGGAGGAGGGCATGGCATCCCACTCCAGTTCTCTTGCCTGGAGAATCCCACAGACAGAGGAGCCTAGCAGCCTACAGTCCATGGGGTCCCAAAGAGTCAGACACAACTGAGCAACTGAACAACGATTGGAGATTTGTGCCAGACAGGCCGAGGAGCTGAGCCAGGGAGGGGCTCTGAGGCCCACAGGGTCGGCCACCTGCCCGGAGCTCACCCGCCTCTCCTGGGCACCAGCCCCACGGCAGCTTCAGCCCTCTGCTCTCAGCACCCCGGGAGGGCAGTTTGGAATTCAGCCTCCAAGGCCAAGTCCCCAGCCTCCCGTGGCCTCTTATCTCGCCACGCCCGGCCCTGTGCCTGGCACCAACCTGCGCTCCGCAAATACTTGCCGCCACTCACCCGGCCGCCCGAGCCCCCACTGCCCTCCTCCCCCCTCCTCTCAAAGCAGCTCTTTCGCCTCCAGGAGGGAGGCGGCACTGGTGGGTCCTGACGGGAAGCCAGGGACGTGACCCGGCTGGCGGCCTCCAGACTTCTAATAATGGGATAATCAGCACCGCTACTACTTGTTATCTGGCCTGTTTGCTGGCGTCAGGCACTTCACACGCCTTTTCTGGTTTCATCTCCACAACAACTCGCTGGTTACCAGCACAGACCACGCTGCCTCGCCTTGTGGCCGGGGATGGGCCAGCCTCTTGGCCTGGAATGACCCCTCCCCCTCCCCCCAGGAGGCCCACCCTGTACCCCAGTTCTCTAGCGAGAATTGTTAGATGGCCCCCAAGATCCCTGCTCCCTGGGCCCCACACCTCTTCCTAATTATTCAATCAGATGTGGATTTCGGTGCTGCTGTGAAGGGACATTGAAGCTGGAATTGAGGTTCCACATCTCAGATAAGAATTGGCTCTTTGGTGGGCCTGGCCCATCAGGTGACCTCCCAGTAGGAAGGTCTCTTCAGTGGGCCTGGCCTCATCAGGTGACCTCCCATGCAACCTCTGGAAAAAGAGACTCAAAACATGAGGGCTGTTCAAAAGTGAGGAGATTCTCCATTGTTGCCTTTGAAGGCAGAGGGGACCCCACCACGAGAGGGTGTATCTCTCTGTCTCCCACTCAATTTTGTTTTAAACCTAAAACTGCTCTTAAAAATAAGTTTACTTTAAAAAAACCCCACAAATCAAGAAGGATGCTGATGTTTCTTCCACAATAATGACTGAACATCATTCTGTTACATACAGGACAGGGGGTGTTAATATGATATGGATGTCTAATACCTCTGGTCTCTGGGGCCTCTGGTTAGAATGCGTGCTTCACTGGGACAGGAATTGTTTTTATCGCTTTATTGAGATACAGTTCCTAGACTCCACTATGTGTCCATTTAAAGTGTACAACTCAGGGGATTTGGTGTCGTCACAGGCTTGTGTGACCATCACCACGATCAATTTCAGAACACTTCTGTCACCCCAAAAAGAGACACTGTAAAGAAGACAAAATAATAATAATAATAAAATAAAATGGAAAGAAAAAGAATAAAAGAAACACGGTAGCCCGTAGGCATCTCCTCATTGACCCATCTCCCGGGCAACCATTTCATCCCCTCTCCCTCGCTGATATTTGCCTCTGATGGTGGGGGTTGCACACTTTGCTCTGATGTGTCCCAAAAACCTGCAGTCCCGCTGGCTACATCCAGCAGGCAGGTGCTCCGCAGTTAAACGTAACTTGGTAAAGCACCCACCTGCCAATGCAAGAGACACAAAAGATGTGGGTGGCTCTGATTCCTGGGTCGGGAAGACCCCCTGGGGGAGGGCATGACTACACACTCCAGTATTCTTGTCCAGAGAATCCCATGGACACAGGAGCCTGGCGGGCTACAGTCCATGGGATCGCAAAGGGTTGGACGCGAGTGAAGTGACTTAGCACGCATGCGCACGATCTGTTTTTGAGTTCCAGTCACGGCTGCTCTCTCTCAGAGCCGTCTCTCCCTCACCCACTGTCCAGCAGGACCTTTCAGAGTCACCTCCGTTAGAACAGGAAACACACTGTTTCGCAATTGCCTGCGTCCTTGTCCAGGGCACCCTCCAGAATCCTCGGGGCGGGGATGGAATCTACCTGGTCCTCTTGGCTCATTAGGCCCCGGGGATGTGGGTGTTGCCTTTGAATGGAAACCAGAGCAGTCAGCATCCTCGACACACACATGTGCCCAGCCCGAGGCCCAGCAGAGAGGCCCCGGGGGTGAGGCGCGGAGCCCACCTATCCCCGAGTGAGTCCTGACTGCGCAGCTGACCCCCAGCGGGATGCTGGGCAGGAGATTTAATCTCCGCGAGTCTTCCTTTCCTCAACTATAAAACAGAGCTAATAATAGGACCTACCTCTTCCCCACGGCTGCGAGGATTAGCACAGGGGCTGGTAATACACAGAGCTCAGTAAATACTGGCTATAATTATCGCTAAGCACGCGGGATTTATGAAGCCGTGACACACGCCCTTTGCTGGTCCATCCGGCGGCTGCCTCGCCCGCACACGTTTCCGGAGGAGAGGGAGCGAGATGCCGCGCGCCCCCGAGGACTGTGAGTCCTTCCCCGTGACTGGGGTGTTGGGTGAAGCGGGGTGGGGCGGCAGATAAGACGGGGCCGGTGCCAGCCCCGAGAGGGCTCTGAGGCCAGCCTGGGGACCGTGGTCTCTTTCCCTGAGGGCAACAAGGAGCCAGCGGGTGGTCCTGAGAGGCTGAGGGACAAAGGTTATCTTTGAGCATTAGGAGGATGGCTTTGAGGGTGACAGGGGGCGGGGGAAGACTGGAGGCCTGCAGGAGGTGGAGGCAGGGGGATGGTCCACATGGGAGATGAAGCAGCCACGACCTTGGTCTGCAGCCCAGTGCGCATAGAGACTGCCACGATTCCGAGCCCACTGCCTCTAGACTTCTAGAGAGATCTGGGAGGGTCTATAGAACCGCTGTCGTCTGACAGCCCTGTGCTTCCATTTTTACAGACGCAAAAGAGAGACAGGGGGAATGTAATTGTGAAATGGTTTAGTTCACCCCATACAGTGTATTTTTTCTCCTTATTCACGGTAGTGATGCTTTATAGCCCGGCATGAAGAAATGAAAGCGTTAGTCGCTCAGGTTGTCTCTGATTCTTTGCGACCCCATGGACTGTAGCCCCCTCAGGGCTCCTCTGTCCATGGGGATTTCCCCAGGCAAGAATTCTGGAGTGGGTTTCCATTCCCTTCTCCAGGGGATCTTCCCCACACAAGGATCAAACCCAGGTCTCCAGCATTGCAGGCAGATTCTTTACCACTGGGTCACCAGGGAAGCCCCCTGTAGCGGCGTAGTGAACCCTGAATAACTGGTCCTGAACTGGTGCATGGTGGGAGGGGAAACACAGGCTCAGGCTCCTGGTGGGCTTTGATGACGCTCTGTTGTTGCTGTTAATTGATGTATGCATAGTCTTATGTGTGTTTCCACTTAAAGGCACCTTGTCTAATGCACACTGTTGACTCACTGACACTGAACTCGGAGCCAACAGTGCTCTCACTCACGCCTGGAGGAAGCTTATCTATCATTTCCTCCATAAGGCATGTCCCAGCTCTCTCAGGCTGTTAGGACAGCAGACAGCACTTGGGCTTTATGTTTGGGCCTGAGTAGCGGGTGTTTGAAGTTGTAAAATCACCAACAAAAAGCCCAATACTGTGAAAAAAGAAAAAAAAAAGATGGTCCTTTACGGCGATGCAAGCTTGTTCCCCCTCAGCCGGGAACACGTGTCAGAGAGGAGAGGTGCTGGCTGCTCTGTGCAGGCACCGGGGGCCACAGCGGCATCTCAGTGGATAGGCGAGCTGGCAGATACAGGAATCCACCCAACGATGAGCTCGACTGTATACCCAAAACATTATCATGTCATCATGTAATTAATAGAAATGTCACCCACAGGTAGCTTACATGCTCTTTTTCGTGCTAAGTCTTTGAAAGCCAGGGTCTGTTTTGTATTCAGAGCGCATCTCAATTTGGCCTGGCCACGTTTCAAGTGCACAAGAGCCCCACATGGCTGGTGGCTTGTGTATCAGTACAAGTCCCCACAGCTTTCTTCAGACTTTCCAAGGGCCCTGTGAGCTCAAAAATAAAGATTGGAAAAGCAACGTCAGATACGGCCACCTTGGAGAGAGCTGTGTGGCAATACCTAAGATTAGCTGCGCGCTCTTCTTTCCACCCAGAAATTCCACTTTGAGGCCAGTGCCCCATGAAGTGTACCACTTCGCACCAGACAACACATATAAGAAGGTCCTTTGCACCCCTGCCTGTAAGAGCACCATAGGGGAGAAAAAGAAAATGTCTGTGCTCGGAAGAGTGCATCTGTAAAGCACAGCATGTCCACACACTAGACTCTTCAACATCTTTGCAAAGAAAGGAACCTGAGGTCCCTCTAACAACACGGAAGAAACGCAGAAACAGGGTTGAGCGGGTGAGGACAAGAGCAGGCTGCCGAAGGTCAGGGACCTGATACTATTTATACAACACTAAAAACATGCAAGGCGATACTCTGGGGCAGTCACAGATTCGTACATACGTGGCAAAAGCATCTTCTTTTTTACCATGAAGAATAACAAACATCTCCTTAGGGATGGTAGTTACTTCTGGGATGGAAGGGGAGGATTTGGAGAAGGGTAAGTACACAGAGGATTCCAATTATATTTGAAAAGTTGTATGTCTTCAGCTGCACGCTTGTGGGCAGGGAGGCACTAGTTACGCTTATTTGGGATATTTTGGGGCGTGTGTGCCTGAGAAGGCAATGACACCCCACTCCAGTACTCTTGCCTGGAAAATCACATGGACGGAGGAGCCTGGAAGGCTGCAGTCCATGGCTTCGCTGAGGGTCAGACGCGACTGAGCGACTTCCCTTTCACTTTTCACTTTCATGCATTGGAGAAGGAAATGGCAACCCACTCCAGTGTTCTTGCCTAGAGAATCCCAGGGACGGGGGAGCCTGGCGGGCTGCCGTCGGTGGGGTCGCACAGAGTCGGACACGACTGACGTGACTTAGCAGCAGCAGCAGTGCCTGAGATATTCTTTTGCACAAGGAACCACGGCAAAGGTTTGTGCTGCTACATGACCTGGTCAGACAGACAGTGAGGGGGGCAGGTGTGGCTTTGAAAAATACTAGAACTAGGATCACAGGCCGATGGTGAAGGTTCTGTGAAACTCCCAGATGGGGGATAAAGCTTCCAGAACAGTATCTGGCCTGTTGTAACTGTCACTGGTGTGTCTGTTGCCGGAAATCACATGACTAAGCAATTGCTCTATTCCAGGTCTTACATCTAGTGTCTTCATCCATTATTTTATTTAATAGTATTTATGCTGAAACTGAAGCTCCAGTATTTTGGTCACCTGATGTGAAGAGCCAGCTTATTGGAAAAGGCCCTGATGCTGGGAAAAATTGAAGGTGGGAGGAGAAGGGGACGACAGAGGATGAGCTGATTTGATGGCATCACCGACTTGATGGACATGAGTTTGAGCAAGCTCCAGGAGATGGTGATGGACAGGGAGGCGTGCTGCAGTCCCTGGGGTCACAGAGTCAGGCATGACTGAGTGATTGAACAACAAAAATCCAGTGTATGTAGGAATAAAGCCACCCACCCCGCGAGTGTGACTGAGACAAACACGAGTGCCACGAACACGGGAGGGCAGGTGGGCAGCCCAGTCCGCGCGATGCACCATGATAACCGCCAACAGTCAAGGTTTCCCAATTAGTTTAGAGTCTTACTCTTTACAAATGAAACACACTGATTTAACGTAGGGCCTTTCTTTCTTTTTATCTCTCTCTCTCTTTTTTTTTTTTTTTTTGGCCCAAGAATGGTGGGGAGTTGCAGGGTCGGGGGGTGGGCAGGTAAGCTATTAATTGCTCTACCTTTGAAGTACAGGTTTTTTTGTTTGTTTCTGGCCATGCTGTGTGGCTTGTGGGATCTTAGTTCCCCAACCAGAGGTCGAACCTGGGCCCTTGGTGGTGAAAGCACAGAGTCCTAACCACTGGACTGCCAAGGAGTTCCCTTTTCCTTTCTTTCTTTTTTATTTTGAAGTGTAAGTTAATTATTTATGTCTTTGCTATGCTAAGTGGCTTCAGTCGTGTCCGACTCTTTGCAACCCCATGGACTGTAGCCTGCCAGGCTCCTCTGTCCGTGGGATTCTCCAGGCAAGAATCCTGGAGTTTTTTTGTGATCTTTATTTGGAAAAAGATATCAAGTATATAAATAACATATAAATAAATGCTGGATATAATGTATATGATAGTACATGCTGCACGTGTTAAGTTGCTCAGTCGTGTCTGACTCTCTGTGACCCCATGGACTGTGGCCCGCCGGGCTCCTCTGTCCACAGGGATTCTCCAGGCAAGAATACTGGGGTGGGTTGCCATTCCCTTCTCCAGACATGCTGTATATAATATCAGATCACATATATTGCATTTATTATTGTGTTAGATACAATCAAATGTATGCTACAAATGTCAGATGTTTCTTTAACAGTAACACTCTGAGCAGGACCAGCAATTGCTCCCATTTCTTAAGGAGGAAACGGAGGCAGGGAGGCAGCTGGACACTTGGCCGGGGGGTCAGAGGCAGGGCTGGAGAGCGGAGGCCACAGGATGGGGAGGGGAGGCCCAGAGCCCAGCTTTACCCAGGGGTGTGTGCACCCAGGGGCCAGGGCCGAGCACCCCTCCCCCGGCACACCTGCCTCTCCAGGTCACTCCGGGTGACCCCATGGGGCAGTGTTGCTAAATGGGGAGGTGCAAAGCTCCGCGGATCATCGGTGAGCCTCTGGTGGAGGGGGGGCAGGTACTGGGGAGGGTGGAGGCCTGCAGCGGCCCCTCTGACCCTCCCCCCGAGGGCCCAGGTGGCCAGCTCTGCAGCTTGATCTCTTAGCTCTCGCCCAGCAGCTGGCCCGCTCCCCCACGGCCCTCCCCACACACTCACAGCCGCCCCAGGCCCCCAGGGGAGGGGCTCAGCTCCAGCCTGCATGGTGGGGGCACGGGGCAGAAGACAGCCTGGAGTCTCCAGAAACTCAGGGACCCAAGCGCTGCCTGTCGCCACCTGCTGGTCCCTGCCTCAGTTTCCCCATCTGTAAACTGGAAGCCCTCATTGTATTCAGCGAAGACTTGTAAGGAGGACTTCCCGAAGTCTTCAACAAAAAGCAAAAAAAAGATCCAGGGAGGGCCTGACACCAGATCAGCATTGAATGGAGAGTCTCCATTGCGTCGTTTAATTTCAGTTTATGGATCAATAATATGCTGTGCTGCTGCTGTTCAGCGGCTCTGTTGTGTCCGGCTCTTTGTGGCCCCGGGACTGTGGCACGCCCAGCTTCCCTGTGCTTCACTGTGTCCCAGAGTTTGCTCACACTCATGTCCACTGAGTCAGTGATGCTATGAGGGAAACTGAAACACTAGGGAAGCCAGAGTGTTGCAAGGTTTCCCCAAGGCCGTGGGGACACTGCCGACCGACCCCACTACAGCAGCCACAGGAGGCGTGTTTGGGGAACCTGGGGGACGCAGAATGCAGGCTGGGTGTCAGTCCATTGTAAAGAATTACCGTTAATGATTGAAAAAAGCTTTGCCATTGAGCTGGAAATTTTCCTTCCTTTGACGGGAGACAGAAACCTGAGGCACAGTTTGCCGTGATGTCTGAAGCCTAGTGAATTGCGTTTAGCTTTTTATGAGGGAAAATTTCCAGCACAACCAAAACTAAAGGGTAAAGGCACATCCTTGTTCTCAGCAATACATGGGCAGCTGTGTCCCTACCCCAGCCCTCACTGGAGTCCTGACTTTCCAACACAGGAGCATTTGAAATCAGACACCAGACGGCGCCTCATTTTGCCCCAGATTTCCGTGGGCTGCAATTTACTTTAAAACACGCCATTGCCCCAACAGAAAAGAGAGAGAGCCAGTAGGGCCAAAAAAAAAGGGAACATGCGTGAAATCTGGTCAGTGGACTGCTGGGTGCGGCCTTTCCTTGCTCTGATCTGTGCTCACAACTTTCCACAAACCCCGGAAAGTCAAAGAGCAAAGGCGGCTCCGTCCGCCGCCCGCCCCCCGCCCCCCCGCAACCCCGAGCCCCACGCAGGCTCCCAGGGTGAACACGCGAGCCGCCTTCCGGGGACCCTTCCAGAAGCCGCGTCTTTTATTAATAGCAGGTTGTAGTAGTAATGGAAAGCAACCAGGCTGAGTCACACAGGCCTGGCCCAGCCAGCCCACACCTCCTCCCCTCTGACCCACTCGCTGCTCAGAACCTCAGTTTCCCACTCTGGAAACTGGGGCTAAGTCCCCGCCATTCTGGGGGTGCCCAGAGGACCCAGTGTAAAGGCCCGAGCAGGGAGCTGGGCGCAGAGCCTTGCTGCATCCAGGAGGGAAGCCTGCCCCCCGCCAGGGTCTCCATCAGCAGCTGAGAGCTCCCAGGCCTGAGCGAGGAGGGGCCGGGGGCCGGAGTCCGGGGCTGAGGGCGGCCGTGGGGGCTCTTCCGTGAAGGGCTCTGAGAGTGGGCTCCCGGCCTTCAGAGGCCGCGGGGGAGGCTGGATGCACACAGCCTGGGGCCCCTGTCCCAAGTAAGGGGCACAAAGCGCCTGTCTCCCCTCTGCCCACTCCCCTCCGGCCCGGCCCTTGGGGTTCAGGCTATGTTTTGTCCCCTCTGTCCTGGGAGCAGAGCCCAGAGTCCAGGCTGGTCTAAGTTTGGACGGGGGAGGGAGGGGGGCCGCGGGGCGGGGAGGTGTGGGGGGACGGGATGTCTCTGAGCTGTCCTGGCTGGAGAAAGGGAGGGACAAAGGCAGAAACAAAGACGGCAGGGAGACAGACGGGAGGGCACCCAAAGCAGGGGACAGACAGGGCCTCCTGAGACAGACGGACAGGCGGCCGCAGTGGGGAGAGCCTGGGGACAAGAGCGGGGGGCTGGGGACCAACAGACAGGCAGGGAGACCCCGAGACCTCGGGTGCTCAGACTCGGGCTGGACTGGGCCAGGGAGGTGCAGGGAGAGGGGGCAGCCACGCAGGGCAGGCTGCAGGCCCAGACGCGGGGGAACACGGGCGTGGGCCTCGCAGACCAGCCCCCTGGGCGTGGCTCTGCTCAGGGCTGCAGCGGGGCTCAGTGCGCGGGTGGATTTTCAGGGAGCCCAGACCAGGGGTGCTGGCCTGACCCTGAGATGGAGCTCAGGGACCCCAAGAAGCAGGAAGATGGGGACCCAGAGGTGAGAGGCAGGAGATAACGGAGAGAGGAGGAATGGGACGGGCTGGGGGACAGACACGGAGAGACACAGAGAGACACCAGGACAGCAGGGAGACAGAGACATCCAAGACACAGGGAGCCCGAGGAGACGCAGCAAGCCTGGGGCCCAGGAGACACGCTCCCAGATAGAGGGGCAGGAGACCAGGAAGAGAGGAGGATGGAGAGGGAGGCGGGCGGGGCAGGGGCACCTGCTGGGGAGGAGGCGGCCCCAAGTGGGGCTGGGGGCTCCTGGGGGGAGCCCCAGCGGCCATGGGCAGGGCCGCTGAGACAATCACCCGTGACCCAGCCAAGGCCCGAAAGCAGGTGGCCCAAGGCGGGGTGAGTCACTGTGACTCACCCTCCGTGCCGGGGACAGTGACCCGGGCCCCCAGGCCCCCGGCTCGGCCTGAAGCCCTGACTGACCCCCTACCCCCACCCCGTCCCTCTCCTGCAGGAGGACACAGCCACGGCCCTGCAGAGGCTCGTGGACCTGACGGCCTCCAGGGTGACCCCCGTGCGGAGTCTGCGAGCCCACTACCGCCTCATCCGGAGGCTCGGCTCGGGCTCTTACGGCCACGTGCTGCTTGCCCGGCCTCGCCAAGGGGGTGAGTGTGGTCACCGAAAGGCAGATGTTCCCCTCTTAGGGTCCTCGTGCCCACCGCGACAGGGAGCATCCCTGGGGGAGCTGATCAGGAGTCCTCCCGATGGGCCCTCAGAACGTTAAGAGCTCTGTGATCATCGCACAGGGAGCCAGAGCTCTCGCCCAGAGACGGGGAGAGGCTTGCCTGAGGTCACACAGCGAGGCAGAAGCATGACTAGGATTGCTAGTCCAGTTGGCACGTCCCCCAGTTCACGCGAGAGGAAACGGAGGTCCAGAGAGGGTCAGGCGGTGGTGCAGGGTCGCACAGCAATCTGAGAGAGAGCAGAGAGAGTCCCCAGGGAAGGGGTCCTCCAACAAACCCCCCACAGATGGAGA
Source organism: Ovis canadensis (assembly GCF_042477335.2). NCBI lineage: Eukaryota > Metazoa > Chordata > Mammalia > Artiodactyla > Bovidae > Ovis > Ovis canadensis. The sequence continues at coordinate 76,499,344 of NC_091258.1, forward strand.
AAGGAGAGGCAGGCAGAGGTCAAGCACCGTGCCCGCCCAGGGATTGATGCTCAGGGCGCCCTGACTTGCCCTCTGACCCCACCCCCCGGCAGGTCGGGCCGTGGCTCTGAAGCTCCTCCCACGGGCCTCGGTCTTCAGAACCACCTTCCTGAGAGAGTTCTGTGTGGGCCGCTGTGTGTCATCACATCCAGGCCTGCTCCAGACGCTGGCGGGACCGCTGGAGACCCCACGCCACTTCGCCTTCGCCCAGGAGTACGCGCCCTGTGGGGACCTCAGCGGGATGCTGCAGGAGCGGGTGAGGCGGGTGGGCGGGGGGTCTCATCCAGGTCTGACGGCGGCCCTCCCCCGGGCCTGTCCCCCACCCTGACCTCCAGAGGGAGCTCCCCCCTAGGCCCCCAAGGGCGTTAGTTGCTCAGGCACAGCCGTGGACTGTAGACCGCCAGGCTCCTCTGCCTGCGGGGTTTCCCAGGCAAGAACACTGAAGTGAGTGGCCATGCCCTCCTCCAGGCAACCTCCTTCTTTCTCTTTCTCAGCGCAGTTCCAGGACTAACCCAAGCCCTAATCCATCCAACCATCCAAACACAAGCTTGCCTGGATGACAGGTTGGGATTGGGGTGGAGGACAGATTAGGTCTGATGAGAGGGTGGGCATGGAGGGAGAGATGGGATTTTAATGGCAGTGGGACTGGGAAGGGGTGAGGGTGGAGCTGGATGAGCTGAGCTTCGAGTTGATGACAGGCCAACTGTGAGTGTGGAGAAGACCAGGCGTGCGGCTGCAGAGACGGCTGAGGCTGTGTCTGTGTATAGAGGCAGTTGGAGAAGGACTGTAATGGAGTTCTCTCCAGAAAGACCAAGTCAGGACTGAATCCCTGACCTTCTAGGGGTACTTGAATGTGAGGTTAAGGTGGGGTCATCTTTAGGAATAGCTTCCCCGGTGGCTCAGAGAGTAAATCTCTGCCTGCAATGCAGGAGACCTGGGTTCAATCTCTGGGTCAGGAAGATCCCCTGGAGAAGGGAATGGCAACCCACTCCAGTATTGTTAACCTGGAGAATCTCATGGACAGAGGAGCCTGGTGGGCTACAGTCCACGGCATCACAAAGAGTAAGAAGTGACTAACCGACTTTCACTTTCATCTTTAGGAATAAACTTTGGATTTCAGATAAGTTTGGGGGTAAAGAGGAGGAAAGAAGGAAGCAAGGGAGATGAGAGAAAGAGTGGGATGGATGGAAAAAAGGGTGGAGGGACAGATGGCTGGGTGGCTGGGTGGCTGGGTGGCTGAGTGGGTGGCTGGGTGGATGGATGGGTGGGTGGATGAGTGGATGAGTGGATGGTGGATGGATGGATGGGTGGGTAGATAGATGGATGGATGGGTGAATGGATGGATGAGTGGATGGATGGGTGAGTGGATGGATGGGTGGATGGATGGATGGGTGGATGAGTGGATGGGTGGATGGGTGGATCAGTGGATGGATAGATGGATGGATGGATGGATGGGTGGATGGATGGGTGGATGGATGGATGGGTGGAGGGATGAGTGGGTGGGTGGATGGGTGGATGGTTGGTTGGGTGGTGGATGGATGGATGGGTGGGTGGGTTGAAGGGTGGATTGACAAATGAGTGGATGGATGGATGAAAGAAAGGAAAGGTGGATGAATAGATGGGTGGATGAGTGGGTGGGTGGATGGATGGATTGAAGGATGGTGGAATATATGGATGGATATCAGATACTAAATAACTGGATAAATTATTGAACTGCTGACTAGCTGGTGGAATGGATTCTGACTGGAACCCTGCTGTGAAGACTGTTGGACAGATGGCAGGTTGGGGTTAGGATGGATGGGTTGCTGTCTCACTGCCTGGCTAGCTGGATGGACAGATCTATCAACCGATTAATGAAGTAAATGCTGGGACTTTTGAACTGGGTCTGAGTTGGAGATGGGACCTCAATTAGTACAGGACTAAGATTAGTTAAGTTCATTAGTTAAGTGCGAGATTTAGGGTTTCACTGGAGATCTTTGTGGTCTGTGGAGTGAAGATAAGAAATGTAAGGAGTGGTTGTGAGTGTCAGGACAAAGTTCAGTGGAAGTTAGAGAGCTTCTGGTGAGATGCGGGGTCCTGGTGAGGAAAACATGTGAGGGCGGGTCTACAGAGAGAGCTGGTGGTCGAGGATGACCTGGAGATGGTGTTGGGAGATGTGTCAGAGACACTCCTGGTAGCCAGTGGTCTTGGGATTGGGATTCCTGAACCCCAGGAAGCAGCAAAGAGGAGGAACTGAGGGTGACCTTTGCCCTCTGTCTTTGACTCCAGGGCCTCCCAGAGTTGCTGGTGAAGCGCGTGGTGGCCCAGCTCGCAGGAGCCCTGGACTTCCTCCACGGACGGGGGTTGGTACACGCAGACGTGAAGCCCGACAACGTGCTGGTCTTCGACCCTGTGTGCAGCCGCGTGGCCCTGGGGGACCTGGGTCTGACCCGGCCCGAGGGCACCCCCACCCCGGCGCCCCCAGGGCCCCTGCCCTCCGCGCCCCCCGAGCTCTGCGTCCTGCTGCCCCCCGACACCCTGCCCCTGCGGCCCGCCCTGGACTCCTGGGGGCTCGGTGTGCTCCTCTTCTGCGTGGCCACCGCCTGCTTCCCCTGGGACGTGGCGCTGGCCCCTGACCCCGAGTTCGAGGTCTTTGCGGGCTGGATGACTGCCAGGCCCCAGCCGCCCCAGCCGCCACCCCCCTGGGACCAGTTTGCACCCCCCGCTCTGGCCCTGTTCCAGGGGCTCCTGGATCTGGAGCCTGAAACCAGGAGTCCCCCGCTGGTCGTCCTGGACTACCTGGGAGATGACTGGGGGTTAAAGGGGAACAAAGAGAGAGCTGGGGGCTTGGGGAGCATGTCCAGCGAGGGTGGGGAGGAGGAGGAGGAGGGCGGAGCAAGCCTAGAAGAATGGTCAGAGGAGGACGGTGACAGCGGGGGGAGGACGGACACAGATGCGGGAGAGCCCTGACCGGGTGTGCGGGACAGGTGGCCGGGCCCGGGCCAGAGGCCCCGCCCCCAGGGCCCCGCCCCCAGAGGCCCCGCCCCCAGCCCCCACGGCCACCTGCGCGGGAGAACGGAGAGCACCCCGCGCCTCTCCCAACCGAAGGCTGCGCTGAGACGCACGACTCCCCTCCCTGCTGACGACCTGGGGGTCTGGAGCCCCCGCCCCTCCCCCCTCAGACCCGGGGGTCCAGGCCCCCGCCCCTCCTCTCCCCTCAGACCCGGGGGTCCAGGCCCCCCGCCTCCCCCCTCAGACCCGGGGGTCCAGGCCCCCGCCTCCCCCCTCAGACCCGGGGGTCCAGGCCCCTTCCCTCCCCCCTCAGACCCGGGGATCCAGGCCCCTTCCCTCCCCCCTCAGACCCGGGGGTCCAGGCCCCTTCCCTCCCCCCTCAGACCCGGGGATCCAGGCCCCTTCCCTCCCCCCTCAGACCCGGGGATCCAGGACCCCGCCCCTCCTCGCCCCTCAGACCCGGGGGTCCAGGCCCCCCGCCTCCCCGCTCAGACCCGGGGGTCCAGGACCCCGCCCCTCCTCTCCCCTCAGACCCGGGGGTCCAGGCCCCCCGCCTCCCCGCTCAGACCCGGGGGTCCAGGACCCCGCCCCTCCTCTCCCCTCAGACCCGCGGATCCAGCCCCCCCCCCCCCCCCCCCCCCCCGCCTCCCCGCTCAGACCCGGGGATCCAGGACCCCGCCCCTCCTCTCCCCTCAGACCCGGGGGTCCAGGCCCCCCGCCTCCCCGCTCAGACCCGGGGGTCCAGGCCCCCCTCCTCCCCCCTCAGACCCGGGGGTCCAGGCCCCCCGCCTCCCCGCTCAGACCCGGGGATCCAGGACCCCGCCTCCCCGCTCAGACCCGCGGATCCAGGCCCCCGCCCCTCCTCCCCCCTAAGACCCGCGGGTCCAGGCCCCTTCCCTCCCGCCCTCAGGCCCGGGGTTCCGGCCCCCAGCCCCTCCCCCCTCAAGGACCCTCCCCCACCCTTCTGTCAGGCCTTCCTGAGAGGAGGTGCCCTGTCTCCCGCACAAGCGTTTCTGCGCCGTGGGGTTGTGTTCGGTGCCTGTGGACCTCTGAGCAGTCACTCCTCCCCTCTAAGATCTTAGTGGACGCCCGCTGACCACGGCTTTCCAGATTCAATACCGTGGAACCCTCACCTGCCATCTCTTCCACTTTCCTGGGCTCTGGGTGACATTACAGGAGTCACTCACCCTTTCTGGACCTAAATCGACACACATGCGCACACAGGCACACAGGCACACGTGTCCACAGACGCACAAATGCACACACGTGCACACACGTGCACACACGTGCACGCACCCACAAATACGTGCACACGTGTGGGCGTGTGAGCACATAATGCGCACACGTGCACACACACATACACACTCTCTCTCCTGCCTACAGACATTTGCACACTCAGCATTCTCCAAGAATGCCTCCTTTCCAACTCCAGGCCTCCAGGAAGCAGAGCCCCCCGGGGCTGCTCCCGCTCGTTTGGAGCCCGTATCACAGTGACCTGTGTCCCCCACTTCACTTCTCCCCTCTCAGGCCGTCCGGGATGCACCTGGTCCTTCTCACCTGTGCATCCTTTCGGGCTCTCCTCCTGTCCAGAGAGTCTCCTGGGCCAGCTCCCCGAGGGCATGTGGTCCCGTCCACACCAAGGGCCACAACTGGTCTGCAGGGACCTCTGCCAGACTCCATGTGCCCCCTGCAGCCCAGCACAAAGACCCACAGGACAGGGGCTGCTTGGACCCAAGGCAGCATCCCCTGCACTCAGTACAGTCACGGCTGCTGGGAGCCTGAGCTGCAGGCTTCCACATACAACTGGCTGTCTGGGACTGAACCCTGGGACAGATAAGGGCTGCTGTGGCCCTGAGACAAGTCTACCATTTGACTGACACTTCCTATCTTCCTTTGGACAAATGGACGTGTGGTTGGTGAGGACTCACCTGGCGGGGAGCTGCGGCAGGGGACGTGGGAGCTCAAAGCAGCTGTCCAGTGCATCCAGAAATGATTCTGAGATATGGGACTTCCCTGGAGGTCCAGAGGTCCGCCTCCCAGGCAAGTAGGAGGTGCAAGTTCAATCCCTGGTTGGGAAGCTAAGATCATACACGCCTCAGGGTCAAAAAACCAACACGTGAAACAGAAGCACCATGGTGACAAATTCAATAAAGACTTTAAAACAATAAAAATGATTCCGAAATCAAAAGCTTACTTAAAAAGAAGCAAGTGAGTTGGCATCGGTCATCTCGCTCTAAACCTGGGCGGGGGTGTGCGGCCCCCCCAGGCCCCCTACCACAGCCCTAGGGCTCCCTGCCTGCGCCCCCACCTTGCAGTCTGCAGACTCGGGCCGGGGACGCCCCTCCGCCCCCCCTCCCCCGAGGCCCTCCGGCCCAGTTGCCGTACCACCTGCTCCCCTTCGCCCGCGTCTGAGGTCATTCCTCGCCGCATCGTTCTGGAATCCTGTTGTGTCATCCTTTCCCCGGCAGACCCCAGTGCCTCCTCCCCCGGGCTCCCCTCACCAAACACTTGCGTCTGACCCGTCATGGGGCACTGTGGGGCAGCCGGGGGCAGTCAAGGCGGGGCAGGCTGGATGAAGGATTTCATTCTTTACAGGGTCACTGGAGTCCCGCGTCTGAGGGAGGAGGAGCTGGGGGTCTGGACCCCCGGGTCTGAGGAGGGAGGGATTGGGGTCTGGACCCCTGCGTCTGAGGAGGAGTGGCTGGGGTCTGGACTCTGGCTCTGGGGAGGGTGTGGGGTCTGGACACTGGCTCTGGGGAGGAGGCAGAATCCCTGGGTCGGGTCGGTCTGGCCGCAGCCAGTTCTGGGCCACAACACACGGTGTCGCTCTCCCCTTAGTGAGTCCAGGGGTGATGCCGGGGGCGGGGCTCCGACCCCCTAGGTGGGGGCGGGTCCTGCTGCAGGCAGGCCTCTGCTGGCATGGGCTCTGAGTGCTGGGCACTGGCCACAGCGGGCAGCCGAAGGGTCAGGCGAGCCTGGGAGAAGCTGAGGTCTGCAGGTCGGAGCCCAGGTCAGGAGGAGGCAGGGGTCAAATGGCCTGAGGTGGGCAGTGCCTGAGAGAGAAGCTGGGCAGGTGGTCGGAGCGCTAGGTTCTTCGGGGATCAGCAGCTCATTACGGACCCTGAGACTGCAGAGTGCTTGAGCGTGGGGGACACAGAGTCTGGGGTGGGGGGGTCCCAAGATATGTGGGTTGTGTCAGGTCTCAGGAGAGGGGTCCGCTGGGGGCCTGGACCCCCGGGGCTGAGGGAAAGGGAGCTGGGGGACTGGACCCCTGGGTCTGAGAGAGGAGGAGGGGCTGGGGTTGTGAGCACTGGACCACAGACCACCCCAGGGCTGGACACTCCATCCCAAGAGCTCGCTCCCCGCAAGGCGCCCAGCGTGCCCAGGCCTGGAGCGTGCAGCCCGCCCCTGCAGCCCTGGGGCCGAGCGCCTGTCCGCTCTTAGGAGACGGAGGTCCCTCATCCGCCCCCAGGGCCCAAGTCTGTTTGCTTTGGAAACAGGGGGGGGCGTCTCGAGTCGTCTGGCTCATCTTTCACCCTCAGGCCATCAGGTGGCGCAGGGTGGTGGGGGCAGGGCGGGCACAGCGAGGCCTCGGGCTTGACCTCATCCCACCCAGCGCTGGGGCTGCTGCCCCAGAGACTCCCCTGACAAGGAGGGAAACCGAGTCACGAGGGCCTGAGCCAGTGACCCGCCACCCTCCTCCTTGGACCTGGGGGTCGTGACCCCAGCCCCTCCTCCCTCAGGCCCAGGACTCCAGGCCCCCAGGCCCTCCCTGCCCTTGGCCCTGGTCTGGCAGGACTGAGCCCGGGCGCCCTCTCCTCTGCCCTTGCAGGGATGCCCGGAAAAGCATCGCAAACGGAGCACATGGAGGCTGCGCATGGAGAGCACACGGAGAGCCGGGAGGAGGAGGAGGAGGGCCTGGGGGGCCTCACGGCGGAGGAGCTGCGGCAGGGCCAGGAGGCCGCCCTGGCGCTGGAGGCCCGAATGGCGCTGAGCGCCCAGAGCCTGGTCCGGGCCGAGGTGGACGAGCTCTACGAGCACGTGCGTGCCCTGGGCCAGGGCCGCTTCGGCCGCGTCTGGCTGGTCACCCACCGGCAGGAAGGTACCGGGGCCTGGGGGCAGGGCACAGGGGCAGGGGGAGCTCACCAGGCGGGGGGCCTGTGGTCACCCACCGGCAGGAAGGTACCAGGGCCTGGGGGCAGGGCACAGGGGCAGGGGGGCTGCAAACTCAGCCAGTCCCACCTCTGCCCTCTCCAGGCTGTGTGTTTTCGGTAACGGCCGGCCCTCTCTGAACCTCAGCCTCCTCCTCCTCTAACACGGGGGTGATGATCCCTTCTCTGAGAGAACCGAGATTCCCGGAGGAGATGTCAGGAGCTCTGGTTGCCGGGGACAATGGGGAGGAAGACGGAGCCCCCCGCCTCCGCCCTCGGTGGGCCTCACACGGGCCGGCTCAGCAGTCACTGTGGGGGCAATGAGAGACGCCCTGTCTGCTGGGCATTCAGCGAGGCCAGCACATGGTGGGTGTGCAGGACATGGGCCCCGGCCCCAGACAGCTGGTCAGCATCCAAAGAGACTGCAGGGCTCAGCCCTGAGGGGGGATAGGGGACAGCTGGGCCCCCAGGGAAAAACCTGCACCAGCCCTGCCTCCAGGGAGCACCCCCCAGCCCCCCGCACGCCAGGGTGTGGCCGTTCCCTGCGGTTGTCAGCTGATAAGAAAGGGCCGCAGACTGGGGGGCCACAGTTCGGCAGAATGGGCTTCTCCTGAGGCCCCCCTCCTCGGCTTGCAGACGGCCAAGCTTCTCCCTGTGTCCTCACGCCTGCCTGTGTGTCTGCGTCCAGGCTTCCTCTTCTCGGAAGGACAGCAGTCACACTGGAACTGGGGATCACCCCCAGTGATCTCACTTCATCTCTTTCACGACCGTACCTCTGGGGCACTCCCTGGCAGTCCAGGACTCAGGGCTCCGCGCTTTCACTGCTGAGGGCCACAGTTCAGTCCCTGGTCGGGGGCACTAAGACCCCACAAGCCGTGCAGCCAAAAGAAAAACAAAAGCGCCCTCACCAGATACAGTCAGGTTCTGTGAAAATGGGCATAGGAACTACTTTAAGGTGTGAATTTTGTGGGAGGGATGCCAGTCAGCTCATAAGAGAGAGAGATGCAGAGAGATACAGACCGGTGTCATCACAGAACCTGGGGGACACGAGCGATAATCGGAACCACGGGCTCCATGAGGGGGCCTCGCCCACCTGGAGGCCAGCTCGATGCCCTCCCCAGGCTGTGCTGGGGCGCGAAGGTGTACCTGCCCCCAGAGGGTAGAACCAGCCCTCGACATGGGAGGTGGCTGACAGCTGGCAGGAATTCAGGGCGCTGCTGACACACGAAGGGGCTGCACTCGGTATCTCAGGCAAGGAGGTGACCCTCCCCCACCACACCCGGCCTCTCTGCGACCCCGTAGACTGCTGCCCTCGGGGCTCCTCTGTCCATGGGATTCTCCAGGCCAGAACACAGGACAGGGTTGCCATTTGCTCCTCCAGGGGGTCTTCCCCACCCGGGGATCAAACCCTCGTCTCCTGCATTGCAGGTGGATTCCTTATCACTCGCTAGTGCCACCTGGGAAGCATTCCATGCTATGGTTATCACTGGGCTTCCCTGGTGGCTAAGCTGGTAAGGAATCCGCCTGCAGTGCAGGAGACACGGGTTTGATCCTGGGTGGGGAAGATCCCTTGGAGGAGGAAATGGCAACCCCCTCCAGTATTCCTTTTATTATTATTATTATTTATTTATTTGACTGCACTGGGTCTGAGCTGCAGCACGTGGAATCTAGTTCCTGAGCAGAGACCTAAGGCAGGCCCTCTGCACTGGGAGAGTGGAGTCTTTGCCACTGGACCAGCAGGGAAGTCCCACTCCAGCATTCTTGCCCGGAGAATCCTGTGGACAGAGGAGCCTGATGGGCTACAGTCCACGGGGTCGCAAAGAGTTGGATAGGACTGAGCGACTAAGCACTCACACAGCATTTTCCGCACCACCGGTGGGGTTTGGGTGGCCAGGCTCCTTTAGGGTGGGTGGGCAGGGGCAGGGCGGAAGAGGGGGCGGCCCCGGGCTCACGTCGACCGCGCCCCCAGGCACGGTGCTGGCCCTGAAGCAGCTCCCGAAGGCTTCCACCACTCTGCGCGGCTTCCTCTACGAGTTCTGCGTGGGCCTCTCCCTGGGCTCGCACGCGGCCATCGTGGCAGCCTGCGGCGTCGGCCTGGAGTCGGCCGACTCCTACAGCTTCCTGACCGAGCCTGTGCTGCACGGTGACCTCATCGGCTACATCCGTCCCAAGGTGGGTCGCCCCGGAGCTCGGAGCTCGGAGCTCGGAGCTCTAGGGGGCCTGGCACAGACGCGCCCCCCCAGCCTGGGCCTCAGGAGTCACACTCAGGGCAGCCTGAGCGCGTTGTCCTGCAGGGGCCCCACCGCGCCCGCAGGTCTGGTGGGATGGACGCGCCCCTCCGAATCCACGGCCATCACAGAGGCGACGCGGAGCCTACCTCACAGGCTCACCCCGGACCCACGGGGCTCACTCCAGGCCTCATCAGGGCCCCTCGCGGGGCTCAGCCCAAGGCCCCCACCACAGGGCTCACCCCAGCCCCCCCACCATGGGACTCACCCCAGGCCTCATCGGGACCAACTAGGCCTCTGTCGCCCTTGGCCTGCTCCCAGGGTCTGAGGACAAGCTCCAGGGCCAGCCCCCGTTGGTGGGCTGGGAAGCTGGGACCCCGACACTTGTCCCCAGGGCTGAGGACAAGCCCTGGGCCCGGCCCCTGACACCCGTTCCCACAGGTGGGCCTCCCACAGGCGGCCGCCCAGCGCTGCGCAGCCCAGCTGGCTTCCGCCCTGGAGCACATCCACTCCCTTGGGCTGGTGTACCGGGACCTCAAGCCCGAGAACGTGCTGGTGTGCGACCCCGACTGCCGGCAGGTCAAGCTGGCGGACTTCGGCCACACGCGGCCACGGGGGACCCTGCTGCGCCTGGCCGGGGCCCCCATCCCCTACACGGCCCCCGAGCTCTGCGCGCCCCCGCCCCTCCCCGAGGGGCTGCCCATCCAGCCCGCCCTGGACGCCTGGGCACTGGGCGTCCTGCTCTTCTGCCTTCTCACCGGCTACTTCCCCTGGGACCAGCCCCTGGCCGAGGCCGACCCCTTCTACGAGGACTTCATCGTCTGGCAGGCCTCGGGTCAGCCCGACCACCGGCCTCGGCCCTGGTTCGGCCTGACGCCCACGGCCGACACCCTGCTGTTGGGGCTGCTGGAGCCCCAGCCGCGGAGGAGGAGCCCCGTGAGTTCCGTCCGGGGCTTCCTGGGGCGGCCCTGGAGGCAGCGGGAGGGGGAGGCTGAGGAGGTGTACCCGGGGGAGGACGAAGACTCAGGGTGAGGAGGACGGGGCAGGGGTGCGCCAGACAGGCCCGGCCCACCCCCCGCCCCCTGGGCTTTCGGGGCGGCTCTTGGCCGTCTGTCTGGGATCGTCCGCTTCCTGTCCTTGTTTCCCTCCTCACCGTCTGTCTGCGGCCTCGGTCCGGGGGTCTCTGACCGGCCACCGTGTCCGTCCGCACCCCTCCGCCTTCCGGGGCCGCGGCACCCACGGCTCCCTTTGCCTGGCTGCTCTTGGCTCACGCCCCCGCCCCCAATCAGCCAGGCTGCCCCCGCCCCTCTCTGCTCCCCCTTCTCTCCGGCCTCCCCTCTGGTGGAGCCCAAGCTGCAGGGGCGATCGTGGGCGTGCAGGCGGCCCATCCCTCAGGTTTTGCACGGCCCTCCTGCGCACACCTGTCGTCCTGCGCGCGTCTCTCCTCTCCTGGGCACCATCCACTCCCACCTCACCCCCTCTGCCCCTTCTCCCACCAGCTGGGTCTGCGCCCTCTTGCTAACCTGTTTTGTCTTCCTCACCCCAGCCGCTCTCTGCAAATAAAATCCTTCTGGTACTTAGGCCCCCGTGATGCTGTTGGTCTGTCAGCCTGGGACAGAGAAGGCGTGTATGTGTGTCTGTGTGTGTCTGTGAGTGTGTGTGTGTGTGTGCAAGTGTGCCCTGAAGGGCGTGCTGTGGAGGACAGACAGAGACAGAGGAGGGAGGGAAGCAAGCGAGGCAAAGACAGAGAGAAAGGGAGACACAGAGAGAGGAAGACAGACACACAGGCAGGAAGAACGGCAGACAGTGGTCCCTCCTGTGGTCGAAGGAGATGCTGGCTCTGTGTGTGCGTTTGTGTGTGCCTGGGGGTGAGTGTGTTTGCACTTGACCTGCACAGACGTGTCTGAGAAGGAGAGAGATTAAACAGCGGAGCTGGAAAGTGTCTGGCTGTTTTCGGGCAGGAACTGGAGCGTGCATTTCTCAAGTTCCTACCTGAAACTTGTGTGTATTTGTGTGTCCATGAGCACCCACCTGAGCCCGTGTGTGTGTGCAAATAATGGTGTGTGTGTGAGTGATAGAGAGACGTGAGGGTTGAGTGTGTCTCACTCCACGCGGACGACGAGTTGCGTGTTTGTGCGCCTGCAAGACCCCGTGTGCTCAGGGAATTGTGTGGCCACGTGTGAGGGTAGAGAGTGGAGAGCACCTTGCTGTGTGTGGCCACTGGACCCGTGTGTGCGCCTCAGGCCTTGAGCCTGCGCGTGTGTGCGCGTGTGCGCGCCTGTGTGTAACAGGGGAGGCAGAGTCCCAGGCGCGGCTGCCAGTCACCGCTGGGCGCCCCCTCCTTCACACCTCCCCCCGCCCTCACCCCGGCCCCTTCTTGGCAGCTACCCTGTTTGCAAACACTCTCTCTTCCTCTCCGTGGCCTCCTTGGCTGCCCGCCCAGAGAAAGGCTACAACTCAGGCCGGATCGCATGTCACCCTCTCCCTGGCCCTCGCACTCCCTCCCAGGCCCCTGCTGCGGCCGCCGAGGTGTTGTCTGGTGGGGAGGGGGGTGTGGTGGAAGGACCCCCAAGGACCCTTTCCATCTAAATTCAGTCCAGAGACCTGGGGACATGGGCTCGTGTCCCAGGCAATCTCAGTGGGCTTCCTGGAGTAGGGGGCTGTGGGAGAGAATAAGATGGTGGGTGCACTGGGTGAGGGGGGGCAGCAAGAGCAGGACTTCCTGTCCCCTCCCCCATGAGCAGCCCAAGCAACAAGACCAACAGTGTGTCCCCGAAAAGCTGGAGGAGGCTGGGGTGGGGTGGCACCGAGGGAGGGGGGAGTGAAGAGGAGCAAGGCAGGGTGGAGGGCGCAAATTGGTGGCGGCAGCTGGGGATTAACTGGAAGGAGGCGATAATGACCAGCGAAGGGCCTCAGGAGGGGCAGGAGGAAGGGCCCCAGGGGTGGTCATTAAGCATTACTTAATTACAGGATACCGATCTTACACTTCACAGGAAGGAAGCCGCTCACCCCTCAAGCAACTCCTGGCAGGTGGCAATTCCTGCTGATGCTGGAGGGGGTCCCTCAGACCCTCCCCACTCCAGGGGCAGGCGCAGGGGGCCCAGAGAGACCGAGGCACCTGCCTGAGCTCACACAGTGAGTCAGGCGGCAGGAGGACTCTAATCCAGGCCATCCCTTCAAGGGTCCGAGGTGCATGGCATTGTGCCGCGGCCGTCAGGGGCTGGGGGCTTGAGCACATGTGTGTTGGTGTGAGTGTGGGTGTGTGAGACCGCCCCTCCCTTGGAGGAGATGGGAGTTGGGGCAGCTACGTGGAAAGGAAAGCTGAAAAGCCTTCAGACCCAGGCAATGACCGGAGTACGCAGACAGACAGCAACACGTGCTGGCGAAGAAGGGAAGCTGGAGCCCTCCTGTGGGGCTGGGGGAATGCGAAAAATGGGGCAGCCGCTTTGGAAGACCGCCCGGCAGTTCCTCGGAATATTAATTAACTTTGGACTTACTATGCGTGCGTGCTCAGTGGCTCAGTCATGTCCAACTCTTTTATGACCCCATGGACTACAGCCCGCCAGGCTCCTCTCAGGAGTATTTCCCCGGCAAGAATACTGGAACAGGTTGCCATTTCCTCCTCCAGGGGATTTTCCCGACCCCAGCACTGAACCCACGTCTCCTGCATTGGCAGGTGCCTTCTCTACCACTGAGCCACCAGGGAATCCCATGGAGTAACTATACAGCCCAGCAATTTCGGCCCGAGGTGATGCCCACGAGAAATAAAAACATGTGTCCACACGAGTGTTCATGGCAACATTGCTCACAGTAGCCAAACAGTGGACACGACCCAGACGTCAAGTCACTGGCATAGCAATAAAAGAAATGTGGCCTAGGGACTTCTTCGGCAGTCCAGTGGTTCGGACTCCACACTTCCACTGCAGAGGACGGGGTTTTCAGTCCCTGGTCGGGGAACTGAGATCCTGCGAGTTTCACCACATGGCCAAAGAAAAAAGAAAGAAATGCAGTCTATCCGTACAAGGGAATATCACATGTGTGCGTGCTCAGTCCTATCCGACTCTTTGTGACCCCCTGGACTGTAGCCTGCCAGGCCCCTCTGGCCATGGGATCCTCCAGGCAGGAATACTGGAGCTGGTTGCCATCTCCTTCTCCAGGGGATCTTCCTGACCCAGGGATCGAACCTGTGTTTCCTGTGTCTCCTGCATTGGCAGGCAGATAAAAGAAGCACGGACACACACATCACTGATGAATCTCAAAAACCTGGAGACCATCTGTTGTAGGATTCTCTGTATCCACAGAGGAAGGAAGCTTAGTGATCACAAGGGCAAATGGGGGTGACTGCTCATGGTACAGGTTTTCTTTTGGGGGGTGGTGATGGTGGTGGAAAAAGCTCTAAAATTAGATTATGTGAATGTTCCATAACTCTCTGAGCATATTTTTTAAAGTCATTGAATTGTACATACAAAAGGGTGAATTCTGGATGGACCTAGAGATTATTATACTAAGTGAAGTAAGTCAGACAGAGAATGACAAATACCATGTGATATCATTTATAGGTAGATTAAAAAAATGATAGTAATGAACTAATTTATAAAACAGAAATAGACTTGCAGACTTAGAAAACAAACTAATGGTCACCAAAGGGGAAAGGGGGAATAAATTAGGAGTTTGGGATTAAAATATACACACTATACAGTCCACCCATTCTGAAGGAGATCAGCCCTGGGATTTCTTTGGAAGGAATGATGCTAAAGCTGAAGCTCCAGTACTTTGGGCACCTCATGCGAAGAGTTGACTCATTGGAAAAGATTCTGATGCTGAGAGGGATTGGGGTCAGGAGGAGAAGGGGACGACAGAGGATGAGATGGCTGGATGGCATCACTGACTCGATGGACGTGAGTCTGGGTGAACTCGGGGAGTTGGTGATGGACAGGGAGGCCTGGCGTGCTGCGATTCATGAGGTCGCAAAGAGTCGGACACGACTGAGCGACTGAACTGAACTGATACAGTTCACTATGTGGTCCAGTGGCTAAGACTCCATGTTTTCAATACAGGGGCTGGGTTCGATCCCTGGTCAGGGAACTAGATCCCACATGCCACGACTAAGACTCAGCACAGCCAAATAAATCAGCAAAGACCTACTGTACAGCCCAGGGAACCGTACACAGCATCTTATGACAGCCTATAATGGAAAAGAACCTTAGAACGCATTATGCATAAATGAATCATTTCGCTGGATGCTTGAAACCAACACAGCGTTGTAAATCAACTATATTTCACTAAAAAATTGTAAAGGGTGAATTTGGCATGTAAGTTTCATCTCAATGAGACTGCTCCAAAAAAAAAAAAACAAAGACACAGGCAATTCCAGGTTCTCACGCTGCGACCTTGATCAGGTTCTCTGATCAAGTTCTGAGTTCCCATTAAAAACAAAAGGGAAAACCCTGCCCTTTTCCTAAAAGTGTCAAATTCAGAACCTATCGTCACACAGGACCTGCTCACATCTCTCTCCTCTTTACAGACAAGACTGTCGAGGCCGTACTTTCCAAAGACCCTAAAGTCAAAAGGTGGCAGAGTCTGATTCCAAAGTCTTTGGGTCTTACTCCCGAGTCACCCACCCAGTGTCTACAGGCCTGTGATCACCAAGGAAGGTCTAGCTACACCCCAGCTGGGGAACCCCAAGCATGCAAGCAGGACCAGTTACAAAAATTTGGTGTAGCCAAATTAAAATGTGGGATTTCTTGTTTTTAAAAAAGTTTTTTTCTGGAACTTCCCTTGTGGTTTAGCGTTTCCCTCGTGGCTCAAATGGTAAAGAATCTGCCTGCAATGCAGGAAACCTGGGTTTGATCCCTGGGTAGAGAAGATCCCCTGGAGGAGGGCATGGCAACCCACTCCAGTAGTCTTGCCTGGAGAACTCCATGGACAGAGCATAGTGGGCTACAGTCCATGGGGTCGAAAAGAGTCAGACACGACTGAGTGACTAACACACTCCCTGGTGGTCCAGTGGTTAAGAATCTGTGCTTCCACTACAGGGGCCATGGGTTTGACCCCTGGTCAGGGAACTAAGATTCTGCATGGTGCAGCCAAGGAATAGACAAGAAAAGAATTTTTTTTAAGAAATGTTTTCCCCCTCCCTCCCCATTCCCCATTTGCTACTGAATGTCACGCTCCCTGGGCACCAGGATAATCACTGGCAGACCCTCAAGAGGGTAGGGGGTCGTGGAGCCTGCCTGAGGGCAGCCAGCCAGGAATTGTTCACCAGAACCCATCAGGGAAGTGGGACATCATTGCAGGAGCACGCAGAGCCTGCTTCCTTGTCCTGTCAGCTTCAAAACACAGAATCACCGGTCCCAAAACAGAATCAAAATTCACGACCCGTGTCAGGCCGGTTAATGGCTGCAGAGCATTAAACCAGTGGGGTTTGCACCCAACTCACTCCCTTCTCTGCCTGGGCCGGCTGTGCAAGGCCTCAGAGACACTGCGCGTAGCCCGCAGTTCATGTTTAGTTCAGACATGCAAATGGCTGGGCTGCACCCACACATCACCACCAGCCCCGCCCTGCCCCTGCCCACACACCGGACCCGGGCCTGGTTAAAATGCAGATGCTTATCCAGGGGGGTCTGGATGGCGCCTGGGATTCTGCTCTTCTAACCAGCTCCTGGAGGCAAGGCCGACGCTTCAGATCCATGGGTCACACACACTTGGAGGTGCAGGGAATGGTGAGAACACTATTTTAGAGTACTGACCCCTCATCCCAGCTGAACCGTCATCAATGCTAAACATTTGCCTGCTCCATTCTGTGCAGTTTTCGATGTGGCCGGTCACATCGTCTGTGGGGAAATGACAGACCTGTGGCTCCCTTTCCACCCTTTATCTGATTAAGGGGGCTCCCCTTGCTCCTACTCTGCAAACAGTGTGTGCGTGTGTATGCGTATGCGTATGTTTGTAAACCATGAATGGGTGTTAATTTTGTCAAATGTTTTCTCTGCGTCAAGCTTGCTAGGCCTCTGCGGCTACTGTTTTGGGCTTGTTGCAAGCTGGCAGGCAGAGGAGCGGGCTCAGATGTCCTGGGGGAGGTGTCCGGGGTCAGGGCCAGCAGTAGGTGGGGGCTGGCCACCCATCCTGGCCGTGGGCCCCGGGGCCAGATGTTTGGGCTTAGCTGCCTGGCCAAGCGGGGATAAAGTGACCGGATAATTAAGCACCCGCTTCTTTGGGGCTGGCAGAGGGTGGAAGGACCTTGGGCCTGGGAGACCCCGCCACCCTGGCTTGCAGACAGTGGAGCCAGGATTCTGAACCCCCAGGGGCGACCCTCTCGGGGGGCCTGGAGCCAGGGTGCACCTGCTCCCATCTGGGGATGAAAGAGGGCGCTTCTGGCTTCCGAGTCAGGGTGCCGCTCTTGGAGCCCCGACGAGCCGGGACAGCGAGGGGAATGCAGGCAGACGCCCTCCCCGGGGCACCAGTCAGCAGTTATTTAAGTCATAGGGCTTAATGGGACCCGGGGGGAACAGAGGATTCTCGGCTTGCTCCTTGGTCTGTTGGCAGGGACAGACAGCTCATCTACCAAGACCCCCAGACAATCTCCCTCCCCACCCCCAGCAAGTAACTGGACCCCGCTGGCCTTTGCCTGACCACGGGGGCGCCAGCTCCGTGACCTTCCAGGACCTCAGAGCCAGGCTCTGGTCTGGGGAGAGGGGGGAGGAGGGGAGCTGAGGGATTGACACCGTGTTATTCTGAGGCAGCTCTGCAGCTCTGCTGTGTGACCCTGGGCAAGAAACTTACCCTCTCTGAGCCTCAAAGCCCTTTCTGAAACAGGGGTCAAGTTGCTCCCTCTGAGGGCTGGAGGGAGGGAGGGAGGGAGTTTATTGAGAGTCCACAACGGACTCTCAGTGGTAAAGAATCCCTGGTGGCTCAGTAGTAAAGAATCCACCAGCCAATGCAGGAGATGCCAGTTCGATCCCTGGTCCAGGAAGATCCCACATACCCTGGAGCAACTAAACCTGGGGACCCCAACTACTGAGCCTGTGCTCTAGACCCCAGGAGCTGCAACCACTGAGCTCACGGCCTCAGCTATGGAGCCCACACACCCTCAAGCCCGAGCTCTGCAATGAGAGAGGCCACCACAATGAGAAGCCCTGCACCACAGCCAGAGAGGAGACTCCACCCCCTGGAACTAGAGAAGGCCCACACAGCAGTGAAGACCCAGCACAGCCAAAAACATACTAAAAAAGAGAGAGAGAGAGCCCCCACTGTGTGGGGCACAGACAAGCACCGTGAGGAGTGGTCGCGACCACTCTTGTTGACTCGTGCCAAGCTCTGCTGTCACCTGCAGTAACTCCTCTAATCCTCACGACCACCCCAGGAGGCAGGAGGCACAACCACTACTCCCCCCTTGTACAGATGGGAAAACTGAGACTCGAGAAAGCAAATTAACTTCCAGAGTCCCCACAGCCAGCATATGGCCTCGAAGCCAGGGTGATCTGACTGGGGGCATGTAACACCTTATGAGCAAGGGCCCTGGGTCAGATGGGCCTGGGTTCCAGTCATGAGCCTACTGCATACTCCCTGGGTGACTTGGGGCACAGGACCAAACGTCTCTGTGCCTCAGTGCCCTGACCTATAAAGTGGGGATAATACAGTAATAACTATCACATAGAGAGCAGGTGTCAAGAGCCAGGCCCTGTGTTAAGCACTCTCATATAGGCATTAATCTATCATTTAATCATCACAGCAGCCCCACAGGGTGTATATTGTTATCTCCCTTTAAGAGATGGGGAAACTCAGACCAAGCGGTAACTGACTCATGGCCAGGCCCACAAGGGCTCAAACTCAGGCATTTAGGCTCCAAAGCTCACCCACTCCCTGCTGAGCTGTAGAAACAGTACCCTCCTCAGCGGCTGTTCATGAAGATAAAATGACATCATGCGTGCAAAGCCCTCCACACAGAACCTTACCGGTAGGAAGCGCCCGGAGAACATTAGTCATTATTACTATGACGATGAGCTCAGTCATTCAGAAGGTATTAATGAAGGGGGCATGTTGTGTCAGCCTCCATTCTAAGAGCTGGACATACGTCTGTGGACAAAGATTTCTGCCCTCGTGGGCCTTCATCACCACCATCGTCACTGCCATCGTGATTACCACCGTCACCTCCACTATCCTCACCATCACGACCACCATCATCACTTCCATCATTCGTCACCATGATAGTCTTCACTGTGACCTTGGAGACCGTCACCACCATCATGATCACCTGCAGGACCCTCATTATCACCATAATCATCATCGCCACTGTCACCACGATTGTCTTCAACCTCGCTGGCATCATCGCCATGACCACTTCCATCGTTGTCATCACAACACCATCACAACAGCTATCGCCGTGATCTTCGGGACCATCATCGCCACCATAGTTCACCGTGACGATCATTCCCATCAGGATAGCTGTCCCCACTAGCTTCATGCCCATCATCACCACGGTCACCTTCATCGCCCCCACCATCACCGCCTTAATGGAATGGCCATCACCAGGATCACCTTCGTCCTCACCACCACCATCGCCTCCTCCTCTTCACCATCATGACCGTCATAACCACCACAGTCACCTTGATTGCCTCGTGTGGTGCCTGTGGCATTCACAAACAGATCGGTCTTGTGATTCCTCCTCCCCTAGTCCCCCAGAAACACCATTCACACTTTGTTTTTAAGTAGATATTTTGGTTTTCCTTTGTTGCTGTTGGGGAGTGGCTTAAGTCCCTCTGATAAGGTCACACATCTCCCCGCAGAGGCCTATCTTCCCACTCAGGGGTGGTAGTGGTTGGTACAGGTGTGGTAGGGGGCCAGGCCACCTCTGCCAGTCTCTTCACAACCTCACCCAGCTGCCCCAGACCCTGGGCGGCCTCCACCAGCTGGGTCAAGCCCAGTCCCAGGGCTCGGCGCTCCTGTTGATCTCGCTCCAGGGCCCGGGTCAGCCTCTGCAGCTGGCTGCCCACATCCCTCACAGCGGCCACCAGCTCTACCAGGGCAGGTGGCTCGCAAGCCATGACCCTCACAGGCGGCACTGGGGCCTCACACGGGCCCCGAGGGCCTGAGCTCGGACTGGGAGCTGGCCCGAGGGAGAGGTGGTCAGGGGGCGGTTGATCCAAGGGGTGGGCCGTAGGAGCCAGATGGTCCCCAGATGACCCCACAGGGGTCACAGCGGGGTCAGGGGCTGAGTGTGGAGTCTGGGTAGGCGGAGAGGTTACTTGGGGGCTCTGGCTTGTGGTTGGTTTGAAGTTCTCAGTGGACGGTATGTCCATGCTTGGGGCAGGAGACAGGCTGGACTCTGAGGCTGGAGATGTGGAGGGGCGAGGGGCCCCCATGAAGGTCATCTGGGGGTGCAGGCTGGGCTTCACTAGAGAGGGAGAGGGAGATTCTGTTCCCAAGGGAGTCAGAACGGACTTGGCAGTGACCATAGAGGCTGAGGTGAGGTCAGGAGTCATGGTGTGGTAAGTAGTGGTCCTGAGGTGAGGGGTCGTGGTGGGGCGAGGGGTTGTGGTGGGGTAAGGGGTGGTGATGGGGTGAGGAGTTGTAGGGTGAGAGGTCGTGGCAGGGTGAGGGGTCATGATGGGCTGAGGGGTCGTGGCAGGGTAAGGGCTGGTGATGGGGTGAGGGGTCGTAGTGGGGTGAGGGGTTGTGGTGGACTGAGCAGTAGTGATGGGAGGGGGGGTCGTGGTGGGGTGAGGGGTTGAGGTAGAGTGAGCGGTGGTGGGGGGATAAGGGGTCTTGGTGGCGTGAGGGTTCGTGGTGGGGTAAAGGGCAGTAGTGGGGCGAGAGGTCACTGTAGAGTGAGAGGTCATGGTGGGATAAGGGGTGGTGGTGGCGTGATGGGTCGAGGTGGGATAAAGGGTAGTAGTGGGGTGAGAAGTCATGGTGGAGTACGGGGCTGTTGTGGGGTGAGAGGTCATGGTGGAGTACGGGGCCGTGGTGGGGTGAGAGGTCATGGTGGAGTACGGGGCCGTGGTGGGGTGAGAGGTCGCTGCGGGGTAAGAGGTCATGGTGGAGTATGGGGCCGTGGTGGGGTGAGAGGTCATGGTGGAGTACCGGGCCGTGGTGGGGTAAGAGGTCGCTGCGGGGTGAGAGGTCATGGAATACGGGGCCGTGGTGGGGTGAGAGGTCATGGTGGAGTATGGGGCCGTGGTGGGGTAAGAGGTCGCTGCGGGGTGAGAGGTCATGGTGGAGTATGGGGCCGTGGTGGGGTGAGAGGTCGCTGCGGGGTGAGAGGTCATGGTGGAGTACGGGGCCGAGGTGGGATGAGAGGTCGCTGCGGGGTGAGAGGTCATGGTGGAGTACGGAGCGGTGGTGGGGTGAGGCCCGGTGGAGCGGTCTGGGGAACTGGAAGGTTCTGGAACTGCGCTGGGCTGTGGAGACGTGCCCCGGCCTGGGGCTCTGTCCGGCCCTGAGGTAGGGGAGAGGTGGGTCGCCGCCGCCGGCGCAGAGGGGTCTGAGGTGAGCTCCTTGGGCGCGGTGGGCGGTGTGGTGGGGGAAAGCCCAGAGGTCGGCGCGGGGGCCGCGGAGGCGTCAGGGGAGGGCACGGTGAGGCCGGGGCTCGTCGAGGTGCGGTGGGCGCTCCCCCGAGAGGCCGCGGCCGGGCTGGACGGCACCGCGGAGGTCCCGTCAGGGGTCTCCTCCGGCGTTGAGGCCGCCGTGCGGATGAGCGGCGGTGCGGAGGCGGAGGTCAGTGGAGGGTCGGCTGGCCCCGGCGCGGCGGAGCGGGGTGGGGAAGGGGCGGCGGGCGCAGTCCTGGCCGTCGTGGGCCGCAGTCGGCGCTCTGGCCACCGTCTCCTCAGGGAGCCTGGCGGAGGAAAGACAGACGACCGAGGTCAGGCCGCCCCGCCCACCCCGCGGCGCGCCCCGCCCTCCACACGGTGCGACCAATGGGGAGGCACGGGGCCTCGTGACGTCACGGGTCGCCGGCAGACTTCACCCGGCCCTAGTGCCCCACCTCCTCGCATGCTCCGATGTCTCCAAGCGCCACCTGGCGTCCTCCCCTCTGGAGGATGCGGGGATGGGCGCGCGGGGAGAGCCGGATGCAGGATGGTTGGGGTTGGGGGGTGTGCAGGTGATGTGGGAGGATGCGGGAGGGAGCCAGGAGAATGTGGGCCGGGGATGTGGGATGCAAGAGTGGGCGGAAGGGCAGAAATGGGGTGATAAAGGGAGATAAAGAGGCAGAGGGCGTGGGAGCTGCTAGAAGAATGTAGGAGGGGTCGGAATCAAGTAATCAAGACCAGTATCTTCTTGCCCTATTTTTAAACAATCAAAATTAATGCGAAAGATCCGCAGTTAACAAAAAGTCAAAATTTTAATTCAAGTCAGGATCCGGCCTACCTCACTGGAGTCCCCCCTAAAATTGTCTGTCAGATCCTGGTGAGGTAGGTCGGATCCGACTTAAGTTAAAATTTTATTTACTTCATCGTGGATTGTTTTTGCATTCGTTTCTATTTTTTTAACCAATGGTATTAAGATTTTATCTTCATCACAAAATGCTTGGAATGCCCCCAAATTTTAGGCCTTAACAAGGGAGAAACCTTCCCCTCTTCCAGGCCCTGCTTCCAGATAAATGTGATTTTTAACCTTTTTTGACAGATGAGGAAAATCAGGCCAAGAGGGCAAGTAATGTGCCCGAGGTCACACACAGACACAGTCTGAAGGTTACAAGAACAAGGTCTGAGCCCGAGTCCTTTGCATCCAGAGTCTGGGCCAGTGAGTTATCACTTTCTCAGCAGTGGGAATGTTCTGTGCTGGCCAGTATGGTAGCCGCTGGTCACCTGTGGCTTCTGAGCACTTGAAATGTGGTTCAACTAAGGAACCAAATGTTTCCTTTTTCAATTTTTAACATTTTTATTCTGGCTGCACTGGGCCTTCGTTGCTTTGTGTGGGCTTCTCTTGTTGGGGAGCACAGGCTCCAGGGCCCCTGGGCTTCAGTACACGTGGCTCTCAGGCTCTAGAGCGCTGACTACCATAGTTGCTGAGCACACGCATAGTTGCTCTGCGACGTGTGGAATCTTTCCAGACCAGGGATCAAACCGTTGGCAGGTGAATTCTTATCCACTACGTCATCAGGGAAGTTCTCAACTTGTTTTTTGTTTTACTTTGAATGGATTTCCTTTTGTAAATGTTTTTAAACAACAAAAAAGTATGGAATACTTCACAAATTAGCATGTCATCCTTGCACAAGAGCCATGCTAATCTTCTCTGTATGGTTCCAACTTTAGTATATGTGCTGCGGAAGCAAGCACTGTAAGTTTTTTTATTAAAATATAGTTGATTTACAATGTTACATTAGTTTCAGGTGTACAGCAAAGTGATTCAGTCATTCATAAATATATATATATATATCTCTTCTTTTTTGGATTATTTTCTTGTATAGTGTTTGTCGCTCAGTCATGTCCAACTCTGTGACCTCCTGGACTGTACGCTGCAGGCCTACTCTGTCCATGGAATTCTCCAGGCAAGAATACTGGAGTGGGTAGCCATTCACTTCTCCAGGGGATCTTCCTGACCCAGGGATCAAACCTGGGTCTCCTGCATTGCAGGCAAATTCTGTATAGACAGAGTCACCAGGGAAGCCCAGATTTTCTTATGTAGGTTATTACAAAACAGTGAGTACAGCTTCATGTGCTAAACACTGGGTCCATCCTTTTTCAGGTTTTTTAATTACACAGCCACCTGTGTTGGTAGCTACCATATTGAACAGCACAGCTTGACTGAATTCCACTTTTCTGCAGGGTCCCTGAGATGTATCATGTGCCCCTGCAGGGTCAAAGGAACAGCTAAGTAAAGGGCTTGGCCTCCACCCAGGCCGCCCGGATTTAAACCCCAGATCCTCTGCTTCCTAGCTGGGTTCAATTCAGTTCAGTTCAGTTGCTCAGTCGTGTCCGACTCTTTGCGACCCCATGAATCGCAGCACATCAGGCCTCCCTGTCCATCACCAACTCCCGGAGTTTACGCAAACTCATGTCCATCGCGTTGGTGATGCCATCCAACCATCTCATCCTCTGTTGTCCCCTTCTCCTCCTGCCCCCAATCCCTCCCAGCATCAGGTTCTTTTCCAATGAGTCAACTCTTCGCATGAGGTGGCCAAAGTACTGGAGTTTCAGTTTCAACATCAGTCCTTCCAATGAACACTCAGGAATGATCTCCTTTAGGATGGACTGGTTGGAACTCCTTGCAGTCCAAGGGACTCTCAAGAGTCTTCTCCAACATCACAGTTCAAAAGCATCAATTCTTCGGTGCTCAGCTTTCTTCACAGTCCAACTCTCACATCCATACATGACCACTGGAAAAACCATAGCCTTGAATAGACGGACATTTGTTGGCAAAGTAATGTCTCTGCTTTTCAATATGCTATCTAGGTTGTGAGAGGGTAACAGGCAGGAAGGCCAGGGGTCTCCAAATGGAGAAAATAGCCTGCAAGTGTCAGACATTTTTATCTCTCTTAAGCGGCAGGAGGAAACAAACTAGCGATATATTTTTTCCTTCTCTATACAAATTTAAAAGGAGGTTTCTCTTAAAATTCTGTGTTGCCATGACACCTGGTTTCACCTGAAGTTAACCAATGCCTTTTTCTTATGAAAATGTTTATCTTAAGCTATGCTAATATACTATGCATTTACCCCAAACTCTGTCTTCAAGTCAGTTCTGCCTTTTGGGCTCAGAACCTACTTGATAAACCAGTATGTTATACTCCAATATTGTTCCTCTAATCTATGTAAATGAAACTATGTGTATGGTGCTCTGCCCTTCTTCAAGTTAATCCTTTTATGGCCCAAGATAAACCATTTGGAACCAAGATTATCCCAAAATACATCTTATGGGCGAGGGGTCTGGTGCCATTTTAAGTTTTGAGACATTCCTTTCTTTCATTAACAAACTGCTGGTGACTATATAACATCCAGCTGAAGACTAGCAGGGGGGCACTCTTTCTGCCTCCTTCTGATGCCTATGTCAGAAGCTTTCGCTATCTCCTTTATACTTTAATAAAACTTTGTTACACAAAAGCTCTGAGCGATCAAGCCTCGTCTCTGGCCCCGGATTGAATTCTCCTCCGGGGCCAAGAATCCCGGCGTCGTAATTCAACAACCTTTCAGTTGGTCATAAGTTTCCTTCCAAGGAGTAAGCGTCTTTTAATTTCATGGCTGCAATCATCATCTGCAGTGATTTGGAGCCCAGAAAAATAAAGTCTGACACTGTTTCCCATCTATTTCCCATGAAGTGATGGGACCAGATGCCATGATCTTCGTTTTCTGAATGTTGAGCTTTAAGCCAACTTTTTCACTCTCCTCTTTCACTTTCATCAAAAAGTTCTTTAGTTCCTCTTCACTTTCTGCCATAAGGGTGGTGTCATATGCATATCTGAGGTGATTGATATTTCTCCCAGCAATCTTGATTCCAGCTTGTGCTTCTTCCAGCCCAGTGTTTCTCATGATGTACTCTGCATGTAAGTTAAATAAGCAGGTTGACAATATACAGCCTTGACGTACTCCTTTTCCTATTTGGAACCAGTCTGTTGTTCCATGTCCAGTTCTAACTGTTGCTTCCTGACCTGCATATAGGTGTCTCAAGAGGCAGGTCAGGTGGTCTGGTATTCCCATCTCTTTCAGAATTTTCCACAGTTTATTGTGATCCACACAGTCAAAGGCTTTGGCATAGTCAATGAAGCAGAAATAAATGTTTTTCTGGAACTCTCTTGCTTTTTCCATGATCCATCAGATGTTGGCAATTTGGTCTCTGGTTCCTCTGCCTTTTCTAAAACCAGCTTGAACATCTGGAAGTTCATGGTTCACATATTGCTGAAGCCTGGCTTGAAGAATTTTGAGCATTATTTTACTAGCATGTGAGATGAGTGCAATTGTGTGGTACTGGGTAACCATGGGCAAATGACTTAATTGCCTCGAATCTCCATTTCTTCCCCTTCTGTAAACCATGGATGATCCATGTATCTCCCCTATAATCATGAGAGTTCAGCGAGACTATGCGTGCACAGAGTGCTTACGGCAACGCCAAGCAGGTAATAAGCATTCTCATCATCACTTATATTGCCACAGGCAATCTGTGCCTCAGTTTCTCTCATCTGTGAAACGGGCACAATTATAACACCTACATCACTCATTAGTCCTTGTGTGGCTGCTACAAGGATTAACATATATAAATGTTAAAGACTAACACACATAAAGTGCACAGAATACTGCCTGACACATGGTATATTGCTCCATAAATGGTGACTGTTCCTAGTTATCGTTTCAAGAATCTCAGCTTGGTTTGTGTGCACAGGGGCTCAGATACCTACAGTGGTGTTGGCTTTTAGACCCAAGGAACAGAGAGTTGAGCTAACTATACTCCCCTGTACATTGTCATCAATAGCTCCTGCAAAGTCTCCTCTCGTTTTTCTCTCTTCTGTAGCCCCCATCTGCATTCCCCTCATGCTCTCCCACAGGCACCTCCAGTCTAATGTGCTTCGTGTGTGGTCTTAAACAACATAGAATGCACAGATGTTTTCAAGTTAATACAAAAGTGTATGTATATTTTGGGGTTTGTGCTTTTAATTTCTGCAAATAACATTCTGCTGGAAAGCTCATTCTGTTTCTGAACTTCTCAGTGTTATGTCGTTAGTACCTATGCATGTTGCTGCGTATACAGCCTGCCACTGCTTTAACTACTGCACAGAATCCATCAGGTGTAACCATTTCTCTTCTTCCTTACCTTTCTCTTGGACACTTAAGTTGCCTCCCATTCCCTAATACATCCTCACACATATTCCTTTGTAAGCCTGTGAAAGAATTTCTCTGGATGCAAAGAGCCGACCCATTGGAAAAGACCCTGATGCTAGGAAAGATTGAAGGCAAGAGGAGAAGGGGGTGACAGAGGATGAGATGGCTGGATGGCATCACTGACTCAATGAACATCAGTTTGAGCAAATTCTGGAAGATAGTGAAGGACAGGGAGGCCTGGCATGCTGCAGTCCATGGGGTCACAAAGAGTCAGACATGACTTAGTGACTGAACAACAACAAACAGATCTAGGAGCAGGGTTGCTGGGTCAGTAACGTACAATCATATTTAATTTCACTAAACATCACTGCTGCTGCTACTGCTGCTAAGTCGCTTCAGTCATGTCCGACTCTGTGCGACCCCATAGACGGCAGCCTACCAGGCTCCCCCGTCCCTGGGATTCTCCAGGCAGGAACACTGGAGTGGGTTGCCATTTCCTTCTCCAATGCATGAAAGTGAAAAGTGAAAGGGAAGTCGCTCAGCTAGGTCCCTTTTATTGAATTGCTCTATCCAGTGGGGATGCCTGTCTCCCCATGCCCACAGCTACAATGGGTATTATTGAGCTGGGTTGCCATTTCCTTCTCCAATGCATGAAAGTGAAAAGTGAAAGGGAAGTCGCTCAGCTAGGTCCCTTTTATTGAATTGCTCTATCCAGTGGGGATGCCTGTCTCCTCATGCCCACAGCTACAATGGGTATTATTGAGCTTTCCATTTTTTTTCCACGCTTGTCACTGTTTTCATTTGAATTTCCTGACTCGTTATGAGCGTGCGCATTTCCAGACGTACTCGCTGGGCATCCGGGCTTCCTAGTCTGCAGATCGCCTGTGTGCACCTTTCCCCCCATTCTCTTACAGGGTTTCCTCTCATGCTTTTGTTGATGTGCCAGAGTGACTAACATGGTACAGGTTAGGGTTTCTCCACCTCGGCTCTGTTGACATAAGGGGCTGGCTGGTTCTTTGTGGTGGGGGCCCTTGTGCAGCCTGGCCTAGACCCACCAGGGACCACTAGCCTCCCCTCTCCCAGCCGTGACAACCTGAAATGTCTTCACGTGTTGCCAGTTATCCCAGTTGAAGACCAGCGGTGTCAATAACAACCCTTTGTTTCAGGATATATTTCTGCCTGGTCTTTCTGGGGTGAGAGCTGGGTCACCACTGGGAAATCTGCAGTCCACCTCTCCATTCTGTTGTTGTTGAGCCACTGAGTCGTGTCCAACTCTTTATGACCCTGTGGACTCCCCGCCAGGCTCCTCTGTCCATGGGATTTCCCAGGCAAGAATACTGGAGTGGGTTGCCATTCCCTTCTCCACCACCTCTCAACCCCACCCCACAAACACCCTGGACCCCGCCCCACCCCCGCCACATGCCTCACCTGTGTCCCCACGGAGTCTGGGAGCTAGAGAGGGGTGGCCTGAGCTCCTGGTGGTGCCAGGGGGGCCAGGCGTGGCTGCAGTGGGTGTCTCCTTGGCCGGGACTCCTCCTGAAGGTGTGTCCCCCGTCCGGGAAGGCTCACGACAATCCTTGTCACCTTGAGAAATAATAGAGAGAACTGAGTAATCCCTATCGCTGTGTTCTGAGGCTTTCTTCCCAGGATGCCAGGTTTTAGGAGGACTC
The DNA here is from genome assembly GCF_042477335.2 of Ovis canadensis. Lineage (NCBI taxonomy): Eukaryota > Metazoa > Chordata > Mammalia > Artiodactyla > Bovidae > Ovis > Ovis canadensis. The sequence goes on from NC_091258.1 coordinate 76,527,171, forward strand.
TATCGAGAAGAACACAAATAGGAACTGCTTTCCCTGTTGAAATGTCAGCCCACCAAGGGCAGGCATGCTCCCTGGGCCTGTGTGTTCTCGAAATGTGTTCTAAGAAATGGCCACATGCTCGTTCATGGTTCATTCGTGTGTGATCGATTTGATTTTTCCCTTAAAACATACACCGAGAAAAGGGGACGCACAGGGCTTCCCTGGTAGGAGTCCGCCCTGCAGCGCAGAGGACACCGCGGCACAGGCGGCACTGGCAGGCAGACTCTTCCCCCGGAACCACCAGAGGAGCACCCGTCTCTCTAGACGCTGTCCAGCTGCCCTCACAAGTGGGTGCAGATCCTCAGGCCTGCCTTTATCCCAAATCCTTGCCGCTGAAAGACATGTTAATTTTTGGCAAGCTCATGGGGAGCTGGTGGGCAAAGAAGCTGCAGGTTCCAGACCAGAAGTGACCAACCTGAAGCCCAGAGAGGGCAAGGTCACACAGCTAAGGAGCAACATTGGGCTTCAGATCCAGCAGGCCTACCTGGTTCTGAATGGAGACCTCTTTCCCTGTGGGAGCAGAGAGAAATAAAGCCCGAGGCTGGCCTCACCCCTGGTCACTCCCCCTGCCTGGCTCACTCCACTCTAGCCAGGCTGTGGGCTCTTCTCTCAAGACCCCACCACAGGGGCTTTACACATGCTGATCCCTCTGCCCGGAAAGCGCCTTTAGCTCCCTCTCCAGGCTCCCCATCACAGCTGACATCTTTACAATGGACCACAGCCCTCACCCCCTGCTGCCACCCCCACCAAGCACTCCACTTCTGCCCCACCGACCTCACTGCTGTGTCTCGAACCAGCTGAGCACACTCTCACCTCGTGGCCTTTGCACGCGCTTGCGGACTGCACTTACGGAACACTCTCCAACCAGGTATTTGCATGGCTTTCCCCTTCTTTTTTTCCCTTTCCTTTCATTTTATTTGAGTGCACTGCATGGCAGGTGGGATTTACCCCCTGCATTGGCAGGGCCGTCTTAACCACTGGGCCAGCAGGGGAGTGCCCCCGACCTCTTGAGGCTGTCACTTGACTGGCATTTCCTTAGTAAGTCATCTCTTAACCATCCCATTTTAAATGACAATTCTTCGCTCCCCCCGTTTCCCCTCCCTTTCTCTGTCCATCATGTTCCCAGGGGTTGGGACTCATGCCTGCCACACAGCAAACACCTGAGGCACGAACTAATGCCTGTGTCTTTAAACTCCATCATCCAGGAAGCCTCAAGAAATGGTGCTTCAAATAAAATGGAAAGACAATTCAACCTTCATAAGCTTCCATCTTCATCTCCTGTGCACTCTCTCTAGACCTACACGGCGATCTCACAACTGTTTGTTCATTCATTCATTCAACACAGATCCCGTGGAATACAGATGAATGCTCCCCAAAGATGTCCAAGCTCTAACTCTCAGAACCTGTGAATATGTTACCTTTCATGGCAAAGACTTTGCAAACTGACTAAGGGCCCAGTCCTTGAAATGAAGGGTTTATCCTATATTAACCCAAGGGAAACTGATCTAATCACATAAATCCTTATTCTTCGAGAATCTATCCCAGCCGCGGGCTTCGCTGGTGGCTCAGTGGTAAAGAATCTGCCTGCCAGTGCAGGAGCCATGGGTTCAGTCTCTAGTCTCAGGGAAGATCCCCTGGAGAAGGGAAGAGCTTAGTGGGCTATAGTCCATGGGGTCACAAAGAGTTGGACACGACTAACACACACACAAATCCTCACTGTAGTGACAAAGATGTAAAGATTAAAAAAGGACCACAGAGATGCAACATTGCTGACTTTGAAGATGGAGGAAGGGGGCGTGCACCAAAGAATACAGGAGCCTCTAGAAGCTAGAAAAGGCACAGGAACAATCTTTCCCTTCAGCCTCAAAAAGAATACAGCCCTGCCATCTTTCATTTCAACTAGTGAGAGACCTCAGTGGGGCTTCTGACCTCTAGAACCGCAAAATAATAAGCTTGTGTCGTCTTAAGCCCCAAATGCGTGGTGGTCTTATGGCAACAATAGAAACTGACATAGCTAAACCTGAGATGATGTGTCCTCAATGGGCAATGCAATTATCTCAACTCCAGTCTTCGCTGCTCAGAGAAGCCCCTTCCTTGTGGGGTCTCCTGGTGGAAAGGATGCCATCTCCTCTGCGAGCTTTTTCCCACTGCTCTACTAGAAATAATCGCGGTGTCCCTGGGATTCTACAGCTGTTGTTCATTTATGGTAAATAACTCTAACAAGCAGTGCATTGCGGTTTTAAGTGATTTCACACACATTTTGCTCATTGAATTGGGACCTGAGGTCACCCAGCCCCTTGTTCTAATTCCAGTGGAGTCACAGCTGGAACCCTGGCAGCCACACTGCAGAATTCACACTTGCAATGACTTCAGTAATTCCCCAGTCCAGTGAGCAAACTATGTGCGAAATCGTTTGAAATGGATCTCAGCCTCGGCTCCTGAGTTCAACTCTCCGGAGCCTCATTCCCCTCCCTCCCACTTGAAACAGAGGGGCAACACCAGGACCTATGAAAGTGTGAAAGTGTTAGTCGCTCAGTTGCGTTCGACTCTTTGTGACCCCATGGACTGTCGCCCGCCAGGCTTCTCTACCCATGGGATTCAGGACTTATGTTACCCAGTTAATGGCATGTGTTCCTGGCACTGTCCTTGACTCTTTCCAGGGACCCTGGAGCTGCAGCTTTTTAATTTGCTTTTTTCGAAGTAAGGAATTGCAACTCAATGAAGCGGAATCATTTTTTTCAAGGCCACCTTGCTAATAAGGACAGAATTTCTGTCGTTTCCACCTCTGCCCACCCAACCCTGCCCCTCTTCCCAGTACTAAGGTTGCACATGTGACCCCTGGGATTTCCACCGCGCAGTGCCCAGTTCCGTACTTATCTGTGCTCACGCACCCCCTCTCCTCAACCAGGAGCAGGTGGGGTCTCAGGGGCCCGCGCACCGCCGCCCTCAGAGCTGCGCACGCCCAGCATCCGACCGTCTCCGCCGCGAGGGGGCGCGACGAGAAGGACCGGCGCCCGGCTACAGAGACCGAAGGCTCTGGAATCCTGGCCACACAGCACGGCACCTCTGGAAACTGAGCCCTAAGTCACGATTCGGGTGCCCCCCCCACCCCAAATCTCGTCGACTCCAAGGCCTGCTACGTGTCCCCGCCCCGACACCTAAGCATCAGACAGACCCGGGTAGGGGTGGGGGAGGGAAGAGAACTACAGCGCGCTTCACGCTTTTATAGCTGCGGAGTGGGCCAGCTGGCCAATCAGGAAGCGTACCGCGCCTGTGACGTCACATGGCGCTGGGCCATTGACGTCCCCCGCCCGCCCCTCCAGCCGAGGCCCCGCCTCCCTCGCCGAGGCCCCGCCTCTCGCTCCCGCTCCCGCTCTCGACAGAGACCGGAGGGTGGGCAGTGAGAAATGGAAGGGAAGAGCCAGACGCCGGGGCGGGGATAAAAAGAAGTTGACCGAGGTGGGGGAGGGCGGAGAGAAACAGTAATGGTGGGACATGAACTTGATAAGGAAAGAAAATGAGGAAGGTGACGAGAAAGAGACATGGTCGGTGAAGAAAAAAAAAAGTGATCGAGATGCGGAGGGTGAGAAGTTGAAAAAAGAAGGTGAGAAAGAGGAGCAGAGAAGGATCAAGAGAGACTGAGCAGGCTGGAACAGAGATCTCTCTCTCTCTCTCTCACACACACACACACAGAAATGGGAACCATCTGAGTGGGTCAAGGCCCGAGTGTACACACACACACACAGAAATGGGAACCATCTGAGCGGGTCAAGGCCCCAGTGAACACACACACACAGAAATGGGAACCATCTGAGCGGGTCAAGGCCCGAGTGTGACCAGGCCACAGGGAGACAGAGGCCATGGGGCAGCGGGGCTGGAGCTGTGGGGCTGGAGGCTGCCCCACTGGCCAGAGTAAGGGGTCAGGCTGGGGAAAGCCGTCCATCCGAAGGCCCCCAGCCCGCCTCCAAGCCTCAGCCCTGCCCAGACCAGAGCATGGGTTCAGAGAACAGGCTTGAGGGGCTGGGGTGGGGCGGCGGCATGGTGACAGCATGTCCCTCCGTGTGGGGACTGGGGAACTTCTGCGGAGGCACTGCCTCCAGGGACACGGGCTTTGACATCAAGGCTGATTCCCAGAGGCCCCAGAAGATCTGCAGGAGGACAGGGAGCAGGGTTCTGCCAAGCCTGGCTTGATTCTGAGACGCAGGGCGGAGCAGAGGAAGGGATCTCCTCTTCTAGGCTCTTGTAGGACAGTTACAGACGAGCCAAGGGAGGGGTAGTTCTTAGCGTCTTTGGAGCCAAGAAAAACCTGCCTGCGGTCTCGGAGACCCGGGCCAGCTCATTCAGGAGGGTCTTTCAGGAGGGTCTTTCAGGAAGCCTGGCAGGGAGACGCTCCTCCCCACCCCACGCCTGCCCCTCACCTGTGCTCGGAAGGCGCCTCGTTGCTGGGGCAGGGGCCCCTGGGCTCCCTGTCGTTTCCCTGGAGAGGGTGTGTGCGGGCACCCCTGCAGCGGTGGTCCCCTTGGCCAGGTCCTCCCCTGAGGTGGGGTCCCACGTCCAGGGGGGATAGTCCTCCTCGTCTGCGTAGCCTGGGGAGGAAAGGGGGGAGGGGCGAGCCCCGACCCGTCTCAGGAGTCCTTACCACTGCGGCTCTGGAGGCCCCTGCCAGGACCTCCAGGTGCGACTCCGCCCGCGCCCCTCCGCCCCGTGCCCGGCCCCGCTCCACGCTCCACTCCCCCTTACCAGTGCAGGTGAGCCCCACGTCCTCCTCGTGGTCGCAGTTGTGCTGTCCCCACGCCCGGGCCGGGCAGTCGCTCAGCGAGGATTCGCTGCCCTTGCAGCCCACGTCGTCCAGCCAGATGGGCCCGGAGCCGGGGCCGTAGTGGGTTTTGCCCACTCGAGGCCGGACCCTCCCGCAGCCCAGCTCCCAGCAGGCCACCATGCCGTCCCGCAGGTCCCAGCCGTCATCACAGACCGTCCCCCAGCGTCCAGCGTGCCACACTTCCAGCCGCCCGGCACACCGGTTGGGCCCGTCCGCCAGACGAACCCGGAACGGGCCTGCTGGTGGGAAGCCAGGATCAGGAGGGGTCAGAGGGGGTCTGGAGGGGCCAGCCTCAGCCTTCCTGTTCCTCTGCTCACCTGCTGCGCCGGTGGGGGAGGGGGCCGGGTCCGTGGATGACTCTAGAGAACCTTGGCCTGGGAGCTCAGCAGATGGCTCCACTGTGGCCTCAGAGGTCACTAATCGGGGGCCCTGGGTGGCCGGCGTCACCACGGTCTTAGAGGTCCTTCGAGAAGTCCGAGTTACGGTGGTGTGCGAGGTCAGCCTGCGGGGGGCCTGCGTGGTCAGCCTGGTGGTAAACTCGGAGGTGGGTCTTCGGGAGGCCCCTGTGGCCGGGGTGCTGGTGCTGGTGGTCCGTGAGGTCAGTTCGGGGGTACTCTGGGTGCCCGAGACCCTGGAGTGCTTAGTGGTTGGCATCGCCGGGGGCTGAGTTGTCGGTCTCTTTGCGTTCTTGGTCACCCACTTCTTGGTGCTTTTGGGCGTCTTCCCTGGAGCCTTGGTGGTGGTTTTCTCGGGGATGCTTGGGGTCCGCCTTGCAGAGGGCTTGGTGGCCAGCTCCCCCGGGAGCCAGGCGTCCACGTCTCTGCCCAGGCCGGGGATCCAGCTCCAACTGAAGGGGTCTGAGATGGAGTCCAGGCCGGGGGTTCCTGGAGACGGGGGTGGGGGTGCGGCAGGGGAGATAGCAGACACTGTGAGGTCCCCAGCCAGGCCCCGCCTTCTCCTGTCACCCCCTGCAGACAGCCACCGAGTTCCCGAGCACTCAGCCTCAGCAACAGGTGGCATCTGAGCATCTCCTATGAGCCAGGCCCTGTGCCAGGCCCAGGGCACTCGGTGGCCACCCCTGCCCCATCCTGCCTCTGAGCATTTGTGGTCCTGAGCTACCTGCCCCCCTTCGCCTGCTTACTCTGACCTGTCCTGTCTGCCCAGCCGCTGCCCTTCCCTCTGTACCTGCTGACTGGTCACCGCCCCACCAGGGTGGCACCGGGCCATTTCCCAGCTCAGAACCCTGCTGTGTCTCCCAGAGCCTTGAGGAGGAGAGGGAAAGAGGGAACATGCCCCACCCTCGGGCTTCCAGCCTCCACGGCTCACCCAACATCTTTCTGGGCAGCACAGGGAAGGTGCTGGACGCTGTGGGTGATGCCGAGGGTGAGTGGTGCAGAACAAGGGTCAATCTGGCCCACAGAGGGGTTCTGGCCCTTCGCCCCCAGCTGCTGGAGGCAGGGGCACCCTCCCAGCCCTGGCAGCGTCCTGCATGGTTGGAGCGTGTTGCTCGCCTGGGGGCCTGGGACCAGCCAGGTCATCTCTGCTAACAGCGTGGCTCGCGAGCGCCATGGGCCGCCAGCCCTATGGGGGGACCCAGCTCCTGAAAACGCTCTGCCACCGGCTGGGAAAGCGTCACGTGTGTGGCCGCGTGTCATTGCCGGTGTTGGGAGCGGAGCGGATTAAGTGCTGTCTGCACCCCTCCCCTGGGAGAGGAGGGTTCACACGGGTCTCTCCCGACCCTGCCCCAGCTGCCTCATCCCTCATGATGTGAATCTGAGCCCTTCTGCTGCGGGAACCCCTGCTCCTGAGTCTGAGAGCTTCTCTGACCATTGTGAGTCTTTCTAGAAAACTATGGAACCTGAGGGTGGTCTTGGGGAACCTCCCGAGTGACAACGTGTCACACGGGCTCGCGTCTCTGTCCCTCAGTGAGCCCCGGGCTTCTTGGAGGCCAGAGCCCTCGCGTTCTGAGCCCCCTGTACCAGGCTCAGAGTCTGCCACTGGATGAAACAATGGTGCGGGAGCGAACAGAGGCCAAGGCTGACCTCGCTTCAGCGGGCCCTCCATCACACTGGCTTCTCGCCATCTCTCGGTGCCCCTGTGCCTGCTTCCTTTCATCTCAGAGAGGACAGAGCTCCCCTCCAGGAGGGAGACCTCATGATTCTTGGTAGGAAGAAAAGGAGGAAGGACCCCAGCTGTGCCGCTTAGTTGCTGTGTGACCTTGGGCAAGTTACTCAGCCTCTCTGTGCTGCAGTATCATCACCAGGCTTCCCTGCTGATGGTGGAGAATCTGCCTGCAGTGCGGGAGAGCTGGGTTCCATCCCTGGGTCTGGACGATCCCCTGGAGGAGAGCATGGCAACCCGCTCCAGTTTCTTGCATGGAGAATCCCATGGACAGAGGAGCCTGGTGGGCTACAGTCCACAGGGTCGCAAAGAGTTGGACACAACCAAGCAACTCACACTACCATCTCTATCAGTAAAACTGGTGTGTGTGTGTGCACGTATGTGTGCATGCGTGCATGCGTGTATGTGTGTGTGTGTGCATGCACACACCCAGTCGCTCAGCTGTGTCTAAATGTTTGCAGCCCCATGGACTGCAACCTGCCAGGCTCCTCTGTCCATGGGATTTCCCTGGCAAGTATACTGGAGCAGGTTGCCAATTCCTTCTCCAGGGGATATTCCCGACCCCGGGATGGAACGGTATCTCCTGCATTGGCAGGCGGATTCTTTACCACTGCACCACCTGGGAAGCCCTCACATGGGCACAAAGTCCATCAGTTTGGACTTGTCCTGAGGTGTGAATGGGCTCACGTGTGAAAACAACCCTCCTGGGGCAGGGGTTAGGAGGCAGGCTCTCAGTCAGCGTTGGTGCCAATGTCAGTTCCTGTTCCCTCCTCCAGGAAGCCCTCCGGAAGCCAGCAGATGGCAAGGCCTCCTCACCCGCACAGGTGACTCCAACGTCCTCGTTGTGGGCACAGTTGTGCTTCCCCCAGGGAGAGGCCGGGCAGTCAGCCAGGGCAGCCTCGGTCCCCGTGCACCTCACGTCGTCCAGCCAGATGGGGCCGGCGCCCCAGCCGAAACGGCCGGCGGTGGGGTCGGGCTGCTGTGGCCCCCCACAGCCCAGCTCCCGGCAGACCACGGCCGCGTCCCGCAGGTCCCAGCCATCGTCACACACGGTCCCCCAGCGTCCCGCATGCCATACCTCCAGCCGGCCTGAGCACCTGCTAGGTCCCGCCACCAGGCGCAGCTGGGGGGACCCTGGGGTGGGGGTGGGGGACACAGATAATTCGAAGTGGGCCCTCCACCGTCTTCCCTCTGTGCATTCACCCAGGAGGAGACCCCAGCTGGCCCAGACGCTCTGTGCTCTCATCCCCTCTGTCCTCTGAGTGGGGAGGGGCCCCTGGGGGCTGTGGGAGGGGGAGGGCAGGAAACCTACGCTCAGCCCCACACTTGGGGTTCAGGGGAGGACGGGGGGCTCACCGGCGTCCGGCCCAGGCTCCTGAAGGGCGGTCGGGGGGACAGGCGGAGCTGAGACACCGGGCGTCCATGGGGCCAGGCTCGCCGTGGGGGGTGGGGGCCTGGAAGCAGCCCCCCTGGGCCCCGAGCTGTTGCTGCCTGCCGCGGGGGCCGTGGGAGGGACATACCCAAGAGGCATACCTGGGGCGTGGGAGGGGAGAGGTGACCACCAGCCCCTGCTGTGTGGTGGGCGGCTCCCCGACCACCAGCCCAGGACCACCATAGTGGGGATTCACATGTGAGCATGAACGGCGTGGCGGGCCACCTGGACGGAAGGAGTGCGGACACCCGGAGGGGTAAGCTTCGGAAACACATAGCACCCCAGCTCTTGCCCCTCCGGGCGAAGCCCCCCAGGCCTCCCTCCCTGGCCTCTCCCCAGGGCCGCCCTCACCATCACACACGGCCCCAGCGTCCTCCCGGTGGTGACAGTCATGCTGACCCCAGGGCCGCGCCGGACAGAACCGCAAAGCCGTCTCGTTTCCCCGACAGCGGAGGTCATCCAGAAGGATGGGCCCTGCACCCTCCCCGAAGAAGGCGCCCCCGGGGGCGGCCAGCGCGCCCCCGCAGCCCAGCTCCCGGCAGGCCACGGCGGCATCCCGCAGGTCCCAGCCATCGTCGCACACGGTGCCCCAGCGCCCGCCATGCCACACCTCCAGGCGGCCGGCACACCCATGAGGGCCGTCGGCCAGACGCAGCCGGGGGGCCGGACCTGGATGTGGAGAAGAGGGTAAAGCAGAGAGGAGGGAGACTGCAGTGGACAGGCAGGAACTGCAGCAGTGAGGATGAGGGGGCAGGCCTAGGCCGTGTGTGGGTCCTGCTTCACACCCAGCACAGGGCTGCAGAGTGGACCCTCCATCCTCACAAGTGAGGAAGAGGCTTTGACATGGACCATCTGGATGGACCGAGTGCAGGCACTGGGGGGGGGGGTACTCCAGGAAAATACACAAACCCCCAGTTTGCATCCCTCTGCTCCAGGCCCAAGTCACGCTGCAAGAGTCCAGCTCTGCTCCGTCCACTGCCCCATGCACATCCCTGCCTCCCCAGGGAGAGCCCAGGGCACACCTGCCAACACCCACCCCCACCTCCCCAAGCAGGTCCCCATGCCCAGCTGCCTTCCTCAGGCCTGCAGAGCAGGGCTTCTCAGCCTCAGCTCCCCTGACACAGGCGCTGTCCTGAGCACCATACTATGTCCAGCCACATCTCCTGGTTGCACCCCAGTCACCCCCTCAAAAGGTCTGTAGACCCCGCACCAGTCACCCTAGCAGGGGTGCTGAGAGCTGGGCCAGAGGTTTGGGGGCATTTCTGTTAGGTGTTTGTGCATGAGAGCAGGGCCAGCTCTGGGCAGTGAGGAGTCCATCTCCAACCCCCAGTCGGTGTCTAAAGAGGACAGACCAGAGAGGGTGCCACATCCCTGGCCTGCATGACCCAGCTGCACGTGCCAAGCTCCTGCAAGGCACACCACGAGGAGCAGAGGTGGAGCTAAGACACCAAGCTTCCGGCCCCTCCATGGGGTTCCCAACTTCTCACCGGAGCTTAATCGCCCTGGGGAGCCTGGGCTGACCTTCCAGGCTTCAGAGGCCATAGCTCAGCCCCCACGGTATGGCCCTCAGAGGGGCCAACCTCACGGCTACAGGTCCCTCGACCTGTGTCGCCCTGGTCTCCACCCCCACCACACCCCACACGCCAGACCTGGACATCATCCCTCTGTGCAGCAGGGCCAGAGGTCATGCTTTGGTGGAGCCTTGGTTCCATCTGTGGGTGGGGGTGCTGCTCGGAGCGGCTCTCAGCTCCCTCTCCCAGTTCCCACCCACTCCCTGAAGCATTTCCTGGCCCTGCCTGGATGGGTGGGTGGATATCTGCCTCCAGTGGGTCCTTGAACTTGCCCACCCTACACCCATGCGCCGCCCCGCCCTTTGCCGGCTGTGTCCTCGTCCTGCAGAGCAAAGAGGGGTCTGGGTCACTGGCCGCATGCATGAGGCTGAATGAGTGTGGGTGTCCGGAGGAGGGAGGAGGGAGGGGGACAGGGCCAGGGGGAAAAATGGGGAGAGAGGGGAGGAAGGGGGAGAGGAAGGGAGCGAAAGAGGAAGAAGAGAGGGAAGAAGGAAGACAAGAAGGAGGGAAGGGGGCTGGAGAAATCTTTTTGAAAGTAATGACATCTTAGGGGCGTGGCCCGCGGGAGGGGCGTGGCCCGCGGGAGGGGCGTGGCCCGCGGGAGGGGCGTGGCCCGCGGGAGGGGCGTGGCCCGCGGGAGGGGCGTGGCCCGCGGGAGGGGCGTGGCCCGCGGGAGGGGCGTGGCCCGCGGGAGGGGCGTGGCCCGCGGGAGGGGCGTGGCCCGCGGGAGGGGCGTGGCCCGCGGGAGGGGCGTGGCCCGCGGGAGGGGCGTGGCCCGCGGGAGGGGCGTGGCCCGCGGGAGGGGCGTGGCCCGCGGGAGGGGCGTGGCCCGCGGGAGGGGCGTGGCCCGCGGGAGGGGCGTGGCCCGCGGGAGGGGCGTGGCCCGCGGGAGGGGCGTGGCCCGCGGGAGGGGCGTGGCCCGCGGGAGGGGCGTGGCCCGCGGGAGGGGCGTGGCCCGCGGGAGGGGCGTGGCCCGCGGGAGGGGCGTGTACCTGTGCAGACCAGTCCTGCGTCCTCGCTGTGGTCGCAGTTGCTCCGGCCCCAGGGGCTTCGAGGACAGTCTCTCAGGGCCTGCTCTCCGCCTCCGCACCCCACATCGTCCATCCACACGGGGCCCGCGCCCGGGCCGAACCGAGCCCCCCCAGGGGCGGCCAGGGCGCCCCCGCAGCCCAGCTCCCGGCAGGCCACGGCAGCGTCCCGCAGGTCCCAGCCGTCGTCGCACACGGTGCCCCAGCGCCCACCATGCCACACCTCTAGGCGCCCGGCGCACCCGTGGGGGCCGGAGACCAGGCGCAGCCGTTCTGCGGAGCGGGCAGGAGGGGGAGCTGTGAGGGGCCTAGTGGAGGCGGCTGGTACACTCTCGTTTTTCGTCTGGGAAAACGGAGGCCCCGTGGGGTCAGGGGACTGAGATCAGCCTGCCAGCCGGCCAGTGGCAGAAAGTCAGGGTCTGGACAGGGCACGGGGCCTGGGGGCCTGCCACGAGTGGTCTACTGACCAGGCAGGGAGCCTGGACCTGGCTGAATCCCCGGGGACATGGTGCCCCCCTACCCTGCACCTGAGGGTCCCCAGTTTGGTCTGGGGGGCCTAGGGCCTGACCCCTTCTGGAGTTGCTGCAGATGGAAGGCCTGCCTCGGACTTACCCTGGCGGGGGGCTCCAGCAGTCAGCACTGGGGCCCTGGTGGATTTGGCCGGCTTGGGCAGCCGGGGGCTCTTCTTCCGGGAGCCACTCTGGGGGGTCCCGGCTGGGCGGGGGGCTAGGTGAGGAGGGGGACAGTAGGGAGGGCGGTTGGCAGCTGAACCTGGGGCTGTAGGTCAGTCCTGAGAGTCCCCAAGGTTCTGAAGGGGGCATCACCGGGGGCCCGGGGAGGGTGGAGGAGTCAGGCCTCTGTCCCTTCTCCCTCACGGCCAAAGCAGGAGCCAGAGCACAGGAAGGGGCTCACCAGGTGTCACTGGGGGCTCCTCAGAGCCGGCGCTCAGCTCCCCTGCCGGTCCCGGCCAGGGGTCCCCATCCAGGACTGAAGGTGGGTCGTCGTGGTCCCTGGAGTCTGTCCCACGCTGGCCTTGGGGACAGCAGCCTGTTGCTGGAGGCCACGCTCCCTCCTGTGGGCCCGTCTCAGGCCCGGGTCGCCCCCACCCCACCCTGCCTGGCATGGCTGAGTTTCACCCAAGCCAAGTAGGTTCCCTATCAGTTTTTACCCTTGCTTTCCTCTCTCTGAAGACAGATGCTTTTTGCTGACACAGTTGAAATAATAGTCATGAGAAATAATAGTCATGAGACCCCCTGAGGGAAGGGACAATCCCCCGTTCCAGTCTGTGCAGACCTGCTCTGGCCCCTTTAAGTCTTCCTGCACCTCTTTAGGTGGGGGGAAGCACAGGTGCAAATAAATAACTCTGGCTCACCATCTGCAAGATCCATCCTGTCTGAGTTCCCCGTGTGAGTTCATGATAAACTTCATAGTTGTCCTTTACAGAGCTGCCAGCTTTATCAATCTCAAAGTTCCTTCCAAAGAGTTTGGAGGATGTTCTTCCAACACCCACCGTCTAACACCCCAGTGCTATGGAGAGGGCAGTCTCTCAGTGAGGCAGGGGTAGGGTGTCTGGACTTCTGGATGCTCAGAGTTAGTTACTGGGCTGAGGGTCCCTGGGCGTTGAGGAGGTTGAGGACCCCTTACCTGCACAGACGACCCCCGCATCCTCCTCGTGTGAGCAGATGTGGGCCTTCCAGCCCCGGTGGGAGCAGAGACCCAGCTGCCTCTCCCCACCCCGGCAGGCCAGTTCACTCAGCCACACAGGCCCCGCACCCTCCCCGAAGAAGGCGCCCCCGGGGGCGGCCAGCGCACCCCCGCAGCCCAGCTCCCGGCAGGCCACAGCAGCGTCCCGCAGGTCCCAGCCGTCGTCGCACACGGTGCCCCAGCGCCCGCCGTGCCACACCTCCAGGCGGCCCGCACACCCATGGGGCCCATCAGCCAGACGCAGCCGCTCTGCAGGGACGGAGGAGAGGCTGTGACATCCTGGAGACCCCGAGACTGGCGGGCAGGGCAGGGGCTGGGGGCTGTCCTGCAGGGGCATGACCGGGAGCCCCTTAGGAAGCAGGAAGCTGGGTGACCGTGTGGTCCTGCAGAAGTGGTGTGGGGGTCGTGGGCACACGAGGGTGGCCAGGGTCCAAGGGAGGGTGAGCCCAGGCCGGGCGTGGGGAAGGCTTGGAGCTGAGCGCACCCAGATGGGAGACGTGTTTGGGGCCACTTACCAACAGCCTGGGTCCCCATCAAAGCCACTGGAAGGGAGGTTGGAGGGGTGAGGCAGTGAGGTCCTCGCTCCTCTGAACCAGAAACCCCGCCGCCGGGAAGGAGGACTTGGGCCCAGCGCCTGGCCGAGGCCCAGGTCCTTGGGATGGGTGGAGCCCGGAGGCCTCAGGTCTGGGCAGGGGGCCAGGCCCTTGGCTCTCCCCACTGGGGGCCTGGCTAAAGGTGAATGATGGGTGAACCCCCTCTGCAGGGTCAGGGCTCATGGAGGGGAGAGGAAGTCCTGGGGTCTCCTGAGAAGGTGGGACTCAGGGTGCCTGAGGCCAGGTCCCTGGAGGATCAGTCAGAGGCAGCCAGATGTCCTGTGCTCCCCCACATCCCCCCCACCAAGCAACAGGGACGGGGCCCTGGAACTCAGAGGCTCTGCAGTGGGTCAGCTCAGGGGTCAGAGGGCCGGGCCCGGGGACCCTGAGTCCCGGAGGAGGGGAAGGGTCACTCACCGAGGAGGCAGGCCAGGACCCTCATGTTTGCAGAGTCAGGGTGGGGACAGGGTGGAAGTGGACGGGAGCAGGAGCTAGGAGGAGGGGACCGCCGACGCAGGAGGGAGGGGAGCGCCTGCTAGAGGAGCCCTGGACCCGGGGAGGAGCAGGCGGGGGCTGGACGCTCTGCAGGAGGAAGAGAGGCTGCCGAGGAGGCAGCAGGGGACAGGAGCGGGGCGGGGAGGGGGCTGGCCGGCGGCTGAGGCCTGTGGAGGAGGGCGGTGGAGGGCGGGAGGGAGGGTGTCCAACTGCAGACACCCACACAGGAGACAGCCGGCTGGCCAGAAGTGCCGCACTCAGGCTTGGGGGGCAGCAGGCTGCAGGGGAGGATCCTGACAGGGTGCGAGGGCGGGGCGCCCACCCATCTGCTGCTTCTCCTGTCCCGCCAGGGTGGTGTGCCGGAAGCAGAGGGCTTTGAGGGTGGGCTCACATCAGCTGCCGGGTTGGGGACCTGGTGCAGCAAGAGGGCTTGCAGGCAGACACCAGGAAGGACTTCCTGGACTGGGAAAGGAGACAGAGAGACTCCCTTCTCCATTCCCCCTGGTGGATTTGCAGGCAGAAGTCATCAGCCCTCTGTGTGTCTCCCAAGAAAACTGGGGTCAGGGGTCGAGAGGGCCAAGGGTCAAGACTTGGGTGGGGGAGGACGACTGCACACACACACACACACACACACACACACAGGAACGTACTCTTTCTCTCTCTCTCTGCACTAAGCAGCTGTGAGGCGGAAAAAATTCGGTAATGGGGCGCGTGAGTCAGAGGGCTGGCAGGGAGCTGGGCTGCCTGAGCTCATCGCCTCCCCTGCCCCCAGTCCAGCACACTCCCCCCTCCCGACAATTACTGTCAACCTCGGGAAGGAGGGGCCAGACAGAAATGGTGGGTGTGGAGGCAGACTGGAAAAGGCATCAGAGAGAGATGGCGAGCAGCGGTTACAGGCTTTATTAACAAATGGGTGTAAAAAACCAGATGGGTCTGGCCGCCCCTCTGGGCTCCCACCTTCCTGGGGAGGGGCTGGGCAGGCAGCCCTGTGCCCACCACCCCCTCCCCGGGGCTCTCTCCAGGCAGACAACACTCCCCTGCAGAAGCTTTGCTCAGCCCCTCTCTGCCTCTGCAGCCTCACCCCTTCCAAGCATGGGCATCGCCCCCCACCCTACCTCCCCGGGGCTGAGGGGGGCCCTCGTCCCTGTTTGGGGTACCCCTGCCAAGTCCTAACCCCAGTGGGGGGCGTACTTGCTCGGCCTCCTCTCCTGCCACATGTCATAGCACAAGCAACACAGGCTTGGCAGACAGACAGATAAGATTTCTCTGTGCAGACAGAATCTGAGGCAGGGGTTGGACGGGTTGAACTCTCTAAGAAGTTCAAACACTATGGATGGGCATCAGGCTGTGGCAGGGTCTCTTGCCCTCTGCGGGCCTCAGCTGCTGGGCCCTGGCGGGGGGTGGGGGGGGGTGGGGAAGGATGGTGTGGAAGTGCCTGCACACAGCAGGTGCTCACTAAGTGCTGCTTTTCCTCCTGCTAGGGTCTGCAGTCACAGTTCCTTGCTGAACTCGCGCACCAGCGTGTAGCCCATGCAGCCCCAGCTCCGCTCGGCCTGGTAGCCACAGCCCTCCAGCATCCCAGCCACGCCCCAGGCTGCCACGGCCACCGGGACCACCAGGCGCGCCCGGGGTTCCCCCATGCCGCCAGCCCAGGCTCGTGCCCGGGACTCGGCAAAGGCCAGCAGGCGCCTGCCTACGCCTCGGCGGCGGTGCCAACGGGATACCGAGAGGCGGGTGACCCGGGCCCCATCCCCAGCACCGGTGCCTGGGGCCAGGGCCAGGACCCCACACACGTCCCCCGAGCCCCGGACTGCCACCCACGGCCCCCCGAGGCCGCCGGGCGGGGGCAGCGAGCCCCAGCGGGCCCGCAGGCCCAGCTTCATGGCCGCCACAGCCAGGAACACGGGCAGGAGGAGGGCCAGGGCGAAGGAGGCCAGGACGAAGCGAAGGCCGCTGCTGGCCGCAGCCAGGAGGAGCAGGGCCGGCGGCCGGGTCAGTGCATGAAGGGCCACGCGGTTCTCTGTGTCCTTCACGCCAGCCTGCGGGCAGGAGGAGCAGTCAGCGTGGGGGAGGCAGGCAGTGGGGGCGGAGGCAGGCCCTGCCTGGGGTGGGAGCAATCGGAGGGGAGGGGACAGCAGTGAGCCGGGGCCTGTGGCAAGCTTGCCGTGGCGTGAACACACTGCTGGCTGGCACACTGGGCTCTGAATGAGGGAGCTGGTGAATTAGGAACGGTGGGCGCTCCGGGTTCAGTGGAGTTGCAGGCGTGAGGCAACAGGGGAGACTGGACAGAGGCGCGGCCCCACCGAGCGGGGAAGCTGGAAGGGCCTGGGGGTCCTCGAGGGCCAGGCTTGGAGGAGGAGGAGGCCGGGGCACAGGGCTGAGGGGAAGGGGGGAGATGGAAGGGCTTGTACTGCGCGGGTTACGGCTTGGATCCATGATCGGGGAGCACTAACATCCCGCGTACCATGTGGCGTGGCCACACACACACACCCAAAACCGTTCTCAATCTCCAGGTTAGGGAGAAGGCACTAGAAAGAGGAGGGTCCAAGGCTGGAAGTGTCTTAGGCGCAAAAGATTGATTTCCAGGGTCACCGCTGGCTCAGGAGGGTGGCTGAAGCCACTCGGGATGCCCCCCGCCCCCTCCCGGGCTCCCTGGTGCCCCTCATTCTGTCCCCTCCCTCCCAAGCTCATTGGTGTCCCCACTCTGTCCCCGCCCCCTCCCGGGCTTTCTAGGTTCCCGCCCCCCACCCCCAAGTGGTACCCTCCGTCCCACGCCCCCGGGCTCAGTGGCGCTGCTAATGACTCTCACCTTCAGCATTTCCAGCACTAAGGGTTTTTCATCTTCCCTCATCTCCCGCACCGACAGGTGGCTGGGGGCCATGGCAGCCCCCAGGCTCCCGCGCCCCCAAAGGAGCAGGCGTGCACCTGGCGAAAACAAGCAGGTCAGTGTCAGGAGGGCACCTCTTGTTCCCCAAAGTGCCCCAGAGCTGCGGGCCAGCAGCGGCAGCGTGTCCAGGTCAGGAAGCGGGATGCTGGCGGCCTCCAGGCGAGGCCCGAGACAGAACAGGCTTCCCGGTCAACCCAGCGACCTTCCGAAAGCCTCTCGGGTGAAGCCCTCGCCCCAGGCGGTATTCGGCGACCCACGCCTAAAAGCCTGGTGCCCGCCAACACCTGCCAACAGCGCGCTGCCTCCAGGCCCCGCAGCTGCCCTGGGGGTAAGTGAACCCCCCAGCCAGGGAAAGGACCGCGCTCCCCGCTCCCAGCGCCTCTGCCCCCGGCCGCCCCCGAGCGGCGCCTGTGGCAGGAACGAGGACTTTCAGACACCTCTGTGGGTCGCTCCGGCTTTTAACAAGATGCGGGGGGTGGCAGGGTCGGGGAGGGGTCGCCGGCGGAAGTGACGTCAGACCCGCGCGCTGGGAGCGGGGCGGTGCCTGCTCTCGGCCTTAGCAACCGTTGCCAAGCGTCCGGCATGACAGGTTAGAGCCGGGAGGAGCGGCGGAGAGAGCTGGCGTGCGGGACGCTGGCAGGGGAGGGGGCCGGACTGAAGGGCCTGGAACTATAGACCGGCTGGGGGCGGGCAGCCGGGCTTACCCAGCGCGCGCCCCGGCCGGCTTCCCGAAAGCCCCTGGTTGCTAAGCGACCTGAGCGCGGGGGTGAGGCCCCGAAGGCGGCTTGATTCCCACTGGCTCCCCGGCTTTCGCGGGCGGGGCCGCGACAGCATCTCAGACCCACAGGTTCCCCACCTGCCCACCAGGGCTCTCAGTGACCGTTGGGATAAGCAGTCCCGCCATCCACCTATTTTTCTGCACGAGGAGGGGTGCAGTGACTTACAGAGGAAGTGGCAGAACCGGGGTTCCAGATTCCAGCGCCTCCCCCATACCGTGACTGTTGCGTCCCTTTTCTTAAAAAATGGATAAACAGGGCCCCCACAAAGGAGCAGCGGCTGGCCCCAAGACGCAAAGTCACCTGCGAACCAGGAAGCAGGAGACCCCACCAGTTCCCAAGTGGTGGCTATGGGCATGACATTGACCTCCCACCCCATCAATAAGAAGAAAAAACACGAGAGGGGATTCTGGTCTTTATTTGCAAGCCCAGCCTGCAGCTCCCTCCGCCCAGCCTAGCCCAGGCGGCGATGGGGTGGGGGCCTCTTCGTGGGGCGGGAAGAGATACCCGTGGTCCGACTCAAAACGTGTGCACCAGCTGGACCGCGGGCAGAGTCTGGACAATCTGGATGGAAGGCAGGCCCTGTGGGGCCACGCCCCCGGGTGCCGCTCCTGCGGGGACCACTTGTACCATCTGGGGGCCCGGGGCCGCAGGGACGCCCGCAGGAGCAGAGGCTGGGCCAGGTGGGGGGGGCGCCAGTAGCTGCAGCGCAGCGGCGCCTCCCCCAGCGCTGCCGTTCTCCAGCAACTCTGCGGCTGGGGCGCTGCGGATAATGAGCAGCTTCTGTCCGGGCGGGCCGGAGGCGGGCGGCTCGGCCAGACCCGACGGTAAGGTCTCTACCTCCTGCACACACAGCTGGGTCTGCTCCCCGTCGGCCCCGCTCAGCACCAGCACGCTCTGCAGTCCCTCTTCCGTCTGCAGCGTCTCAAAGAGCACATCTGGGACTACCCCCGGGCCGGCCTCGCCCTCGCCAGGCTCCACTGGGCCGGGGTCCGCCAGTAACTCCTCAGCTGCCCCGCTCTGAACTACTAGCAGATTAGGCGCCTCGGTGGTCACGGCTCCCCCGCTGGAACTGGACAGCGGACCCGTCACAGGCTGGAGCTGGACCGTGGTCACCTCCTGGGCCGGCTGGAGTTGGACGGTGGTCAGTTCCGGGGCTGGACGAAGGGGCTGGAGCTGAACCCCACTCACTTCCTGTGGGCCTGTTTCCCCACCCGCCACGTTCTGCAGAACTATGAGGCTCTGCCCTCCCACGTTCCCCGCAGCGTTGCTTCCTCTCTGCACTCCTAACCCCCCAGGGCCCGGCAGCCAGACTACTCCAGCCCCCGGCCCAGCTTTCCCCGCGGCCCGCGGGCCTTGCCGGGCGCAGCTGCCTCCCCCAGCGGGGCCGGAGGAGGGCAGCAGGATGAGCTTGGGGGGTGCAGGCGGGGGCGGGGGCGTGGGCGGCTGGACGCTGCTGGGAATCAGCTGCAGGCCCTGAGCCGTCTGCACCAGGAGAAAAGTCTGCGAGTTGGGAGCGGCGGGGCCGGGGGCCGCGGCCGGGGCCGTCCCCCCAGCCACCTCTAGGGAGAGCGTGGCCTGGAGGTGGGGGAGGACGTGCACATCCTGGGTGGCCGACGGGGCAGGGGCGGCGGCCAGCGGGGCCGGGGGCTGAGGGCCGGCCGCGGGGGCCGCGGGGGCATGCGTCCTCAGGTGCCGCTGCAGGTAGGCAGCCATGACGAAGCTGCGGCCGCAGACCGGGCAGGTGAAGGGCCGCTCGGCCGAGTGCGTGCGCTGGTGCAGCAGCAGGTTGGAGGAGTGCGTGAAGGTCTTGGGGCAGAGCGGGCAGCGGAAGGGCCTCTCGCCCGTGTGCACGCGCTGGTGCTGCCGCAGGTTGGAGGTCTGCGCGAAGCTTTTGCCGCACACGCCGCAGGCGTGGGGCCGCTCGCCCGTGTGCACGTGCCGGTGGCGGCGCAGGCATGACGTGTTGCGGAAGGCCTTGCCGCACTCGCCGCAGGCGTAGGGCCGCTCGCCCGAGTGTAGCCGCAGGTGGTACTGGTAGTGCGAGGACCACTTGAAGGTGAGGCCGCACTGGCCGCAGGTGAAGGCGCGCAGGCCCGTGTGCACGCGCTGGTGGATGGCGAGCAGCGATGAGCGCTTGAAGGCCTTGCCGCACTCGCCGCACTGGTAGGGCCGCTCGCCCGTGTGGTCCCGCAGGTGGTAGCGCAGCCCCGAGGAGCCCTTGAAGGCCTTGCCGCACTCGGCACACTTGTAGGGTCGCTCCGCCGAGGCCGGAGCCGGTGCAGGGGCCGGAGGGCCGGGCGCGGGCCCCAGTGGTTCCTGCGGGCAGGTGACCTCAGCGGCCTCGGCCTGGGGGGGCGGGCGCCCGGCCGCGGCCTCCTCCACGTGGCTCTGCTGATGTGCCAGCAGGCTGGCCAGCTGCGGGAAGGCGCCGTCACAGCTGCCGCAGCGGAACGCCTGCCCACCCGCCGCCCCGTGGCTGTGCTGGTGGCGGGAGAGGCCGGC
The DNA here is from genome assembly GCF_042477335.2 of Ovis canadensis. Classification (NCBI taxonomy): domain Eukaryota; kingdom Metazoa; phylum Chordata; class Mammalia; order Artiodactyla; family Bovidae; genus Ovis; species Ovis canadensis. The sequence continues at coordinate 76,547,141 of NC_091258.1, forward strand.
CACTGTCCGGAAGGACTTCCCGCAGGGGAGGCAGGCGAAGCCAGGGGCAGCAGCGGTGGCGGGAGCAGGCTGGGGCAGCGGGGACCGCGGCGGCGGCGGTGGGTCGGCCTTGGGCGCCTCGGAGGGCGCGGCGGCCGGCGGGGGCGGCGCCTCGGGCCCTGGGCACGGCTGGTGCTCCAGGAGCAGCTCCTCGCTGCCAAAGCCAAGCTCGCAGCCGTCGCAGCGGTACACCAGCTCCACCGTGGTCTCGGCCGCGGCCAGGAAGAGCTCGGGCACCACGGGCGGGGGCGCGGGTGGCGGCGGCGCGGGTGGGCTGGGCGGTGGCAAGGGCCGCTGCAGGTAGGCGTCAGAGACCAGGACCTTGCCACCAGCGGCGGGCTCGCGCGGCGGAGGCCCAGGGCCGGCCCCCGGGACAGGGGCAGCGGCGGCGCCGCCGTGCGTGCGCTGGTGCAGCAGCAGGTTGGAGGAGTGCGTGAAGGTCTTGGGGCAGAGCGGGCAGCGGAAGGGCCGCTCGCCCGTGTGCACGCGTTGGTGCTGCCGCAGGTTGGTGCTCTGTGTGAAGCTTTTGCCGCACACGCCGCAGGTGTAGGGCCGCTCACCCGTGTGCACGTGCCGGTGGCGCCGCAGGCTGGACGAGTTCTTGAAGGCCTTGGGGCAGTCCGGGCAGGGGTAGGGCCGCTCGCCCGTGTGCTGCCGCAGGTGGTACTGGTAGTGCGAGGACCACTTGAAGGCCAGGCCGCACTGGCCGCACGTGAAGGCGCGCAGGCCCGTGTGCACGCTGCGGTGGATCTGCAGCAGCGACGAGCGCTTGAAGGCCTTGGGGCAGTCGGGGCACTGGTAGGGCCGCTCACCCGTGTGGCCCCGCTGGTGGTAGAGCAGCGCCGACGAGCCCTTGAAGGCCTTGGGGCAGTCGGGGCACTTATAGGGCCGCTCGCCCGTGTGCGTGCGCTGGTGGTGCAGCAGGCGGGACGACCAGCGGAAGGACTTGCCGCACTCCCCACACTCATACTGCGCCGGTGGGGCGGGGGCCGCGGGCCCGGGCTTCTCGCTGGCCCCCTCGGCGGTCGAGGCCGGCGCCATGTCCGCGTGGGAGCCGACCATCACACCTGGGGAGGGACGTGGGGTCAAGGCAGGCCAGGGGCTCCCCGCACCTCCACTCACACACCAGACCACCGCAGCCCCACACCCACAGGCTGGCCCTTTCAGAGGCAGGGAGCACCTTCCTTCGGACAAGGAGGCTGCCCGCGAAGGAGGCTGCCGGCGATGGAGGCCTTGGGTGCTCAAGGGTGTACTGACTGGGAGGAGCTGGTCACTCCCTGATACGGGGCATCCCCTCCAGGAGGCTGAAGGGCTCTCTGCCCCGTCCCCATAAAGACAGGAGTGTCCTTAAAGGACGCCAGGTCTCTAGCGCCCTGGCTCCGGATCCTTGGGCTGGCTCCCTCTAAAGACCTCCTCCATCCTGCCTTAGTACCTGCTCCCACTGCCCAAGCCCTTTCCCTCTAGATGAAGCCTCTCCGACACCTACTCTCCACTACGCATCCTGCTCCAGCGCCCCCTTCTGGCGGCTGAACCCCGAACCGACCACTGACCCTGCAGCCAGCACCCTAGCCCCCATCCAGACCCTCGCCCCCACCTTACCCAGCATACGGTGCTGCTGGTGACCCGAAGCCGCCTGGCCTCCGTCTCCCTGCGCATCCAAGCCCAAGGATCTCAAAGCTCCCTCCCCATCGCCCTGCACTGCCCACCAGGTGACACCTGGCGCGTCTTCTCTCTTCTCCTCTCTCCTGTGCCCTCTTGCTCTTAGCAGGTGGCACTTGCCACTGACCCTGTGGCTGAGAAAATAAAAGCAACCAGAACAGAATGTTCCCGTGATGCAGCAATTACACCGGTGGTTCTCAATGAGGCCATGCGATCTGCCAGGCCCCCACTACGCCCCCACTCCAGGGGACATCTGGTCATGGATGCAGACTGGGTTGGCTGTGTCAGCTGGAGGGGCAGAGGCCAGAGACGCTGCTCCACGGCCTAAATGCGCAGGACAGAACCACTCACCCCCAAACAGCAAAGAGCCATCGGTTCAAAATGCCAGGGGTGCTGAGGCTGAGAAGCCCTGAACTGCCCCCCCAGCCCTGCCATCTGCCTCCTGCATCTGGGCCAAAGACTCTGACTTTCCTCACCTCCTGGACCGTCCCCGTCACTGCACCCACGGGCTAAGTCTCCCATCTTTAAAAAGAACAAAGACCTTTCACCCCACTTCCTCCTCCAGCTGTGGCCTCCGTTCTGTCTCCATGCAAAGCCACCCCAAAATGCCATCAGTACACCCTTCCTCCCATCTCAAACCGTGCCAACTAGACCCTCCCCACTATCATGGCCTCCATGGTGCTAAAGCCAGTGGTCTCTGCTCAGTGGTCCACAGACACCGTGGTTCTCTCTCCTTGAACCACTGCCCTGGCTTCTGGGCTCCCCACTCTCCTCACCTGCCAGCCCTCCTCTTCTGCACCCATCCTCTCCCTGAGGCTCCACAATCTACAAACGGGACCATTCCGAAACTCCTCTCCACTTGACACCTGACCTTGGACACCTACACCCCTGCTGGGTGCCTAAGAGACACCTCACACTTAGCAGGCCCCACACTTAGCTCCAGCTCCAATTTCTTGTCCTGCTGTCTCCCCTCTGTGTCCCGACCCACTGCAAACATCTCTCTCACCCCGAGTCTTCTCCATCTCTGAAAACACCTTTATTTTTCTTCAGGCCAAAAATCCCCGGGCACCCTCGATTCCTCTCTCTCTGACCAGTCCATTAGCTGTCTCCCCTATTCTGGCAGGAGCATCGCTGGAATCTGACAGTTCTCCTAGTTCCCATCCTTACTCTTCTCACCCCCAGCCTGTTCCCAGCACAGAGGCTGAATGGAAACTGCTGACACAGACCATCTCATTGCTCTGTGCTAAAGGCTTCCACAGCTTCCATCTGACAGCAGAAGACAGATCCCTCCCCCAAACCTACAGACTTCCCACGGCCTGTGCCCTCCTCCCCTCCCTGACTCTCTGCCTGCTGCCCTCTCCAACCCTCATAGCTCCCTGCTCCCGGGGCCACTGCAGGCATGCCTGCTCCCCGCCTGGGGCCCTCACACAGGCCCCTTCCCTCCCTCACCTCCAGGGCTTTGTGGAAACGTCATCTCCGGGAGGTATTCCCTGATCACCCGACTAAACTCTGCAGTCCCTGCCAACACGCTGCAATCTCTTTCTCTGCCTTATTATACCCCCGCCATGGGGCTTATCACTTTCTAATCTACTTCATAATCAGAGTTTCCTAGCATCAGCGCTGTTGAGATCTGGGGCTGGTCGGGGATCCAGGGGTCTGTTCCCTGCACAGCAAGTTGGTCAGCCCCTGGCCTCTGCCCACTGGATGCTAATGGCATCTTGTTCACTGTTGCTTTCCGGCGCCTAGAGTCTGGAATGCATCTGCCACAGAGTGAGTGCTCGGTGAACACATCTTGAGTGAAACAAAGCGGGGCATCCTCTCTGCACAGGCCATAAAGATCCCCTTTGAGAAAAAATGAGCGACCCCTTTGAAATGGAAGCACCTCCTTTTAAGAGACTACGCCAGGAAGCTGCACGTGTCTTTCAGAAAGCAGCATGCCTTAAGAAGACAGCCGTGCTCTGGAAGGGACCGGACCCTGCTGATCCAGTCAACAGCAACCCGTCAAGAGGCCAGGCAACACCCTTCCATCAGGCCCAGCTTCCCCTTTAAGAGGGTTCTGCGCCCGCGTACCCACCTAGCTTGCTGAGCTAAACTAGGGACTTGCTTTGAAGCCACTAGGATTCAGAAGCTTTTCCTTCAGCGTGTGGGACACTGTCAGCGGCCTTTAAGAGGCGAATTCTTTCTGGGGGTGCGGGGTGGGGCAGAGGAGCGATGGGAGAGGGGAGACCTTACGAGCTGCAGTACCTGCCCCGACCCTTTAAAGAGCGGTCCCTTGCCCTTTAAGAGGGCGGGGCCAGCCCGGCGGACAAAAGTCGGAGGTGAGGCAGGACCCTTCCCTTTAAGGCACCCCTTCCGGTTTCACGTTCGCCGTTTCCCCAACGTCTCCGCCCTCCGGTCCCTCCCCCACCACCGCCCCTCCGGTCTCTCACCTGTGGCCCCGACCGGGGAACGAGCGGAGGCGGCCCAGGGCCCTCCCGCAGGGGTCGACGGGAAGGCAGGGCCCCGGCGGCAGCGGGGCGGGAGCGGGGGCCGGGGAGGGGGCGGGGGCGCGCTCCCTCCCAACGGCCCCCGGCGCGAGGCACCCAACCTTTATCGGCGGCCTCTCGCGCACACAAACCCCGACGTCGCCGCCCGTGCGTCAGGACGCCACGTGCGCCAAGGCCCCACCCCTCCACCCCATTGGCCGCTGGCGGCCGCGGCGCTCTCGGGCGCTTACGGCGCGAAGCATCCTGGGAGTTGTAGTTCTCCCGGAAGCCCGACCAACGATCGGATCCAAGAGGCGGTTGCAGGGATGGGACCAAGGCCCGGCAAAGACGGGTCGGGGCGCGGGGTCGGACGTGCCCCTTTACCAGCATCGACTCCCTCTTGTCTGTGATAGAATCCTGAGCGGGCGTCGCCCTGTCACTCCTGGCCCACCCCCAGGTCCTCGGGGTTCCCGTTACTCCCAAGAGGGAAACCGAGGCCCGCAGTGTTGGCGGTTGCGGGCGTCTGTCGCCTGCTCGCGAGTGCGGCTGTCGGGCAACCTGGGCCTGGCTTTGCAGGGGGCTCGCCCAGGGCACTAAGGACTCCTGGGGGCTTAGGGACCGCCGGGACCGTTCTGAACCCCCTGTCTGCCCTTACCATGTTCACCAGCCTCCAAGCCACACCGGCTTTTCTGCGGGCCCTCCAACCCACGTTCTCAGCCAGGGCGCTACTGACATCTGGGCTGACCTCTCCTTGCTGTGGGGGCTGTCTTGTACCTTGCAAGCTGGTTCAGCCTGGCCCCCACCCACCAGAGGCCAATAGGGCTCCCTCTAGCACACCTTAAGACGGCCCCCTCCAGGCCTGGCCACAGTCCTCTGGTTGAGAACCACTGTTCCAAGGCAACGCCCCTCGGCCTGATGGCCATGCCTCATGCCACCCCGTACCCCATTCCTTCTCAATTCCTACTGGAAAGTCGCTATGTTAGGGATAGAATTGGATAGTCATATAGGTAGCTGCAGATAGGGAAACCTAGGAAACTTTGGGAGGCCACTGTAAGTTGATGATCACTCAAGAAAGTTACGGGACCGTGTTCCCTCCCCCGTGTTCCTTTAACTGTAAAATTGTAGCCCACTTAATCCTTGGTGGCAGGGAGGGGCGTCCCTGGTGGCTCAGATAGTAAAGAATCCACCTGCAATGCAGGAGACACAGGTTTGATCCCTGGGTTTGGGAAGATCCCCTGAGAAGGAAATGGCAACCTGCTCCAGTATTCTTACCTGGAGAATGCCATGGACACAGGAGGCTGGTGGGTCTTCACTCCCTGTGGTTGCAAAGAGTCCCTCACAACTGAGCAACTTTTTTTTTTAATCCTTGCGGGCAGAGCTCCCTCACCTGCCCAATTTCACCTCTTACAAGCATCCTATACCAATAACTCTACTTATTCCCATCACTTTGTCTCACTGAATTCTTTCTGTGATGAGACCTCAAGAATCTGAGTTTCATTAAGTCATGAGACCAGCTGTGTGATCTTAGTTGGAAGACTGTGGGTTTGGGCCGGGTTCCAGTACCAAGCTGAGGTGAACGGTCTCCCCTTTGCTAGGTGCAAGTCCCATTACATGCTCATCTCTGCTCCATGTCAGAGGGGTGGGGTCTGCCTTTGCCACCCAGGTGTCCCCAACAACCAACAAGGGGCCCTGTCAGGAGCAGGCGGCACTCTTGAATGAGTGAAGTTCTACAGCCTCCCAGATGGTTGGACCATAAAGAAGGCTGAGCACCTAAGAATTGATGCTTCGGAACTGTGGTGTTGGAGAAGACCCTTGAGAGTCCCTAGGACTGCTAGGAGATCCAACCAGTACATCCTAAAGGAAATCAACCCTGAATACCCATTGGAAGGACTGATGCTGAAACTCCAATACTTCGCCTACCTGATTTGAAGAGCCTGATGCTGGAAAAGACTGAGGGCAGGAGGAGAAGGGGGCGACAGAGGATGGGATGGTTGGATGGCACCACCGACTCAATGGACATGAGTTTGAGTAAACTCCGGGAGATGGGGAAGGACAGGGAAGCCTGGCTTGCTGCATGCAGTTCACGGGGTCGCCAAGAGTCGGACTCGACTTATGGACTGAACAGCAAAAGGCAGCTCCCCAAGGCCCCCAGGCAGGCTGGGGCCGGGGTTATCTGAGTGGTCAGACCTGTCCAGACCAGCAGGGTCTTTATGAAATCCCCAGTGAGTTCATGAATATAAAGCCCTTGTCTTACAGCTCAGCCCCAACATTGCTCTCCTTTAGCTTTTCTTTACCTCCCCTGCCAGAAAAGAGGCCCTGGAGGGACACCTGAGCAGAGCACTGAACGGTCCAGGAGGACAAGTGGGGGGCTAGGGAAGAGCTGCAGTCTGCGCCCCCGGGGTCTGTATCCCTGGCTCTTCCACACGCCAGGCCCCGCCCCCTGACCCGGGCTTGGGGAAGGAGGGAGGAGCCCCCATGAGCAGCGGGATCCCCTTCTCTGGGGCCTGGGGCCTCTTTGGGGAAGGGAAAATAAAATGTGCAGATCTGGCAAGCTCATTTTCAAAGCAGCAGTAACAGCCCTGTGGGGCGCCTGACGGAAAGCCAGCACCATGTCTGGCTCCCGAGGGACACGGGCAGGAGGAGCCGTGCCCCTCACCAGCCATGCCTGCATTGGAGCCCACGGAGCTTTGATTGTGGACTCCTCCGCACAACCCTGCGCCGGACGTCACGGGCCCTGACCCAGAGGGGCCAGCGGACACAGACATCACAGGAGGTCATCAGAGGCACCCGGTCCAGGCTCCGGAGCCTCTAGACCCTCAGTCGCGCCCCCGACCCTCCCCCTGCCTCGCTCTAAGAGCTGGGACATAGCCACGCGGGCCGGGGGCCGGGGGTGTGGGGTGCAGCAAAAGTTGGGCCCCAGTGAGTTTACAAAGTGTTAGTCGCTTCAGTGGCGTCAGACTCTGTGACCCCATGGACTGTAGCCCCCAGGCTCCTCTGTCCATGGGATTCTCCAGGCAAGAGTATTGGGGTGGGTTGCCATTTCCTTCTCCAGGGGATCTTCCCAACCCAGGGTTTGAACCTCAGTCTCCTGCATTGAAACTCTTCACCATCTGAGCCTCTACAGGGGGTGAGGGGTGGCAATAAACGGGAAATAATAACGCATGTCCTATGACTGTGGCTCAGATCATGAGCTCCTTATTACCAAATTCAGACTTAAATTGAAGAAAGTAGGGAAAACCACTAGACCATTCAGGTATGACCTAAATCAAATCCCTTATGATTATACAGTGGAAGTGAGAAATAGATTTAAGGGACGAGATCTGATAGGGTGCCTGATGAACTATGGACTGAGGTTCGTGACATTGTACAGGAGACAGGGATCAAGACCATCCCCATGGAAAAGAAATGCAAAAAAAAGCAAAATGGCTGTCTGGGGAGGCCTTACAAATAGCTGTGAAAAGAGAGGCAAAAAAGCAAAGGACAAAAGGAAAGATATAAGCATCTGAATGCAGATTTCCAAAGAATAGCAAGAAGAGATAAGAAAGCCTTCCTCAGCAATCAATGCAAAGAAATAGAGGAAAACAACAGAATGGGAAAGACTAGAGATCTCTTCAAGAAAATTAGAGATACCAAGGGAACATTTCATGCAAAGATGGCTCCATAAAGGACAGAAATGGAATGGACCTAACAGAAGCAGAAGATATTAAGAGGTGGCACGAATACACAGAACTGTACAAAAAAAGATCTTCACGACCAAGATAATCACGATGGTGTGATCACTCACCTAGAGCCAGACATCTTGGAATGTGAAGTCAAGTGGGCCTTTGAAAGCATCAGTTCGAACAAAGCTAGTGGAGGTGATAGCATTCCAGTGGAGCTATTTCAAATCCTGAAAGATGATGCTGTGAAAGTGCTACACTCAATATGCCAGCAAATTTGGAAAACTCAGCAGTGGCCACAGGATTGGAAAGGTCAGTTTTCATTCCAGTTCCAAAGAAAGGCAATGCCAAAGAATGCTCAAACTACCGCACAGTTGCACTCATCTCACATGCTGGTAAAGTCATGCTCAAAATTCTCCAAGCCAGGCTTCAGCAATATGTGAACCGTGAACTTCCTGATGTTCAACCTGGTTTTAGAAAAGGCAGAGGAACCAGAGATCAAATTGCCAACATCCGCTGGATCATTGAAAAAGCAAGAGAGTTCCAGAAAAAACATCTATTTCTGCTTTATTGACTATGCCAAAGCCTTTGACTGTATGGATCACAAGAAACTGTGGAAAATTTATGAAAGAGATGGGAATACCAGACCACCTGACCTGCCTCTTGAGAAACCTATATGCAGGTCAGGAAGCAACAGATAGAACTGGACATGGAACAACAGACTGGTTCCAAATGGAAAAACTAGTACATCAAGGCTGTATACTGTCACCCTGCTTATTTAACTTATATGCAGAGTACATCATGAGAAACGCTGGGCTGGAGGAAGCACAAGCTGGAATCAAGATTGCTGGGAGAAATATCAATAACCTCAGATATGCAGATGACACCACCCTTATGGCAGAAAGTGAAAAGGAACTAAAAAGCCTCTTGATGAAAGTGAAAGAGGAGAGTGAAAAGGTTGGCTTAAAGTTCAACATTCAGAAAACGAAAATCATGGCATCTGGTCCCATCACTTCATGGGAAATAGATGGGGAAACAGTGGAAACAGTGTCAGACTTTATTTTTTTGGGCTCCAAAATCACTGCAGATGGTGACTGCAGCCATGAAATTAAAAGACACTTACTCCTTGGAAGGAAAGTTATGACCAACCTAGATAGCATATTCAAGAGCAGAGACATTACTTTGCTGACTAAGGTCTGTCTAGTCAAGGCTATGGTTTTTCCTGTGGTCATGTATGGATGTGAGAGTTGGACTGTGAAGAAAGCTGAGCGCCGAAGAATTGATGCTTTTGAAATGTGCTGTTGGAGAAGACTCTTGAGAGTCCCTTGGACTGCAAGGAGATCCAACCAGTCCATTCTGAAGGAGATCAGCCCTGGGATTTCTTTGGAAGAAATGATGCTAAAGCTGAAGCTCCAGTACTTTGGACACGTCATGTGAAGAGGTGACTCATTGGAAAAGACTCTGATGCTGGGAGGGATTGGGGGCAGGAGGAGAAGGGGACGACCGAGGATGAGATGGCTGGATGGTGTCACTGACTCGATGGACGTGAGTCTGAGTGAACTCCGGGAGTTGGTGATGGACAGGGAGGCCTGGCGTGCTGCGATTCATGGGGTCGCAAAGAGTTGGACACCACTGAACTAAACTGAACTGAACTGAACAATGGCTGTGTGCTGCTTAGCGTCTCCGGGAGAAACCAGCAGGAGAGATGGGCGAGGGGATGTGTCCAGGGCTAGGGGCAGGCGGTGAAGGCTCCACGGGGCACCAAGCCAACATCTGGACGTCTGCCTCTCCAGTCCTCAGGCGGGATCTTGGTTCCCAACCAGGGGCTGAACGCCAGGGACGGAACTTGCACCCCCTGCAGTGAAAGCATGGAGTCTTAACCACTGGGCCACCAGGGAAGTCCCCCAAGGCATTCTTCTTTCTGGCTGAGGACACCCCGCCTCAGTGCTTTACAGGGGGAGGAACCCCCTCCAAAGAGATCAGGGGTCCCGTCCAGCCCCAGTGCCTCGAGCCCCCCGCCTGGCCAGTCGGGACAGTATTCCCAGGGGGACAGGGCTGAGGGAGGCCTGCAGTCTTTGAAGGTGGCCAGGACCTGGGGAGCACAGGGATCACTCCTGCCCCAAAGGCCCTGCGTGCAGCGGGGGTGTCCCTCACTCCTGTGACCTGTTCTCAGCACGTGCAATCAGGGGTCCTCATCAGCTGACTTTGAGTTAATCTACGGGAAACGTGAGAGTTCATGAGTAACCTTGATTGGACCATAGGCTGCCCGGCAGTTAAACGTGATTTCTGGATGTGTCTGTGAGGGTGTTTCTGGAAGAGTTTGCATCTGGATCAGTAGACTGAGCGGTGCTGGGGGCCCTGCCCTGTGTGGGTGGATGCCATCTGATCCACTGAGGGCCTGAACAGAACAAAAAGGTGGAAGGAGGTGGACTTCACCGTCTGCCTGACGATCTGAGCTGCCTGACAACCCTGCTCTCTGCCTGCACTCGCCATTCCTGGTTCTCATGTCTTCAGACCCAGGCTGGAGCTTGCAACGTGAGCTCTCTGGTTCTCATGCCTTTGGACGACACCATGGCTTTCCTGATATGCCGATGACACCACCCCTATGGCAGAAAGTGAAGAGAAACTAAAGAGCCTCTTGATGAAGGTGAAAGAGGAGAGTGAAAAAGCTGGCTTAAAATTCAACATTCAAAAAACTAAGATCATGACATCCAGTCCCATCACTTCATGGCAAATAGGTGGGGAAACAACGGAAACAGTGACAGACTTTATTTTCTTGGGCTCCAAAATCACTGCAGACGGTCACTGCTGCAGTTAAATGAAAAGATGCTCTTTGGAAGAAAAGACCAACCTAGCCAGCATATGAAAAAGCAGAGAGACATCACTTTGCTGACAAACATCCATATAGTCAAAGCTATGGTTTTTCCAGTAGTCATATGAGAGTTGGACCATAAAGAAGGCTGAGTTCCAAAGAATGGATGCTTTCAAACTGGTGTTGGAGAAGACTCTTGAGAGTCCCTTGGACTGCAAGGAGATCAAACCAGTCAATCCTAAAGGAAATAAACCTTGAATATTCAGTGGAAGGACTGATGCTGAAGCTGCAGCTCCAATACTTTGGCCACCTGATGCAAAGAACTGACTCATGTGAAAAGACCCGGATGCTGGGGAAGATCGAGGGCAGGAGGAGAAGGGGGCGACAGAGGATGAGATGGTTGGATGGCACCACCGACTCAATGGACATGAGTTTGAGCCAACTCTGGGAGATAATGAAGGACGGGGAAGCCTGGCGTGCTGCAGACCATGGGGTTGCAAAGAGTCAGGCATGACTGAGCAACTGAACGACAGCAATAGGGACACTGCTCATATTGGGGCTTCCCTCATAGCTCACTTGGTAAATCATCTGCCTGCAATGCAGGAGACCTGGGTTTGATTCCTGGGTCGGGAAGATCCCCTGGAGGAGGAAATGGCAACCCACTCCAGTATTCTTGCCTGGAGAATCCCATGGACAGAGGAGCCTGGTGGGCACAGTCCATGCGATCGCAAGAGTCGGACATGGCTTAGCGACTAAACCACTGCCACCACCACTCATTGGACTACAGCCCACTCAACTGACCTCCTTTTCATTTAATTACCACTGTAAAGACCTTATCTGTGAACATAGTCGCCTTCTGAGATTGGGCGGCTGGGACTTCAACACACGAGTTCAGGAAGACATAATTGAACCCATCCCTCTTCTCAGAAGAGGAGATATGAAGCAAACGTGACGGTGCCGGCGCCTCTGGGTTACAGGCTGAGGACACCAGGAACCTCTCATCTGTAAATGTTTACAATAAATGCTGTGGGGAACAGGGAGTTCCCCGGCTGTCCAGTGGCTAAGACTCCAGCTCCCAATGCTGGGGGCTGGGGTTCAACCCCTAGGCAGGGAACTAGATCCCACAGGCCGTAAGAGCTTGCTTGCCGCAGCTAAGACCTGGCACAGATAAATAAATAAATATTTTAAAAAGAAAATATTATGGGGACAAAGTCCCTCTTGGACTGGGTTGAGGGAGGCAGCCTATGACGGGGGCGGGGTGGGGGAGGGGGCGGAGGCAGGGAGGGAGAAGCCTTGTCTAGGCTCCTGAGAGGGTAACAGGCAGGAAGGCCAGGGGTCTCCAAATGGAGGAAATACCTGCAAGTGTCAGACATTTTTATCTCTCTTAAGCAGCAAGAGGAAACAAATTAGGGATACTTTTTCCTTCTCTATACAAATTTAAAAGGAGGTTTCTCTTAAAATTCTGTGTTGCCATGACACCTGGTTTCACCTGAAGTTAACCATTGCCTTTTTCTTATGGAAATATTTATCTTAAGCTATGCTAATGTACTATGCATTTACCCCAAACTCTGTCTTCAAGTCGGTTCTGCCTTTTGGGCTCAGAACCTACTTGGTAAACCAGTCTGTTATACTCCGATATTGTTCCTATGTAAATGAAACTATTTGTATGGTGATCTGCCCTTCTTCAAGATTCAAGTTAATCCTTTTATGGCCCAAGATGAACCATTTGGAGCCAAGATTATCCCAAAATACATCTTATGGGCGAGGGGTCTGGTGCCATTCTAAGTTTTGAGACATTCCTCTCTTTCATTAACAGACTGCTGGTGACTATATAACATCCAGCTGAAGACACTCTTTCTGCCACCTTCTGATGCCTATGTCAGAAGCTTACTCTATCTCCTTTATACTTTAATAAAACTTTGTTACACAAAAGCTCTGAGCGATCAAGCCTCGTCTCTGGCCCCGGATTGAATTCTTCTCCTCTGGGGCCAAGAATCCCGGCGTCGTGATTCAACAACAACCTTTCACTCCCATCGGGGTCCTGAAACGCCCTCCCCACACCAGAGAGGGATGTAGGGGCAGGGTCAGCGAGGCCAGCAAAGGGGGTTTGGGGCAGGGCCCTGAGCCCCGGGAACTACCTCTGTCCCAAACCTTCCATGGCTCCCATCACGCTTGCACTCATAACCCAACTCCTGCCTAGCCTACAAAGCCCCACGTGTCTGGCCCCTGACCACTTCTCTGACTTCATTTCCTCACGTCGCTCTCTCTCTCTCTCTCCCTCCCTCCCTTCAAGCTTACTCCTGCCTCAGGGCCTTTGCACCCGCTGTGCCCTGTACCTGGGAAGCTCCTGGTTGCCACCCCTTACATTAGCGTTGCCAGACAATTATCACCTTCTCAGAGAGGGTTTCTCCACCTGAAGCATCACCCCTGCCTGCGACTTCCTGTCCAGCCTCTGCATCCTCATGGCACCTCTGGAACTGTAATTTCCAGTTTACAGCCGGCTCCCTCCCAGACTCCTGCAGGGACAGACTGTGCTTGTCTTGTTCACCACTGCATCCTGAGTCCCTGCACACAGCAGGTGCTACATAAATGCTTGCTCCGTGACTCCATGCACCCTCTACCACCAGTTCCGAGAGCTGGGCTAGGAGAAAGGAGTCTGTGAGTACGTTCTCATAGCTGCAAGGGCAGGTCCTCAGATGAAGCCGACCCCCAGTTGCAGGGACTTTCATCAGGGAAGGAGACCACGGGGCTTCCCCGGTGGTTCAGAGGTAAAGGACCCACCTGACAACGCAGGAGATTCAGGTTTGATCCCTCATCCCGGAAGATTCCCGCATCCCGCTCACGCACCACAGCCGTTGAGCCCATGCTCTAGAGTTGGGGAGCCACAACTACTGGAACCCTCACGCCGCAAAGCCCCGACTCTGCGAGACAAGCCGGCGCGACGAGAGGCCAGAGCACTGCACTAGAGAAGGCCCATGCAGCAATGAAGATCCAGCACGGCCCAAAATAAGCGCACTAAAAAATTATTGTTAGGAAAGGACGGACGCGGGGGACTTCCCTTGGTGGTCTCGTGGCTAAGACTGCGCTCCCAATGCAGGGTGCCTGGGTCCCGGTCGGGGAACTAGACCCCACACGTCGCAGCTGGAAGATCCCGCATGTGCAACTAAGACCTGGTGCAGCCAAATAAATAAATATTTTTAAAGACTTTTTTTTTTTTTTTTTTTAAAAAGGACGGAGACAGGAGAAGGAAAGTGGCTCAAAAGTGCAAGCCACGTCCCTCCCTCGGGGTGTCCCAAGGCCGGCCTCAGACGTTGGCGCCCCCTGGTGGGCCATCCAGGCGACACCCTGCCGGCCGGTGGCCCTCCCACGGGGACGGAGTGGTCAGCAGTTGTTGCCTGTGACCCTTGATAGCTTGGATGTGAGTCCACTCCTGGAGCTGGGATGACAAAAGGTCATGCCAGCCACGCAGGGGCAGCCCCTTGCCTGTCCTGGGGCCTGAGCTCTGACCTCTAACCCTGCAGAGACCTGGAGGTCCACTCCCCCCAGCACTCCGCTGCCCAGGCATCCTGGACTTCCTCCTCTGGGCCTGAGAGCAACAGGTCAGGAAACCTTCCAGGCCTACCTAGCTAGGACACCACATGCCTGTCTAGGACACGTGCACACACACACACAGTCGGCCCAGATCAAGACGGAGACACATTCGAAGCCTGAGCGATGCTCTGGAGATGGTGACAAGGTGGTAACAGAGACAGCGAGACAAGCCAGAAGCACAGAGTCGGGGGCGTCATCAGAGACACCGCAAAGAAGAGAGATGTGCAGACCCAGGGCGGGGCAGGAGAGCTGGGCACAGAGGAGAGAGCAGGGGTGACACAGAGCCAGCCCTGGAGTCAGGGGGACTCACACACGGATGGTGAAAGGGCCAGGGTGGAGCACAGGAGGCCCGTGATGCCCCCAGGCGGACCCAACGCCCAGGCCCCCACGCTGCATCTACGCTGCCCTGTCCCCGACTGTGGCGTGGCACACGGGTGGCACTGGGGGTGGGAGGGACAGCTCTTAGGACACTGGAGCTGTGGCTCGCGTGGGTGATACAGGGCATCTGGTCCACCCTTTGCTACTGGCCGCACTGGCTGCAGCTCACAACACGCTGCCAGGGGGACCGGACCTCCGGCAACGTTGCTGGCTGCCTGCTGCTGGCACGGGTCGCCTGCCCCATGCAGGCCGCCACACTCAGTGGCCGCTGCTACCATGCTGCGGCTGGCCTGGTGCCCTCTCTGAGCCCTGTGCCCGGCAAGGCTTTGGCCACTGCCCACTGGGCTGCCACCTGGGGCACAGCTGAATGGTGAACATGCCCGGGAAGCAAAGGCCTGGATTTGGGCATTGTTGTTTAGTCACTAAGTCGTGTCCAGCTCTTTGTGACCGCGTGGACTGTAGCCCGCCAGGCTCCTCTGTCCGGTCCATGCGGTTTCCAAATTCAAGTTCAAACCCCATCTTTGCCACTTAGTCGCTGTGGGAGCTTGTGGGGTTTCTCCCTGGGCCACCTTCTCATCCCCATCTTAACAGTGAGGTAACAGAATGTGACAGTTGGACCCTAAAGAAGGCTGAGTGCCAAAGAGTCGATGCTTTGCAACTGAGGTGCTGGAGAAGACTCTTGAGAATCCCTTGGACTGCAAGGAGATCAAACCAGTCAACCCTAAAGGAAGTTCAGTTCAGTTCAGTCGCTCAGTCGTGTCCGACTCTTTGCGACCCCATGAATCACGGCACACCAGGCCTCCCTGTCCATCACCAACTCCCGGAGTTCACTCAGACTCATGTCCATCGAGTCGGTGATGCCATCCAGCCATCTCACCTGGGTCGTCCCCTTCTCCTCCTGCCCCCAATCCCTTCCAGCATCAGAGTCTTTTCCAATGAGTCACCTCTTCACATGACGTGTCCAAAGTACTGGAGCTTCAGCTTTAGCATCATTTCTTCCAAAGAAATCCCAAGGCTGATCTCCTTCAGAATGGACTGGTTGGATCTCCTTGTAGTCCAAGGGACTCTCAAGAGTCTTCTCCAACACCACAGTTCAAAAGCATCAATTCTTCGGCGCTCAGCCTTCTTCACAGTCCAACTCTCACATCCATACATGAGCACAGGAAAAACCATAGCCTTGACTAGATAGATCTTAGTCAGCAAAGTAATGTCTCTGCTCTTGAATATACCATCTAGGTTGGTCATAACTTTTCTTCCAAGGAGTAAGCGTCTTTTAATTTCATGGCTGCATTCACCATCTGCAGTGATTTTGGAGCCCAAAAAAATAAAGTCTGACATTGTTTCTACTGTTTCCCCATCCATTTCCCATGAAGTGATGGGACCAGATGCCATGATCTTCATTTTCTGAATGTTGACCTTTAAGCCAACTTTTTCACTCTCCTCTTTCACTTTCATCAAGAGGCTTTTTAGCTCCTCTTCACTTTCTGCCATAAGGGTGGTGTCATCTGCATATCTGAGGTTATTGATATTTCTCCCGGCAATCTTGATTCCAGCTTGTGTTTCTTCCAGTCCAGCGTTTCTCATGATGTACTCTACATAGAAATTAAATAAGCAGGGCGACAGTATACAGCCTTGACGTACTCCTTTTCCTATTTGGAACCAGTCTGTTGTTCCATGTCTATTTCTAACTGTTGCTTCCTGACCTGCATACAGATTTCTCAAGAGGCGGGTTAGGTGATCTGGTATTCCCATCTCTTTCAGAATTATTGTGATCCATACAGTCAAAGGCTTTGGCATAGTCAATAAAGCAGAAATAGATGTTTTTCTGGAACTCTGTTGCTTTTTCCATGATCTGGTGGATGTTGGCAATTTGGTCTCTGGTTCCTCTGCCTTTTCTAAATCCAGCTTGAACATCAGGGAGTTCACGGTTCACGTATTGCTGAAGCCTGGCTTGGAGAATTTTGAGCATGACTTGACTAGCATGTGAGATGAATGCAATCGTGCGGTAGTTTGAGCATTCTTTGGCATTGCATTTCTTTGGGATTGGAATGAAAACTGACCTTTCCAATCCTGTGGCCACTGCTGAGTTTTCCAAACTTGCTGGCATATTGGGTGCAGCACTTTCACAGCATCATCTTTCAGGATTTGAAACAGCTCAACTGGAATGCCATCACCTCCACTAGCTTTGTTCGTACTGATGCTTTCAAAGGCCCACTTGACTTCACATTCCAAGATGTCTGGCTCTAGATTAGTGATCATATCATCATGATTATCTGGGTCGTGAAGATCTTTTTTGTACAGTTCTTCCGTGTATTCTTGCCACCTCTTCTTAATATCTTCTGCTTCTGTTAGGTCCAGACCATTACTGTCCTTTATTGAGCTCATCTTTGCATGAAATTCCCTTGGTATCTCTAATTTTCTTGAAGAGATCTCTAGTCTTTCCCATTCTGTTGTTTTCCTCTATTTCTTTGCATTGATTGCTGAAGAAGGCTTTCTTATCTCTTCTTGCTATTCTTTGGAACTCTGCATTCAGATGCTTATATCCTTCCTTTCCTCCTCTGCTTTTCGCCTCTCTTCTTTTCACAGCTATTTGTAAGGCCTCCCCAGACTGCCATTTTGCTTTTTTGCATTTCTTTTCCATGGGGATGGTCTTGATCCCTGTCTCCTGTACAATGTCACGAACCTCAGTCCATAGTTCATCAGAAATCAACCCTGAATATTCCCTGGAAGGACTGATGCTGAAGCTGAAGCTCCAATACTTTATGCTATATCCCATCTGGTAGCTCTCATTTCAAAAGGATGGCTTGCTAAGCATTCCCAAGAGGCTCCATTCTCTTACTACCAGGACCTGGGTTCAATCTCTGGTCTAGGAACTAAGATCCCTGAAGCCTCTCTGCCAAAAAAAAAAAGGTGGACGGGGGGCGGGGGGGAGACTCCTATAATATATCTTCTCTTCTTGAGCCGTGTTATAGTCGTTTATAATTTGTTGCTGATAATATTACCTGGGAATCTTTCAGGGGGAAATTTATAATGGATGGACTTAGAAACAACATATTTTAGTACTTAACGACTGAGAGCTTTTTAAAAGATTTATTTATGTTCGGCTGTGCCGGGTCTTGGTTGCTTCCTCCACTGGCGGCGAGCGGGGCTGCTCTGCAGCTAAGGCGCGCTGGCTTCTCACTGCAGTGGCTTCCCTTAGGGCAGCGCTGGGCGCTGGGCGTGCGGCCCCATAGTTGCTGCACGCGGCCTCAGTCTTCGCGGCTGCCGGGCTCCAGAGCGCAGGCTCAGTAGTTGCGGTGCGCTGGCCCAGTTGCTCGGCGGCCTGTTGGATCTTCCCGGAGGAGGGATCAAACCTGCATCCCCTGCGTTGGCAGACAGCCTCCTCACCGCTGAGTCATAAGGGACGCCCTATGAGAGCTTCCAGAAAGTTCTTTGTTTCCCTCCTGAGAGCTTTTTCCCGACATGCGCTAAATCCCAGCTCAGCTGCAGTGGCTTTGGGTGCGCCTGTGCCCTGACCTCCGTTTCTCCTTCAGGAAACAGCGACACTCATGCCTTCCTGTGCCTGCCTGGGGGCAGGGGGCCTCGCCAAGGGGCAGCGTGTCAGGCGCTGGGGACCCCGGGGGCTCCTCCTCACCGTGCTGTGTCCGTCTGTCTCCCTGCCTGGATGCTGGAGCACGCCCGGCACCCCGCCTCCGCACCGGGCAGCCCCCGGCTCGGCCTGGGCTGCAACCACTGACCCAGTTGCCGTGGCCTCCAGGGGGAGCCCGGGAGGAGCCATCAGGGGCGGGGTCAGAAGGAGACGTCGGAGGAGGACTCACTTAGGAAGGAGCCACGACCTCAAGACGCCGGGAAAGGCAGGAGCAGACCCTGCAGAAGCAATGCGCTGACCTCAGCTCAGGGGACCCAGCACGATCCTGACCCAGAACTGCAGGGGAAGCCAGTGCATGGTGTGAAGCCGCCAGCTTTGTGGCCACGTGTTGGGGCGTCCACGGGGCTCATGTACCTCCCAACAAAGACTCCCACCGGTCTTCTCAAACGCGGAGAGGCCCCTCCCACACCAGCAAGGCCCCAGGGCCAGCCCCGCAGCCCCTCAGTGAAATGCCTGGGGGGAAACCAGGCCGGTCCCATCTGGCTGGCATCCCCTCAGGTTATCCCCCCCACAACCTGAGCAGCCAGGCCCAGCCTGCAGGCGGTCCCCGCCTCTCTCCCCTGCTCACTCGGAAGCTGAGGTGGGAAAGTCTGGGTTTGGGAGTCAGCCCGCCCCCTACATGCCAGCCCCCTGCAGCTGTTAGGCCCTGGGCAGAGCAGGCCTCCCTGAGCCCTGGAGCAGAGGGGCAGGAAGGCTTGGGGAAGAGGTGTGGTGGGGGCTGGGCAGATGTGGGGTGTCTGCCCCACAGCTGGAGGTGCTCAGCACACTCCCGGGGGCACTGCCCACTCCTTCTGGGCGCTGGGCACCCAAGCCTCCCTGCACCCCCTCCCCTGGGCTGCAATTACGGGTCCTCCAGGCTAATCGCCGGGGTTGACTCACTCCTGGCTCCGCTTCCCTAATGAGGCCTTTGTCCCCTTAATTGGCCATCTCCAGGCGCTTTTCTCTGACCCCCCCACCTTCGATGCCTGTCCCAGATCCCAGGCCCAACTATGTGCTAATTGGGCCTTTGGGGGGGACACACAGAACGACCCCTCCCCTCCCTGTCCCCTGGCCGGCCTATATCAGACCCCCACCTATGGGCTCCTCACACCTCAGGGCCGGGGTGAGGGCACAGGACGGTTCCGATTCCCCGGGCCCTGCTCCGCCAACCGAGGTCCCCCCTCCCTGTAGGTCCCCCATCCCCGTCTCTCTTCCCGTGCCTGTCCCTGGCCCTGGGCCCCCAGCCCCAGCTGCTCCCCGCCCCTCGCAGATTTGCGGGGGTGGCTGCTCTCTGATCAGCATTGTGGGGAGCCGCTCCGTCACGCTAGCCATGCACCCCGGGGCTCCCACAGGCCCTGGAGTCTCCGAGGCAGGCCCCCGGGAGCTGTGCGCCTTTGTGAGCGGGGCGGCTGCCCACGTGCTACGTGCCCTGCACCCGCGGCGGGCCAGGCCCCCCAAAAGGAGGCCCAACCACAGGCGGTTCCTACACAACCAGATCTGCAGGTGAGGGGGGCAGGGTGGGAGGGGACTGGGAGGGGCCGGGGTGGGACTCAGGCCCAGACAGCACAAAGCGGGGGGGGGGTACCCCGGGGCCAGATGCCCCCAACATGCATCTACAGAGTGCTGACTGTGTGCCCGGCCCCAGAGACCCATCCGTAGGAAGCAAAGTTCTCTGCCTCGGGAGTTCCCTGGCGGTCCAGTGGTTAAGCCTCTGTGCTTCCACTCAGGAGGCGTGGGTTCAATCCCTGGTCCGGGAACCAAGACTCTGCATGCCACGGGCATAGCCAGAAAAACTCTCTGCTTCGTGGAGTTTGTGTTCCAGTGGGGAGGCAGCTGATAAGGGACTGTCAAAATAAAGAAGCGGGGCCTTCCCCAGCGGTCCAGGGGTTAAGCCTTTGCCTTCCAGGGCAAGGGGTGCAGGTTCGGCCCCTGGGCAGGGAATTAAGAGCCCACATAGCATAAAAGTGAAAGTGTTAGTCACCCAGTCGCGTCCCACTCTGTGCAGCCCTGTGGACTGTAGCCCGCCAGGCTCCTCTGTCCATGGGATTCTCCAAGCAAGAGTACTGCAGTGGGTAGCCTTTCCCTTCTCCAGGGGATCTTCCCGACCCAGGGAGCAAACCCGGGTTGCAGGTGGATTCTTTACTGTCTGACTCACCAGGGAGGCCCAAGATCCCACATACCTTGTGGCCAAAAAAAAAAAAACCCAAAACATAAAACAGAAGCAATATTTAGCAAACTCAATAAAGACTTGAAAAAAAATAAAGAAGTGACTGACACCATAGGAGGCCACAACATGGCAGGATGGTGAGTGAAAGGACCCAGACCCGGAGGGCCCCCTGCTGCGCGAGTCCATTCCTGTGAAACATCCAGAAGGGGCATGGCCACCGAGCAGGAAGCAGGTTGGTGGGTGCCAGGGGCTGGGGGCAGGCTGGGGCGCCATGCCTACCAGGCGCCAGGTCTTCTGGGATGTGATGGAAAGTTCTGGAACTAACGAGAGGGGGTGTTTGCACGACATCATGAGTGTACTGAAGGCCACTGAATTGCACGCTTTAAAATGGTTCCTTTTAAGCGCTGTGAATTTTACCTCTGTTTTTACAAACGATACGGCGTGTTCGAAGGTGGTGAGTGCTGCCGAGGGCATGCTGGGGGCAAGCTGGCATTTTAGGAAAGGTGTCTAGGAGGGCCTCCCTGGGGAGGGGAGGGAGTAGCCCTTCGGAGATGAAGAGGGCAGCTCTGGAAGGGGGCGCACTGCAAAGGCCCAGAGGCGCCAGGGAGCAAGCCTGGGGAGGCTGGAGCAGAGTGAGGGGAGGGACTCAGGTTCAAGACAGAGAAGGGACTGATCCGGGGACCTCGTGGGCCTCTGAGGGTTTTGGGCTCTGGGCGGGGACGTGGTGGGGTCTGAAAGGACCCTCAGGCTGTCGATCGGGGGTGCAGGTGGCTAGGGATGGTGGTGGCTCAGACGATGGAGGCGGGGTCCGACTCCGGGGCGGTTTGAAGGCAGCGCCTTTCTAACCCACACACCATGCACACTCGGCCTCTCTCGTGCTCCAGCACCCTCTCCCGTGGCTCCCGTGGCCCTCAGCACAGAGGCTCTGCCCTGCCAGACCCTGTTCCCCTGCAGCTGCAGCTCCCCACCTGGCTCTGCACCAGCCTCTTGCGGGGGCCACGCCTTGCCCTGTCTCCGGGCACGTGGATGGAGACCTCTGCTCCTCTGGGTCTCTGCCCAGTCTGTCCACGCCCGCACACACGCCCGGCCCTGTGCTCGCCCCTCACCCTACGGCAGTGACCATTTTTTGAGGCTGCTGTGTGCCAGGTACACTGTCCTAAGGCCCTGACATACGCTAGGTCGCTTAACACTCCCACAAACCTGCACGGTAGGTTCTGTCTTTTCCCCGTGTTACTGGCGAGGGAGCTCAGAGAGGTGCGATGACTGGTCCAAGGCTACACAGCTAGAGAGGCGAGACGGCTGTAGGCAGTCTGAGTCATGCTGTGGACCACTCTGCAGTCCTGCCTGGATACAGCGTCTCAGGGACTGGGTAGTGAGGGTGAGGGTGGTGATGAGGGTGAGGGTGGTGATGAGGGTGAGGGTGGTGATGGTGATGATGATGAAGGTGACAGTAAGGATGATGGGAGTGACTGTGAAGATGGCGACGGTGGTGATGGTGAGGGTGGTGAGGATGGTGAGGGTGGTGAGGGTGGTGAGGGTGGCAATGGTGATGGTGCTGAGGCTGAGGTGATGGTAAGGATGAGGGTGGTGGCGATGGGAGCTAAAACCTATCGGGCACTTCCCATGTGCCTGGCACTGTTCTGCTGCTGCTGCTAAGTCGATTCAGTCGTGTCCGACTCTGTGCGACCCCATAGACGGCAGCCCACCAGGCTCCCCCGTCCCTGGGATTCTCCAGGCAAGAACACTGGAGTGGGTTGCCATTTCCTGCTCCAATGCATGACAGTGAAAAGTGAAAGTGAGGTTGCTCAGTTGTGTCTGATCTTAGCGACCCCGTGGCTGCAGCCCACCAGGCTCCCCTGTCCCGGGGTTTTCCCAGCAAGAGCACTGGAGTGGCTGCCATCGCCTTCTCCGTGGCACTGTTCTAAGCGCTTTCGTTTTAGCCCCCGATGCCCCTTACAGTGAGCATAAGCTCAGGAGTCGCTGACAGCAGCCCCGGGAGGCGGGTGCTCTCACAGTCCTCCCTTTTCAGATGAGGAAACTGAGGCACAGAGCAGGAAAGTGACTTGCCCAAGCTCCTGATTTTCTGGAAGTGGATGGCTGCGGGGACTCACCCCAGGAGATCCTGGACCACACGTGAATGAGTGGGAGCCGCCCAGCCTAACCGCTTCTCCCCTGCCGCAAGCGGCCTTCCTCCAGGGAGCCCAGGATGGAAGACCCACCTGCCCCCAAACACGGTCCCGCCCCATGTTCCAGAGCCAGCCTCCTCACCAACTGCTCAAGGACCCCTCCCCACCTTCAGCCCGCCCCCAGCCTGGACCCCGTGGCGATGCCGTTGCTGGGCACCCCCCGCAGCTCCCTGCCTGTCCTCCCCGCCCCCCAGGGCCAGCTTCCACAGCACAGACGTCCCCACCCCCACGGCGTCTCTGCCCCAGGCTCCCCGAGGCCGGGGCCGCCCACGGTGAGCACATCCCCCTGGGCACGCAGGCGCTGCCCGACAAGATCCAGGGCAGGGGCGAGCTCCGCTGTGTCTCCCCACCCACGCCCTCCTCTCTCTGGGTCCCCTCAGGCCCCGCTCCCCCCGGGTCCCCCTCCACCCACGCTAGATTGTTTAACTCCGTGTGAAAATTTTCAAACTTGCAGAAAGGTCGAAAGACGGTTGTCTGACGCAGCAGTTCTTTTATTGAAACTTTAATTGATTATTTATCCGACAGCTCTGGGTCTCAGTTGCGCCCCGCGGCACGGAGTGCAGGGAGTCTAGCTCCCCAACCAGGGATCGAACCCAGGGCCCCGGTTTTGGAAGCATGGTGTCTTAGCCACTCGACCACCGGGGAAGTCCCATCAGATATATTCTCTAAAATTAATTAATTAACTTTTATTTATCTTCGCGGCTGTGTGGGTTTCTCTAGTTGTGGCGAGCAGGGCTCCTCTCTAGGTGTGCGCGTGGGTTTCTCGTTGAGGTGGCTTCTCTCCTTGGGGAGCACGGACTTCCGCACAGGCTCCAGTTGTGCTGCTCTGGCTTACTTTTTCCAGGGCATGTGGGGGTCTTCCCTGATCAGTGACCCAGCATGCTGTCTTAGTCACTGGACTACCAGGGAAGTTTCAACGGATACATTTTTAAATAAACCTTTCCCTGCAGGTTTAACAATACAAAAAAAAAAAAAAAAAAGCATGAATCATCTGCGCGGAGCTTAATGAATTTTTTTTCCCAAAGGGGACCCGCTGATAAAATCAACATTCAGATCCAAGAACAGGGCATTTCTTGCCCCCAGAGATCCTGGTGGGATCTCCTTCCCATGAGTCGCCATGCTGACATCTCTCCCTGTTAATCGAGTTAGCCTGGTTTTGAACTTTATTTCTATGGTGTCACGCACTGACTGGGAGAAGGCAATGGCAACCGACTTCAGTACTCTTGCCTGGAAAATCCCATGGACAGAGGAACCTGGTAGGCTGGAGTCCATGGAGTCGCAAAGAGTCGGACACGACTGAGCGACTTCACTTTCACTTTTCACTTTCATGCATTGGAGAAGGAAATGGCAACCCACTCCAGTGTTCTTGCCTGGAGAATCCCAGGGACAGGGGAGCCTGGCGGGCTGCCGTCTGTGGGGTCGCACAGAGTCGGACATGACTGAAGTGACTTAGCAGCAGCAGCAGCAGCAGCACGCACGGACTAACTCTCATTGCTTTTGTTCAACACCATGTTTTTCCATTCATCTGCTGGAACAGCCACGATCAAACATGACAGACCGGGCCGGGCACTGAGGACAACCTCACGATTCTGGAGCCTCAGGCCCCAGACCAAGGTGCTGGCGGAGAGAGGCCTCCTCCTCGGCTTCTCGGCTTCTCCTGTGGTCCTTCCTCGGTGTGTCCGAATCTCCTCCTTCCGGGTTAGGAACCACCCTGATGACGTCATTTTGACTTAATCACCTCTCTAAAGACTCCATCTCCAAATGCAGTCCTGTTTTGAGGCCCTGGGGCTTCCCTGATGGCTCAGTGGTAAAGAATCTGCCTGCAATGCAGGAGACCTGGATTCAATCCCTGGGTTGGGAAGATTCCCTGGAGAAGGAAATGGCAAACCCACTCCAGTATTCTTGCCTGGAGAATTCCATGGACAGAGCAGCCTGGTGGGCTACAGCCCATGGGGTCCCAAACAGTCAGACATGACTGACGACGAGCCTGCAGCTACTGAAGCCCGTGCACCCTAGAGCCCGTGCTCTAAAACCAGAGAAGCCACCACGATGAGCCGCCCGCACACCCCGGCTAGAGGAGCCCCTGTGCGCCCCAAGGAGGGAAAGCCCTCACAGCGACAGACCCACCACGGGCAAACAGAAACAAACATTTTCAAGTGCGCACAGTGTTGGACGGCACGTGCTGCCCTGCGCAATGCGCAAGCGCCACAGCTGTTCATAGCTTCCCTACGGATGGGGGTTGAAAGTGAAACAAAGGGTCAGTTGATCAGTCCTGTCCGACTCTGCAACCCCACAGACAGTAGCCGGCCAAGCTCCTCTGTCTATGGGATTTCCCAGGCAAGAATACTGGAGTGGGTTGCCATTTCCTTCTCCAGGGAAATCTTCCCCACCCGGGGATCGAACCTGTGTCTCCTACATTGCAGGCATTTTCTTTACCATCTGAGCCACCAGGAAAGCCCATGGATGGGGTTAGAGACATTGAACTGTGGGACTCAAGGAAACGGACCGAGGGCAGAGACAGTAGCTTAAAGACAAATGGGAAGGGAGAGAAGAGACACGTCACTCCGTCACTCCGGGGATGGCAGACGGGAGGGGATTTCTTCGCGGTCACCCCTGTAACGCCCGGCTCTTTCTGCAGGCAGTTTGCCAAGATCGAAGCTGCCACCCAGCGCCTGGCCGTGTCCATCCTGTCTCAGGAGGCGCCTCCCCAAAGACCGCCGCCCCAGAGGCCGCCCCCACCACCTCCCTCCCCCTTCCTGGGCGTGGCCTGTGCCGTGGCGCCGACCGAGGCACTGCATGCTGGCCCCAGCCTGAGTCTCGCTGCCCTGGACGCCTCCACCCTCGACCTCTTTGAGGACATTGCGCTCCCCCCGGCGTGTCCTTCAGCCCCATCTGACCTGTCCCTCTGTGTGCCGGGCCAGCCGGCCCTGAGGCAGGACACACGGCTCTACGACCCCCTGCTCCCTCCCCCGAGTTCCCTGGGGGGAGGGGAGGAGCTCTTGGCTTCTGAGGGGGGCAGGTGGGAGGTGTCTTGTGCCTGCCCTTCTCAGGGTACCCCTGCAGGCTGGGGGACCTACTTCCCGTGACATCCAGTCACAACCCAGCCCAGGCTCCCAGAGGGACCAGAGCCCCGGCCATGACAGCTCCTCAGCTGCCTGCCGGGCAGTCTCCTGTCCCATCCACGACCTTCCTGGCAACCTCTGGCCACGGGAATCAAGCCCAGACTCCCGCCTCGGCCTCAAGGGTCGTCTCCCAGGTCCAGGGCCCCCAGTTCAGCCTCTGGGATGGGGGAGGGGGTGCTCTCTCCCTCCCTCACCTTCTCCCTTCTTTCTGCTCAGCCCCACCTCCTCAGTGACTGTCCCCCTCGGCTCCCTCTCACCCTGGCTCAGCTCTGTCTAGTGTCTGGTCTCGTCTTGTTTATTCCCAAACATCTGCAGAGCGCCTACTGCATACCAGGCCCAGATCTGGGTGTGAGGACTCAGCAGTGAATAAAACAGATATCTCTGCCCTCGTGGAGCTGACATGGCAGGGTGGGGGGTAAAGTTGGGAGCACTGAAAATAAATGAGTACATCCATACTTTTTTTTTTTTTTAAAGGCAAGATAAATTTCCAATTTCAGATTGGTATTAGTGCTGGGAAGAAAATATTGATCAGATAGCAACCCGACTGGGGGACTCCTTCATACAGGGTGGTCAGGGAAGGCCTTCAATGACAAGGAGCTGGTACTGTGAAAAGTCTGGGGTTTCAAGCAGAGGGACCAGCTGGTGCAAAGGCCCTACGGTGGGACGTTGAGGGCCAGCCTGGCTGGAGCGGAGTGAGCCGGAGGAGAGTGTAAGACGGACGGGTGTGCAGTTGAGGGGCTGAAAAGGCAGACAGTGAATTGGGAGTTCAGTTCAGTTCAGTTCAGTCGTTCAGTCATGTCCGATTCTTTGCGACACCGTGAACCACAGCACTCCAGGCCTCCCTGTCCATCACCTACCTACTCCCAGAGTCCACCCAAACCCATGTCCATTGTGTCAGTGATATCATCCAACCATCTCATCCTCTGTTCTCCCCCTACCCTCAATCCTTCCCAGCATTAGGGTCTTTTCAAATGAGTCAGCTCTCCGCATCAGGTGGCCAAAGTACTGGAGTTTCAGTTTCAACACCAGTCCCTCCAGTGAACACCCAGGACTGATCTCCTTTAGGATGGACTGGTTGGATCTCCTTGCAGTCCAAGGGACTCTCAAGAGTCTTCTCTAACACCACAGTTCAAAAGCATCAATTCTTTGGTGCTCAGCTTTCTTTTTAGTCCAACTCTCACATCCATACATGACTACTGGAAAAACCATAGCCTTGACTAGACAGACCTTTGTTGGCAAAGTAACGTCTCTGCTTTTTAATATGCTGTCTAGGTTGGTCATAACTTTCCTTCCAAGGAGCAAACGTCTTTTAATTTCATGGCTGCAATCACCATCCGCAGTGATTTTGGAGTCCAAAAAAAATAAAGTTGGCCACTATTTCCACTGTTTCCCTGTCTATTTCCCATGAAGTGATGGGACCAGATGCCATGATCTTCATTTTCTGAATGTTGAGCTTTAAGCCAACTTTTTCACTCTCCTCTTTCACTTTCATCAAGAGGCTTTTTAGCTCCTCTTCACTTTCTGCCATAACGGTGGTGTCATCTGCATATCTGAGGTTATTGATATTTCTCCCAGCAATCTTGATTCCAGCTTGTGCTTCTTCCAGTCCAGCGTTTCTCATGATGTACTCTGCATATAAGTTAAATAAGCAGGGTGACAATATACAGCCTTGACGTACTCCTTTTCCTCTTTGGAACCAGTCTGTTGTTCCATGTCCAGTTCTAACTGTTGCTTCCTGACCTGCATACAGATTTCTCAAGAGGCAGGTTAGGTGGTCTGGTATTCCCATCTCTTTCAGAATTTTCCACAGTTTATTGTGATCCACACAGTCACAGGCTTTGGCATAGTCAATGAAGCAGAAATAGATGTTTTTCTGGAACTCTCTTGCTTTTTCCATGATCTGGCAGATGTTGGCAATTTGATCTCTGGTTCCTCTGCCTTTTCTAAAACCAGCTTGAACATCAGGGAGTTCACGGTTCACGTATTGCTGAAGCCTGGCTTGGAGAATTTTGAGCATGACTTGACTAGCATGTGAGATGAGTGCAATTGTGCAGTAGTTTGAGCATTCTTTGGCATTGCCTTTCTTTGGAACTGGAATGAAAACTGACCTTTCCAATCCTGTGGCCACTGCTGAGTTTTCCAAATTTGCTGGCATATTGGGTGCAGCACTTTCACAGCATCATCTTTCAGGATTTGAAACAGTTCAACTGGAATGCCATCACCTCCACTAGCTTTGTTCGTACTGATGCTTTCAAAGGCCCACTTGACTTCACATTCCAAGATGTAATCCGTGGGTCTAAATTTCTGTCTCTAGCTAGAAGGGCCAGATTCGGCCCCAAGGTCTGCCCCTGCGCCGCGCATCTCGCGCCCTTCGCCGCTGTCGTTCAAACTTGACAGTCGGTCTGATCGCGACCCACCAACCTCTGGGGCTGCAGTCCCGAGTTCTCTGTACTTGGCTCACCGCTCCGCCTTTAGACACGCCACGCACGCCTTTCGCGACTCTCCATTGGCCCGACCCTCTGCCTTTCTCCCAGGCGGGCCAATCACGCCCTCAAGACGGACAGCCTGGCCCACGGCCCCCCTCCCCGAGGCGGGTGGGAAGAAGCGGCGTTCGCGGATTGGCTATCAACGGAGCGGAGCAGAGCTAGGCGAGTGCCTATTGGGCGGATCGGCTCGGGAGGCGGGACGTGGAGGGCGCGGGGTGGGGCTCCGTGTCCAGAAGGTGAGAAACGTTGACCCGGCCTGTGGACCCTACCCGAGGAGTCGAGCTGCGCGAGTCCGGCGGCAGCGGGTGAGTGACTGCAGGCCTCACCTGCGGAGGGCAGGCCCGGCTTCCTCCGGAGCCTTCCGAGTAAGGCCCCGCCGGCGCTGTGGGGGCACCGACCTCCCCGCCTGCCGCTGGGGGGACCAAGGCTCCGCGGGGCCATCCGGAGCCGAGGGGACGCGGTCGGGGCAGGACTCCTGCCCGCGCCCGACGCTAGTGGCTGGCCAGGGCCGATTCCACCTTCCGCGCCGAGTGTCCGCATCACCCTTGCGCGGCGGCTGTTTCCCCAAGAAGGAAACCGGCTCAGACGGAGCGTGAAACTTGAGGGTCACACAGCCAGCGAGGCTGAGTGCGGACGCACTGCCCCCGGGTCACCTGGGGGATCTCAACAGACCGATTCGCCCCGCAGGTGGCCCCCCATCGCGGGCCGCTCCTCCGCCCGGCCTCGGGCTTCCTCTGCCCTGAGCTGCGTTCTGGATCCTCAACACTCCCCTAGAGCACCCCCAAACTCTGTCTCCAGCCAGGCCCCGCCCCCACGTGTTTCATCTCCTCTGCCTCAGTCTGGTGGGCTCTTCAAGGGAATTAGCCCACCCTCTTGACGACTGGAAACCAGGCCCGCCTGCCCCCTCTTCTCCGTCCCCGCTGCCTGGACTGGACCCTGCCCTCCCGGCCTCCACCTCCAGTCCAGCCCCACAGGCGGCCAGCGAGGCCTCCCTGTTTTCTATTTTCAAAACTTTCTTGTGGAAGTTTATTACACGTGTCGGGAAAAGTACAAATCACAGATACACAGCTCACGTATCTTCACAAAGAGTATGTGAACAGCATACAAACGCAGAAACCAAACACCCCCGATGCAAAGTCCCAGCCCCTCCTTCATCACTGCTGCCCAAGGACAATCATTATAATGACTTTAATGCCACCGATGGGTTTGGCTGGTTTCTGGCCTTATGTAAACGTTTTACTGTATTGTATTCACTGTATTGTATTTACCTGACTGGAGAACCTGTTTACACACTGTCAAAAATTCGAGAGCAATGGAGTCGTACACACAGTGGTCAAACATCCTTCACACTGTGCCCCTCAGAGACCAGTCCGTGCAAAGAAAGCCTGTTCTTACGTGCTCGCCAGAGAGCAAATACGGATTGCAGCTGTATGTAGGCTTTTCTTTTTTCCTTCTTGCATTTTGGCACAAATGGGAGCACTGTTTACACACTATGTTTGTCGCGTCTGTCCCCCCTGTCACTCCCCTCCTTAACATCTCTCAGACACTTCTCCACATTGTTACTTAGATCTTCCTTGTGGTTATCAGTGCCCTAACCATGGATGTTTAGATTTATCTCTGTTCTTTTGCTCAGGGAGGGGTCTATAGTGAATAACCTTGTCCCATAATGAATAACGGGTCATTTCACAGGCATGTCTGCAGGCATGCACGTAGGCTAAACACTTAGCATGAGTTCCCTGGGTCACAGGGTTTGTGAATCTGTAATTTTGAGAACTGTGGGCACATGGTTCTCCCTAGGGGGTGCTTGCTGCAGTTTATACTCCTACCATCCCAAAGGGGAGCTCCTGCAGGCGCCCCTCACAGACGGACATTCCAGCACCCCACCTGCTCCTGACCCTGTCCCTCCGTCTCTTGGAGAGTTACCACCCAGAACCGGAGTGAGGAGAGCGCTCCAGGTGGAGGCAGCTGCCTGGGCAAAGGCCCTGAAGGGGGATGTGGTAGTCCAGCGCCTTGTGGGGGGATAGTACCTCTTAGTGTTGAAGACAGAGAAAAGCCCTGAGGCCTGGGGGAGAGCTAAGATGGGGTAACAGGGTCACCTGTGTGTTTTCAAAAAGATTGCTCTCTCTCTCTCTCCACTTTCTCTGGGAGAACTCTGCCAAGACAGAGTAGCTTCCCCAGAAAGCCTCACCCTGGCCACAGCTGTAATTAATTACACAATGAAGTAACACAGTGTGGTTTCACTTTTGAGGGAATTTCCCTTCCATTTGTATTTCGAGACAAAATTCCCATAGCATAAAATTCACCATTTTAGCCATCCACTAGGTTTTAAACTTTAGATGTTCCATGTAGGAAACATTTCCAGTGGGAGATGTGCTCAGTTTAAAGAGTAGCCAAAAACACCTGTGGGACTCCCGACACTGAAACTTGCCCTGAGCAAGGGTCAGCTGGCTTGCCCTCCGCTGGGTGCACTGGGTCTGCAGGGCCTTTGCTTCCTAAATAAATTAACAAATAAGCGAGTGACATGCAGAGATGGGGGGAGCTGCAGACGCAAGCCAGGACTCCCCGTTTGTGCATCAGTTCCAGGAACCAGAGACAAGTCTCTGGTAACATGGGCTGGGACCGTGAGACTCGGGGTGCCCGGGGCCCTGAGGGGGAGAGGGGCAGTCACCCCTCTAGTCCCCGCAGCACCTCGGCCTTCATGGACCCCTGCCCTGGACCTCAGTGTCCTCCCCTTTAAAAGGGCTGCTGGCCGGGTGACTCTACCAGTGCCCGCCTTAATTTTTACATTGCTTTCTTTCTTTTTAATGGTGGGAGGGGCTTCCCCTGGAGGCCCGTGGGGGCGGGGAGTGGTTAAGACTGTGCTTCTGATGCTGAGGGCACGGGTGCCATTCTTGGTTGGGGAACAGTTGCCACACAGTCAGAAATTAAACAAAATAAAAATAATTAAAATAAAATTGTGGCAAAATATCCATAACCTAAGCCTTCCCATCCCGACCATTTTAAAGCGTATAGTTAGGAGGCATTCGGGGTGTTGCTAATGTCGTGCGCCCAGCACTGCTCTCTGGTCCCAAAGCACTTCCATCCCCAGACGGGAACTCCGGGCCCCTCTGCAGGCTCTCCTCCGCCCGCTCCGTCTCGGTGGACAGTCCCTGTAAAGGGACTCCTGCGCGGTGCTCTGTGACGGCAGCATCACGGCGAGGGGCGTCCACGCTCCTTTCCTTTTTGTGGCCGAATACTCCACGCCGCGGGTACCCCAGCCTTTCTTTCTAAGACCCCGAGGCGGCGGGGTTCAGCTAGTGAGTCTCAGGAGTGGGCAAACTGTATTCAGAGAGGCAGTCAGACCTGAGGGATCACAGGCCGTGGGGGGCGGTAGGAGGTGGGGGGGGGGGCGGTGCAGCTTTGCCTCGGGCTGGCCGTGCGTTCAGAGCCTCAGTCTCCCCCGGGGCGGCAGGAGGGTCACAGGGGGAGTCTAGGGGGTGAGTGTGTGGACCCCGGACATGCAGAGAAGCCCCCTCTGAGCCTAACCGCACTCCCTGGGCCCTCTGCCCATCCCAGGACATGGCAGCTGCGAGGCCCGCGTTGGGCCGCGTCCTCCCCGGATCTTCCATGCTCTTCCTGTGCGACATGCAGGAGAAGTTCCGCCACGTCGTGTACTTCCGCCAGATCGTCTCCGTGGCTGCGCGCATGCTCAAGGTACAGCCCTGCTCCCTCAGACCCGGGGGTCCAGCCCCCACGCCTCCTCCCTCAGACCCGGGGGTCCAGCCCTCCAGCTCCTCGTCCCTCAGACCAGGAGTCCAGGCCCCAGCCCCTCTTTGGGCTCAGACCTGTGCTCCTGTGCCCCCACGCCAGGTGGCCCGGCTGCTGAATGTCCCAACAGTGCTGACTGAGCAGTACCCCCAGGGCCTGGGCCCCACGGTGCCCGAGCTGGGCGCCCAGGGCCTGCAGCCGCACTCCAAGACCTGCTTCAGCATGGTGCCCGTGGTGCAGCAGGAGCTGGACGCGCGGCCCCAGCTGCGCTCCGTGCTCCTGTGTGGCTTGGAGACACAAGCCTGCATCTTGGTGAGACCCCCACTGACCCTTGGGACCTCCTCTCCACCTGAGACCTCCCCAACCTGAAAACCCAGAACCCTGGACGCTCTCCTTCCTGACCCGTGGCTCCCCTCCTGACCTGGGATCTTCACCTCCACTCAGGACCCCTGGGCTTTCCTCTTGCTGAGGATCCCGCTATAATCCCCACCCCTCCTGCCCTGATCCGCCCTCAGCTCCACCCTGGCCCCCGTCATTCCTGGCTGGGGTGGTCCTGACCTCTCTCCACCCCCAGCAAACGGCCCTGGACCTCCTGGATCGCGGGCTGCAGGTCCACGTGGTGGTGGACGCCTGTACCTCCCGGAGGTGAGCTCTTCTCAGGGGTGAGGTGCGTGTGGGTTGGGTTTGGGGCACCCAGGGAGAACCCGGGGGTGGATCCTTGCTGAATTCACCGGCTGTCTGGGCCTGCGGTGCGGACCGAGACACCCTCTCCCTCACCCCCTCAGCCAGGTGGACCGGCTGGTGGCGTTGTCGCGGATGCGCCAGAGCGGCGCCTTCCTCTCCACCAGCGAGGGGCTCATTTTGCAGCTCATGGGCGATGCTGCCCACCCTCAGTTCAAGGAGGTACTGGATCCCCCCACACCCGACCTCCCCCTTCTCCCACTCAAACAGCAAATGCCTTTCTAGCGCCCACGGTACAGTGGCAGAATACATCCCGGAACATAGCAAGCTGCCGCCCCCAGGGGACACTGCAGGTCAACGCTGCCGTACATCCCGAAGCAGAGAAGCTGGCTGGCCCTGAGGGCTGTAGAGACAGAGAAAGCAGGGCAGGGCCGGGTGTGCCAGGACGGGTTGCTGAGGGCAGTCCAGAGGCTTCCTGGAAGAAGGGGACTTTAGAGCAAGGTGGAGATGGAAGGGAGCCACGGGGACCCTGTCGACGGCTCCCCCCGGCCCTTCCCCAGCACCCCTCCTCCTCCTCCAGTCTGGATTCAGGTCCAGCCTCCACAGCCACCACTCAAGTGGCCTTCCCACTACCCAGGTCTGACTGGGTTGCCATGGCTTCGCACCTTGGCCCTTAGGGTAACGGAATATGCTAATATCCCAGTCCTCTGAGATCTGCCCCTTCTCCTGTAGATCAGGTCTGTTGAGCATTTACTGAGCACCTACTGTGTGCCAGCCAGTGTGGCAGGTCCAGGGGCAATCGCAGAAAAAGACAATCTGTATTCAGTTTCACATGGCAGCCAGGAGCTGGGGAGGCTATCTGTGGGGTGTGTGAGATGAGATGGGGGCCGGCAGCACAGAGGCCCCCGGGGTGGCCTTAAAGTGAAGACCTGGAGTGGGGGCGGTGAGCAACCAGTCATCCGAAACGCATTCTTGGCAGAGTGGACAGCTAGGGCAGAAGCCTGAACGTGGGACTAAGCTTGACTTATTCAAGGAACCACAGCAGGGCTCGGTGAGCTCAGGGTGGAGGAGGAGGGTGGGGGGGGGGGGGCAGGGAGGAGCCAGAGCAGAGTCTTCCCAAAGGTTCTGGTGCGGTTGCACCTGGGAGCTGGACACTGTCAGATCTGTGTGTGGTGCTGGGTGGCTAATGGACATGGGGTAGGAAGGAGGGAAACGAGGGTGGAGGCAGCATGGTTACAGGCCTGGCTCACTTTTATTTTGTAATTTCTGTAGGTTAGCATGAGAGGACTTGCTGGTGGGTGCAGTGCATGAAAAGGCAGCCCAGAGAGGCTCCAGGTTGAGCACGGCCGCTCAGGCTGTGCACTGATGGGGGAGGGGGCGGAAGGTCAAATGACCACCAGCATCTGAGAGGCAGTTGCATAAGTGCCTCCAGAGTTGAGGCGCAAGGCGTGGGCTGGACCTGAGAGTTGAGAGGGGAGATTACTTAAGAAGCAGGTGTACACAGGAAGCCCCAGGACAGTCAGTCACCCTCAGTGGTCGAAGCCGGCAAGGTGGGCCCAGGCGACAGATAATCAGGCACGACCCCTGGTAGCTGTGGTGAAAGGGAGACCACCAGCAGACGTCTTGAGGGGAGGGGCGGTGAGTTTGGCCAGTTACTGCCCGGGGGTTGGGGGGGGGGGGCGGTTGGCGAGGGAGGTGAAAATGGATCTGTTGTGGAAACGGGAACCCCTGACTCCCCCTACAGATCCAGAAGCTCATCAAGGAGCCCAGCCCCGACAGCGGGCTGCTGGGCCTTTTCCAAGACCAGAACCCCCTCTTCCGCTGACCTCGCCACCCTGCGCTGAGCGGAGACACCCTCTTCTGTCCTCGGGACTCTGGCAGGCGCGCCTTCTCCCCCCGTCGCCGGGTCCCGAGAGTGGTGCAGTCCACAGGGAGAACCGCCCCCTCGGGAGGGCGGTGGGTGCCGCCTTCCCATTGGGCCGCAGCTCCCGGAAATGCAAATGAAGCTCCCAGAGCTGGGCGAGGGTTGGTCGAGCCGGGCTGGAGGCGGGGCTCGGCCCCGGGCCACTCCAAGGGGCGGTGAGGGGGAGGGCGTCACAGTCTGTGTGGGACCCGCTCGCGGAGA
Organism: Ovis canadensis; assembly: GCF_042477335.2. Classification (NCBI taxonomy): domain Eukaryota; kingdom Metazoa; phylum Chordata; class Mammalia; order Artiodactyla; family Bovidae; genus Ovis; species Ovis canadensis. Next base: position 76,581,886 of record NC_091258.1, read on the forward strand.
ATAAACACTGATGTGACTGTGGGCCGAACCATTCTTGGGCTGGGGGGTGTCCCGGGGGCGACCGGGGCCCGCGGGCGGCGGGGGAAGAGGGGTCCCCGGCAGGTGGGGAGGGGGTGGTGCCTCCGCTCAACTCCGAGCCGGCGGCGCAAGGCAAAGGCGAGGGCGGCCACTCACATCTGCACCGCAGCCGGCGCGCATCTGCCCGCAAAGGGACTGCCGGCCCGGGTCCCCGACACGCTGCCGGCCGCCCCTCAGGCAGCGCGCGCGCACACGCCCAGCCGGGTTGGCTCGCAGACACGCGCTCGCTCTGCCTCCCCCGGCCGGCCCCCCACGTCGCCGCCACCCCCCGACTCCCCCAGGGTCCCGCATCCGGAAAGTGAGGTGAGCGCGGCCGCACTCCGGTGCGGAGGGGGAAACTGAGGCAGGAGGGACTTGGGTACGCGGAGGAAGGAAGAGAGACAGGCATGCGGTTGAATGGATGGACGGATGGATGGGAAGGACAGATAGATTCATCTGAGTGGTCCCTACTCCCCTAAGACACAGGAGCCCGGGGATCCGCATGCGGGCTTCCAGAATTCTACAGCCCTCTTGGAAATCTGGAAGTCGGGACTCAACGAGCCCCCCAGTCAGGGCCGCTCAGCCCTTTTAGATTCTCAGGCTCCCCCACCCCCATCTCGCAATCTTTGGGGGCCCAAGAAGGCAATCCGAGTCCCCCAGGGACCCAAGCGTCAGAGCTCTCAGCCAGACCGCCCCCATTGGGGAATCAGAGCACCCCCCTCCCAACGTCCCTGGATCCCAGACCTCGCTCAGAAGGCCCGGTCCCCGGACCCCGCGTCAGAGCGCCCAGGGCCCTCTCTCCACAGGGACCTAGGAGTCCCTGCTTCCCCCTCCTCCAGGAACCCCTGGGACCGGGCGCTAGCGCCCCCGGCCCCCGCCTTCCGGATCCAAGTGTCCCCCCTCCTCACCCCCCAGCCTGAAGCCTCGCGTCTCGGAGGCCGCGCTCGCGTCGCCATGGCAACAGGAGTCTATTTTGCGCTGGGAACACACAGCTCCGGTTGCAGCGCCCCCCCACCCCGCCCCTCTAACCTGAGCCTGAGTGAGAGCGAGGGGCCCAGGAAGGGAGATGGGTGGTCCGGGGTCGGAAGGGGCACAGAGACACTCACAGGGTCAGAGATCTGTTGACAGCAAACCTGGGAAAGACACACACACAGATGGAGACACGCAGTCAGAGGTAGCGAGAGACGGGGATGTGCAGAGAAGAGACTGACGGGGCAGAGGGGAGGAGGAAATGCTGGCACGCGGAGGAGACGTGGGGGCAGAGACGGCAGGATGCAGAGATGCGCTGAGACACGTGGAGAGAGACGGGCTAAGAGAGCCCGTGACCCCGGGCACCTCCCTGCAGAGATGAGACTGGCCGGCGGGCCGAGGGAGGGGCAGTGGGCACGAGATCCCCGGAGGAGGTCAGGACAGGGAGACGCAGAGACTCCCAGTGAGAGAGAGCGGACGGGAAGGCCTAGGCACCCGGAGGGCGGCGGGGTTGCGTGGGGACCCGCCGCGTCTCTCCCTCAAACCCCGCCCCCGGGCGGCGAGCTGGAGGCGGGGCCGGGTGCCTCCACCCCGCCGCCCCCGCCGGGAGCTGGGATCCCCGCCCCCTACCTGGACCCCTGCGGCCGAGTCCGCCTCCTCTTGAACCCGGATCGCCCCTCCTACTGCCTTCTTGCCACATCCCTACCCCAAACCCGCCCTCAACTGCAGACATTCCCAGGAGGCCCGCCCGCCCTTCGCCTTCGGACCCCCGTACCCTCAGCGCCCACCTGCCCACCACTCTCCAGCTCCCTGCAGCCCGAGATCAGGCTTCTGACTTTCTCTGGGTCTCCGCCCCCTGCGGGCCTCTGTCCTTCTCGGGCTGTCTCTTTCCTTCTCTCTCGTTCTCCTTTGATCCCCAGTTCTCCGGGTCTTTTCTCCCCGTCACTGCTCGCCCTCCCAGGTCTGCCCTCTTCTCTTTGAATATTCTTTGAATATCTTCAGTTTCTTTGAAAGGAGGAGAATATCCCTTCTCTTCACCTCTGTTCTCTCCCTTGGTCTCTGACCCTCTCCCTGTCTCTCTCTCTCTGGGTCTCTCTCTCTCTGGGTCTCTGTCTCTCTCTCTGGGTCTCTGTCCCTCTCCCGGAGGCTCTGTTTCCCTGAGTTTCTATGTTTCTCTCTGGGTCTCCATCTCTCTCTCTCTCTGGGTCTCTGTCCCTCTCCGTCTCTCTCTCTGGATCTCAGTCTCTCTCTCTGGGTCTCTGTCCCTCTCCCGGAGGCTCTGTTTCCCTGAGTTTCTATGTTTTTCTCTCTCTGGGTCTCTGTCTCTCTCTCTGGATGTCTCTCTCTCTCTGGGTCCCCGTCTCTCTCTCTGGGTCCCCGTCTCTCTCTCCCTGGGTCCCCGTCTCTCTCTCTGGGTCCCCGTCTCTCTCTCTGGGTCCCCGTCTCTCTCTCTCTGGGTCTCCGTCTCTCTCTCTCTGGGTCTCCCTCTCCCTGGGTCTCTGTCCCTCTCCCTGAGGCTCTGTTTCCCTGAGTTTCTATATTTCTCTCTCTCTGGGTCTCCATCTCTCTCTCTGGATGTCTCTCTCTCTGGGTCCCCGTCTCTCTCTCTGGGCCCCCGTCTGCCTCTCCCTGCGTCTCTGTCCCTCTCTCTGGATGTCTCTCTCTCTCCGGGTCTCGGTCTCTATCTCTGGGTCTCCATCTCTCTCTCTGGATGTCTCTCTCTCTGGGTCCCCGTCTGCCTCTCCCTGGGTCTCTGTCCCTCTCTCTGGATGTCTCTCTCTCTCCGGGTCTTGGTCTCTGTCTCTGGGTCTCCATCTCTCTTTCTGGATGTCTCTCTCTGGGTCCCCGTCTCTCTCTCTGGGTCCCCGTCTCCCTCTCCCTGAGTCTCTGTCCCTCTCCCTGAGTCTCTGTGTCTCCCTCTCTCTGGGTCGTTACCCCTCCCTCTCTCTAACCCTCTGCCCTCACCCCAAGACCCTCTCCCCGTCCTCCGGCATCCTGTTCTCACTCTCTGCTCCCAGGCATCTCACAAGGCAGTCCTTGCCCCCCCAGCCTAGCTGACAGGGTCAGGAGAGGGGTGGGGGTGCGGTGTGGGGCGCAGTGCTGGCAGGGCAGCAGGGGGAAGATGGGGTTCTCCAGGAGCACAGGGACCCTGTCTCACACTGGCTCCCCGAGCTCTGTGCCCACATCTGTTTTCTCTCAGGTCCTGGACTAGGATCCTGGGTTCTGGCCCTGAGCTGCTGGCTGTGCCCGGGGCGGGGAGGGAGAAGACGGCTTGGGGGAGGAGGAGGATCGTGCCTTCCTGCGTGTGTGTGTGTGTGTGTGTGTGTGTGTGTGTGTGTGTGTGTGTGTCGGGGAGGGGGTGCTGTCTGGGCGTGTCTGACGGAGGGTCACATGCTTGCTTCCAGACGCTCCGCCACGGGGTTTGCACTGGCCTGTGTACCCACAAGGCTGCCCGTCTGGCTGGGATACAAGCGTCCACGGTCTACGGGCGGTGGGCAGCGTGTCCAGGTGCAGCTGGCTGGGGTGGGCCTCTGGCCACACTCTGGAGCTCTGTGTGGTCCCAGGGTGTCGCTCTGGAGCTGTGTGTGGTCCCAGGGTGTCGTGGTGTCTGAGACTGTCTGACTGTTGGGTGCTGTGGGCGGGAATGCCCAGAGACGCAGGGCTGTGTGTCCACAGGGAGCTGTCCTGCACGTGTGTTGGGAGAAGGCTCGGGCGTGCTGCCAGGACGACCCTGGGTGTCCTTGCGTGCTGTGTCCTGTGTCGCTGCATACACAAGCTCTGTTGTGCATCCGTGCAGAGTTCTATGAGGCCGAGGAAGGCCGGTCCTCTGTATCCACGCATCTGGCCCAGTGTCTGCAGGGATAGGTGCTGCAGGGCAAGAGGTGGGACGCAGGGGCCCCTGCTGACAGAGGGGCCACGTGTGTGTGTTGGTGTGTGTGTTGCTGGACCTGAGGGGGTGTATGCCCCGCTCCTCCTGCCCAACTCCCCGGAGCTGTCAATGACCAGGAGCTGGAATTTCCCTGGGAATGCGCCTGTGTGTGGAGTTGGAGGGGACCAGGGCGCTCTGGGCGCAGAGGGAGAAGTTCTGTGATGCAGCCCCGCCAGAGGCATGGCACAGCACAGGGACTGAGCCTGCACACTGCTAGCCCATGCGGGCAGATGGGACCAAGGCACCCCTTGGCCCTGTGCAGCCCCCCAGCATCTGGGACTTAGCAGGCAGATGGCACCCTCGCGTGTGTTTGGAAGGAGTGCCCCTTCCCACAGATGGATGCTGCCCCGCCAGCGTGCCTTGGGAAGGAGAGCCAGTCTCTCTGCCAGACACTCTTGTGCAGCGCACAACCTGCCCAACCATACGTGGCAGCCCTTGTATGAATGAAGAAGTCCACGTCGCCACGGGCACGTGTCGCTCTCAGAAGGGGTATCTTTGTAAGCATGAGGGCCTGCATTTCTCTGTGTGGGACAGGGGCATCCATGTTCTATGGGCGGTGGTGCCCTGAGTTCAAAGTCTAGCTGTGACACCATTTGAGGTATGTTGGTTGTTTTTCTGTTTCTTAACTGTAGTAAAATACATGTAACACAAAATTTAACCATCTCAAGTGTACAAGTCAATGGTATTTAATGATGTTGTGTGACTACCATCACTGTCTAGTTCCAGAACATTTTCATTACCCCCAAAGAAGGCCCTGCCCCCACTGAGCAGTCAGCTCTTCTTGCCACCTGCGCTCAGCCCCAGGCAACCACTTATCAGCTTCCGTCTGCATGGATGTGACTGTTGTGGACATTTCAGATCAACGGAATCATGGATATGTGACCTTTTGTGTCTGGCTTTTCTCTCTTAATGCCCTCGAGGTTCTTCAGGATGTAGAATCTATCAGTGCTCCGTCCCTTTTTGTGGCTGAGTATTATTCCACTGAATGGCTAGACCGCATTTTGTTTACCCATTCATCAACTGATGGGCACTTGGGTGGTCTTCCATCTGGGGCTGTTGTAAACCATGCTGCTAAGGACATTTATGTTTTCGACTCTTTGGGACTGATACCTAGGAGGAGAACTCCTGGGTCATGTGGTAACTCTAATTTTTTTTTGGCCACATCCTGCTGCATGCAGGATCTTAGTTCCCAACCAGGGACAGAACCTGTGACTCCTGCAGTGGGAGCAGAGTCTCAACCACTGGCCCATCAGTGAAGTCCCTACATGTTTAACTCTTGAGGAGCTGCCGCAGTGCTTTCCCGAGTGTGGGCCAAGGCACTTCTTAGATGACTGTGACACACCAAGTGGGGGCGTCCAGAAGGCAGTGAGCGGGGAGTGCAGGACAGGGGCCAGAGCAGAGCTGAGAGGGAAGGTTGGGGCCCCATGGAAACGCGGGTGGCGCCGCAGCCTCCCACCGCCCTCTCAGCATCCCAGTCCCCAGCAGCCTTTGATAATGCTGTGGTCCCAAGATACACGTGTGCTCAGTGGGGAGGAAGAAAGGGTAAAAATAACAGCGGACAGACGTCTATTAAACACGTCCCCCCACCCACCCTCACTCCCACCTCCTCCCGCTGCTTTATTTCTTCATGGCCTCCTTCATAATTTCTTAGCGTTTCTTCATGATAGTTTTCAGCGTGCAGCCCATTGATGCGTGTCTGTGTGCTGGCTCTGTCTGCGTGCCAGAATGCCAGCCCCATAAAGACAGAGGCGGAACCCTGCGGTTCGCCCACCACTGCACCCCCAGCCTCAGTAAACACTGCCCCAGGAACCGCCTGCCGGCCTGCTGCTGCAAACACAGCGAGGCCAACCTGTCCGTCTGGCCCCTCTCACCCTGTGTCCCCTCCGGGGAGTGTAGTGCCTGCACTGGCCAGGCGCTGCTCGAGCCCTCTGAGTGTGCGCTCAGTTGCATCTCTCTGCGACCCCATGGACTGCAGCCCGCCAGGCTCCTCTGTCGAGGCAGTTCTCCAGGCAAGAATACTGGGGTGGGTTCGTCCTTCCAACCACCCAGTGATAGCCACCCTTACCCCCAGTTTCCAGATGGGGAAACTGAGGCACGTGAGGACTTAGGTGTGTCCAGTGCCAGGCACCTGGCACACGGTGGGGCTGGGAGATGAACCACTGCTACTCTGACTTGCCAGCCGTGCAAGGAGACACTTCAGAGCTGAAATTGTAAGATTGTGTGTGTGTGTGTGTGTGTGTGTGTGTGTGTGAGGGGTAAGGGTGGGGGGTGGGGCAGAGAGAGAAGGGAGACAGAGGCTCAAGACCCCTTGACTATCAGACCTAAATAAAGGGGAAAAAATAAGCCTTGGGAGAACTGAAGACCACAGGGCTGTAAGCCAGCAGTTCTAACTGAGGGTAAATGTGCCCCCAGGGGGACACTGGGCAATGCCTGGAGGCACCCTATGTTGCCCCCATGCGGTGGGGGGTGTGAACCCTCCTGCACCCAGCAGCTGCTGCTACCCCACGTGCAGGGACAGCCGCTACAAAGTGCACTCCGCCCCCGGGCAGTAGTGTAGGGCGGTCCCTCCCCGCCGCCTCCTGGTCTAAACTCAGATTCTCAACTCGGCTCTCTCTCTCCTCCCGTCTACTCTCCTCTCCCTCCTCCCCGTCTCCCCTCCTCTCTCTCCTCCCCGTCTCCCCACCCCACCCCACCCCACCGTGCCCCCTTCATTGCCGCCCTCGGTCCCGCTGACGCTGACCCTGCCCGCCTCCGCCCTGGCTCGCTGGCTCCCCTCGGCCTCTGCCTCCGCCCTCTCCCTCACCTGCCTCCTCGGTTTCTTCTCCCTCCATTCCATCTCTCCTCTGGTTTTTCTCCGTCCCTCTTATTTCTTCACACCCCTGTCCACTTTCCCTCTCTTGCCTCCCCACTCATCTCTCTCTGACCCTTTCTCTGCCCGTGATCGTTGCTGTTCCCCTTCCGCGGCATCGGGACATTCTTCTGTGGCTCGCGCATCACCAACCACTGCCCCCTGGGCCTGGCCAACCCCGGGCCCATGCACGGACCCCCCTTTTCCGGGCTCCTGCTCGCCCCCTCCCCGTGCTTCTGTCTTCCCTTGGGCTGCCTTCCTCATGCTTTCCCGCCACCATCTCCACATTTCTGCACCTCTGGCGCCTTTCTTCCGTGCACCGTTCCAGCCTCGGTTCTCCCCCCAGCCTGGCTGCCCCGGCCGTGCTCCTGCGCGCCCCATGCCGGCCCTCCTGCTCCTCGGGACCCTCCTGTTCCTGGCCTCGACTACCGGCCAGGCTGGGGCGCGTCCGTCCAACGCCACGAGCGCCGAGCCCCCGGGTCCGCTGCCCGCCCTGCTGGCGCACCTGCGGCGCCTGACCGGGGCGCTGACGGGCGGCGGGGGTGCAGCGGGCGCGGGGGCCAACGGCACCAGAGCCAGCACCCCGAGCTCGGCGGGCGCGGCTGCACGCGCGCCCCCTCCGGCCGAGCTGTGCCACGGCTACTACGACGTCATGGGCCAGTACGACGCCACCTTCAACTGCAGCACCGGCTCCTACCGCTTCTGCTGCGGCACCTGCCACTACCGCTTCTGCTGCGAACACCGCCACATGCGCCTGGCGCAGGCCTCCTGCTCCAACTACGACACGCCGCGCTGGGCCACCACGCCGCCGCCGCTGGCCGGGGGCGCCGGGGGCGCCGGGGGCGCGGGCGGGGGGCCTGGGCCCGGCCAGGCCGGCTGGCTGGAAGGGGGCCGGGCGGGGGGCGCTGGGGGGCGTGGGGGCGAGGGCCCAGGGGGCAGCACGGCCTACGTGGTGTGCGGGGTCATCAGCTTCGCCCTGGCCGTGGGCGTCGGCGCCAAAGTGGCCTTCAGCAAGGCGTCCCGTGCGCCCAGGGCGCCCAGGGAGATCAACGTGCCCAGGTGTGTGCACTCCGGGGCCGGGGGGCGGGGGGTGCTGGGGGCTGGACTTGGGCGGCGGGGGCGGGGCCAGATGGAGTGAGGGGGGTGGGCCCGCATGGCCAAAGGCTGAGGCAGCGGAAGCCTTGAGGAGACGGGCGGGTCTGAGAATACAGGTGACTGGAGTGACAGGCTAGGGAGGGACGAGGTTGGCTCAGGCCTTCATTCAGCAAATATTTCTTGAGCGCTTTCTGTGAGCCAGGAGCTGGGGCACAGCGGTGAACAAGACAAAATCCCTGCACTGACGAGTGAACCTGGCTTCTAATCCCAGGTCAGCTGCCTGCGGGCTGTGTGGCCCAGGGAAAGTTGCTTAACCTCTCTGTGCCTGTTCCCTGTGTCTGTACAGTGGGGCTAATCATTGTTCCCCACCCATTCGGACAGCAATGAAGATTAACTGGGTTGATTCATGTCCAGTCCTGGCACATGGTAAGCCTTCAATAAATGCTGGCTACCGTTATCATTAAGATAGTAAGCAAGCAGTGTTAGTTGCTCAGCCGTGTCCAACTTTGGGACCCCATGGACCATAGCCCACCAGGTTCCTCGGTCCATGGGATTCTCCAGGCAAGAATATCGGAGTGGGTTGCCATTTCCTTCTCCAGGGGGTCTTCCCCACCCAGGGATCGAGTCTAGTCTCCTGCACTGCAGGCAGACTCTCTGCCCTCCGAGCCACCAGGGAAGCCCTGCACTTGGGCAGTATGCTTTCAGATGCTAATGACTGCTGCGAAGAAACGCAGTGTGACGCGCTGTGAGTGGGAGGGGAGGTGCTGTTTTACATGAAGGGGTCAGGAAAGACCTCTCTGAGCAGAGACCTGGAGGACAAGAGAGAACCAAGCAGGTATCTATGGAAAGGGCACTCCAGGCAGAGGAGGCCGTAAGCGCAAAGGCCCTGGGGTGGCGTGTTGGAAGGACTGTGAAGAGGCCCACGACACTGGAGCGCAGTGGGTGAGGAGGGGGTGGACAGAAACAGGCGGAGGTGGGTTCACCCTAAGTGCGTGGGGGGGGGGGGCACTGGAGTGTCCTGAGCTCCGTGTGCGGCCACCTGAGCCCTGGGCTGTGCATGTGAACTTAGCCGCAAGGAACAAGGGCAGAAACGGGCAGGGCAGGGGGGTCCATGGCGAGAAGGAGGCTGCTAGCCGCAGAGGTGGCGACAAATGGTTGGGATATATTTTGGAGAGCGAATCCAGGGGATTACTAAGGGCCATGGAGGAAAGACAGAGAAGAGTCTAGGGTGAATCTAAGGTTTTAGCGCCGTGGGGACGGCAGCAAAAGAAACAGGGGTAAGGTCCCAGGTTCGGGGTGGCGCAGAGCCACAGAGAGGACGCTGTGGAAGGGACCACACAAGGGGTAGGGTCCAGATGAATTGGGAAAGTGAGTCGGAGGGACCCTGAGGCAGGCGGAGCTCAGACTGACGCTAGCAAGGGGCGTGGCCAAAGGCGAGAAGTCGAGCCGAACTAAGACACCCGCAAAGGTGAGAAGGGGAGGAGAAAGAGGCCTGCGCCCTCCCTCTCTCCATCCCTACCCGCAGCCCCCAGGCCACTGACCATCCCTCTGCCCCTTCCAGGGCTCTGGTGGACATTCTGAGACATCAGGCGGGGCCCGGGGCCCGCCCGGACCGGGCACGAAGCAGCTCCCTTACCCCAGGTGTCGGAGGCCCAGACAGCATGCCGCCGAGGACGCCCAAGAACCTCTACAACCCGGTGAAGCCGTCCAATCTCGGTGAGCAGAGGCGGGGCTGAGGAGGCCCTCGGCCCCGCCCCATCACGTGGCCCCGCCTCCCACCGCCCCGGAATCTGCCTTCCCCGCACAGTCCGGGCTGAGCCCTGTTCCGGACACTGCTCCGGCCGCTGCAGTGAGTCCGCCCCCCTCCCTGCCCTTCCGTGGGCACCCTAGGTGGGTACCGTGGGCGCGTCGACGGCTTCTCAAGCCACTGCGCTTGAGAAACTCATGTCAGACCACCCAGCAGCTGGTGACACACAAGGACGCAGGTAGCCATTGAGTTAGAATGTCTGGAGCTAGACGCCTGGTTAGAATCCTAGTTCTACCACTGTGGCCTGGGGCGACCGGCTTCAGTTCTCTGGGCCTCAGTTTCCTCATCCATAAAATGAGCATCAGAGGAGGGGTCGCCTCCCATCACCGCTCTTCTTACGGGGCGTGGCCAGAGCGTCGGCAGAGAGGTCCAGGCGGCTGGAGAGGGTCAGAGGGTCTCGTCTGGGGAGGCAGAGGAGGCGCCCTCAGAAAGAGATCTCGGGGCAGTGGCCAGGGGACGGAGGGGAGTTTCTTGGGCAGGGGGAGCTCAGCTTGTGAGGCGCCCAGAGCTGAGTCTGGGGAGAGGGTGGGCAGGCACCGGGCTGAGCTGAGTAGCTCTGTGTCCTGAGGGCAATGGCAAGCCAGGGAGGAGTTTAGAGCAGGAGAGGAGCAGAGAGCCGAGTGGGCAGGACTATGTCTCTGGGACCCGTATGCAGGGAATGAAATGAGAGGAGGAAGGCTCCGGAGGAGGCTGGGAGGCGGGTCCAGGCAGTAAAGTACGCGGATTGATCTGAGGTCAGGAACGCAGGAGAAAAGAGGGCTTTGAATACTAGCGATGAAGAAGAGACATTTGACCTGGATCTGGAGGGATGAGCAGGAAGGAGGTCTTCAGGCAAAGAAGGGGAGGAAGGGGTTCAACGCGCGGAAAACAGCGGAACAGCACGTGCAGAGGCCCTGTGGCAGAGCTGAGCTGGCCCGCTGGGCATCAGAGGGGAGCAGGGCTTGAGGGGAGGGTGAGAGATGAGGCTGAGGGCAGGTCGGAAGGCCTCAGAGGCCGCCCCCAGCTTAGACTATGTCCCATCGGTGATGGTGAGACCGGCGGAGGGTTTCGTGCAGCAGAGGGGGTGTGTGTGGGTGTGTGTGGGTGTGTGTGTGTGTGTGTGGGTGTGTGTGTGTGTGTGTGTGTGTGTAGCGCCGTGGCAGGCTGGTCTTGGAGCTGGGCGGAAGGCTGCTGTGACGATCCAGGAGGGAGAAGGAAGTCAGGGCAAAGACTGCAGAGCTGGGGACCAGGAAGGCGCGAGCAGGAAGCCCTGCGCACGGACCAGGACGGGGTGCCCGCTGGCCGCCGGCAACGGCAGTGACGCCCCTCTTGGTCCCCACAGATAACCTGCACCACAACTACCTGCACCTCAGCGTCAGCAGCCCCAAACACCGCGCTGCCACTCTGGGTATGCACCCGGGCGGCAGGGCTCCTTCCCTCCCCACCTGGCACTAAGTCGGAGCCAGGCGCCCCGGTAGGACGGGGGATGCCGTGGGAGCCTGTCCTCACGGACCAGCCGGATAACCCCGAAGCGGTCCGCGGGAAGCGGCCTGCAGTGCGCCCTCCTGCCTGGGGTGGGGCACACAGGATGCGCCGGCTGCGCCTCCTGCTCCTTCCCCAGCAAGGAGCCCCCGAGGGGGCGTGGTGGGGTGAGCACAGGGAGCTTGGCCTGCTGCAGCTTTGAGGGCTGGAACCCCCAGGCTGCTGAAGTTCCAAGGGGGCAGGGGCGGGACCGCGGGGTCCGAGGGAGCAGGGCCGGACTGACCACGGCCGTGCCCTCTGCCCCAGACTGGCCTGGACTGACCCCGGCCGTGCCCCCTGCCCCAGACTGGCGGGCCGTCCCGCCACCCAGCCCCTCCTTGCGCTACTCCACGCTGTCCTGCTCGCGGTCCTTCCACAACCTCTCACATCTTCCCCCGTCCTACGAGGCTGCCGTGAAATCGGAGCTCAACCGCTACTCCTCTCTCAAGAGGCTCGGTGAGTCCCGGGAGGGAGGCTGCTTGGGTGGCGGGGCAGGGGCAGGGCCTGGGTTCAGGACCCTGGACAGTGGCTCGAGCGTTTGCTCAAGCTCTCGATTACCCGATTACCCGTTTAGGGTTCTTTTTTTTTTTTCTCCAAGGGCTTCCAGAAAGACCCAAGGTCATTCTGCATCGCAATTAACCACTTAGGGTGCTTTTCATAAATGCAAATCCATGGTCCTCTCCACAAGATCTATTGCATTCATCAGGACTTGTATTTGCAATTAATAGAAACACAATTTAAAGAAAAAAAAAGGTAACTATGCTGAAACACAACTTAGAAAAGAAAGGCAATTACGCTGGCTTGATAAGGCAAATTCTGTGTGCCACAAACTTCAGGTGTGGCTGAACCCAGGTGCTCAAGAGCTGGCACCAAGATTCTATCTCTCTCAGCTCTGCTGAACAGTGGGCTGGCTTCGTTTTCAGACAGAATCTCCCCCTGTGATGGCAAAGACTGCCCTGAGAATCTTCAGGGCAGTTCTTACCAGAAGAGTGTCTCCAAGTGATTGCAGCAAAATTCCCAAACCTGAACCCCACTGGCCAAGAAAGGGTCAGGAGCTTGTCCCAGATCCAGTCACCGTGACTCTTGATTGGACATTCCTGGTCGTGGAGGAGGCGCCACACATTTTAAACAGATTCATGGTCAGAAAGGGTTTTTATACTGTGTCTCATGAAACCCACGTACACTGGCAATTTTTAAGTTACAGCAAAGTTTTGAAACTTGCTATTGTGGACATTTTCAAAGAGGTTCAAGAGCAGAGAAACGACAAAATGAACCCCTAGGTTCCTATCACCCAGCGTTAACATTTTCTTGCTCCCTCCTTCCCCCACCCCATCTTTTGGTGGATTATTTCAAAACAAATCCCAGACACTATGTCACTTCAACCACTGATATTTCAATAACACACACAGCTGAAACAAAAATTGTATGCACGGCACTCACCCTTATTCTCTCGATGGGCTTCCCTGGGGGCTCAGGCAGTAAAGTGTCTGCCTGCAGTGCAGGAGACCCGGGTTCAACCCCTGGGTTGGGAAGATCCCCTGGAGAAGGAAATGGCAACCCACTCCAGTACTCTTGCCTGGAAAATCCCATGGACTGAGCAGCCTGGTGGGCCACAGTCCATGAGGTCGTAAAGAGTCGGACATGACTGAGCGACTTCACTTTCTTTCACTTTTTTCTTATTGTGGGAAACTTTCTAATAATTTTCTATCCTATTTCATTTTGTAAAATACTGTCTCTACCCACAACATTGACTTTACAATCCATGAATGGGTCGAATCGAAAAATACTTTCTACAGTATGAAAGAGAAGGAAGTTTCCTCAAAAAGCAAGAGCTAGGTTCTACGCCCAAAAGAAAGGATATTCCCAAGCGATTTAAAAAACAATCCCCCCTCCTCATCTACCGTGCCAGGACCACAAGCTGGGCCTGGGAACATGCATTCTTCTAGCTTGACTGTTCCCACTGGTTAAAACCGTGCCCCTGCCCAGGCTAATGCCCAGGAAGTTCCAGTGATGTCTGGAGCTCCCTGGGGGTGGGAGCCCAGTGCAAGGAGAGGCAGAGGGATGGCCCAGGGAGGCAGGCAGCTTCTGGGCCGGCTAGGGGCCCAGCTCTATGGTTTCCCCCGCTTCTCCCGCAGCCGAGAAGGACCTGGACGAGGCCTACCTGAAGCGCCGGCACATGGCGGAGGTGCCCCGCGGGACGCTGCCCCTGCATGCGCTGCGGCGACCCGGCACGGGGGGCGGCTACCGCATGGAAGGCTGGGGCGGCCCCGAGGAGCTGGGCCTGGCCCCCGCGCCCCACCCTCGGCGCGTCATGTCCCAGGAGCACCTGCTGGGCGACGGGGGCCGGTCGCGCTACGAGTTCACGCTGCCGCGCGCGCGCCTCGTGTCCCAGGAGCATCTGCTTCTGTCGTCGCCCGAGGCCCTGCGCCAGAGCCGCGAGCGCCTCCTGTCGCCCCCGCGCAGCCCCGCGCTGCCCCCCGAGCCCACTGCGCGCACCAGCCTGGCCGCCTCCCACTCCAACCTGTTGCTGGGGCCCGGGGGCCCCCCCACGCCGCTGCATGGCCTGCCGCCGCCGCCCGGCCTGCACGCGCACCACCACCACGCCCTGCACGGCTCGCCGCAGCCAGCTTGGATGTCAGACGCCGGTGGGGGTGGGGGCACGCTGGCCCGCAGGCCGCCCTTCCAGCGCCAGGGCACGCTGGAGCAGCTGCAGTTCATCCCCGGCCATCACCTGCCCCAACACCTCCGCACGGCCAGCAAGAACGAGGTGACTGTCTGAGTGTCCGAGGCCGGGCTGGGGGCTGGGGCGCTGTGGCCTGCGGCCCCCATCCCAGCCTGCACCCCCTGCCACACCCGGCTGGCAGGCCTGGAATCCAGACCTGCGGGGGCCAGGAGGGCTACCTCCAAGGACATGGCTTTGGACGAAACACTCACGAAAGAAAAAGTTTCCTTCTGCAATGTCGTGGCAGATAAGATCCTCATCCTGACACAGTCTGAAGCAGGGCCTCCTTCCCATGACGTCATCACAGAGGAAGAGGCCTGTATGTGAGGTCATCAGTAGCAAAAAAGTCTGTGTTCATCACAGGGACAAACCCTGCTTCCCATGAGGTCATCGCAGAGGAACAGGCCCACTACAGTCATTGCTGGAGGCCGTGTCTGCTCCACAGTGTCATCACGAAGACCCTCCAGTGACGTCGTAAGAGGAGCAATGCCTTGTCCCATGACATCGTCCCGAGAGACAAGGAGCCCTCCTGTGACGTCACTACACAGATAAGTCTCACCCTCTGATGTTGTCTCTGGCACCAAAGGCCTCTGTGGACCTCATCATCACCAGGAAAATATTTTCTTCCAAAGAAGATGCCTCTGTCTATGAAGCCGTGCCTGCAGACAAAGCCATCTTCCCGGGACGCGCCACAGGGAAAAAAGCCTCGCATCCTCACGAGACACAAGGCCTCCTTTCTAGGACGTCGCCACGGGGGCTCTGCTTCCTTCCTGTGACACCATCGCCAGAGGAGCTGGCTTGCCCTGTGATGTCATCCCCGAAGACGGGCAGCCCGCTCGGGACTTCTCCGGGGTGAGGCCCTTCTGCACCACAGCACCAGACTCTGCCTGCGCAGAGATTATGTCCCCGTGAGACACGTCCACTGCGATGGCCCAGCATCCACAAGGTGGGCCGCCCAGAGCCCACAACTAACCTGGGGGCTGCCAAGGAAGGGATCGGTCCTGAGATGCTACCCCGGGTGTCATTGCTGGGGCGGCTTCCCTGTGGGGAAGCTGCGGCCAGAGGTGACAGCCCGCCCCTGGGGCCCCGGAGCTGTGACGTCACCACCGGAGACACTGCCTGCTCTGGAAGGCCATTCCTTGTGATGGTGTCACCAGAGTTTATGCCTTGTCCCACCATGACTTAGCTTGGTTGCTCTCTCCCCTGACCCCAGGGACAAGCCCTGTGCTATTTCCACCAGACCCTCCCCTCAAGCGAGGCTGCGCCAGGGGTCCTCCCCCCGTGCAGGGATGTCACCTCCTGGTGACTCCTGGAGGACAGCACGCACTCCCAGACTGGCTTCTGCTCCCAAGGAGGCCACTCCACTGCTCCTGGAGTCCTGGGGACTCAGGCGGCCCCACATCTCTCTGCCACAACTACAGACATCATCAACTCTGCAAAGTCCTGGCCTCCTGTTGGGGTGGGGAGTGGGGTGTGCCTGCTATTGACAAGACTTCCACCACTCATGGCCGCATTGCACCTGGGGTCCCGTGGTAACCATGCCCGATGATGACGTCATTTCCCAGGGTTCCCTGTGATCTACGGCGTGTTCATCTCCCAGGATCCACCACAGTGAGGGTCTCGTTCTCATCCAAGATTCATCATAACTATAGTGTCACCTTCTAAGGTAGCTGAGAGCCAGTGGTGTCACCATCTTCCATGATTCTCCACCAACACGGCGTCATCATCTCCCAGGATTCATCACAGCTGATGATGTCATCATCCCCCAGAATCCACCATGACCAGTGATGTCATCACCTTCCAGAACCCAGTATGGCTGATGGTGACATCTTCTACCAGGATCCACTAGGACTGATGATGCCCCAGTTTCCCACAGACCCTCACAACTGTGCTGTCATCACCTCCCAGGATCTGATTCAGCCATGCCACCAGCCCCCAGCATCCATGAGAGTCGATGGTGTCCTGGGACCCATGACATCCAACATCATCCTCTCCCGGGATCCACTTCAACCTTGGTACCGTCATCAACTGGGATACACCATGACTGTGACATCATTGTCTCCCAGGATCCCAGACACCCAATTATGTCCTTCATCAGGATCCAAGTCAACCGTGTATCATCACCTTCCAAGACCCATCCCCTTGGGAGCCAAGTGCTATGACAGCTGTATTTCAATTGTCTTGTGGGGTCACCTACAGTCGTTCCCTTTAGAGGAACCAGCACAATATGTGTTCTCTCCCCGCTCCCTCAAAAAGAGCGTGGGGTGGGGCTCCCTCTGATGACATCATCCTACCCAGCCCTTCTTGGTGATGTCACCGCCTTGCTCCTGATTCAGGCTGATGCCTGCCTCAACCCGACCAGAGACTTGGCCTTGGCCAGTGCCCCCTCACCCCTGGGTGAGGGCACCAGTCCCTCCGGATTACTGCCCTTCACCCAACCATCTGACCGGTGACAGGGTCAACACAGAGACCTCTTACCATCCCCAGAGGGGGGCCTTCCAGTCCTTGGGTGATGTCACAGCCCCAGTCCCGTCCCTGGCACCGGAGCCGCACCCAGTGCCGCATGCCATTGGCTTGGGCCAAACTCTCCCTGGAGACGCCCAGGGCCGGGCCAACAGCTGCCGACCTGCCCGGGGCCTTCAGTGGTGTCTGCTGCTGCCTGGCCCCAGGAGGGCACATCTGGAGCACGGCAGCCACCGCCCCTGCCAGCCGCGGGGCAGGGTGTGCTCTGCATCTCCCCGGGATGGCAGAGGAGCACCACTCCCTCCCCCTGCCCCCTCACCCTCTGGGGAGTCCCCAACACCCAACGCACAATTTGCCCAAATTCTCTTTGTACATAGCCATGTTGGGGGGCGGCCATTCCCCCACTCTTAAAGGGCTACACGCCCCCTCTCCCAGCCCCGAGGGCCAGGTCAGGGGGGGCCTCTTCTCCCTCCTCTGGGCCGCCCCCCTTCCTCTCTTCTCCCCACAAATAACGGCACCTCAGCTCATCCCTTATTGTCAGGAGCCTGGGGCAGAAACTTGGCCCTCGACTCCCACCGTGGTCCCCTGGAGGAGGAAACGGCAACCCCCTCCAGTACTCTTGCCTGGGAAACCCCATGGACAGAGGAGCCTGGAGGGCAGCACTCATGGGGTCTAAAGAGTTGGACACGCCTGAGCAACTGAGCACGCACAGCACAGCTCCCACCACATTGAGGACACTGAGGGGCCAGCCCCAGGCTACCAGGGCCCCAGCGCCAGTTTTTCAGCCCCCTGCTTGCAGCTGCTCCGCTGGGCTCCTCCAATCCCTGCAAGGGCCTCAACACGCCCAGGGTCCCTAGGGCAGACTGTGACTTCCCCCAAAAGGAGCCAGCTTGAGCACCTGCCCTGCCAGAGCCCCTCCCCTCCACTCACCACCCCCAGGGAGCACTCAGCCTTCTCCAGCCCCCACATCTGCAGGGTTTGGGGCCTCTCATCTTTTCTATGCCCCCTCCCCTTCCACTCGCTCTTTCCTGGCCTGGATTCCAGGCATCTCACCCCCCGCCACCCACCACACATCACTCACTCGACACAGGCTGCCCGACCCTGGGGCCTTGACCTCTTATCTCAAATAAGCCATAGTGGGGAGAGGTCTCGAGGTGGGTGAGGAAGTGGGCATGTCCTGCCAGACTCCCTTGATGCTTCCAGAGCTGAGACCTCGCCGTCTGTCTCCCCCCTGCCCTGCCGCCTTCTACACCATACAGGCTTGTGTGCGCACGTGTGCGCGCGCACACACACAACCATTCCAGTGAGGGGGCAGTGGAGGGCGGCATGGAGAGAAGATGATCCATTCTGGACCAGAAGACCTGCAGCTCTGCCTGCTTCCTTACCCCTCCCCACCCTGCTCCTCTACCCAACACCAGGCTCGCCCCAGCTCCTTACTGAGGACAGCCAGCCAAGCTGCACTGGGTATTTTTGTTTTTTAATAAACACGTTTTCCTGATCCCCGGCCTCAGGTTTACTGTGGAAAGGATGGGGTTCCACCTCCGCGTCTGCAGGTCACTGCGGAGTCCTCGCTGTGGCCGAGGCAGGGTGAGCATCTGCGTGTCTTTGCAGATGGGTGGTGAGGAGTCAGGCTGCCCTGCCAGATGCTTTTAAATCCTTCATTTCTTCCTACATGTCTTGACTCTAAGCATTTAAGCATTTGTTTGCAGATTCTATTTGTTTGCACCTCCTTACATCAATTTTTTTGACTGAATATCATTAAAGTGTGTGTGTTGGGGGAGCTGTGTTAGTTTCCTTAGGCTGTGGTAACAGTAGTACCACACTCGGGGCAGCTTAAACAGAAGTGCATTCTCACCTGGAGCTGCTGGAGGCCACAGGTCTGAGGGGGAGGTGCCGGCAGGGTCCCCTCCTCCTGAGGCTGGGTGGGAGGATCTCTCCATGCCCTCCCCACCCCCCCCAGCTTCTGGGGGCTTGCGGGTAGTGCTGGCACTCAACACATCATCTTCCCTCTGTATGCCCGACTCCTTGGCAAAATGTCCCGTTTCATAAGGACACCAGTCATGACAGATTAGGGCTCACCCCAATGATTTTCCCTGCAAAGACCCTATTTCCAAACAAGGCCATATTCACAGGTCCTGGAGGTTAGGACTAAAACAGTTTTTTTTTTTTGGTGGGAGGAGGGGACAAAATTCAACCCATAACAAGACGTGTGACAGAATACAGTCTAAGTGTCAGTTTTTGTGATAACCAGGAAGCATTTTCCACACCTCTCTCTTCCCGCCCAGTGTATTAACATATATGCATAGTGAAGACAGAACTGTCCCCTCCCTCTGTCTCAGGAGGTGCCCCAAAGGCAGGGCTTTATGAACTTTAGGCCAGCCTACCCCAGGAGCATCTAAATGCTTGTTTACCAACTGCCAGCTCTCATTACATCAAAAGCGTGAGTTTGCTGGCCTCTCTGAGTCGTGTGTGCAGGGCATTCCAGTATCAGTTTTATCACCAAGAAAACCCCTTCCCCTCTAGTGGATTTAAGTGTTTGCATCTCAAATATTAGATTTTATTCTGTAACAGTCAGGGTACTCCAGAGAAACAGAACCTCTGTGTGTGTATGTGTGTGTGTGTGTGTGTGTGTGTGTGTCTGTCAAGGAACTGGCCTGTGTGTGTGTGTCTGTGTGTCTGTGTGTGTGTCTATTTCTGTCAAGGAACTGGCCTGTGTGAGTGTGCCTGCTCAGTCGCTTTAGCAGTGTTCAACTCTTTGTGACCCCAAGGACTAGAGCCCATCAGGCTCCTCTGTCCATGGGATTCTCCAGGCACGAATACTGGAGTGAGTTGCCATGCCCTCTTCCACAGGATCTTCCCTGACCCAGTGATCGAAACTGTGTGTCCTGCATCTCCTGTGGGGGCTGGAAAATTCAGTCTGTAAGGCACTTCAGAAACTCAGGCAGGTTTTCTAGGCTGCAGTCTTGAGGCAGGATTCATTCTTTTCCCGGAAACCTCCGTTTTTTGCTCTAAGGCTTTCGACTGATTGCATGTGGCCCACCATATGATTTAGGATAACCTCCATTACTCAGAGTTAGCTGGCTGTAGGTGTCTACAGAATATCTTCACAGCAATAGCAGGGCTGTGTCTGAACCAACAACCAGGCACTGTCACCTGGCCAAGCTGACACATGAAAACTAACCATCCTTGCAGGGAAGCGCTAGCTGGGAGACAGTGTGATGTGCAGTTGAGAAAGACTCCCCCCTTTCCGTGACATGTTCACCACCGGCTAGATTTCACCTGCTTGGGTCCATTTGTTTGACTCTAGATTAATGGGCGGAGAAGGGAGTAATGCCTTCAAACACTGATGCCGGGTCACTGGTAAAATGCCCCCATCTGGTCCATGTAAGGGTTGTTCATCCGTCTATTCTTTGTGTTGGAGGCTTTGTCTGCAGGTAATTGGAGGGTGGGGCGGAAGGAGAGGCAGCGTGGTGATGCACTGCATCTAAGTATGGGATCACTGAGCACTCAGAGGGTCTCCTCCTGGGCACAGACTAGGAAAGTACTTTCCTGCCTCCCAGACGTTATTAGACATGCCAGATATAAACAAACCCTGTTGCTTTAGCACCTGGGGCTGCTGTTACTGTGGGACCCTGCAGCCTATTCTGCTGATGCACCTTGCCTGTGGAGAAGGGGACTGGATGGCTGGGGGCTATTTGCTGTACTCTCTTGCATTTGTATCTTACCTGCCTCCTGAGAAATCTGTATGCAGGTCAAGAAGCAACAGTTAGAACTTGACATGGAACAACTGACTGGTTCCAAATTGGGAAAGGAGTATGTCAAGGTTGTATATTGTCACCCTGCTTATTTAACTTATATGCAAAGAGCATCATGCGAAATGCCACGCTGGATGAAGCACAAGCCAGAATCAAGGTTGTCAGGAGAAACATCAATATCCTCAGAAACACAGATGACACCACCCTTATGGCTGAAAGTGAAGAGGAACTGAAGAGCCTCTTGATGAAAGCAAAAGAGAAGAGTGAAAAAGCTGGCTTAAAACTCAACATTCAGAAAATTAAGATCATGGCATCCGGTCCCATCACTTCACAGCAAATAGAT
The DNA here is from genome assembly GCF_042477335.2 of Ovis canadensis. Lineage (NCBI taxonomy): Eukaryota > Metazoa > Chordata > Mammalia > Artiodactyla > Bovidae > Ovis > Ovis canadensis. Next base: position 76,602,374 of record NC_091258.1, read on the forward strand.
GGGGAAACAACGGAAACAGTGACAGATTTTCTCTTCTTGGGCTCCAAAATCACTGCAGATGGTGACTGCAGCTATGAAATTAAAAGACGCTTGCTCCTTGGAAGAAAAGCTATGACCAACCTAGATAGCATATTCAAAAGCAGAGACGTTACTTTGCCAACAAAGGTCCATCTAGTCAAGGCTATGGTTTTTCCAGTAGTCATGTATGGATGTGAGAGTTGGACTATGAAGAAAGCTGAGCACTGAAGAATTGATGCTTTTGAACTGTGGTGTTGGAGAAGACTCTTGAGTGTCCTTTGGACTGCAAGGAGATCCAACCAGTCCATTCTAAAGGAGATCAGTCCTGGGTGTTCATTGGAAGGACTGACGCTGAGCTGAAACTCCAATACTTTGGTCACCTGATATGAAGAACTGACCCACTGGAAAAGACCCTGATGCTGGGAAAGATTGAAGGCAAGAGGAGAAGGAGGTGGCAGAGGATGAGATGGTTGGATGGCATCACTGACTCCACGGACATGAGTTTGAGCAAGCTCCGGGAGTTGGTGATGGACAGGGAGTCCTGGCGTGCTGCAGTCCGTGGGGTTCCAAAGAGTCAGACACGACTGAGCAACTGAACTGACTGACTGACTTGCACTTGTGACTCTTTTGTATTTGTTTAACCTACCTTTGGGCTTTCCTGGTGGCTCAGATGGTAAAGAATCCATCTGCAATGCAGGAGACCAGGGTTCAATCCTTGGGTTGGGAAGATCCCCTCGAGAAGGAAGGGAATTCTACCCATTCCAGTATTCTTGCCTGGAGAATATCATAGACAGAGGAGCCTGGCAGGCTACAGTCCATGGGGTCGCAAAGAGTTGCTCACAACAGAGCAACTGACACTTTTTAACTTTTTTTTAACCTAGTTTTAAAAAATAAAGTTTAAATGTTTTTTAAATTATTTTTTTTATATTTTCAAATTTAAAAAAAGTTTAAATCTGAACGTCAACAGTGCCAACTTCGGCTGCCATTGCCCTCACTAAGTAGATAGATGCCCAGGAGTGAGGGTGATATGGGAGACAGGAGTCTCATTCCCTTCCCATGCAGTTGTAATGCCAGGGCTTAAATGTTACCTATTTTTCATTCAACGTACCCTCTATGTGCCTGTCAACTATTTCATTTCTGCTCAAACAAGAAAGTAATCTGATCCACATGTCCCGTGCTTTGGTTGGGCAAGTCAAGGACAAGATCTGGCACAAGAGTTTTGCCTTTGTAACCTAACACTTGCTCAATTTGCAACTTCACTGTGTTGATTAAAAAAAGTTCAGCCTCTGAGCAGGTATTCTTAACCTGCATTTGCCGGGGTAGGCTTGTGAACTTCTGATATCTGTACCAGATGCTGTATGCTGCTGCTGCTAAGTCACTTCAGTCGTGTCCAACTGTGTGCAACCCCATAGACGGCAGCCCACCAGGCTCCCCCATCCCTGGGATTCTCCAGGCAAGAACACTGGAGTGGGTTGCCATTTCCTTCTCTAATGCATGAAAGTGAAGACGCTCAGTCGTATCCGACTCTTAGCGACCCCATGGATTGCAGCCTACCAGGCTCCTCCATCCATGGGATTTTCCAGGCAAGAGTACTGGAGTGGGTTCCATTGCCTTCTCCTGCACATACCTTTTTTTCTTTTCGTGTCTTTTTAACTTTATAAAGTTTCAAATGTACAAGAGCTACAAGAATAAGCCCAGGAACTCCTGAACAGCTTTTGTCAACTCACCAATTGTTAGCAATTCATTACACTGCTTTCCAGTTTTATTCCCACATAAATATTTTTTTAAGACAGTTGAGAGTGAGCAGCCCCTAAGGAACATTTCTGAAAAACACAGACATTCTCTTACACAGTTACAGTACAGTTATCAAAAATCAAGGACTTAACATTGATGAAGTCCATGTTGAAGTTTCACCAACTGTCCCAATATTGTCCTTTGGAGAAATTCTCTTTTCAGCCCCTGCTACCCTGGGATTAGGTGTTGTAAATAGTTCTTGTGTCTCTCGAGACTTGAACAGCTTCTCAGTATCTTTCATGAGTTTTGGAGTCCAAGGAGCAGCATAATTTTTATTTCAGTCCCTACCAGTAGACATCTGGGGTTTTCCCATTTTCCACTATGATAAACAATACTTTAAGGAATATGTTTTTGCACACCACATGGAGCATTTACATAGTTTTCCCTGGGATGAGCTCCTAGGAGGGTGAACTTCTGGGTTGGAGGGAGGTGTGTTTTTAAGACTTGCTACATGAGGCCAAGATGCAGTTCCTAGAGCCTTGCCAAGTCCATGTATGTGAGAATGCTCATTTGCTCCCACAGTTGCCAGCATCAGGCATTGTTCTAGTTAACCTTGTCGCGCATCAGAGAAGTCAGTTTTACAACCATTTAAGGAATCCTCTGGCAGCTAAAGTCGGTTTTTATCCAAGGCGAAGTCAGCCCTGCAGTCTGGGGTTTTGGAGCAAGTTGAGAGCCAGGCAGTGCAGTTCACTGTTGCTGTCACTAGAGGGAGCACCTGATCCACTGCAGGCACTGTTGTCCCATCGCTAAGTAGGGTCTGACTCTTTGGGGCTCCATGCTCTGCAGCACTCCAGGCTTCCCTGTCCTTCACTATCTCCCTGAGTTTGCTCAGACTCATTTCCACTGAGTTGGTGATGCCATCCAACCATCTCATCCTCTGTCATCACCCCCTTCTCCTGCCTAGCATCAGGGTCTTTTCCAATGGTCAGCTCTTCACATCTGGCGGCCAAAGGAATTAGAGCTTCAGCTTCAGCAGCAGTCTTTCCAATGACTATTCAGGGTTGACTTCCTTTAGGATTGACTGGTTTGATCTCTTCGCTGTCCCAAAGACTTTCAAGAGTCTTCTCCAGCAACACAATTCCAAAGCAGCAATTATGTGGCACTCAGCCTGGAGAATCCCAGGGACGGGGGAGCCTGGTAGGCTGCCATCTATGGGGTCGCACAGAGTCGGACACGACTGAAGTGACTTAGCAGCAGCAGCAGCCTTCTTTATGGTCCAACTCTCACATATATACATGACTACTGGAAAAACCATAGCTTTGAGTACAGGGACCTTTAACAGCAAAGTGATGTCTCTGCTTTTTAATATACTAAGTTCATCATAGCTTTTCTTCCAAGGAGCAAGTGTCTTTTAATTTCATGGCTGCAACCACCATTCTGTGATTTTGGAGCCCACGAAAATAAAAGTCTGTCACTGTTTCCACTGTTTCCCAACCTATTTGCCATGAAGTGATGGGACCAGATGCCATGATCTTAGTTTTTTAAATGTTGAGTTTTTTAAGCCAGCTTTTTCACTCTCCTCTTTCAACCTCATCAAGAGGCTCTTTAGTTCCTCTTTGCTTTCTGCCATTAGAGTGTTATCATCTGTATCTCTGAGGTTGTTGATACTTCTCCAGGCTGATGCTTGTGATTCCTCCAGCCTGGCATTTCACATGATATACTCTATATATAAGTTCAGTAAGCAAGGTGACAATATACAGCCTTGATGTACTCTTTTCCCAATGTTTTCCCAACTTTGAACCAGTCCGTTGTTCTGTGTTCAGTTCTAACTGTTGCTTCTTGACCTGCATACAGGTTTCTCAGGAGACAGGTAAGGTGGTCTGATATCCCCATCTCTTTAAGAATTTACATTTACCGATTAACTAGCTCTGGCCACTGAAGAGAGTTCTAAGCTCTGCTCAGGGACACAGAAGAAAGTGGCTCTTGTTAGTCACCTGCCACAGCCCCTGCAGATGCCGTTTTAAAATACTATGGCCGCTAAGGGGCAGAGAACTTGTCAGCAACCACAGACCACGGACTCAGTAATAAATATGGAGGCATGTACCCACGAAAAGATGCTCGGCCTCACTGAGAAGAAGGGGAGCACAGGAGAGAGACAAGGCACTTCTGTCTTTCCATGACGGACACACGTTTCACAGACTGCTGATGCTCGGTCTCATTTCTGCATCAGGACATTGACATCGGCAGCCTCCTCTGCCTGGAACAGTCTTTCTCTTCTGGATATTCACAAAACTTGCTCCCTCACTTCCTTTAAATGTTTATGAAAATGTTTCCTTCTCAATAAAGGTCTACCCTGACTCCTCTAATCTAAAAATTCTCCCCCTCCCCCTTCCTCTCCGCCTAGTGTTACTGAACCGTCTTGCCTTAGCTGCTCTAATTTTTATAGTAATTATCTTTTTGTACCACCAACTTTTCTTACCAACTAGCCTGGGACTTTCCCCGTGTCAGCACTAAAGTTTGGCATTGTGGGCAACCTGGACAGTTGGCCACCCTGAATTTAGTGCTTACTGTTTATCATCTGTCTCCCCACAGAATGGATGCCCCAGGAAGGTGGTTCCTTGCTTCCTGTCTTGGTCACTGATGTATCCCAAGCACACAGAACAGAGCCTGGCAGACAGCTGGCTATAAATAAATACTTGAATGAAGGGACCAGATCCTAGTGGTGGGGATCCAAATAAGGAGAGTCCTGCCAAGGGCTACTTGGCAGAACTTCAGACACTTGTGCTCTTTGAGCCTGCAATTCCACTTCTAGGAACTTCCCCTTCAGGAAAGCTCACAGCTTTGCCCAAGGATGCTCACTGCAGCTCCTAACCACACACTAGACCAGCGTAAACACCCATTAGCTGGAGAATGCTAGAAACTCCTAGGTTCTTATGGAGGATCAGAGTGCACGCTGCTGAGGAAGGATGTGTGGGAATGTAAATGTGCAAGTAGTGTGGGGAGGAAGACACCAGATATTCACGGCAGCTACGTAAGGGGTGGTGAATGGGAACGTGAGAGGGGAAGGAGGACTAGAGCTGTGCTTCCTCCTTTCACTGCAATCACTGTGAATTTCCCTCCAAACATGTATTTCTTTCATGACTTAATACATATGAACAGAAGAAATGTTGGTTCATTTCTAAAGCTAGAAATTTGGGTTTCACTGAGCAAAAGTTAAGTTTCTGGGCCTCCAGCACTTAGCAAAGGAAGGACACCCCTCTCCCAGCCCATCTCCTGCCCATCCATCTCCCAAACTAACTCAAAAGGCCCCATCACTAGGCCACCTCCCGACTCCTCAGATCTGCCCACTTTTCTCCCACCATGGCTATGGCCACCATCCCAGCCCAAGCCACAACCAACTTCCTGTTGAAGTTTTGCCTCCACTCTGGGCCCTCCAGTCAAGTCTCTAACCAGCAGCCTTGAGCTAGAATCACAACAAATCCATTCACGTCTCTGGGTCCGAATTCCTCATTGGCTCCCTAGTGCCCTACCGACCACGCCCACCTCTCCCAGCCCAGAACATTCCCCAGTCAGACCTTTCTTTCCCCACTCCTCTGCCCTTCTCTCAGTTCCTCCCATCTGAGGGTTTTCAAAAAATTCTTTTAAGAAACAACAGCTTTTTGAGATATAACTCACACACCATACACAAAACTCACCAATTTAAAGTGTTTTGGTATACTCACAGAGTCACACATCTATGCCATCACCACAGTCATGTTTAGAGTATTTTCATTGCCCCCAAATCTACCCATTAGACAGCAATTTCCCATCCCTCAGCCCTAGACACTCACTCATCTACTTTCTGTTTGCATGGATTCAGCTGTTCTAGACATTACACATAAATGGCATCATACAAATGCAGTCCTTTGTAACCGGCTTCTTTCCCTTGGCACAGCGTTTTGGAGGTTTGTCCATTCTGTAGTAGGTGACAGTGCTTCATTCCATTCTATGTGTATTGATCTGACACTGTAAGCATACACATTTAGTTTACCCATTCCCCAGGTATCGAATATGTTGGTTATTTCCATCTTTTGGGTATTACAAACAACATGATATGCATATTTGCACAGCTATGAATATCTGTGTATGACTTTCTGTGTAGACATGTTTCTATTTCTCTGGGGTATGTACCTAGCTGTGGAATTGCTGGGTCATATGGTAACTCTAGGTTTAACCCTTTGATGAACTGCCATACTGTTTGCCAAAGCAGCTACACCATTTTTCATTCCCACCAGCTGTGTGAGGGTTCCAATTTTTCCACATCTTTCCCAACACCTATTATCTCACTTTTTGATTACAGCCACCCTGGTGGTGTGAGATGATATCTCATTGCAGTTTTGATTCTCCTTTCCCTGATAGCTGATGACACTGAGCATCTTATCATGTGCTTACTGGCCATTTATATATCTTTGACCAGCAGCACCATGTCTTCTCAGGGTTATTCCAACAGCCTCTTCTCTGGCCTCCCTGGCTCTGCCCACATCCCCATGAGCATCCTCCTTCATCCTCTTCTCCATCCAGCAGTCATAGTGAGACCACTGCAGTCCTCTGCTCAAAATCTGACAGTGCCTCCCTATTCCCTCAGAGACAAGACCACAGTCCTAATCACGGCCTTCAAGGTCCTGCATGATATCCCCTCCCCAACTCCATCCACACAGACATTTCTCTGACCTCATCTCCCCATACTCTCCCCTTGCCCACTCTGTTCCAACCACACTGGCCTCCTTTGCAGTTCCTCAAATGTGCTAGACCTCTGCTCCAGCTGTTTCAACTGCCCAAATACAGCTTCCTGATAAGCACATAGCTCATTTCCTCTCTTCCTTCAAACTTGTGTTCACATGACACCTGAGTGGTGAGGTTTCCCTGGCCACCTGGCTTAAAATTCATTCCAGCTGGCATCCCACAATCTGGCACCCCCACCCGAACCCCTCCTCCCTTGCTCTACTTTTCTCTTTTTCCATGGCACTCACTCCCTTCTAACCTACCATGTATTTTATTTATTACCTTTTGCTTCTGTGTCTATTTTCCCTTACCACAGGAAACCCCAAAAAAGGCAAAGATCATGAGAAGTTCTTAGCAGAGATGGGGCCTATTGGAATTTCAGGTGTCGGTAAAGGGCAGCCTCCCTGAGGACCGGCCCCAGCTACTACCTGTTTCTGTCAACAAAGGCTGACTGGGACACAGCAGCGCCCTTCATCTGCACATCCACTTGACTGCTCTGCCTAGGGCAGCAGAACGGAGTCGGTTGGGACAGAGATGGGTGGCCTGCAGAATCAAAAACCTTGACTGAGAAGGTTCGCTGAGCCCAATTTTAAGGCTGCGGGAGATTCCTTCCTTCTCCCTCAGGACCTGTCCACGTCAGGGATCCCTAGCACGTCTCCCACCCGCCCTGCCATCAACGTGCTCACCGGCCTGTCTGCTCCCACCCATGCCCCATCAAAGCCTCCAACGGCTCTCCAGGACCTGAACGCTTCAACACACCACCCACTCAGCCTCACCGGCTTCCCGGTGGCGCCCCAAACAAACCACACGTGATCCCCTCGCCTCGCCTTTGTATGGGCTGTTCCTTTTTCTGAAGAGCTTTTGCCATATGGTGCTCAGGCAATTCTTCCTCCGACAAGTCAGTGAGAAGCCCTAGCCCTCTCTCCCTGCACCCCGGGCCCTGACTGATCCGATGTCTTTATCACTCGCCAACGTAATAGGATATACTTACTTGTTTACTGTCTGGCTTCCCCACGAGGTTGTCAGCACCCTGAGCACAGGGATTTTGTCCCTTTTACTCTCAGCTGTATCCCCAAAACATCTTACCTGCCACAGGGCTGTTGCTGTTTAGTCACTAAGTCTTGCCCAACTCTCTGCAACCTCATGGACCGTAGACCGCCAGGCTCCTCTGCCCATGGGATTCTCCAGATAAGAATACTGGAGTGAATAGCCATGTCCTTCTCCAGGTGATCTTCCTAACCCAGGAATCGAAGGGGAGTCTCTTCCATTGACTTTACCACTGAGTCACCAAGGAAGGTGCTCAAAAACCCAAAGCATACTGAATAACTGCCAGTGTCCAGAGAGGAACCTCATAACATCCACCTGACCGGGTTGTTTCGAGGTTTCAATGAGATCAGACATGCAAATAAATTACAACAGTGCCTTGGCCAGCAAGCATGAATCAGTAACCATCACTCTAATGAGCACCATCAGTCCTTGTCAGTCGGGTGGACTCCGGAGCTACAGCTCAGTCTGACCCCCAACTCCACCTCGTCTCGAGTGGGGGCCCCTGGGCAAGTCACTAGAACCCCTCTTCCATCAGAGTCCTTGCGTGTTAACTAGGCCGGACTTAAGGTGAGGAGTGGGGGGTGCCCGAGTGCGGTCAACCCGCCACACACTGGTTTTGGCTAGGGCGGTGGCCGTCTCTGCATGTTTCTGCCCCAGTTCTAGAAGCTAGGGTCCCACTTGGGGTCTTGTCGGGACCCTCTCTAGAGGGTCTGAGAGACCTTGGCGGGGGCGCTGGGCCACACAGTAGCTGTGGCGGTGGTTCAACTCCCGGGGGTCCTGCTGTAAGGGCGCCGACACGTGGCCGCCGGGCCGGGTCCCCAGACAGGGAAAAGGAGTCCTGACGAGGCCTGGTTGGCGGAAGAACGGGGTCAGTCACAGGTAAGGCCCGGCCCTCAGCAAGGCCTGAAGGCTCTTCCTTTATTAGACACCGTCCTCACAGGAGGCTGAGGCCCGGCCGGGGCCAGAGGTCACACATTGGAGGTCAAGGCTTCTAAGCCTTCAGCGCCGGGCTGACTGGCCTTGGGACCTCCGCTATGCAGCACGCAGGTCACACGTCATTCCCACCACAAAATGGCGCCTCGAAGAGAAACGTACCGCGACGGCCAGCGCCCACCCCCACGACGGGCTGAGGAAGGGGCTCGAATGTCCGCGAACTTATTTGCATACACAAAACCAACGAACTTCATTGGCTGTGAGAGTCTGGGTCCGCGCTAGGCAGAGCCCCCATTGGTCATTCTCCTTTTCTCTGCCCCTCTGGTACCGCCTTCTACGTCAAGGATTGGCCCGCTCGTGTCTCGTGACGCCACTCCACGACTGCGCGTCCCTATTGGTCGGAATGCCTTCTATCATCCTTTTAAACCCCGCGAGTCCCACCTCTTTTCGCCCCGCCCAGGCTCCACGGCCGACCGTTAGTCGCGTGCGCGATTTCTGGGCGTCAGGGCGCGCGCGTACGCAGGCGTCTCATTCAAACGGCCCAATCAGCGTTCGCGTCGCCCTTTACGTCCTCTTCCTTTCTGCTTCCCCCTTCTCCCCGTCTCCATTCTCCCGGATCCCCTCCCGGACCCATACGCGCCCCGAGTGGCCAGCCCGCCGCGCCCCCCCTCTCCAACTTCTGCCAGCAGTTTGCAGGAAGGGAGCGAGCCCGTCGAACGCCGAAGACCGTGCGCGCTGACGTCACGGGTCGAGGCGCCGCGAGAGGGGCCCGTGAGGGGGGCGTGGCCTGTGGGCGGATATAAAAGGGTGGCCGTGCGCGCGCGGCTGGCTTACTGCGGCCGGTCACTCGGGCGGGTGAAGCTGCTTTGCGGTTCGCGGCGGACGTCGGAGGCTGAGAGGAGCAGAGCGGGGCCGCTGGGGCCTCGTTAGGGCCACAGCGACAGCAGTTGGGCCCCCCGCCCCGGCAGGCGGCCGGAGAGCGCGGGAAGGGGGCCGGGGGGACCCGCCCCCGGCCGGCTGCAGTCATGGTGAGTGCGGCGCCCAGGCCCGGGAAGGGTAGGCGAGGTACCCCCCCGTAGAGGAAGAGGCGTGGTCTCAGGACCCTCTCGCGGGCGGTTTGAGGGGTTGGAGAGCCCACCTGGAGGTCCGAGGCCTGAGTTGGGCCCAGGGGCCTTCATGTAGGCGGGGCGGAGGGGAAGGCCCGGCCGAGTCCCGGGGAGGGCTCCGGCCTTTGGGGCAGGCCTGTGGGTGTTCCGGGAACACCACCACTCTGCGGCCGTCTCCAGGACCGATCTGGGGTTTCCAGGATGGTCTTAACAAGATTAGATGGGGGAAAGGGACCCAGGTAGGCATCGGGCTTACCCAGAATCATTGGGGAGCCTGTGCGGAGCTACGAACGGGCTTCGGGGGCTTCTGGGGAAGGTGGAGTCGTCCGCAAGAGCTCGGAGATGCTTCCCATTTCTAGTGGATTAGCCTGGGGCTGTCGCTTGAGTCTTCCTGGGTTGGGAGTTTCGGGAGCTCGGGGTGATTGATTGACCAGCCCGGGACTCCACCGACTCCTAGATCCTGCAAGAGGCTCCAGGCCCTGGCTCTGCCCGTGGCTCACCTGTTTGTCTCCATACCTAGAACTCCAACGTGGAGAACCTGCCCCCCCACATCATCCGCCTGGTGTACAAGGAGGTGACGACGCTGACCGCTGACCCACCTGACGGCATCAAGGTCTTTCCCAACGAGGAGGACCTTACCGACCTGCAGGTCACCATTGAGGGCCCTGGTGAGTGTCGGATCGACAGGGAGGAGTGCGCTTCCTAGATCCTAGTCACCCTAGAGCCAGGATAGGAAGCTCCCACTCTTAAGTGGATTGCCAGACCCTGGGGACGCAAGGGTGGGCAGGACAAGCACACACACCTGTTACGTGTGTTCCTGGTGTGCAGGGCTGGACACTAGGAGTGACAAATAATTGTGTACTCTCCATTAAATGTTGGTGAGAAAAAACTGGGGACAAAGAGAGCATGTAATGGGTCCTTAGCTTGGCTCTGCGTGTTTCCTCCATCCTGAAGTTGGGTAGGAGTTCCGTGGGATTGGGAGAAGGATGCCAGGTGGGGAGAAGTGTCAGCAAAGGCCTGGAGGGCGGGGTGGACCATCTCAGAGGCAGTGTCGGGGGCTCTGGGAACCAAGCAGAGAATAAGCCAGATGCAGGCTTGGGGGAGATAATAACCACGCCACTAGGGTGTTTGATCTTGTAGGTTGGTGTAACATGTCACTTCACGTGCACTACGTTTAGATTATTGAATTTTTACGACTTAAATGAAGAGCATGTAACGAAAAGACCTAGTTTGGAATCAGGTTTGTGGGCAGTGGGTCAGGGAAGGCTTTCTGAGATGGTGAGAAGGTGATTCACCCCCATGCTGATGCGGGCTCGGTGGGAGGTGAGGATCCCAAAAAGCTTTTGGCAGTCTTGGGGTGTATTAGATATTTTATAAGAACAGAAGAAAAACGATTGGTGAAGCTTACAGGAAGCAGATCTTTTAGGGTCTGTAGGTCTCTTCAGGAGTTTAGAAAGGAAGCCGTTGGTGGGTTTAAAGCAGGACTTCACTGTGACTTCGGTGGGGGTTTGGGTGGGGTTGCAGGCTGGAGGCTGGCATCCATCAGGTGAGTGAAGTGGTTCTGCTGGACTTGGAGGGGGCCTCACATTTATGGGGGGAACTGGATGGGTTGGACATGGGGGCTGGAGCACCAAGAACAGCCCTGGAAACGGCTCCCACGGGTTTTTGACCTGATCAGGAGAGTGATCGAGAGGGCTGTGGCTGCAGCAGGGAGACCTTGGAGTGGACAGAACTGTCCTGAGTCTTGCCTGAGAGACTTCCAAACATGTTTTTCCGGGGGACAGAGGGGCCATATATGTCTGTGCCACTTGGGAATGGTGTGCTGTGGCTTCAGCAGGGACTGAGGAGCCTCCGTGGGTGGGGACCACCAGTCTGGTTAGCTCTGAGCTGGGGTTGGGGGGGAGTGCCTGCAGGCACCTGGGAACCTAGCCCTGTCCTCTCCAGTCTGGGGAAGTAAACAAGGGGGCATTTGCCTCACCGACAGACCGGGGAGGCTGGGTGTTGGGGGTGCCTGGAAGACCTGAGCCTCCTGATGCATCCCCTCCTTGCATTCCAGAGGGGACCCCTTACGCCGGAGGCCTCTTCCGCATGAAACTCCTGCTGGGGAAGGACTTCCCTGCCTCCCCGCCCAAGGGCTACTTCCTGACGAAGATCTTCCACCCGAATGTGGGCGCCAATGGCGAGATATGTGTCAACGTGCTCAAGAGGGACTGGACCGCTGAGCTGGGCATCCGGCACGTGCTTCTGGTGAGTTCTGCTGCACCCGGCCTGCCTCCTGGCCGGCCCAGTCACGTCCAAGCCACAGAGCCTTGTTCCTCTTTAAAACAATCAATGCTGAAGTGGTGGGGGCCTCCACATGAGAGTCCAGGTTTCCAGCTTTTCTAGAAGGGTAGGCAGCGCCCAGGGAACTCTGCCACGGGGCGGGTGAGGGGCTTGTGTGGGGATAGTTTTCTGCAGGCGCAGGCCGAGTGTCTGGTTGGAGAGCCTTTCCGACACCGAATGGCGAGTGCAGCTGTCAGCGCTGTGATTCCGCTGTTTCTCACCCAGGGGTGGCTCTGTGCCCCCGGGACGTCTTTAATTGTCGCTGCTGGGGTGCTCCACCCTCAGTGGGAGGACGCTAAAGAGCTGCTGCCGCTTGGAGAGCCATGCCCACCTGCCCCCCAGGTGGGGCCCCAGGGTCCCTGTGGGCCCCTTAGAGCATGGAGGTCACCTGGTGCCTCTCCCCACCTGCCTCACAAGGTAAAAGTTTTTTAAAAATCTGACTTTCTAATGAGCCCCTAGGGCAAACAGTAGGGAGGACGGGGAGTTGGGGTTTGCAGCAGGGCATGGGGAGGGTCGAGCACCAGAGTAAACTGACCCCAGACCTGTTCCTCCTCTCCCTGGAGCATTGGTAGCGGCTGCCAGAGAGATTGCGGGTGAGCTCACCGAGCACCCGTGTGCCCACTGGGTGGTGAGTGTGGCCTGCCGGGCCGGTACCTGGGCTCCCCTGTCCCGCCGGAGCACTGATGGCGGGGCAGTGTGGGGTTTGAGAGGTTTGGGGGCGGGCCCCTGACCCTGGCCCTCTCCCCACAGACCATCAAGTGCCTGCTGATCCACCCCAACCCCGAGTCGGCCCTCAATGAGGAGGCGGGCCGCCTGCTGCTGGAAAACTACGAGGAGTATGCAGCCCGCGCGCGCCTGCTCACCGAGATCCACGGCGGCGCCTGCGGGCCCAGCGGCGGGAGGCCCGAGCCCAGCCGGGCAACGGCCAGCGGGGCAGCGGCCTCCACTGCTGACCCCACAGCTCCAGGGGGCCCAGCAGGGGCTGAGGGGCCCATGGCCAAGAAGCACGCGGGCGAGCGTGACAAGAAGCTGGCAGCCAAGAAAAAGACGGACAAGAAGCGGGCACTGCGGCGCCTGTAGTGGGCTCTCTCCCCTCCCTTCCCACCTGACCCGACTCTGTCTCTAAGTTATTTAAATTATGGCTGGGGTGGGGGAGGGCATGAGGGCACTGGGACCTGGATTTGTTTTTCTAAATAAAGTTGGAAAAGCAGCTCTGCGCCTCCACTGCCTGGGCTGTGAGCAGCGAGCACCCTGGCCCGTCTGGGGTGCAGTGGTTGGTGGGGCCTGGTCCCGATCGCTCCTGACCTTGTCCTGAAACAGGCACAGTGGACTGGTGGGGTCTGGCCAGGCAGCAGGTGCGGGCCCCATGTGTCTGCCCTGCTCCGGGTTCTTGGTCCAGCTCTGGCTGCAGAGCATGCTCTCGGGGGCCTCTGACTCTCCTGCCAGGCCTCATGACACCGGTTTCGTGGTGGGCAGGTTGCTGCTCAGGTCTCAGGTGAAGCTGATCAGGCCCCGCTCCTCTCTCGGGTTCTCTGCAGGCTTCTATTCCTGGGTTGTGGGCCTGGGGCTGTCCTCAGCTGGAAGCTGCTAGGGTCCTCACCCCATGCCCCCCATTTGTGGCTGACCTGGCCCTTTGGCAGGGCCTAGTTGATTAGATGGAGCTGTTTGATGAACCCTTGGGGAAAACTTGTCTGCAGGAGCTTGTCCCTGTGGGAAGAGGGGTGGGTCTGGGTCGTGGCCCTCCTCCCTGCCCAGTTTCCTCATCTGCAGGAGTGCAGAGTGGCAGTCACTGCACCTGTGGAGGGCCAGGGTGAGGCTGCAAAGCCTGGAGAAGCACGAAGGGACAGCAGGGAGCTGAAGGCACAGAGGGGGACGCCATCAGGTTCTGCAGGGCCTTAGGACAACGTCAGAAGTGATCAAAAAGCACAAAGAGAAAGGAAGGCCCGTCAGACTGGTATGCCAACTTTCACAGTTGATTCTTTTGTAATGAGACTGGAGGCAGCGGACGCGTTCATCAACAGATGAGTGAAGGAGCTGTGCAGTCACTCGGCAGAAAACTTAAGCACACAAAACGCTGAGTGAGGCCGTGTACAAGTACAAAATATTTGGTTCCACTTCCGTGAAATTCTAGAAGGCAGCCAAAAGCAGACCCTTGGCTGGCTGGTATCAGGGAGAATCAAGGACACAGAGCCTTGGTGATGAGCACATTCCAGACATCGGTTACCGTGGGGCTCACACGGCTGCATAATTATGTGAAAGTGTATATTTAAAGTCGGTGTATTGCACTCTGTAAAGTACATCCCAGAATTTGATGTAATTTAAATCAAGGCATTCTGTTCAGTGGGAAAGATGACAGTTAACAAGACACAAGGGAAAAGACAAATCGAAATGTGTGAAGAGCGCCTACAGGTCGGTAGAAATGTGAAAGCAGAGGCTCTTGCACAAACACCATCACAAAAGGGGGAATCCCAGCAACCACCAGGCAAGCAGACAAGACTCCCACCATCACAAGCGGTGGGAAGGACACAGCAGAAGCCCATGACCCCGCCAGCCCTGGCAAGGCCAAGTGCAGAGCCACGGATGCTCTCCCAGTCCACGGTGCACCCTTGGCAGGAGCGGGAAATCAGTCACATGGAGACACGCTGGAAAGGCCGGAAGCACAAGTATGTCATTACTCAGCGCTCTTGCACACACCACGAGCTGCAAAGCTCGTGTAATATATACACATTTGTGTAAATATACACATTTGTCCCAAGTTGCAAGCAGCATAAACATGCCTGTATACAGTTGAGGAGCAATACTATGCAACACCAGAGCAGTGGGCCATCACTCCCAGCAGCATAGAAAAGCTTGCCATCAGCCAAACAAGCAAGTTTCAGGAGACCCCCAGTGCGAATGCCATCGCATGCAGTTCCAGAACCATCAAGACCCAGCTCTGCTGCTAAACACACGTACCTCGGTCACGCTGTGTTTGACAGCAAGACTGTTTCCCCAAGGCTCAGGATACTGGTTACCCCTAACCAGCAAGGAGCCCTGGAGCAAAGCAGGAGTGTGTACATGTGTGCCTCTCTGCGCATCTGCTGGCTTTCAGGATTTTAAGAACATGGAGGGAGGGAGGTGGGAGGCGTGTTCTGGATGGGGAACACATGTGCGCCCATGGCTGATTCATGTCGATGTATGGCAAAAACCACTACAATATTGTAAAGTTATTAGCCTCCAATTAAAATTAATTGATTTTTAAAAAAACACACACACAAAAAGAACATGAAGAAGCACATTATGAGAGATGGACCAATGTCCAAAACATATTACGTAAGAAAGAGCAACATGCCAACACTGTATAAAATATGCTACCGTTTCTCTTTTCAGACTTAACCAGAAGGTGACATTGGCACCTGCAAGTGAAGTCGCTCAGTCGTGTCTGACTCTGTGCGACCCCATGGACCGTAACCTATCAGGCTCCGCGGTCCATGGGATTTTCCAGGCAAGAATACTGGAGTGGGCTGCCATTTCCTTCTTCAGGGGATCTTCCTGACTCAGGAATCGAAGCTGCATCTCCTGCATTGGTAGGTGGGTTCTTTACTACTGAGCCACCAAGAAAGCCCCCCAAATTTAAGCATATCTTCTTTTTATTATTTCTATTTTTAGGCCATACAACGCGGCTTGTGGGATCTTAGTTCCTCGGCCAGATTGAACCCGTGCCCTCGGCAGTGAAAGCGCAAAGCCCTAACCGCTGGACCAGCAGGGCAAGTCCCCTAACACCTGCGCTCTCACGTCCATTGTCTCGTTTGTGTGTACCTGGCAGTGACCTGCACATGTCACACCTGGGCTTTTGGACTTGGCATGTCTGGCAGGCTGGCCTGTAGCACCCAGCCCTTCCATGCTCTCAGTCGCGCCCCAATGTATGGCAAAAAAACCAACAACACTGGAATGACCTCGGTGCATGGAGCCCGGGACACACAAGAAGTCTGCAGTCACCCTTTTCTGTGACATTCCTGTGCCAGAGGGTACATCCGTGTGTAACTGTACAGATACTGCCAAGTCGTCCCCCGAGGGTTTGCACCGCTTGACACGGCCAGCAACCTGTGTCCACCCCCACCCCACCCCTGCCCACAGCCTCAACAGCACTGATTTTTATCCAACTTGGCTTTTTCTCAACCTGAGAGGCGAACACTTAGTCATCTTTAATAGGCTTAACAACAGTTTGGGATTTACACAGAAATTGTGAAGACAGTACGGGGTGCCTCCTGGCTGCGTCTCCTCTGTAAACGCGAAGTTGCTGAAATCACTGTGCTGGTGTGGCTGAGAGAGCCTGGCCAAGGGGCGCGAGGACTTCCCTGGCTCTCCAGTGGTGAGGACCCTGTGCTTCCTCTACAGGGGGCGTGGGTTCGATACCTGGTCAGGGAACTAAGATCCCACATGCCACATGGCATGGTTGGGTCCCCAACTGGGATCCTGGGCTCCTTGCATGTCTCCAAACCACATGCACACCTTATTTTCCTAACAGAAGACTTCAAAGAGTAGGTTTTATTCCAGCAGATGACTACAAGAGTAACAAAAGTAACATTTTAAAATTCCTGGACAAGGTAGAGACAGCCTGGAGGAAATGCAGCAGAGGGCACAGGGGTATTCACATAGCTCACAAAGACTGGGAGCAGCAGGCATTACCACCTGGATTTGTCCTCCGAGTGCTCAGAAAGCACCCGAGCACCGTTTTGTGTGCAAATAGCTGTAGACAAGGAAGGACGTTTGTGTTCGTTCTGAGTCCATCTGCTCAAGATAAACTGCACCCATTCATACATGCAAGGGAGATCTGCGGACTTGTCCCAGCAGGCCGTTTCACAAGCTCTTTGCACATTTAACCTCAACAACCCTAGGAAGTAAGATCTACTGAAGTAGACGTGTCATAGGCACAGAGAGGTCAAGGGACCCGCCCAAGGCTGCACAGCCTCGGAGTGGTGGAGCCCTGAGGTAACCATGCAGACAGAAGTCCACTCAAGGCCAGCCTCTCCCTCGACAGGAGCAGGTTTCCACTACTGAGTGACCCTGTGTGGGGCAGCTGCCAAGGGCGTGCCCTACACTCAACTCTGTAAACGTTCCTAGGTTACCACTGGACACAATGCAGCACACAGAACCAAGATCTCTGCTTCTCAGAACCCCAAGGGATCAGACAAGAAAGGAGCTCGTTTAACATAGAGGGAAGCCGAGGCCCAGAGAGACTAGTGCCACAGCACAGAACTGGCACCCAGGCAGCTTGGCCACTGGCACGGAGAGGGGTGTTGTGGGGGGGCAGGGGCCCATCTCTGGGCACTCGTCTTCCGCTCTCCCCACCCTGGCCCCGCGGTCCCCGCTGAGAAGACAGCAGTCAGTCTGGCCCTCCCTTGCGAGTTGCTTTTCTCTTGCTGCTTTCCAGATTTTCCCTTTGTCACGGCGTCCAGCATTTTTGCCAGGATGTTTATTTGCCCAGCTGGACTGCACGTGTGCTGAGCGCCCACAGCAGCAGGGATCCGGGGCAGACAAGGAGACCCCTGCATCTGACCATCAGTTGCCACGCGGCACAGTGGACACCCACGGCTGCATGCCTCTGACCTGCTGGGCTGAACACTCACTGGGGTGGGTGTGCCCAGGACCAAGGCTCAGTGTGAGCAAGCTCCTCCCAAAGAACAGAGAGGCTCAGTGAGAGGCGGCGGGGTGGCAGCTGGGGGGGGGGGGGGGGGTATTGGCCACGGCCAGGGGCTGCCTCTCCATGGAGTGGGACAGGAACCGTGAGAGAGCTCTGAGCAAGTGTTAAGCCACTGAAGTTCCACCGGAACTATAGACTGCCCCACCAGGCTTGAGAACAGATCATGTCCGCTGAGGAAAGATGGAGCTCCTGATCCCAGCTCAGAGCTGGGGCAGGGTCCTCAGGAAGACAGGATGGCTGGCACACAGTAGGTACACCAGGAACATGCCAGGAGACATGACGTGGGGAACCTTTACTCATCTGAGCCTCACTTTCTCCTTCTATAAGGTGGGGATGGGATGTCTGCTTCATGGGGTGTCTGGAAGACAGCCACTCGACGAGTGTGTGCAGATACTTTTGTGTACACACACGTACACATGGCACAGGTCGACCTCGTACCGACAGCTAATTACCACACTTCCCACGTGTAGGCTGTCCCCCAGGCACTCATGAACCTCCTCAATTCTAAGAGGCACAGAAAGCCGCACGCACTTGCCCAAGACCACACGGCTAGAAAGAGCTGGAAGGCTAGAAACAGCTGGAAGGTGCCCGGGAGGCACCCAGGTGCTACATCCGGGTTGTAACAGACACCGGGAAGCCCGCAGCAGAACCGACTTCAGACCCAGCAAACAGACCCTAGAGGCAGAGCTGTGCGCCTGCCAAGGGCTGGAGGCAGGCTCTGCCGCAGAGCGAGCAGGGAGAGCTGAGGGGGGCTGCGCGCGGCGGGGGCAGGCATCTGAGGCAGCAGGTGAAGTCAGGGTTGTAGGGCCTGAGGGCTCACTCCCAATGCAGCAGGAGGCAGACGGCTGGCCAGGCGGGTTCCTAGCCAAGAGGCTGTGCAAGGATGTCCTGCCTTCCTTCCCCGTGCCCCCAAAGGCAGGCTCCTTTCCCAGATGGGCACTTGGCCCTGAACCTAAGGCCAAGGAACGAGTGGGCCCTGCCCACCCCTAAGTCCCAAGATCCTCAGTTCACACCTGCAGGGTCCCCTTGGAGACTGTGGGCTACCCAGGACCCTCAGCTGAGGGCAGGGTCAGTCTGCACCCCTCCTTCCCACCACAGCTCCTCGTGGGGCTTCCAGACCACCCCAGAGAACAACAGTCCACAGCCAGGGTCCCAGACAGCACACACGTCACCTTCACAGGCCACAGAACTACCCAAACAGGAGGTGCGCTGAGCCTCCATCCAGATGCCCACCCCTCAGGAGAGACACTACTTGGAGACCAGGAACTTCCACATAGGTCTATCCTGAAGCTTCAGCATGCGCTGGCAGCGTGCGGTGCTGCGATGATTACAGGCTTTATTTCACGTGCAGTTCCTAGTTTCCCGAGTGTCTGAATGTGCACCAACCACCAGACAGGTAGAAACGCTGGGCCATGGACTCAGGCCCCCCGCCTGGAGCTGGCCCTTCAGACCCAAGATGCTGGGGAACCTGTGGCGTTAGCAGTCCCTGGGGGACAGATGGGAGCAGGGACGCACTCGCGGCTGCACAGAAAATGCAGGTGGAGGCGGCTGACAGCTTTATTGCTCTGAGGAAGGGAGGCCAGAGGCTCAGGAACTCTTGGTGGGGCGGCTCGGCTTCCTCTTTACCATCACAGGCTTCTGGCTGCGCAGGATGGCGCTGGCTCTGCGGATGGCGGCCTGTAGGCGAGGCGGGCTCAGGTCACCTCCCTGGGAGTCTGTGCCCCCCACCTTGTATTCCCAGAGCGCAGGTCCAGCTCCACAGTCAGGAGAGGACTGCCCCTTGCAGCACCGCCCAGGTGCCCCGGGCCCCTGCCCGCCTCACGGGTCCAGCCCCGCTCACCATGCGCAAATCCGGGCGGTACTTATTCTTCCGGATCATGTGCCGGATGCTGCTGAGGGTGGCCCGGGCATTCTTGTTGATGGTGGTCCGCACGTAGGAAGTGGCCGGCTTGCGCTGGCCTGGCAGGCAATGGGGAGAAGAGGGGCCCCAAGGGTCAGAGGAGGGGTCTGGAATGTCGGTGCCCACACCTGTTGTGAGGGCAGAATCCCACCCAGAGAGTCCGAGTGGCTGGGCCGTGTTGAGTGCAGGAGGCTGCCTCATCTCCCAGCTCCACTTAGGGAGCAATCACAGCGACAACCACAGGCCAGGCCCTGCACCGATGCAGGTGTCTCCTCCCTACCCCAACCCGGAGACAACGCTGCTCAGCTCACTGGACAAAAGGTGGACTCTCACGTGTAAGGTCACATGTGCACAGCAGTTGTCCGAACCCAAGCGAGGCAGGCACTTGGCACCGCATGGGCCAGGTAGTGAGTGCTCCCCAGAAAGCAGCTCTGCTCCTCTCATGTCCACACCCTCCCAGGCCCAAGCTACCAGTCTGGGCAACAAGAATCCAAAAGGCCGAGCTCTGAGGCCTGGCCCTGATCAATGAGGGGTGATTTGGAGCCACAGGAGGGACTGGAGGAGGAAGGGCAGCAGTGGGGGGGCGGGGCGGTGTGAGCGTCTGGGCGGTGTGAGCGTCTGGGTGTGTGTGCTGAGCACCCGCCTCTCACCTGCACACAGCTGGAGTCTGCCCTTTACTGCCCAGGCAGGATGGAAACGAAACCCCACCCCCCTTTACTGTGCCTCAGAGCTGATGGGGTCCTGGTTGCATCCTGCGCCTCTGGGTGCCCCCAAGAAGCCCAGGACCCCGTACCACACTGGAGGTTTGATGTTAGCCTTCGCTGACCCCAGAAGGGAGCCCACGTTACCCCCTCAGGTCAACCCAGTTTCTCACAGCCCAGAGCGAGCCACCAACAAGGCAAAGCAAGGTTTTGGGGACCCAGCACCCCAGAACAGGGTTCTCAAGAGTGTGGGGATCTGGGCAGCCTAACAGCATAAGCAACTGGCTGCCCCTGGCTGCACTCTTGGCAAGAGAGGTTAACCCTTGTCCCTGAGACCACGAGGCAGCAGCTGTGCTTGGTGCTGTCACTGAACAGGACACAGAGGTCAAAACCCACAGAGAAATCAACTAGGGACCTGGAAAAACTCGTTCGTCTGTCATAAAACCCAGCGCCCATTTAAAAGCAAGTGTTGAAGGTGGGCTACACTAACTCAGCTGTTATCCAGAAACCCCTCCTCCCCTTGACCCCCCTCTAAGAGTCTGAAGAGCAAGTCTGTGGGGGAAACCAGTTTACGGCGGACGGGGGTAGTGGAATGCTGAGACCTCCTTCTGCGCTCCTCCAGCCACAACTGGAATCTACTGCTTCAGAAGCTTCACTTTCCACATGTGGGAAATAACGGTCGGTCCCTCACCCGTTTGCTTCCGTTTCCCCACTTCTGGAGAGACTAACGCCCACCTCCACCTGGGGTGCTTCAAGAATTTATTCTTAAAAAATCATCAAACAGCAGCAATTTTGTAGTCCTGACTCAGGTCCTATTAATTGCTCCACTTTTCAGATGATGAGCTCGTGTAACTCGCTTGGAAAGGAACCAGCCTCCCAAGCAAACACCCCGAGCCCAGGAATTCTGATTCAACAGCACAAGCACCAACACTGAAAAGCCACAGCCCCCTGCGCCGGATGGGGGTCAGTTGCCTGGGCCCAGCCAGGGTAAAGTCTCACCGGATCTCCGCTTCATCACCACCACGACTCCTTTGCCGTCCGCCGCCGGCTCCACACCCACGGTCTTGCGGTGAATGAGCCCATTGTAGCGGAAGGAGTTGCGCGCTTTCAGGTTATTCGGCTCCTGGGAACGGGAACGCATCGCGGTCGTGAGGGGCGATAGTGCAGGCCCCTCCCTCCGACCGACGTGTCGGGGCCCCACTTACGGTGCTGTACGTCTGCTTGTTTCTCTTGATCAAGAAGCTGGAGCAGTTCCGCACGACCATCCACTGAAGATGCGCGGACATGGCGGCGACTGCGGGGAAAGGGGCGCGGGGAACCGTCAGGAGAGCAGCAGGCAGAAACCTGACCACAGAAAAGAGGTGTTTTGGGGGGTCGCGGGGAATGAGGGGGGGACACCACGTGGGCCGAGGGCGCCTAGAAGTCTGCCAGGCGGGGCTGAACTCAGGCGGCCGAGACTCACTACAGGGGACGAGACGATGAGAACCCAGAGACCTAAGGCGGCAGCGCCGGAAAGCAGCCAAGAACGAGAGGGGCGCGGTGAGAGCGACCAGGCCAGGGCACAAACACGGGCATCGGGCACGAGGGCTAGGCACGCGGGAGGAGGAAGAGGCCTCCACTCACCTCCTCTCGGTGCGGCGGCCGGAGACGGAAAGAGGCAAGCCGGGGGCGGGGCGACGCCTTTAATACCGACACGCATTTCCGCTTCCTGTCTGGGCACGCGCGTGCGGTCGGCTCCCCCCGCCTCCGAGGCAGCTCGTCAAGGTTCGGCTATTTCCGCCAGCCAGTCGCTAACCGTTCGGGGCCCTTCGGAAGCCTTCCGCTAGGGAGGACCCTTCATGTGTCCTAGGAACTCCACGGTCGGATTTCCGAACAAGTCTCGCTCCAGAGACCCCCCCCCCCAAGTCCCCTTCCTCAGCGACTTCTTTCCAACATGGCCACCCAATGCTTGGCACAGTATGGGTGCTCAGTACACGTCTGTCTGATAAATGAACCTGTGAGTGCGTGCACTGTTTAACCCCAGTTCCAGGGACTTCAAGGGCCTCCAGCTTCGTAGACCGTCGGCTATTCCCGACGAAGGCAGCAAGCCCGCTCGGACATTTTCGGAACTCTCCGGAAACGCCCTTCGGAAGGAGGGCCGCCGTCCGTCCTCTTGCCTCCTGCCCACTTCGGATCGCTTCGGAAACACTCGGTCTCCATTCGGCCACCTTCGGAAAGCTTCGGCTATCCCCGGGAGCCCCTTCTCTCAATTCGCCTTCCTCCGGCCCCTCTTCAACGCCTGAACCCTGTGAGTCTAGAGAGAAGCTGGACGAAACTTTCTCGCAGTCCACCACCCTCGGGGGACGTGGATTTCCTCTAAGGGCGAGTTGTGTTGGAGGAGAGGAGGTTTGCCTGCGAAACCTCTGGTTCGCTTAGAGCTTCCATTCCTGTTTCCCCTCTTCCCTGTGCGTTGCGGCCTGGCGCCCCATTCCCACCAGCACCGTTCACGGCCGTTACACTTTATGAATCTTTTCTTTTCTGTTGTCGGGGTCCTCCTTAAGGGGAAGGAGCCTCGCCTGATACACCTCTGTTGCAGCCTGGCCAGCACAGGGCCTGGCGAGGCTCCCAAGTGAACAGGATTGACAGGGCCTTATGTCACCTCCATCAGGACAGCTCGTGATTATGTCCAGGAGCTCCTCGAGGGCAGAGGCTTTGTCCATCTCCTTGTCCTTGGACTTCGCCCCTAATGAGTCCCGACAGTCCCGAGGCCCCAGGAGAAATCTGAGCAAACAGGGACGTTGGGGTTTGCCTTGCTCCTTCCATTGGAGTGCTCTAAATCTGATGGTGGCAACAGAGTTCCTGTGAGTCCGATCCACCGTTCTGTCTTTGGGATCATTCTCTCCGGACCACACAGGCGACCTCGGCAGGCAGGCAATAAGTGCCCACTTCCATCCCTTAAGGCGCTCTGCCGATCCCCTGCTTCCTCCTGAGGGCCCAGGGCTTTGTCTGATCCTTGTTTTTTGACCCCATCTGTCCCCACCGCGGGGGCAACTGCCCAGGAGGCGCGGGAGGCAGGCAGAGAAACACTGCCAGGGCTCCCCCCGCTCCTTATGGTGCCTCCATCAGAAAGTCCTAAAT
The DNA here is from genome assembly GCF_042477335.2 of Ovis canadensis. NCBI lineage: Eukaryota > Metazoa > Chordata > Mammalia > Artiodactyla > Bovidae > Ovis > Ovis canadensis. Next base: position 76,625,696 of record NC_091258.1, read on the forward strand.
TTGGACCACGTGCGGCTTCAGACTCCTTGGGGGCGCAGGGGGCTCGGGCCACACTAACCTGTGCGCCCAGCCGGCCCCAGCATCGGCTCCTGAGGGCCAGGGCGCCCCCGGGCCGGGCCCTTCCACACCCGGCCCAGCCCAGGTGACTAGGAGAGCGCTGGGCATACCTGGCGCAGAACCCTGACCCCGCCCCGGACCGCACCCGGAACGCGGAACGCTCTCTCCGCGGGTCAGAGCCAGCCAGCCATGGCGGCGGCGCCGGCCGTGTGCACCTCGCCGGGGACCCCGCCGAGCGCTGCACCGTCCCCGGCGGCGGGCGCGCCGGGGCTGGCGTCCGGCCTGGGCCGCTGTCGGATGGCGCTGCTGCTGGCCGTGGCTCTGGACGTGGCGGGCATGGCGGCGCTGCTGACCGGCGTGTTCGCGCAGCTGCAGGTGCGCGGCCGCGACTTCGGCGACCTGCTTATCTACACGGGTGCGCTGCTCGTCTTCCTGAGCCTGCTCGGCTGGATCCTCTGGTACACCGGCAACATCGAGATCTCGCGCCAGGAGCTGGAGCGCGACTACGGCCTGAGGCCCTCGGCGCTCGCCCGCCTCGCGCGGAAGCTCTCCCGCCGCTGGTCGGCGCCGGCTTCCTCCGCCGCCGGCCGGCGCGCCGCGCCCGGCTCCCGGGGAGCGCGCCGCGCCGCCCGCACGCCCCCGCCGCCCGCCGCCGGTTCCCGCCGCGTGCGCCTGCAGCTCGCCTCGCTGGAGGCTGGGCCCGGGGCGGCGGGAGCGGGCACCGAGTGAGCCCGAGGTGAGGGGTGGGGAGGCGGGGCGGGGCGGGGACGAGGGAAGAGACGTCAAAGGGACAGGAAAGTGGAGAGAAGGGGACAGGGACACGCGGGGAAGAGAGACAGATAGAGGTCAAGATCAGGAGGGAGAGAAGCGAAGAGCACAGAGACCAGAGGACCAAGACCCAGAGACAGTACGCGTGGGTATAGGCCGGGAGAGACAAATGAGAGCCCGTCCCCAGACGTGGGAATTTCCAGGTCGCTCAAATGGTGAAGAAGAGTACCTGCAGGGCAGGAGACCTTGGTTCGATCCCTGGGTCAGGAAGATCCCCTGGAGAAGGGCGTGGCCGCCCACTCCAGTATTCCTGCCTGGAGAATTCATGGACAGAGGAGCCTGGTGGGCTACATACAGTCCATGGGGTTGCAAAGAGTGGCACATGACTTGAACGACTAACACACACACATCTCAGCCACGAGGGCTGGAGAGTCACTGTCGGCTCCTTGGATATTTGGGGATATTGGTCCCAGTGTCTGCAGTCTTCAGGCACACCCACTCTCATTTCCCATCCAGTCCTCCCAGTGTACCAGTCTCTGAGGTCACTAATATTACCATGACATCCCAGGGAGGACACTGAGGTCCCCCAAAGGTACCACGTCTTGCCCCGGGGGGGCTAGTTGTTGTACTCTCCGGAGTGCAGAGACCTGCTGTGGCTCCCTGCTGCCCTCTGGTTGAATCCAAGCCACTCATTCTGTGTGTATCCCCCACTCTCCTGCCTTCTCTGCAGTGATGATAACACCCCTGCCCCCCACCCCCGTCCGTCAGGGTTGGGATGTCTCGCACCAGTTGGCCTCTGTCCGCACCTTCACCTTCATCAGGGGCGCACTTGTAGTCTTCACGCTGCACAGAAAGTTTACCAGATGTCTTTTACAATCCTACTCCGATTTCAGTGCCTTTTTCTGGGTCTTCTCATGGTCTGAGTTACCCTCTTTTATTGTTTATATTGCCATGTGGTGTGTGTGTGTGTGTGTGTGTGTGTGTGTGCTGATACTGTCTCTCACACCCAAGAGGGAGACCTTAGAGGGTAAGATCTGGGTCTCTGGTGTCTCCAGCTAAGAGTGAACTCAGGAAGTCAGAGGCTGATGATTGGGTGGGTGGGTGGATGAATGGATGGATAGATGAGTGATGGATGGATGGATGGATGAATTGGTTGATGGATGGGTGGGTGGATGGATGGATATGGTGGGGGATTTGGAATTTTGTTTTTGGCTGCACTGTGTGGCTTGTCGGATTTAAACTTCCTGAGCAGGGACTGAATGCAGGCCCACGGCAGTGAAAGTGCTGAGTCCTAACCTCTGGACCTCCAGGGAATTCCCAGTATGGTGGGACTGATTGATGACAGTTAGGTGGATGGGTAGTTGAATGGATTTGGGTCAGATGGGTAGGCAGACAGATGAGAGGACAGATGAAAGGGTTGGTTGGTAGGTGAATGGGTAAGTGGAGCAATGGATGGATGACCGAACCAGTTTCCCAAATGAGGGGTTCCATAAAGGAATTAAATCCATGTCCTACGACATTCTCTATTGGTGATGAATTAACTTTCCTCCTCTGCAACCAGAAGGATGCTAGTTATATACCTCATTGTGTGTGTGAGAGAGAGAGAATTTCGAGAATAGTCACCCGGATCATATGCTATGTTGTGGTTCAGATGCGGAAACAGTTGAAGATGAACAAATGTATGCGTAGACGAAGCATGAGCTGACACACAATTTAACATACCATGCGGAAATAACCACCAGTGGTTAACATTACCCCCTGGAAACACTTTACCTTGCCCAGAAGTCTAACCCAGCTGTGGTGGACCTCTGCTGCCAGAACCACTTGCCAGAAACTGGCGGCCAAGCTGATTAGACTTTAGGCCCCTCTGAGAAGGAGAATGGGCCTGTCCCAAGACAGAACTCTATCACGAGCAGGGTGAGGTGGCTCCAGCACCCTAAAGACAGGAACTGGAACTTGAACAGAGGGACTGTGGGTGGGACTCCAGGCGCTCCTCTCTGCCTCTGGGACCAAAACCCATGGAGAGGCATAGCCTCAGCCCGTGTCATTTCTCCCCCGTGTCATCTCTCTCTGCCTCTCTGTGTCCCTGTGTCTGTCACAGTCCATCTCCCATGTCCCTCTGTATCATTGTCCCTCTGTGGGCCCCTCAACCTCCCTCTCCCTCTCTCAGCCTCTGCCTGCCTCTCATCCCCCACCCTGTACCCTTGGGGTCTGCTGAGTTAAAGGCGCAGTTGCTGCTGCACAGCAGGCCGCGAAGAACGGAGGAGCACTGAATAAGCAAATATGAGTCTGTTGTGAGGGGCCGAAGCAGGAGAAAGGGGCCCCTGGCTGTGCGTGGTGGACCCGGGATGCAGGGGTCCCGGGCAGCCACTAACCCCACCCTCCCTCCTGCAGATGAACGCGTGGCCCCAGCTGTGAGCGCCCGACGGAGATGCGCTGCCACACCCAGCAGCCCCTGGCCACCAGGATATGCCTGCCTGTCTCTCATCTCTCCTGCCCCAGATAAACGGCTCTGCCTCCCAGCACTGCATGTCTGTCTGGGGAGGGATGCTGCTGGAGCAGGGGGAGGGGCCCTAGGAGCCCAGCTGTCCAGGCCACCCCCTTGTGGAGGGGGAACAGGAGCCAGGGGCAGGGTGGGGTGGTGCAGGGAGGCCAGAATCTCAAGCCCAGACCCACCCCCCATCCAGACCTCCTGCAGCCCAGTGTCCTCGGTTAGTTTGGGGTGCCCGGAGAGGCAGACGAGGGACAAAGACTGTAAGATATTTATTGGGGAAAACACAAAACACATGTGGAGGGTCGGCTGGTGTGGGCTCTGTCTCCTGAGAAAGGAAGAGGGGAGGAAGGGGGCCAGGCAGGATGAGTCTTCAACCATAAGGAGCTTCCAGGAAGGTTTCCGTCCCAAGGCCGAGGGCTGCAGTCGTCCAGCGTTGGTGGGAAGCGGGGCAAGCTGCTGCTGGCCCAAGGGCCGCAGGATCCCATGGGCTGGCGGGTGGGCAGCAGAGACTGTCAGACAGTGGCAGAAGGACAGATGAGGGGCTCGGCTGCCCGTGAATCGGCCCCCCCAGCCCAGCTGGAGTCTCAGCTGAGGCCACCCCCACTCATCCCCACCCCCTCAGTCTAGACCCCCACTAATCACAGCCTGGGACCTACACTCAACTCAGGGTGCCCATTAGCCCAAGTACCTCTCAGCTCAGATCTTCTGCACTTACCCCAGGGCCTCTCCCATTCCAAACGCCTGTCCCCTCGCATCCCCCGTGATCACAGCGCAGCGCCCCCCCCCCCCCCGGTCAGCCCAAGACCCCCCCAAAACACACACACACATTCCCAGCACCGCGCCCTCTGCTTCATGCTTCTCAGAAAAGAGACTGAGCATCTCTGTGCTAAGTCTGTATTGAGGGGCCCCTCCAGGGGGCGCCCCTAATCATCTTCGTCCCCCCCTTCCGTTTCTTCGCCCCCTTCCGTCCCCTCCCCCTCAGTGCCCCCAGAGGTATCCTGGGTCCCCTCCGTGGGCGGGGCGGTGGGGATGCTGCCGACAGAGGGCGTCTTCTTTTCACTCGGAGTCCGGTCCTTGGACAACAAAGAGACCGTCCTGGACAGGTTGCACTTGCCCTTCAGGAACCAGGGCAGCCGCAGCATGTCGTGTCGCCTGGCCCACCTGGCAGGGAAGGGACACCGTCAGTCGCGCCGTACCCCTGCCCCCATGCCCGGGTTAGGGGCGCCCTCCCGCACCCGAGCCCCACTCGCCAGAACAGGCAGATGCTGGTGATGAGGAAGAGGAGGCCGCCGCACGTCCAGCCCAGCGCCCACATGTGCTTCCGCCGCATGTTCTCTGCGCAGAGCGGGGGCGGTGAGACCCAGGGCTCCCCGCCGCCAGCCCCCACCCCGGGGCCCCGGCTCCCCGCGCACCATCCGGACGCTGGTGGTAGCAGACACCGTCGCGGTAGCAGCATCGGAGACGCAGGCAGAGATTGGGGTTCTCGATTGCCGCCTGGCCCCCGCAACTCTCCCGGTCCCACACGTCTCCTTCACAACCTGGGGGCCCATCACGAGGGGCAGCGTCCTCACGGAGCCCACGGCCGGGCCCGAGGCCGCCTGCCCAGAGCCCACTCCAGCCCGGGCCCCCAGCCCCTGTTCTGTCAGAGCCAGAGTCCAGACCCCAGCCCTCCTCCCTCAGACCCGGGGGTCCAGACCCCAGCCCTCCTCCCTCAGACCCGGGGGTCCAGACCCCAGCCCTCCTCCCTCAGACCCGGGGGTCCAGACCCCAGCCCTCCTCCCTCAGACCCCCAGCCCCTCCTCCTCAGACCCAGGGTTCTCTGTCCCTGGAGGGACCCCGGGTGTCCTCCACTGCTCACTCCATGGGTAGAAGAATCCCTGGATTCCATTCCCATCTGTGAAAGAAAGAGCCCTGTGCGAGACTGGAGGCTGAGGAGGCCCCCGGCTGCGCCCTCCGACCCTCTTGCCAGCGCCCTCACCTGCTGAGCCCTGCATGAGCAGGAGGAGACCCAAAGCTGGGATCCCAGAGCCCACCATCTTGCCTCCCCAGCCTCCTGGGGCCTCTGTGGGGAGGGACCCTGAAGGCCATCACCCCAGCAACCGGCTTGGCCCCGCCCACCTCCCTGCCTGACCCCTGAAGTTCTAAGTTCTGTTGCTAGGGAGCCCCCCTCAGCAGTGGGGAAGCAAAAAAGGGGGGTCACACTGGCCTGGTCACTCCTGGTTGCTAGGGAGTTGCTTCCTTAGCAACCAGGTGGAAGGGGCCTTGGGGGTGGGATGGGTCCCTGGTGTTAGAAGAGTCCCCTCAGCAACCCGGCTGCAAAGCAAGGGGGAGTCTAAATCATCTCCCCTTTGCCAACCAGGGGACCCCAAGAGTGGGCACCCCGAGTCCTCTTGCCAAGGCCTCCCTCTGCTTAGTAAACTGATGCCTGAGGGGAAGGCCCAGGGGGCCCAAAGGCTCCTCAGACCAGGATGCCCTCCCTAGCAACCAGGGGTGGGGGGCCTGAGGCCCAGAGGACCTCACTGAGCCCCATTGTTAGGGAGGCTCCCGAGCAACCAGACCTAGGAGGGTGATGAGGAAAATGGGGGTCAGGCCACACAGCTCCTGCCCAGGCGCCCCCTGGTCCCAAGAGCACCCAGGCCCCCAGTGGGGAATGTGTAACCAACCAGAGGGCTGGGCCCCCCAGGATCCAAGAGCTCTGAGGCCTGGTTGGTGGGGCAGGGGATCATAGGAAAGGAGCCCCGTCTAGCGTGTCTCAGTCTCTCCACCCGAAAACGGGGAACCACACCCAGCTGGGGTCCCCAGGCTTCTGGTCCAGCTCCCCAGTGGTGGGGAAGGAGGCCGACCTGGGGACTGGGTTGGGGACTGACCCTGAGTTCTCCCCCGAGCCTGCACTCAGCTCCCAGCCAGGGAGGATGGGGCTCATTGCCCCTGGAGTGGCCTGTCCTCGTGTCCAGATCTGGAGTCTGAATGGGGAGGGGCTGGGGTTCTGGACCTCTGTGTTCCTGAGGGAAGAGGGGCTGGGGGTCTGGATCCCTGGGTCTAAGGGAGGAGCTGGGGTCTGGACCCCGGGTCTGAGGAGGAGGCATGGGGTCCTGGACCCCCAGGTCTGAGCGGGGAGGGGATGGGGGCCTGGACCCCTGGGTCTGAGGAGGAGGGGCCAGGGGTCCTGACTCAGGTCTGACAGAGGTGGCCCCGGGGGGTCCTGACTCAGTCTGAGGGTGCAGGGGGCAGGGCCGAGGTCTGAGGGCAGCTGACCAGGAGTCCAGAGCCCCCTCCCCAGAAGCCCTGTGAGGCTGCCTCCCGGCCTCCTCACCTCCTGTAAACATCCTGGTGGGTGCTGAGTGGGCCTGGGGTTGCCTTCGTCAGAGATGACACAGGTCAGAGGGGCTCGGCAGGGGGCCGGGGGTGGGGGTCAGAGGGGTTGCAGAGCTGAGGCCCGGCAGCTGCTGACCATTTCCTGTGTCAACATCATCTGGACCCACTTCCCAATTCCCGGGATTCCTCAGGGATCAAGGAGGGGGTGGGGGGCGGGGCCGCACGCCCTGGACCGCGGCTTGGGGCTGGGGGGGCCCACCGTCACGGCCCTCACCGCTAATGACAGGTTTGGGCTGCCTCTGCGGCCCGCCTGCCCCGTCACCCCCCAGAGGCCAGACAGGACCCCCCAGGGACAGACAGACGGACACACACAGCCTCGGACCTGCTGACCTCACACCGGCCAGCTCCACCTCAGCCGGGGGCCAGCCCATGAGCAAGGACCCCATGGGGCCTGTCATCTCCCAGCGGCATCTCACCCCCCCTCCCGCGTCTGTGACCACCCCTCAGCGCCCAAATCCCCTCTGTCTCTCCGGGTCTTTGCCTCTAAGCCCCTGAGCTCCTCTCTCTGTGGGCCCCAACTTTTTGCTTGTTTGCGTCTCTTTCTCTCTGGTGCCTCAGTGTGGTCCCGTCTCCCTCCGTTTCTCACTGTCATCTCCTGTCATTGTGATTCTCCACCATGTCTTTTCCTGGGGTCTGTCTCTGCCTCTCCGCAGAAGTGGCCCGAGTGTCCCCAGCTTCGGGGAAGATCCAGGAGTCCTGAGAACTCCCACCCTCCCGTCCTGAACCCACCAGCCCCCTGCAGCCCGCCCCCTACCCTGGGCGGGGAGATGACTCCCACACCCTCAGGTGGGGGCCGAGGAGGGGGCTGGCGCTGGCGCTGGGCGCGGGCTGCTGACCCATACCCGGACTCCGGACTGCACTCCCCAGATTGTAGCGTGCCCACAAGTTCTCTCCGTCTTCCTTTCGAGAAAGGAGGGTTTCACGCCTGGACGACACCTGGGTCTGCAGGAGGAGGGAGCTGGGAGCTGGGCTCCTGGACGTGAAGGAGGAGGTGGAGGCTGGGGGTCTGGATCCCCGAGAGAGAGGGGGGAGGCTGGGGGTGCATTCTTGTGATCCTCGGCTGAAGCAGCGGGTGGGGGCTGGCACCTCCCCTGTCCTGCCCCCTGTCAGTGGAGGGGCTGCCCTCCAACAGGCTGGCCCCAGGCCCAGGCCCCCACACCCCCTCGGGCCAGGCCATCCCCCAGGCTGGTGGCCTGAGTCACCTTGGCTGGCCCCGCCAGTCTGGGGGGGGGCTACGTCAGTTCTCCCCTCACTGACGCAGCCTCGGGCCCCCCACGCTGACTCAGCCGGAAACAGGCCCCCTGAGGGGCGGAGACCCAGTGGTCAGAGGCCTGGGTCCCAGCGCTTGCGGGGGCTGGGGAGGGCCCCCCGGGGGGCCCTGGCAGGGGTGGCCAGGCAGACTGAGAGAGGCAGAGGGAGCTCTCACCTGAGGCGATGAGGTCATGTCCCACCGTGGGGGGCTGTGACCTCACCTCCCCGGGGGCCTCAGCAGTCGCCCCCCAAGTGGTGGGGGATGGGAGGAGGCCTCCAGCCACCATGCATCCCAAGGGTCCCCCTGGCAGCCGCTCAGCACAGTCTGGGGGCAGCGTGGGGGGTGCTCTGCAGGAACCTTTGACAGTCCTGGTCACCTTTTGACTTCTCACGTTCCTCCGTCCTCCTTTGCTACCTTTATCCTGGGGGGTGCTCCTGGGGGCTTGGGCTCCTGTCTGGGTCCCTCACTCCGTCCTGCCATGAACCCCGGGGGCCACCTCTGCTCCGTACCCCTGGTGCTCCCCGGTCTACGTGCGTCTGTGTTGGCACCACTGCCCCCTGGAATCCGTGTCCCCCTCGGCTCCAGCCCCTGTCCGCTTCTCTGCCTCTCTGCACATGTTCTTCCTGTCCCTGCCCACCCCCAGCTCTCTCCCTGTCTCCCCATCTCCATCTCCCTAGGGGCCACATCTTTGTATCTGTCTCCCTGGATATGTTAATAAAACATCAGTGGTGAGAATGGCAATGGTTCACATCCGCTGAGAGTTGACTGTGACTTTACAGGAGTGAACTCACTGTCTCCCTGCGCAGGCGTTTGGGGAGGGTGCCTGGGGGGTCCCCATTTCACAGACAGAGCAACTGAGGCACAGCACGGTGAAGCCACGTGTCCGAGGTCCCACACCTGCTGGGTGTCTCTCACCCCTGGTCCCTGTCTGTGCCTCTGGTCCTCTCTCTCCACGTTCCAGCATGTCTCTGGGAGAATGCCCCCCTCCCCATCGGTCCCCATGGCTGACCGCTTGCCAGCAGATGCCTCTCTTGGGACCTCGGCCCCTGGGGGTGGCTGCATCTCTGTCACCCTGCCTGTGTCTCTGTTTGCTGCTGCCCTGCCTCGCCTTTCTGGACACACCTGTCTCTGTCTCTTTTCCTTTTTGGGGGGAGGGTCTCTCCAAATCTCTCCTGCTGTCTTTGTGTCGCTTCCTGGACCTCACCTCTCTCCACTGGTTTTCTCTGGCTGTCTCTGTCTCTCTGGGGAGATCTCTGTGTCTCTCTCTGCATCTCAGATGCTCCATCGCTGTCTTGCGGCCCATCTCTCTGTGTGTCTGGACCTCCTTGATTGGGTCTGGGTCTCTGCAGCCCCCTCTCTCTGTGTTCCTAAAAGCGTCTGTGCGCTCACACCTCCAGCCCCCATCTTCAGCTTCCCCATCTCCCCATCTCTCTGCCAGCCCGGGCCCACCCGCACCCCCCCCCACGCCCTGCAGCCAGGCCCCGTTCTCAGCAGCGTGTGTCTGCCCCGGCGGCCGGCCGAGGAGGTGGAGGGAGGGGACGCCAATGACCTCACCAGCCCCTCTCCGACCACCCCCCCCTTTCCCTTTTCAACTTTTCCAACTTTTCCTTCCGTGCCCTCCTCCGAGAGCGGCGGCGGCGTGAGCCCTGCGAGGCAGCCGGCTCCGTCTGAATGGAAAAGGCAGGCAGGGAGGGTGAGTCAGGATGTGTCAGGCTGCCCTCCCCTGCCGCCTGCCCCCCGCCCGCCCGCCTCGGCCCCCTATATAACCCCCCAGGCGTGCACACTCCCTCACTGCCGCGGCCCTCTCTGCTCACACGCACATGCCTCCCCTCCCCAGGCCGAGGCCCAGCTGACCCCCAGGGCTCCCACGGCAGCGGACAGGGAAGGGTTAAAGGCCCCCAGCCCCCTGCCCCCTGCCCTGGGGAATCCCTGCCCTGTGGGGACATGAACAGTAAGTTGGTTCAAGTTCCTGGAGCGGGGAGTTGGGGGGGGTGGACGGGGAGGGAGGGACCGTCGCTGGAAGGGTGGGGAGCAGACAGAGCGTCGGAGGAGCGCGAGGCAGCGATGGGGAGGCGGAGACGCAGCGAGTAGGACCTTCGGGGAGCGCAGGGGGCCTAGGCAAGGGACGGGCAGCGGGAGGGGTGCAAGGCCGGGTCAGGGACGCGGAGACCCAGACGGGGCAGCGCCAGGCGAAGAGACAGAGATGGGAGGCCCACGGACAGGCAGACAAACGCCAGGGGCTGAGCCCGAAGGGCCCGGGACCCCCGGGGCGTCAGGGGGCCCCAGACACCCGGGGACCCCAACCGACAGGCTCCAGGATAGAAACTGAGGCAGAGGGCCCCAGGAGGTCAGAGCGGACCCCCCACCTCCCACCGCGCCCAGCCAAGGGGAGGAGAGAGGAAAACGCAGGGGCGCAGACAGAAACAGCAGAGACAGACGAACGCGGACAGACCGACGGACCGCGGGCAGGGAGGGCCCGGGGGGCGGGCCGGGGGCGTGCCGCTGGAGCGGGGCGGGCCGGGGGACGCTGATTGGCCGGCAGGCGAGGTGGGCGGAGCGGGGGGGGATGGGCGGCGGCGGCCCGGGGCCCCAGCGCACCTAGCCGCCGGCGCCCTCTCCGCCCGCCGCGTGCGCGCTCGGCGCGCCCGCCTCCCCGCCGCCCGCCGCCCAGGTGCGCGGCGGGGCATCGCCGACTCTGCGGCCCGCTGGGGCCGGCCCCCGCGGGGGCTCCTCCGGCCGCTCCGTCTCCCCCGGGTCTCTTTCCCCTGCTCTCGGTCCGGCTCGGGCTCCCGAGCCCCGGGAGGGGGGCAGGTCCTGGCCTGTGCGTCTCCCCCGACCGTGCCCCGCCCCGGGGCCCGGATTCCGGCGTCCGGGGGCGGACGGGAGACGCCCGGCCCGTCTACCCGCCCCGGGGCCGCGTCTGCTCCGACGGGCGGGGCAGCCCGAGCCGGGGAGGGAGAGGGAAACCCGCCCAGGTCCTTCGCCGAGCCCTGGGCGCTCCGCCCGGGGACCCAGGACCCGCACCCCAGCCCCTCCTCCCTCAGACCCCCGGTCGGGGCTGAGCCGCTGCCCAGACCCTCTCCCCCGACCTTTCCACCTCCCCAGGTGTTTGCTGCCTGGTCCTGGCCGCCCTGAGCCTGTGGCCCGATAGAGCTGCTGCCCCGGGGCCGCCGCCCGCCCCGCCGCGGGCCTCCCCGGACCCTCGAGCTGAGCTGGACAGCGCTGTCCTCCTGACCCGCTCCCTCCTGGCGGACACTCGGCAGCTGGCCGCACAGCTGGTAGGACAGCCTGCAGGGGACAGGCAGGGGCCAGGACCGAGACCAGAGGGCTTCTGGGCTACCAGGGTGGCCGAGTCGGGGGAAAGGGGGTCAGGAGCGTGTGGTGGGGGAGGAAGGACCCCCTGGAGCTGGTCTGGGTCCCTCTCACGGTCTCTTTTCCCCCCAAGAGAGACAAATTCCCAGCTGACGGAGACCACAGCCTGGATTCGCTCCCCACCTTGGCCATGAGTGCGGGGGCTCTGGGAGCGCTGCAGGTAAGGGCGGGGGTGGGCCAGTGGAGCGGGTGCAGGGGGTTGAGGGCCGGTGTGGGCGCTTGCCAGGCGCTCCTTGACGCCCCCACCTCCCCCGCCGGGCCCCCAGCTCCCCGGAGTACTGACGCGGCTGCGGGCAGACCTGTTCTCCTACCTGAGGCATGTGCAGTGGCTGCGACGCTCAGGAGGCCCTTCCCTGCGGACCCTGGAGCCCGAGCTGGGCACCCTGCAGGCCCGGCTGGACCGGCTGCTGCGCCGGCTGCAGCTCCTGGTACGATGACCTGGCCCTGAGCCCCCGGACTCCAGGGCACTCTGAGACCCTCTCCCCGTGTCCCTGAGGCCCCAGACTCCTGCGCACTCTGAGACCCTCTCCCCGTGTCCCTGAGCCCCCAGACTCCAGGGCACTCTGAGACCCTCTCCCCATGTCCCTGAGCCCCCGGACTCCGAAGTCCTGCCTGGAAACTCAACTGTCACCTGGAGACTCGGACCCCATGATCTTGTTACTCTGAGTCTCCCACCCTGATGTCCTAAGATTTGAGAGTCCAAACCCTCATCCCAAGACCTGGAGACGTTGGCCCCAAGACAGGAAGATTCCAGACCCCAAGCCCAGGAAATTCTGAATCTCCAGACCCTGAGACCCACCCCCCCTCCCCACACACACCCTGGCCCTAAGATCCTGACGCCTTAAGACCTCAGACCCTATAAGGATGAGCTCTGACTCAAAACCAGCCTGGAGACCCTTGCTCTGCAAGGATCTAGATCCTGACCCCAAGAACCCCAAGGACCTAGATCCTGAAGTCTCCAATGAGAAGACCCCAGACCTTGAGCCCTGAGTCCCCAAGAGCTCAGACCTAGGTTGTGACCCCTTAAGACCCCAAGACCCTGACTTTCTAAACCCCAGACCCAAGACCCTGAGGTGGTAAGACTTCAGTCCCCAGTTCCTGGACATCAGCCCAAAGGCCCTGGAACTCAGACTCCGATTCTCAGCTCTGAGACCCCAGCCTGGAGGCCCCAGCCCTCACCCTTGAGTATCTGAGCCTGATCCCAGAGATCCCACATCTAAGACCTTAGCCCCAGGATCCCAGCCCTGACCTTACAGACCCACCCCAGCCCCCTGAACTTGACTCTGGAACCCCATCCTCAAATTTCTGAACTCAGCATCCTGCAGGACTCTCCCCCGACACCCCAGCTTCCAGCCCCAAGACGCTGTGGAAATAGGCCCCTGGTCCTCCAACCCTGGTTCAGCATAGGCCTCAAACAACCCCCAAGCCCTTACTCAGACACCCTACTGCACCCCTGGCCTGACGCTAACCCTTTGTCCTCTCCTGACAGATGTCCCGCCTGGCCCTGCCCCAGGCGCCCCCAGACCCTCCGGCACCCCCCCTTGCGCCCCCGGCCTCAGCCTGGGGGGGCATCCGGGCAGCCCACGCCATACTGGGGGGGCTGCAGCTGACGCTCGACTGGGCCGTGCGGGGCCTGCTGCTGCTGAAAACTCGGCTGTGACCCTCCGCCCAGAGCCACCGGCGCCGTTCAAAGCCAGATCTTATTTATTTATTTATTTCGGGATGGAGTTTGGTGGTCAGAGGATCCCCCCCTCCCCCGACTCCATTCTCTCCTAGTTAGAGACGATCCCTCCAGGATCCGTCCCCCGGAGACCTGGGCAGAGGGGCATCTGTGCCTTATTTATACTTATTTATTTAACAGGGGTGGTGGGAGGCAGGTGCACTCCAGGGTCCCTGAGGAGGAAGGAACTTGGCTCTCAGATTCGTGGGTCTCTAAGAAGTCTGGCCACAGGGTTTCCCTGACCCCCACCCCTCTGGGCCTGGGCAGGAGCATATTATTATTTATTAAACTATTAACTTTTTATGTTGGGGTGGGCAGGGAGGGGGAAAGGAGGCCTGGGTTTTTGTACAAAAATGTGAGAAACCTTTGTGAGATGGAGAAGGGGGAATTAAATTCGTCATACACATCCACTTAGAGGTGATTTCTCTGGGGGCTGGGGGCTCGATGCTGGGGTCCCTTGGGGGGGACCATCTACTCTCTGGGTCACCCCCAGAGACCATGAGTTCTTAGTACTGCTGAGCCTCACCTGGTGGCCAGCACTTCATAGGCACTCAATAAATATTTAATGGAAGATTCCAGAAGTTTACTAGTACAGGGCAAAGTTGCAAGTTCAAGGCTGTCCTTTATGGCAGTGTTTACAACAGCAAATTGAAAACAGCCTAGGTGCCCAATAGTAGGGGATGGTTATATAAATTATAGTGCCTATCTATGTGACAGAACACGCCAGCCGCGAAGAGAGATGTTAACAGAGCCTGCCTTTGGCATAGGAGGAGAGGGCTACAAGCCACTGTGTGATTCCCATTGTGTGTGCGTAAACACACACACAGAGCTAGATAGAGATAGATATACGGATTATTTTAAAACCCTAGAAGGAAATAAGCCAAAATGTTGGCAATGGCCAGCTCAGGTAGAAGGTGGGGGTGGAGTTGCTGGTGACTTTCATTATTTGTGCTTCTCTGTATTTTCCAGAACTTTTACAATGACCACGTATTTTGCATGACACATTAAAAAACGAAAATAAACACTATATTTAGAATAACAGAGGAGCAGCACCCACCCTCCCCAAAAGACCTCAGAAAGGGACAAGAATGACCATTCATTGCAGGCCTGCTGTGGGCCAGGCCCTAAGTGTGGGCTTTCCTTTACAAGATTCCTGGCACTCCCTGGGACCCACCCCCCTCATTTTACAGAGGAGGGAACAGGCTCCTGGGGAATCCTGTCGTTTAAGGCCACACAGCTAGGGAGAGTCAGTTTGACTCTGCCCAGTCTGGCTCAATCCAAACCTGATGTCCGAATGTACAGCACTGGGCCAGTACAAGTTCGTTGTAACCACATATGGCAACCACTACCACAGACACAAGTTAGATACAGGGAAACTGAAGCCCCTGGCAGCAGGGAGAAGGGTCATTGGCAAGTGGGGACTGTAACTGAAGCCTCCCCCTCTTTAAGAGTCAGAAACCCTTGGATTTAATTATCCATTTATAGCCTCCCAGAGGGACCCTCCCAGGGCCCTGGGTTGTCTAGTTTGGGTCTGCAGGGGGTATTCTGATTCGCCCACCCCAGCCTTTGGGACTCCGAAGCAGGGTCCCAGGAGGAGGAAAAGGGAGCCCACTGTCCCTAAGGAGTTCCCGGGAAGCACCGCACCTGTGGTCCATGAGGTCACAAAGCCCCTCCGAGGAAGGCTCCTCCCCCAGGCGGGCGCGGACCACCTCTGCAGGGCCATGCCCGAGCCCTGGGGAAGCTCCACCCGCTGGAGCCGCTGAAGTCCGAGAGGCTGGGCCCAGTGGGCTGGGGCGGGGGCCGGGGCAGCCAGGCGCCGGGGTGCCGGGTCCCTGCCTCCGCGCCCCCGGGTGACCCGTTCTTTCTGCAGCCGCCATGAACCGGCTCCGGAACAGGAGGCGTCCGGAGCCACTCCGGGGCCCCCCGCAGTGGGTCCCCACTCTGGGCGAGCTGCAAAAGACCCTCCAGCAGGGGGAGCACTTGCCCCTCCGCCCGCTGCCCATGTTCGAGAGTAACTTCATCCAGGTCCCCGGCTCTCTGCGCCCCGCGGGCAGGCGGAAGAGGGGCAAGAGGGGCGGGAGATCCCCGGTTCGGACTGGCGGATTCGGCGGGCAAGAGGCAGCTGGAAGGCGTGATGGGGGTGGGAGGCTCGCTGTGGGGGAGCCAGAGGAGCGTAGAGACCCGAGTGGTCCCAGCCCCTCTCCCTGGACCCCCCAGGTGACCAATCGAGGGGCCCCGGTGTACGTGCACCACAGGACCAACCGAGTGACGATGGGCGTGGCCGCCTCCCTGCCAGGCTTGGTGCTGCCGGACATGCTGCTGATGGCCCAGCCCCCCGAGGACAGGGAGTGCTCCAACCTCGTCCTCACCAGGTGCCTCCACCCGCGCCCACGTGCCCCGCGCCGGGGGGCGCGCTCTATCGCCGCCGGCCCCCGAGCGCCCGGCGCGCGCGCTACCGCCGCCGTGTCCCCCTCCCAGGATGATCCCGCTGGACCTGGCCCACCTCTACGTCCACGACCTGTCCGCCTGGCGCCTGAAGCTGCGCCTGGTCACAGGCCGCTACTACTACCTGGAGCTGGACGCCCCCGACAGCGAGGTCGGCTTCCTGTTCGACCGCTGGATACGCCTGATCAGCCGGCTCCAGCAGCCCGCCACTTCCTGGGCCCCTAGGACCCTGCACACGCCCCCCACGGGCCTCTCCCACCTAGGGCCTCCTGCCTCCACCTGGCGCCTCCAGGTGCGGCCCTGACCCCCACAGACCCCTGGGGGCAGCTTTGGTTCTGGATTCCAGAGGGAGTCAGGACCAAACGCCGCGAAAGTATAGGAGCCCTGGGAAGGGGGCTGGGGGTCTGGACCCCCAGGTCTGAGGGAGGAGGGGCTGGGGGTCTGGACTGCGGAGGTAGGAGAGATATGGACACCAGGAGGAGACCCCCTTCCTGACTGCCCTCCCTCCCCTTCCACAGGTCCCGTCCCACCACAGACATTCAGGTGAGCTGGCTGGGGTGTCCACTAGGCCCATCCCCCAGTCTCAGCTCCTCTGCCACGTGTGGACGGAGCCCCAGCAGTCCCTCTCTTCCCCTGTCCCCTGGCTGAGCCCCTCCCTGAGTCTCCTCGGGGCCTCCGCCCACCATCCCTGGGTCCTTGACCTGACGGGTCCCTGTCTCTTTCCAGTCACGACTGCCGAGCCCACCTTTCCTTACAAGATTCTGACAGCTCAGAGACAGAAGGCCAAGGTGAGTGGGCCGCTGGGCCTGGGGAGGTGGGGGGTCGGGGAGAGCAGGGTGGGGCATGAGGGGTTGAGGGGCTGCACCTCCTGACCACCCCACCCCCTCACTACATACACACCGCCAGACCCTCAAGCGAAAATTCAAGTCTCAGGCCGTGGGCGACTCTCTGCCTCTCGTGTGGTCCCAGCTGGAGCACGTGGATGCCAGGAAGAAATCCACGGAAAAGAAGTAGGCGTGGGGCCTCACCGCCCAGCAGGGCAAGGGGGCCGGGGGTGGGTCTCGGTGCAGAAGCTGCCAGACTCACACCAAATTTCCCCTGCAGGCCCCAACCCGATCCCTCTGGCAGACCGAAGACTGAAATCCAAGTTTCTGGTGAGCACACACCCTCCTCCATGAATGGACCCCCGAAATTCTGACCTTTCTGCAGAGGGCTTAGACTGTTTTCTCCCTGCATCCCCTCCCCCAACCCCCCAGAGAAGCCCAGCATCACCATTCGGACCATCTTCAGCATCATTTCCAACACAACAGACCACATGGAGTCTTCTCCCAAGGCAGTTGTATATCCAGGGCTGGGGCGATGCTTGAGACAGCGCAGGAGGGGCAGGGGGCCTGGACCTCGGGGTCTGAGGGAGGAGGGGCCGGGGGCCTGGACCTCTGGGTCTGAGGGCGGAGGGGCTGTGGCCGGCGTCTGGGTGTCTCCAGCAGCCTGACCACCGCTCCCCTTGCGTCCCCCACCCACAGGGTTGCTCTGACTCTGTGGGTGGCACGTGCCTGGCAGGCTTACTGGAGACCCCTTTACACTGTATCTCGGAGCACAGCCCTGAAACGTCCCTTCTGGGCACATGCGACCACCTGGATATGTGCGCGTGGCAGCAGCACGTGGACAACCTGATGGACCCTGAGACCAGCACCATGTCCAGCTGCTCCATCTGCCCGGCCGCCTACACTCCCAACTTCCCCAGTTTCAACGAGAAGGCCAGGCCTCTGCCACCCACCTGGAAGCCCCTAGCTGTGCCCACTGCCCGTCATAAGGCCCCATTCATCCTTGACCAGTCCAAGAGGGTCTCAGCCATGCCTGCTCCACTGCAGATGTCCGCTGCACCCGGCCCCTCCCAGAAGGCCACAGCTTATTCTCCTGCTCCCAAAAAGGCCCCATTTCAGAAGCCCCCTCATGTACCAACCATTCCCCGAAAGGCCTCAGCTGTGCCTGGCCCATCTCAGAAACCCCGTCATGCACCAGCCATCCCCCAGAAGGCCCCAGTCATGGTTGCGCCATCTCAGAGGGCCCCAGGAACATTTGGTGTTTCCCCAAAGGCTGTTTCCCACCCTGCTCCCAACAGGAAATCTGTGTTCCTACCTGCCCCTTCCCAGAAGGGTCTGACCTCACCCACCCAACACCGCATGACACTGGGCCCTGACAGCGTCAGCATGGTGCCCTCCAGAAGCCACGGAGGGGATATGCTTGAGAAGAGGAAGCCTGAAGAGAAGCCAGAGCCGGTGAAGTTAATGGGCACCAAGGAGAAGAACGTGGTAGACACGAGAACTCAGAAAACAACTGTGGAGGTGCCTTTCACCACCACCGAGAAGAAGTCAGAGGAAGTCCTGATCCGCAGGGCCCAGGAGATCACCGTGAACGGCTTGAAGGGCAAGGGCAAGCTGGAGGACAGGGTCCATACGATGAAGGAGGAGATTGCTCTGGACATGCCAGGCTTCAAATCCAAGGAGGTGGGGCAGCAGAAGAAGTGGGTCAAGACCAAGAAACTGGCCATCCAAGAAGCCCCCCAGGAGCAGACCAGGCCCTTCTCCGTGGAAGGGCTCACCCTTGCCAAGCTGATGATCATCGCCGGCTCCAAGGACCCCACCTTGAGGTCAGGTCTGGTCGACCTGCCCTCCTGGCTCTCAGCTTCGCAGGGGTGTGACTTGTCCACGATGGGCAGAGTACTCCTCAGCCCCACCCATTTGTCCATGCTGGAGGAGACGCTGGTGGGGGTCAGGGAGCAGCCGCAGTTGGGGGTCAGGGTGGAGGAGATGCCCCAGGACTCAAAGGGACCTTCCAACGTGTCCTCTCGCCCCAGGCGTGCGGCCAGCAGCCCCAAGATGAATGTTGCCTCTCAGACTCCCATCCCTCTGCCCTCCACGAGATGGGAGGACATACCCGAGTCGCCCACCTCGCTGACCCCCATCTCAAAGATGGAGGCCAGGGTCTCCCAGCAGCCCAGGAGAGTGTCTCAAGAGCCTGAGAGGGGGCCAGACCAGGGCCCTGTGGCGACAGTGGGGTCGAACCTGGAGATCCTCCTGCCCACCCTCTTGGAAATCGGGAGTATGGAGGATGAGGCCTCCAAGGTGGAGAAGATAAAGGACGAGCTGGGCGCCTTTGCTCCTTCGCCCAGGTATTTGGCGGTGGTCATGATCCTCTCTGCCTGGTGTCCACAAGGAGGCAGGGGGTTCACTCCCTCTTTCCTAACTTCCCTCTGGGCTCTCAGCATAGAGTGAGCGTCGACCAGGCACCAGGCATCATTCTATGCACTAGGGACGTGGCACTGAGCAATTCGGGGAGGGGGTTGCTCCTGGCATCTTTGGGGTGGAGCCCAGGGATGCCCCTCAACGTCCCACAGTGTAAGGGATGGTGCCCCACAAGATCGCAGTAGTGCTGAGGTTGGCAACTCTGACAACAGAATCCATATCAACCGTATTGTACGGTAGAAGGCGGGAGGGCTCTGGGCACACCGCAGGGTAGGGAGAATTAGGTGTGGGGGTAGGCAGGTTCCGGGACCGGGTTGAGTTGGTCCAGAAGGGCCTCGGTGATCTGGTGTCATCTGTGTGAAGATCTCAAGGAGGGAGGTGAGGAAGCTGTGCGGACATCTGGGGAAATCCGTTCCCTTCAGAAAGAACAGCCGCGGTAAAGTCCCTGAGGCAGGAGAGCACGTGATGTGCTGGGCTGACATGGAGCTCCGGGACGGCCCGGAGTGGGAATCGTGGTTACGCAGGGCCTTGCAGGCCACCTGAAGTGGTGCGGGTTCGCTGCTGAGTGGCCCTGGAGGGTTTTGAGCAGGATGGCTGGAACTTACGTATATTAGAAAGGATGCTCCCTGGCTGAAGGGTGGAGAGGTGGAGGTGGACGGGGGGACGCCGGGAGAGGAGTGGGCCAGGCCGTTCCCATGGTGACGGAGGCACAAGGTGATGGTGGCTTGGACCAGAGGGGCGGGGACAGGAGTATGGAGGAGTGGGGCTCTGTAGATGCTCTGATGGTTGAACCCATGGGCCAGCTCATGGGCTGTGCATGTTTGATACGGCACCGAGGGTGACCTTGAGGTTTGGGATCCAGAAGGTGTGGCAGCGGAGGCTGTGGGTGCAGCAGGTGTCAGGGAGAAGACTGGGAATTCCGTCCTGGACATCTCACCTCTGAGATGTCAGGTGAGGATGTGGGGTAAGCTGCTGGACACAAGTCTAGAATGATGTGGAGACTCGCCCGCACGTGGACAGCTTCTGCAAGCTATAAGCCTGGGAGGTCACCAGGGAGCGAGGGCAGGCGGAGACAGGGTCCACTGTGTTTAGGGAAAGGGGAAACACGGTCAGAGAGGGTGAGCATGGAAAAGCATCCTGAACCCACCAAGTGAAGAAAATGACCAGGAACATCATGGGAGCAGCCGTGTCGAATGCTGCAAGCAGGTGAAGGAAGACGGGGGGTCGGGGGGCAGACAGAACCTCTGGATTTAACAGCAAGGAGGGGAAGAGGGAGGACCTGAATGGGGCAGGCTCAGGCGAGCACGGGGCAGGATCAGTGAGCTGCAACTCCTGAAAACGTGGCTGAGTGAAAGGAGCCAGACACACAAGGCCACGTTGTGTACGATGTGGTTTGCATGAAACGTCCAGATGAGGCAAATCCCAAGAGACAGGAAACAGATTGGTGGCTGCCTGCCGGGAGCTGCAAGGGATGGGAGGGGTGGGGAGCAACTGCCTCAAGGATTCGAGGTTTCCTTCTGGGGTGATGAAAACGTCCTGGAAACTATGTGGTTGCACAACATTATGAGTGCAATTTAATGCCACTAAGTTGCACACTTTCAAATCATTACAATGGTAATTTTTGCAGGTTGTGTATTTCCCCAGTAGTTACACACACACATACACACACGTAAAGGGGAATGGGAGAGGAAGGGTTCACCAGCTCTTTCCAAGAAATTCGCTGGAAGGGAAGGAGGAACCTGAAGAGGAAGCTGGTTTGGGATGTGGGACATGAGAGGACTTCTTGAGAAAAAGGAGATGTTTGTTAGTGCATTTGGATGCTGGGGTGAAGGATCCAGAGTCAGGCTTGATATAGAGGAGGCAGGAGGGAGGGAAACCTAGGAGGGACCTTGGAGGAAACATGGGTTCCAGGTCAGGCTTACCAAGCCCTGGAGCAGGAACGCCCCCCATCGGCACTCACTACTCTCTCCCCGCGGGTCCCCCAAGCCCTCTCTAGCTTTCTTTCTCTCTCTCTCTCCAGCAGGCTGCACTCGCAGCAGTCTCAATAGTGGGATGCGAGGGACTCAACTTCAGTCGCCAGTGTCCAGAGGAGCCTACCGGGGCCGGGTAGCCCCTGAGCCCTGTAGGTCCGCCTGACGCCTGACACCTGGCCCTGGCGTCCAGGAGCCCGTCCCTTACCCTGGCTCTTTCCTCTTCCTCACAGGCCCCCAGGTGCTGTGCACCTCTACTGTAAGAAGCAGGGTGCTGAAAAGGCCGGGCGGGGGCGGGGTGCTTCTTGTCGGGTAGAGACCAGAGCTATCTATACGTTTATATAGGGGACGGGACGGGGCGGGAGCCGAGGCCCGGGAGAGCCCGCGTGGTGCCCCAGCTTCGCAGAGATTAAAAGCCCGAGTCTGAGACTCGGCCTGAGTGAGTAGCGCCTGCTGCCTGTGTGCTCGCGTCGGCCCCGAGAGGGGGCGGCGGGCGGCGGAGGCGGGGGTCGTCCGCACCGACCCTAGCCCGGCGTCCTGCAACGTTTCCTGCAGCGCAGCGGCTCCCATTGGCTGGGGCTCCGGGGGGCCCAGCCAATCGGGCCCGAGGGGTAGTGCTTTCTGGGCTGGGACCCCCTGAGACTCCGCAGCAAGGGCCACCCCCGACGGAACCACAGGCACGGCTGACCCAGCGACCAGCCGACGTCTGCTGAGCGCCGGACAGGTGGGAACGGGGGCTGGGCTTCGGGGCGAGCGTCAGGAGCCGGGCGGAGCGAGGGGCGCTGGTCGGCCCCACGGAACCCACTCCTCCCCACAGCGCCGCCTTCGCCGATGCTGGGTGCTGAGTGCCCAAAGCCCTGCAAGGGGAAATGGCCAACGCCGCCTTTCGACCCGCGCTTCCCCAACCAGAACCAGACCCGCAACTGCTACCAGAACTTCCTGGGTAAGACCTCGCGGGCCAGGTCAGGGGCGGCGGGTGAGAGAAGGTGCGAGGCGGGGAGGGGCGCGCCCCGCACGAGGACGCGGAGACCGTTGGGGTGGAGACGGAGCCGGCGACGGTCGGAGGGGCGGGGCCTCTTTGAAGGGGGCGTGGC
The DNA here is from genome assembly GCF_042477335.2 of Ovis canadensis. NCBI lineage: Eukaryota > Metazoa > Chordata > Mammalia > Artiodactyla > Bovidae > Ovis > Ovis canadensis. Next base: position 76,647,488 of record NC_091258.1, read on the forward strand.
GTTATTTAGAGGGGCCGGAATCGTTCCTGGAGGGGCGGGGCGATGGAGGAGCGGGGCCTCCAGGTTGGGCTGGGACTGAATCTCGGAGGGGGGAGGGGCCTACCAGGTAGGGGCGGGGCCTTATTTAATGGGGGCGGGATCGTTCCGTGGAAGGCGGGGGTCGAGGGAGGAGCGGAGCCTTGCCTGGAAGAGGAAGGTCCGAGTCGTGAAGGGGTCGGGGTTATGGGAGGTGGGCGGGGCCTTGGAGGGCGGAGCGGGGCCCTCCAGGTTGGGCTGGGATTGAATCTCGGAAGGGGCGGGGCCGATCTTGGAGGCGTGTGACAGAGTCCTGGAAGGGAGGGAAGAGAGGATAGGCGGGGCCTTGAGGGAAGGAGGCGGGGCTGGCCCTCTCGGAGGGCGTGGCTACGAGGGGCGGGCGGGGAGAGTGCCGGCCCGGCGGGGGCGGGGCCTCCCGTGGGGGCGGGACTACCCACCTGCTCGCCCCGCCCCGCCCCCTTCGGCAGACTACCATCGCTGCATGAAGACCATGAACCGCCGCGGGAAGAGCACACAGCCCTGCGAGTACTACTTCCGCGTGTACCACTCGCTGTGCCCCATCAGCTGGGTGAGCGGACAGAGGGCCGCACGGACGGGCCGGGCGAGGGTGGATGGGTCTGCTGAGTTAGGACGGCGCCCACTCCCCTCTTCCCCACCCCCAGGTGCAGCGCTGGAAAGAGCAGATCAAGGACGGGACTTTCGCTGGGAAAATCTAACGGTCTGAACTCGGCTTCTCCTCCGAAGAATCAGCCCCAGTGACATTCCCCGCCCCATCCTCTCATCTCCCGGAAAATGGGCCCCACCGCCCCAAACCTCACCCCGCTCCGTCCCGTCTTTAAGCCTCAAATAAAGCGGTGTTACTGTTGGTATTTCTCTTTAATGTCTTGTCGGTAAGGTGAGGTAAGGTGAGGGAGCATCGAGAGGCCCTTCCGGTACCCTGCCGCCGACACTACTGGTTCCAGGCGTGGGAGGGGTGAGGGAGCTCCTCCTGTCCCCTCCCCAGCTTCCACCCACCTCACCCCCGCTCCAGCAGGGTCTGCCTTGGCTCTCTGAGTCCCAGCACTCGTCCGCTAGGATTGCTCCAGGGTCGTCCTGCCTCTCAGTCCCCCACTTGTCACTCAAGTCCCTCAGGGTCCTCTTCCCTTCCTGGGCCACCAGTCCCACCCCCTCCATCCCATCTCAGGTACAGAGGAGCAATGTTTATACCGTCCAGCACTGACTCCGTCTCTCCCTCCCTGCTCCAGACCATTCCTGGCTCTCCACCTTTCCCTCACCCCCATCCTCTTTGACTCCCCTCCCCTCCCGGTACATCCCGGAACCCACCACTGAGCCTCTCCCAACAGGGTGCCCCGCCTGGTCCCCTCGGTCTTTTCAGCACCTGTCCATGGCCAGGAGCAGCCCTCTCTGCTCAAACATGTCACTTCGGTTTCTCCTGCCAACCCCTCCCTGTGAGCACCTCCAAGACACCCGGAGCTCCAGGCTGAATTATTCTTTGCCCCTGCCCCACTCCATCTCTGAGCCTGCCTTCAGCCAAGCTCAGGCACAATGCTGAGGTTCATCCTGATTCCAGATGCCTCTCAATATGTCACCTCTCCGGCCACCTCCACCTCCACCACCACCACCATTGCCCTGAGCCAGGCTGAGTGACCCTTGACAGAACCTGGAGCCTGAGGCTTCTAGCCCGGTCCTGCCCTAGATGGACATGGGAGTGGGGGTGGGGTGGATTTGACTGTTTATTCTTGAAGCTGTCAGCCTCTTGGGGCAGCCCGGACCCCCAGACTCTGCCTGCAGTGATCTCATAGGCCCCCCATTCGACCCCAGGGTTCAAAGGTGGCTATTACTAATCATGTGATGACTTCCTGGGCACACACCCCCCTCCCCGGGCAAGCCTCCTGACCTGCATTACCTCAGTTTCTCCAGCTGTGCAGAGAGATGGTGAAAACCCCATTATCAGGAGAGGTGGGATGATGGGAGGGGCTAAGCGAGCTGGGGGAGAACACTTCCCCCCCCACCCCTCTACACTGCCCTCATCTCCCCCCTCCCCAGGGCACACCCCAACGTGCCATTTCCCACGATGGCTCCACCGAAACCTTGGCCTCAGGCTCCCGCTCTCAGACCGCAACCTGCAAGGCACCCGGGCAAATGAGGGCACAGGGTGTGGACTCAGACAGACAGACAGGCTGGAAGCTATGGCGGGGGGGGGGGGGGGGGGGCAGTGTGAGGCGTTCTCGCGACCTCCGCTGACCTGCAGACCTCTGGCCCACACAGAGGTGGCGCTGCCGCGGGGAAGAAAGCAAGCCGCGGTGCCACGCGGGCAAGCTCTGAGTCACAGCACGGACCGGAGGCCGTCTGAACTCTCGCTGAGGTCACCCAGGTAGTGCCGAGCACTACCTGACACCTGTGCGGCCGCGACCGTAGCCAGCCTCCCAACCTCCCCAGGCACCAGTTCCGCCGCAGCCCCTTCCCGTTCCCCCTTCTTCCCCTCTGGGGCCAGGATCCCGGCCCCATCCCTCCACCGCCTCTGGGACTTCTGACTCGCCCAGCCTCCTTGCTGGCCACCTCTGTCCCTTGGATGCCTGAGCCCAGGGCAGGGCCAGACCCACCTCACCTCCAGCCAGCGGACCAACGCTCTCAGGCCCCAAACTCTGGCTGTGAGCACCTCCTCCACCACGCCCGGGCCAGCTTTGCCTGGCTACATCCTGAAACCCCCAGGTCAGCCTCCCAGGACAAAGGAAATGGAGGCCTCCGGCATCTCCTGTCCCCCACCCCTCCCCCCACCTGCATCCCTGCTCCCCACCCAGCTCTCCTCCTCTCCATCCTCAACCTCTTCCAGCCTCCTCTCATCAACACCACCCTCTTCCAGTCTCTCTGCAGCTCCTGCCTCCCCTGACAGGTTCAGGATCATAGAATCAGAAAACCGTTCGCTCCGTGAGCCATCTGGGGGCTGTGCTCTGTCCACCATCCCATGAAAGCCACTGCTGAACCAAGCCCTCGGCCTCCCGTGAGCTCAGAGCCGGCCTCTCCTCTGGTACCTGCCTCTTTCCCAAAGACCTCAGAGCCTGGATGAGCTCTGAACATGGGTTCAAGTCCAGCCCTGAAGCCTGCCAGCCCCATGGCCTAAGGCCTTGTCGGTCCAGTTCTGGTGCCCAATATCACACCGGGTGGTGGGGTGACTGACTGTCAGTTGCCCTCTCGATAGGCAAGCCCAGGATGACCAAACCCATCAACAGGGCCCTGGAGTTCCTGGTGTGTGTTCAGTCGCCTCAGTCATATGCAACTCTTTGCGACCCCATGGACTGTGGCCTGCTCCTCTGCCCACGGGATTCTCCAGTTAAGAATACTGGAGTGGGTTGCTGTGCCCTCCTCCAGGGGGATCTTCCCAACCCAGCCAGGGATTGAACTCATTTCTCCTGCATTGGCAGGTGGGTGGGTCTTTACCACTAGCGCCACCTGGGAGCTCCTGGAGGCCGAGGGTAAGAGGGTCAGACAGCGCCCTCAAGGGGAGAAACGGGAGCCAGGCCCGAGTGTCCTGCCTGGCTCCCCTGCTGTCTCAGGCACAGCGTGCGGCACTTCCTGAGACTCTGGGCTTACTTCCCGTTTCTTTCAGCTCTCTCCTCCTCCTCTTCCGGCCAACCTTCCCGTTTCCTTGCTCTGGCCCCCCGGTCTATGATGGGGTTCTCAGCCTGAGCCTTGACCCTCCGGCCCTCCCCCTGGGCTCGCCCAGCCCCAGATCCACCCCGACATTCCAGGGGCTGCCGGCTCACAGGGACACCTCTCAGCTCCCTGTCGAGGCTGGGACTCCATCTGCCTGGCGGCACAAGGTGGGCTCGGTGCAGTACCAGCTCTGCAGCCTCAGGCAGACGCGCCAGCCCTCCGGGACCACCTGCAGAGGTGCGGGGCCATCCTGGCAGCGCTGCTGTGGCGGCAGACACTGGGGCGCCTGGGCCGTGATGGCGTCGGTTGTACTACCTACCTACCTCCTTCCCCATCATCTTGTCACCCTAGCCCACAGGTCTCGCAGGGGACTGGCTTTGGCCCCGAGGGGTACATTTGGCAAGGACCACAGATATTTTTGTCACCACGGAGGGGGTGCTACTGGTATCTCTGGGTGGAGGCTGGAGAGGCCAGCCCTGGTCCTGAGACACAGGACTGGCAGCTTAAGGCGGCAGCAGTGCTGAGGATGAGAGACCCGATCACTGCTTTCTCATCTCCATTGTTTTAGGGTCCAGACGCTTTTGAGGGTTGGATGAAGGCTCTCAGCCCTCTGGGCTCAGAACACACATGTGAATGTGCAGTTTCTACATGGGAAACGGGGCCCTTGGAACCTCCAGCGTCCATCCAGGCTGACTCCTGCTCAGCTGTCACATTTGTCTAGAAGGCATGGACTTCTGCTTGTTTAGAGGGACGGGTTCCTTAGTGACTGTGTCAGCCGTCTCTCTTCATCCTCCTCACTGCCACTTGCTGACTGGGAGGCCCTCTCCCTCCTTACTTTTAACCTCAGGGAGAAAGCTAACAAGGTTCAGCAGGACTCTCATGGAAAAAAAGACACTTTCTCGTTCTAAAAGGAATCAAACAGGCTACACATAAATGGTCTTTCCTGCTGGCTCAAATGGTAAAGTCTGCCTGCAAGGCAGAAGACCTGGATTCTATCCCTCAGTCAGGAAGATCCCCTGGAAAAGGGAATGGCAGCCCACTCCAGTATTCTTGCCTGGAGAATTCCAGGGACAGAGGAGCCTGATGGGCCACAGCCCATGGGGCACAAAGAGTCAGACACAATTGAGTAACTTTCATTTCAAACTTCAAACATATATGAAACAAATTTTAAAGTTAAAAAGAATAGTCACCTGCTTTGAACTGGCCACCCCATTGGCCCACCCGGGTCTTTCGACAGTTCCATCAGGCCCTCCACGTTCCTCACCAACACAGCCTGGCCTTGTCAGCCTCCAGCGTAAACTTTTCCATGGTTGTCATGGAGGAGATAAACCAGGGCCTGCAGCCCACACCTGACCCCCAACACTTGCGATATGGTCATGAGGCCTCAATGAACAAGGAAAATGTCCACAAGACACTTTGCAGGGGGTTGGTGGGGGCGCCTGGTGTTAGGAAGCACTAATTGTCAGCTGTTAGTATTTCTGTAAAAGGGGGTTGAGGGGAGAATTAAAAGGTGGTGGGAGGATTCTCTGGTGGTCCAGGGGTTAGGATTCTGGGCTTTCACTGCCGTGGCCCCAGGTTCAATCCCTGGTCAGGGAACTGAGAACAGAACTGGATCTCAAGAAAGCAGACGATTCACTGTCCTGGCCTCATGCAGCTAGGCCAACCCAGATGACACACATGAGGGACTCTGACTTCAGACAAGGGTGATCTGGCCCCACGTGACCCAGGGTGAGTCACTCTAATTGCTGGACCTCAGTTATCTCATCTGGAAAATGGGCAGACTCCCCTCCTGCATGAGATGATGGGTCTGGAAGCATTCTTCACAAGCACAGTTTGTGTGGTAGTGTGATTCTAGCCTCTGTACTTGGCCATCCTCAGAGTCCACTGTCCTTTCACCCTCCCAAGCTTCTCAGGGGCCAAAGTCTGGGCTGTCTTCTCCCAGTCTGGTCTCCCCATCAAGGTATAGGGTCTCACCCTCCCAAAGGACATCTCCTTAGAACATAAATCAAAATGAAATGCTTCCAAGAGCGCTGCTTATAACAACATTTTAATAAAATAAAATAAAAAGTTCAAGTGCTTCCAACCCCCCAACATATCCCATTCTGGTGTGGGGGAGCGGAGAGACCCCCCCACACCCCAGTAGCACCAGGGATAGCACCATGAGAAAGATGAGGTCGCACCCGGCCTCCCTGAGACCCACAGGGGTGGTGGGGACAAGCCCCTGGCCAACCCCCCTCGCCCCCCACTCAGACAGTCACAGGCTGAGAGCAAACTGACCCCTCCCCCACAGGGCAATGTCTAGGGAGGTCACCCAAGCCAGCCCCACCTCCCCCAGGCCTATGGGGCAGCCCCACCCCTATGGCTTTGCTCCCTGGGCAGGTGGTGGGCAGGGAAGGTTCCTTCAGCCCTGCAGGCCGGGCTGGGGGTGGGGGCGGGGAGGGGGCAGTAGCCAGGGCTCCCTGCCAGGGTGGGGGTGGCTCAGGGGTCAGCAGTCACAAAGGGTCAGGGGTCAGATCCCTGGGGTATCCAAGCCAACCTGCCCCCAGGTCAAAGCTGTGCTGGAGTCGAAGGTCAATTCCTTCCCAAAGGTTCAAGAGTTCCTTCTGGAGGTGGCTCCCCGAGAAGCTGGGCAGGAGGGGACCAGGAAGGACACCCTGCTCTCCGGGCCCAGGTCTCCCTGTCTAGCCCATCACGGCCCATCACTGTTGACATCCAAGTCAATGGAGCCATGGCTGACCACCAGCCGCAGGCGCTTGGGTGGGGAGAAGGGGGTGAAGGCAAGGGCCTGCTTGGGGACAGCGATGGTGCCTGGGGTCCCGGCAGGGGCAGGGTTGGCAGTGGCAGGCAGGGCTGGCGCCACGCGGCTCAGATCCACACGGACCACAGAAGGCAGCCCGTAGCGCCGGGCCCAGTGCCAGTCCTGCTGGGGGGCCCAGCAGGCACGGGGGGCCTGACCCAGGGCCACCCGGGCCTCCGCCCGCAGGCAGCAGTGGGGGCCGCAGCCTCCCCACTGGTGCAGGGAGATGCGGGCAGCTCGGAGAACAGGAGGCGGCGGGGCTCGCCGGGGCTGCAGGCGTCGGCGCCTCCGGGGACGCACCCGGAGCTGGGGCTGAGGCAGCCACTGGAGCCAGAGGGGTGAGGCATCGAGTCGGGTGCTGCAGGGCAGGGGGCGCAGAGGCTGGCAGGCGGCTGTGGAGGCCCGGGGGAGGGGAGAGGAAAGGGCAGCTGCGTGAGCAGGGCTCCTGCAAGGGCGCAGGGCTCCTGCTCAGGCTGGCCGCCTCCAAGGCTCTTCCTGGAGGGACAAGAGAGGAGGAGGGCAAAGACGGGGCAGGGGACGGGCCCGCGGACAGCGCCCACCCCGTGCTCACCGCAGAAGGGGTCCCGGCGCAGCGGGGGTGGGTGGGCACAGGACCGGGGCCCATCCAGACCTTGCTGCAACCGCCGCTTGGTCTCCCGGAGCTCGTACTTCTCCAGCGGCCGGGGTGGCAGGGTCTCCCTGGGCCGCAGTCGGAAAGCGCCCTCCCCTCGCCTGGGGGTGGGAGGGCGGTGAGGAGGGAGGGCTGGGCCCCCGCCCCCCCCAGGATGCACTTCCGGCTCCCGGCCCCCAGGCCCTTGGCCCACCTCTCGCAGGTGTAGCATTCACAGTGCTCGTTCTTCTCGCCGAAGAAGCCCTCGCCGTAGAAACAGGTCACCTCGTCCCCCGGCTCGATGTCCCGGAGCACCTTCACGCAGGCTGCGTTTCCATCTGCAGGCACAAACTGGGGGCCAGAGGCTCAGTGCCCCGCCCTGCGGGTGGCCTGGCTCCCCGCCCCCACCGCCTGGCCTGGCCTGGGCCCCTGGCCTCACCGCCTGCCCCTGGGATGGGCAGGGGCCGAGCCCTGGGACGCGCCCTGCCCAGGGCCTGCCCTCAGCGCAGGCTCCTTGATCCCCCCCTGCTTTGCCTGCTCCCGCCCTCACTGCAGGACGATGACCTAACCAGGCCTGGCAACGCGAAGGAACCGCTCCCTCCGGCCCATCCCCTGGCTCCTAGGTGGCCGGCCCGCACCGCCTGCTTCTGCCGCCTCCCCTTCTCCAGGCCCGGGCCCACCCCCAGCCCCAGTCCAGGATCACCAGCCCCCTCAATCTGGCTGCTCCTGCCTCTAGGTTCCTCCCCTGGGAGAGGCGGGACTCCCACCCACCCGCCTGTCCATCTGTCTGCTGGTCTGTTCGTCCCAGGCTGACACACACCTGGGAGTGGCCCTGGCCTCTGGCCTGCCTGACGCCAGGACAGCTGCCCGGCATCTCCCAAGCAGGCGGTGCCAGGTGTCCGCATTCCCTCCGTGCCTAAGACCCCTCTGGAGCCGGCCCCTCAGGGTCTCCCAGCCCTGGGCTACCCACCAGCCTCAGCCTGTACCCCACAGGAGCCGCCATGGGGTGACAGAGCTCACACACGAGGGGAGCCCCCGAGCCGCGGCCTCCCAGCCCTCCAGCCTGACGCCCCATCTGAGATGCCCTAGCGCGCGCCCCTTTGCCCTCAACACCTGGGAAAACTCTCCTCCTCCTCCAGCGCCTGGCTCTGACTGGTACAGCCTCGGCTCTGCATCACGAGGGGGCTGGCACCCCCCTCACCAAGCCCTGCCTCCTCTCCCTCCTACCCACTGTCTGTGCCCCAAACCCCACAGGACACTGACACTCAGCGGCCTTCACAGCTGTGCCAGCAGGCAAGTTCTCATCCTTTCCCATCTGAGAAGAGAAACCAGGGCCTGGGCGGTGCAGCCAGGACTCCAACCTCCTCACGTGGGGGGCTCTGGAGGATGGCCAAGGCCAGGGAGGCCCACACTTGCAGGGCAGACGCCCAAGGCCTTGCTGGGCGTCACCCCTCAACTCCCTCCCACGCACTCGGTCCTCCACACACACAGAACAGGGGGGCCTCTCTCTGCCTCCCAGGGCCTCCTATCAGGAGGAGCCCTGGATCTCCAGGAGGGCAGGGCTCTCTCTGACCTCACTCCCGGGGCCTCCCCCGCCTCCTGCTATCATCACAGCTGCAGGGGCTTCTGCCTGGGAGGCCGGGCAACAGGCACAGGCAGGGGCACCTCGGGTCTGCCCACCACCACCCTCCCCCTCAACCGGCCCCGCCCCCGGCCAAGGTTCGGAGGGGGGCACTGCAGCCAGCAGGTGGCAGTGTGACTGGGTCCCAGTGTGGCTCTACCAGAGGCCCCTCCTCCCTCCCAGCACGGGCAAGGACGGGTGGGAAGCTGCACGGTCAGGTAGGGAGACCCCCGACAGTTTCTAGCTCTTCACTGACCCGAAAGCTCCTCCCCACGTGCCCCTTCCTCCCCGGATGTGGGATCCCCAGGTCTCACCTTGCAGTTGGGTTTGCAGTCTGGAGCCAGTTGTGGGGGTGCAGGGGAGAGAAGAGACTCGGGTCAGAGGAGCCAGAAAACTGGGGCACGCCCCTCCGCCCCTCCGCCTGGGCCGGCCCCTAGCCCCGCCCCCACCATGGTTGATGAAGGCGGCAGGGCCGAGCCACAGCTGAGCGCTGCGCTTGCGGGTCGAGTACATGATGCTGAAGTCGTTCTCCCCAGCCCTCAGCAGCTCCTCGTCGGCCTCCCGCAGCTCCGCGATGCAGCCCACCAGCAGCTCCAGCTTCTCGTTCTTTTTCCTGCCAAGAAGCCGGCTCGCTGTGGGTCAGTGAGTACCTCCCCAGCCACCAGCACTGGGGACAGGGGCCTCTCATCCCAAGCCTCCTGTGGGAAGAACTGATGCGGGCCAGCGCGCTCCACCACCCAAATGTCTCCGAAAGTCACACTGCTGCCCTACACCCACAGATGCCTGGTGCGCATCCTCTCCTGCTTTCGGCTCCTCCGGTGCCCACTGCCTCAGCTTCCCGCGGTCCAGTCCTGCCTGGAAGACCCCCCAACCCAGGCACCCCAGGCTCTTCACTAGACCCTTCGGTCACTCTGTGGGTCTCAGCCTCGGCCTGGCTCCCAAGTACACCCTCAAAATCCCCAGGCAGGCTCAGGATGCGCAGCTGTGGTCAGCCCTGTGAGCTTGCACCACTACCACCTCCCTCCTCACTAGACTGCATGCAGAGGGCAAGGTTCCTCTTGCTTACTGTCCGGCCCTCATATCCAGCAGTGATTGCTACTTGGCGGGGGGGGAGTCTGGTGAGGATGAGAGAAAGGACAGCAGTGCACTCTTGGGCACAAGGTCAGTCCTTTCCCAGCAGCCCCGGGAAGCCTGGGTCGCTGGAGGGGGTCTCATCTCCTGAGGGCTGTGGTAGGCCAGGGGGGTCCTGGGGGCCAGGCCCTGCCTCCTTTCTCTCAACACTGACATCTACATGGCCCTGTTGCCACAGTGCTGGGTCTCCTCCACAAGAGAGGGGGGTGTCTTCACCCAGCTGTCCCTGGGGAGAGATGCCTCCTGCAAGGCCTGGGCTGCGAACCCTGCCCTCTTACCATGCACGAGTTGACACAATCTTGGCTCCATTTGTCTCCATGGAATAACGGGTACAGGGCAAGATGGTGAAGCCACTTTCAGGCAGGAAGGCGCGGAGGTAGCGATAGATCTGGGGGAGGTGAGGGGGTGGGTGGGGTGAGGAGCTGGGGCAGGGTCGTCCTTGGCCCTCTCCCTCCTGGGTTCTAGTCCTGCTCTGCCCCTGACTCACTGTGTGGTCTCAGGGGGCTCACTTCCCCTGCTGGGGCCTCAGTTTCCTCATCTGTCAAATGAAGAGGTTAGACTCCATCTCAGAGGGCCCCCCAGCGTGCCTGTCCTAGCAGTCTCTGAGCCTTGCTTTAGATGGTCCCAATGGATAGGAAGTCAGGGAGTCCTGGGGGGCTGCGCTGAGGGTCTGCCCGATAGGGCGGAGGGCCCGGGACAGGTGGGGGAGACAGAACATGAGGGCCAAGGGGAGGAAAGGGAAGGGCTCCCTCACGTGGGTCTTGAGGGCAGCCTCCTGCCGTGGGCCCCGGCTCTGGAAGTAGTGGGCCATCCAGCCTCCCAGCGTCAGGGCCCGGTACGCAGCCTCCAGGTCCCGCTGCCTCAGGAAGGCCTCCAGAGCTGAGCGCAGGTGGTGCTGTCGTCGCAGGGGGGGCACGGGGCTGGGGGAGAGGGCAGGCCTGGGTCCCAGGGCCTTGGCCTATTCCCTGCGGGCCTTCCCAGGCCCCACCCCCCCCCCCACTGGGAGCTGAGAGGAGGATGGGGCAGAGGGGTGGTGGTGGCGGGACAGGGGTCCCGGGTTCCGATATCCCTGGGTCCACCGTCCCCGGGGTCGCCTCACCTGACGTTCATCTTGTGGGTGCGGAAGCCGAGGTAGGGGTCCAGGACGAGGCTGGTGGCCAGGTCGTCGTTCTCACACAGTTCTCTGGCGGTTACTCTGTCGGGCCCCATGGTGCCCCACGCACCATGCTGCCTCTGGTGGTGGCAGCAGGGGGTGGGGAACGCGAGGCAGGGGCGCAGCGCTGGGATCCCGTGTGTATGCTTGCTCTCTGCCACTTGTGAGCCCTGTGAGCCTGGGGCAGGCCCTTTGGCCTCCTCATCTATAAAGCGGGGAGAAGCAGTACTGACTTCGCAGGGCTCTCAGTGAAGGCGAAATGCAACAAGTGCTTCTGACACTGGGGAGACCCCCCTCCCAACGATGCCAGCCACCTCTGCAGCCTCCTGAGCACAGGCATAAACCGCTTATGACAACTCCCCCGCCCCTGCCCACGCACACACATTCACAGACCCCATGCGTGCACGCAGATTCCCTAGGACTCCCATATACACGTACACACACACACACACACACACACACACACACACACACACACACACACGGGTGCGCGCGCGCTTGAAGGCACGCAAAGGTCCCTACAGACCAGGGAAGGCTGATTAATTGGCAGTCTGGGATAACCCTGAAGGCTTAGTCCTGCAGGAGGTGGGAGTCAGGGGGCCCCCAGCAGCAGCTCCTGCCCGGCCAGAACCGCTCGTTCCTCAGCCCATCCCCACTCTCCCGGCCTCGGCAGCCACCCCCCTCCCCAGCAGCCCTCGGGAGCCCTCCTCGGAAGGCTCGGGGTGAAACCTCAGGCAGCCTGGAGGAGGAGGGGTGGTGAGGGGAGGGAAAGGCGAGGAAGGCTCCAGCACCTGCTCTCTCTCCAAGGATTCCGGGGGAGGGGCGCGGAGGACAAAGCAGGGGGAGGGGGGAGAGAAAAGGAACGTGTGGAGAGGCAGAGGAGGCCCAGAAAAAACACGGGAGAAGGACGGCGATTAGCAAAACGAAAACAAGCCTCCTAACCCCGACGGCGGAGGCCTGCCAGGCACCCACACCAGGGTGCTTCGGGGAGTCGACGGGGGACTGCGAGGAAGGGGCGCTACAGCGGCTGGGAAAGGGGGCAGAGACCCCAAGGCAGAGGAAAATTAAAGAGGGGGCGCTGCGGGACGGCGCTGGGACGCAACTGAAGCTGCAGAGGGGCGAGGGGGTAAAGGCAAAATGCGGACACCACAGGGAGGGAGCCAGGGCAGGGAGAAGGCCCCGGCTGCCCGCGGGGAGGCTTGGGGACCCAGCGAGGACCCCAGGAAAAGCCAGCAGGGAAACCAGGGGTCCAGAGAAAGCATAGAAGGACCTGGAGGTGCAGGGAGGGTCCTGGGAAGGTAGAGGGGGGCGGTCCAGGGGTTCCACAACGGGGTTGGAGAAGCAAACGGGGCCAGGGGGAGTCCTGGGGCTCCAGGAAGGAACCCTGAAGAGCCGCGAGGAGCACGCCCGGGCTCTAGGGTAGGGCCTGGGTAGGCAGTGAGAACCCAGCCTAAAGGGCTGAGGTGCTGAGGAAAACTGGGGGGAGCAGACACGGGCCTGGGGAAGACCTTGGGGGAGGGGTGGTTTCCAGGGGCCTGGGCAGGCGGCGAGAGTGCAGGGGACGCGCTTGAGGGCCAAGGACGGGAGTGCAGGGGCAGAGGGCGAGCTGAGGGTCCAAGGAAGGGCCTGAAGCGCGAGGAGGAAACTAGGGGAGGAAGCACAGGGAAGGGGCTGGGCACCGAGAGCAGCCTGAGGCTCGCCAAAGGGCCAGGAGACGTGGGCGCCTGGGCACGAGGAGGGGCGGGCGGGCCAGGGGACAGACGGGGCTGGGGACGACCGGGAGCCAAGGCGGCGCGGGGCGGGGGCCGAGAAGGGGCTCAGAGGTCGGGCCCCGCGCCGCCCCTCACCCGCTTCTCCTCCTCCTCCTCCTCCTCAGGCGCCCGCGCCGCGGCTGCCACCACCTCCCACAGCCTCCTCCAGCTCTCGTCAGACCGGGTCGCCGCGCCTCCAGTTAGCCCCGCCGGGCCCACCCCGTCACGGCCACTACGGCCTCCCATTGGCCAACGTCTCCGCCACTCTTCAATTGCCTAGAAGTTTGCACCGCCCCCATTGGTCAGTCTCCGTTCTGCCCCGCCCCTATAGCCCCCCTTCGGTGCCCCTACAGAACCCCGCCACGCCCGCGCTGCCGTCAAAGCGCCGCCAACTGCACCTAGTGGCTGCCACCCCTGTCCCTCCGCTGCTGCCATGGAGACGTATCCCCGCCCACAGCCAGAAGTTGACGCTCTCATTGGCCGAAAGCGCTGTCGTTCCGGGAGAAACTCGGGTTTGGGTCGGGTTATTTGGGTACAAGAGGGAAGAGGGAGGGTTCCGTCGGCTACAGAGCCCTAGTGTGATTGGTTGGCCTTGGAACGACTCATGCTTCCATTGGCTAAGGTCTCCGCCTATTACCGTTAGGGTAACGCCCTCCCTGTTCTCTTTCTCTGGCGAAACCTTCGGCCACCAGAGGGAGAAAGCAGGAAAGCCGCGGCGGACCAGGCAGGGGGGTGAATGCGCGCGCACTTCTGTTCTTTCTTTCCATCCCCCCTACCCCCGACTCGGCTGGACCTGCGGTTGCCAAGGCGACAAAACTTTATTGACAACCCTGCCGAGTACAAAGGGCTTTTCCTTTCCTTCCCCGTTCTAGATCACCTTCTCGTCCCCCAAAAAACCCTGTTTAATTTTGAATAACCACAATAACACTCTGGGTGAATCGATCAGAAAGACGGAAGTGGGGGCTTTGGAGAAAGCCGTGACTCATGGGGCGCTCTCATGGGGCACCCCCCCCCGACGCCCCCAATAGGGATCACCCTCCTGCTACAATCCTAGAAGCGAACATAATTAGCAATTCATCATAATTACGCTCAGAATAATAAGCCCCACACTTGGAGCAGGCGGTCTTTGTTTTGTTGACTGCTAAATATTCTGTGCTCTTGGAACAATGTGCAGTATGGACTAGGTGCTTTGTTAATTTGTGCTGAAGGAATGAATGTTTGAAGCTGGTTTCTGCAAACAGCCCTTCTGTGACTGTGGAGAAATGGCTTGCTCTCTACGGGCCCGAGGCTCACGTCTATAAAATGAGAAGCCCTCTTTGAGAGATCTTCCTGAACACCCTCCCCAGGGTCTTTCATCTGTGCTTCCAGGCTCTCACCTTCTGTTCTTACTGTCCCTTCCCCAACTAGGACTTAACCTCAGATCTGAGACACCCCCAACTTAGGCACATCCCCCCCACTTCCGCCAAGGATGGCTCAGACAGTAAAAGAATTCGCCTGCAATGCGGGAGACCTGGGTTCGATCCCTGGGTTGGGAAGATCCTCTGGAGGAGGGCATGGCAACCCACTCCAGTATTTTTGCCTATAGAATCCTTAGGGACAGAGGAGCCTGGCGGGCTACAGTCCATGGGGTCGCAAAGAGTCGGACACAACTGAACGACTAAGCACTGCTTACAGCATCTTCACGTAGGGGAATGCTATACAGCAGTGAAAGTGAGTGATCCAGCACTCGGTGTGTCAGCCTGGACAATCCCAAAGCACCCTGCTAGTTGCAGAAGTTTACAGAGTCGAATGCATACGGTTAAAGAAAAAAAAAAAAGAAACAGGCGCTGTGTGTGGACATGTAATGAAAGGCAAACTTGCCTGGGTATGACACGGGGTGGGGGTGGGGGTGCCCTAGTGGCGACCCCTGGGGGAGAGCGGAAGGAATGCAGTCAGGAAAGCTACTCAGGACATTCTTACCTGCAATTATTTTTTCTAAGCTGGCAGGTGGAAGCTGTGAATTCACTATATTCCCTGTTTTTTTCTACATGTCAGAAATATTTCATAATGTAAATAAAATTTTGACCCGCCAATGCCACTTCCAGGGTTTTATGCTAAAGGAATAATGGGAAAGTGTTAGAGTATTTAAAGATGTTTGTCTCAGCATTTGTTGAAAAAAGCAAAAAAATAGGAAAAACTGTAATGTCCAACTGTAGGAGATTGGTCTGACTGATTACAGCATACCCCTAAGATGGAAGAACAGCAGTACCTAATAGTTAACTGAGCTCTTAACACATGCCAGTCACTTTGCAAATAGTCCTGTGCTTGTGAGCTAAGTCTCTTCAGTCGTGTCTGACTCTGTGAGGGATAGGCTATTAGCCCATTTTACAGATGAGCAGACTGAGGCTCTCCGAGGGGATGTAACTGACCATCAAATCATAGAGCTTGTACTCTCAGCCCCTACTGCTACATTGCCCAGATAGGATCCAGCTTGTTCTCCACCCACAGATGACATAAGAGACACCCTGGGAAAAGAATAAATCACTGACACACGCTACAACTTGGATGAGCCTTAAAAGCATCATACTGGGTAAAAGGAGCCAGACACAAAAAGTCATATATGGAGTGATTCGATTTCTATGAAATATCCAGAACAGACAGAAAGACAGAGAAACAGAAAGCAGATTCGGGGAATTCCCTGGCGGGCCAATGGTTAGAACTCTGTGCTTCCGCTGCAGAGGGCACAGGTTCAATACCCGGTCGGGGAACTAATATCCCGAATGCCACATTGCAACCAAACAAAACCCCCCAAACAGGTCCATGATTGCCCGCGGCTGGGGAAGAGGAAAATAAGGAGGGACTGATATCGGATGCGGGGTTTCCTTTTCTGGATGAAGAACTTCTGGAACTGGAGAGGAGGGATGGTTGCCAAGTGCCGTGCGTGTGCATAATGCCACTGAATTGCATACTTTCAAATAGTTAAAATGGGGCTTCTTGGGGGCCCAGGGGTTAAGACTCTGCCCTGTAATGCCGGGGACACCGGTTTGTTCCCTGATCCGGGAAGATCCCACATGCTGCGGGGCAACTAAGCCCAAGCGCCAAAACTAGTAAGACTGCTCTGGAGTCAGAGCTGCAGCTTCTGAGCCCACGTGACGCAGCTACCGAAGCGCGCTCCACTGGAGCCGGTGCTCCGCAACAGAAAAGTCACCGCAGCGAGAAAACCGAGCACTGCACAGAAGAGCGGCCCCCGCTCTCAGGCAACTGGAGAAGAGCCTGCGCGACTAAAAACAAATAAATACTTTCTAAAAAAATAAAGTGGTTAAAACGGCAAATTTGACATTACATATATTCTACCACCAAAAAATCAAGCAAATAAAAACAACAAAAAAATAGAAACGCCACCAAAAAACAAAAAGAGAGAAAATTATAATCACCTTGAGAATGTAGTGAAAATATGGATTCCAAGGTTTACCCTCTAGAGAGCCTGGCCAAGTATTTAATAACTAATTATTTCAGGACGTTGCTGCACAAAGTGTAACCATGGACCAGAGAATCAAGCAGGATCCCTCAGGCGCTTGGTAGGAATGCAGAGTCTTAGGCCCCCACCCCTGACCTCCTAAATAAAAATCTCCCGGACTGGAGACTCAGATTCCCAGGATGTTTGAGCAGCGTCCCTTAGAAGACGCCTTGTTGCAGGTGGCTTCCTCAGACCGGACATTCACTGCTGGCGAGATATTTTGGGCTTGATAACTCTCAAGGCTGCAGGTGAACTATTAAGGGGCGGGGGTGGTGGTTCAGTCACTAAGTCGTGTCTGACTCTTGCAACCCCATGGACTGTAGCCCGCCAGGCTCCTCTGTCCATGGGGATTCTCCAGGCAAGAATACTGGAGTGGGTTGCCATTTCCTCCTCCAGAGGATCTTTCTGACCCATTGGCAGGCAGATTCTTTACCTCTGAGCCACCTGAGACGCCCCGTTTACTGAGCATTTGTTTTCTAATCTGTCAAAAAGGCCACCGTAGCTTAGTGAGAATCTGGAATTACTGCGTGGCCTCAAATTCTAATTCCGTCATTGACCAGTTTTGCGATGTGTTTTTGTAAGTTAGTCACCCTCATAGCACCTCAGTATCCTTCCCTGTTTGGACTTTTATTTGTTTTGGGCCACACTGTGTGGCACGAGGGATCTTAGTCCCCTGTCTGGAGACTGAATCCCTGCCCCCTGCATTGGGAGCACCGAGTCTTAACCATCAGACCTTCAGGGAAGTCCCCTGTCTATACAATGAATTAAACAGTTGCTTCTGCATAAGATTTGTTGTTGCTGTTTAGTTGCCCAGTCGTGTCCAACCCTTTTTGTGGCCCCATGGACTGTAGCCCACCAGGCTCTTCTGTTCATGGGATTTCCCAGGCAAAAATGCTGGAGTGGGTTGCCATTTCCTTCTTCCCAACCCAGGGATCAAACCCAGGTCTCCTGTATTGCAGGCAGGTTCTTTACTAACTGAGCCACCAGGGACTCCTACTAAGGGGGAAAGCTAGCTATAAAACAGCAACTTCAAGATGATCTTTTATTTTGGGATGAGGTGTACCATACAGCTTGTGGGATCTTAGTTCCCTAATCAGGGACTGAACACGTAACCTGGGCAGTGAAAGCTCAGTGTCCTAACCACTGGGCCTCCAAGGAATTTCCTGGATGATCATATTCTGAGGGGAAAGATATATCTGTTTATGTGTACATATAAATTAAATGATTAGTGGAAGGACTTGGAGAAAAGGAAACTTGGTACGCCGTAGGCATGTAAACCGGTGCGCCCACTATGGCAAACAGTGCGGAGTTTCCTCAACGGATTAGAAATAGGATTATCATGTGGTTCAGCAATCCCATTTCTGGATACATACCCCAAGGAAATAAAATCACTGTCACAAAGAGATACCTGCACCCCCAACTTCATTGCGGCATGAGTCGTGATAAGCAAGACTTGGAAACAGCCTAAGTGTCCAAGGACAGGTGACTAGATAAGAAAATGTGTATAAACACAACGCAGTGTTCCTCAGCTTTGAGGAAGGAGGACCTCCTATCAGTTGCAACCACATGCATGAACCCGGAGGACATTGTGCTCAGTCAGAAAAGACAGACACAGAAAGACAAATAAGGCATGGACTCATTTCTATGTAGAGTCCAGAAAACAGTTGAACTCATAGCAACAAAGAGTAGAATGCTGGTTGGGACGTGGTAAGGGGAGGTTGGTCAAAGGGTACAAACTTCCAATTATAATATGAATAAATTCCAGGGCTCTAACATACAGCGTGGTGACTATAGTTAGTAATAAAACATTGTACATTTGAAATGTGTTAATAGTAGTCCTAAGTGTTCTCACCTCTCCAACTGAAAGGGTAGCTCTGTGAGGTGTTAATTAGCTTTATCATGGTGATGATTCCATAATCTATGTATATCAGAGAAACCATGTTTCGCACCTTAAATATCCATAATTTTTGTTTGTCAGTCTTACCTGAAAAAAAGCTGGAAAAGAAATAAATGGTTGCTGGGGAGGTGCCTCTCTTTTTTCACGTGTTACTTGTGTAATAGCAAAATGAAGCTGCCAGCTAAGATGGCAGAGGAATAGGATGGGGAGACCACTTTCTCCCCCACAAATTCATCAAAAGAACATTTCAACGCTGAGTAAATTCTACAAAACAACTTCTGAATGCTGGCAGAGGACATCAGCCACCCAGAAAAGCAGATCACTGTCTTCAAAAATAGATAGGAAAAAATATAAAAGACGAAAAACGAGACAAAGGAGGTAGGGCAGGAGCTCTGACCCAGGAAGGGAGTCCTGTCCCGGAAGGGAGTCTTAAAAAGAGAGAAGTTTCCAAACACCAGGAAACACTCTCGCTGCTGAGTCTATGGTGAGCCTTGGAAGTACAGAGGGCAATGTAACAGGGAGGAAAAATGAATAAATAATTAAAACCAACAGATTAATAGCAGAATGCATTTGTTGTTGTTCAGTCACTGAATCATGACCAGCTCTTTGTGACCCCATGGACTGTGGTAGTCCAGTATCCTCTGCTCTCCAGTGTCTCCCAGAACTTGCTCAAACTCATGTCCATCGAATCGGTGATGCCATCCAACCATCTCATCCTCTGTTGTCCCCTCCTCCTCTTGCCTTCAATCTTTCCCATCATCAGGGTCTTTTCCAGTGAGTCAGTTCTTTGCATCATGTGGCCAGAGGATTGGAGCTTCAGCTTCAACTTTAGTCTTTCCAATGAATCAGCTCAGTTCAGTTCAGTTCAGTTGCTCAGTCGTGTCCGACTCTTTACGACCCCATAGACTGCAGGATGCCACGCTTCCCTGTCTATCACCAACTCCCAGAGCTTGCTCAAACTCATGTCCATCGAGTTGGTGATACCATCCAGCCATCTCATCCTCTGATGTCCCCTTCTCCTCCCACCTTCAATCTTTCCGAGTGTCAAGGTCTTTTCCAATCAGTCCATTCTTTGCATCAGGTGGCCAAAGTATTGGAGTTTCAGCCACACCATCAGTCATTCCAATGACTATTCAGGACTGATTTCCTTTAGGATGGACTGGTTGGATCTCCTTGCAGTCCAAGAGACTCTCAAGAGTCTTCTCCAACACCACAGGTCAGAAGGATCAATTCTTTGGTGCTCAGCTTTCTTTATAGTCCAACTCTCACATCCATACATGACTACTGGAAAAATCATAGCTTTGATTACACAGACCTATGTTGGAAAAGTCATGTCTCTCCTTTTTAACATGCTGTCTAGGTTGCTCAAAGCTTTTCTTCCAAGGAGTAAGTGTCTTTTAATTTCGTGGCTACAGTGATTTCATCATCTGCAATGATTTTAGAGCCCCCCAAAATAAAGTCTTTCACTGTTTCATTGTTTCCCCATCTATATGCCATGAAATGATGGGACCAGATGCCATGACGTTAGTTTTCTGAACGTTGAGTTTTAAGCCAACTTTTTCCTTCTCCCCTTTCACTTTCATCAAGAGGTTATTTAGTTCTTCTTCACTTTCTGCCATAAGGGTGGTGTCGTCTGCATATCTGAGGTTTTTGATATTTCTCGCAGCAATCTTGATTCCAGCTATGCTTCTTCCAGCCCAGAGTTTCTCATGATGTACTCTGCATATGAGTTAAATAAGCAGGGTGACAATATACAGCCTTGACGTACTCCTCTCCCAATTTGGAATCAGTCCATTGTTCCATGTCCAGTTCTATCTGTTGCTTCTTGACCTGCATAGAGATTTCGCAGGAGGCAGGTAAGGTGGTCTGCTATTCCCATCTCTTGAATTTTCCAGTTTGTTGCGTCACGCGAGTCTATGTTCCTCGATTCTTTGTCTTGTCACAACAAAGATTTGGAGTGATGGACATTAAGGCCCCCTCAGTGTTTCACAGCTCTCAGGTCTTGGATAGACCATGTTATAGCTCTTAGACAAATCAGTGTTACAGGTCTATTTTATTTAGAAAGTAAAAGTGAAGTCACTCAGTCGTGTCCGACTCTTTGTGACCCCGTGAACTGTAGCCCACCAGGCTCCTCCGTCCATAGGATTCTCCAGGCAAGAATACTGGAGTGGGGTGCCATTTCTTTCTCCAGGGGATCTTCCCAACCCAGGGATCGAACCTGGGTCTCCCACATTGCAGGCAGATGCTTTAACCTCTGAGCTACCGGGGAAGCCCATTTTATTTAGAAGATAGCAGGAAAATCCATCTTCAAGGCGTGAGGGCAGGTCGATCTAAAGACACGAGGAGAAGAGCGCCCCAGCGCGTGGTGTGGGGCGGGGGTGGGGGGGTTGGGGGGTGGGGAGAGAGAGAGAGAACTGGCTTTGGCTCCTCTATTTATATGTTTATCTCTCCCTGGGCCTGTCCTATATAAGTTGGGCCAGCCAGGAGTGTTGTTTGTTTTACCTGAGGTCCTCACTCCAGTCCTCGGGCCTTCTTTTGTTTCATTTTCGTGGGCTTTTCCCTTCCTTGTCTTGTAGCCACCGCCATTTTGGACTCCTTTTCGCTGTTCTGCCTACCTAACAGTTGTGATCCATTCAAAGGCTTTGGTGTAGTTAATAAAGCAGAAGTAGATGTTCTTCTGGAACTCTCTTGCTTTTTCCATGATCCAACAGATGTTGGCAATTTGATCTCTGGTTCCTGTGCCTTTTCTAAATCCAGCTTAAACATCTGGAAGTTCATGGTTCATGTACTTGGAGGATTTTGAGTATTACTTTGGAGGATTGGAGAATTTTGAGCGTTACTTTGCTAGTGTGTGAGATTAGTGCAATTGTGTGGTAGTTTGAACATTCTTTGGCATTGCCTTTCTTTGGGATTGGAATGAAAAAATGACCTTTTACAGCCCTGTGGCCACTGCTGAGTTTTCCAAATTTGCTGGCATATTGAGTGCAGCACTTTCACAGCATCATCTTTCAGGATTTGAAACAGCTCAACTGGAATGCCATCACCTCCACTAGCTTTGTTCGTAGTGATGCTTTCTAAGGCCCACTTGACTTCACATTCCAGGATGTCTGGCTCTAGGTGAGTGATCACACCATCGTGATTATCCGGGTCGTGAAGATCTTTTTTTCTACAGTTCCTCTGTGTATTCTTGCCACCTCTTCTTAATATCTTCTGCTTCTGTTAGGTCCATACCATTTCTGTCCTTTATTGAGCTCATCTTGGCATGAAATGTTCCCTTGGTATCTCTAATTTTCTTAAAGAGATCTCTAGTCTTTCCCATTCTGTTCTTTTCCTCTATTTCTTTGCACTGATCACTGAGGAAGGCTTTCTTATCTCTCCTTGCTATTCTTTGGAACTCTGCATTTGAATGGAAGTATCTTTCCTTTTCTCCTTTGCCTTTTGCGTCTTTTCTTTTCTCAGCTGTTTGTAAGGCCTCCTCAGACTACCATTTTGCCCTTTTGCATTTCTTTTTCTTGAGGATGGTCTTGATCAGTGCCTCCTGTACAATGTCAGGAACCTCTGTCCATAGTTCTGCAGGCACTTTGTCTATCAGATCGAATCCCTTGAATCTATTTGTCACTTCCACTGCATAATCATAACGGATTTGATTTAGGTCATACCTGAATGGTCTAATGGCTTTCCCTACTTTCTTCAGTTTAAGTCTGAATTTGGATATTCGTGGTTAACTTCCTTTAGGATGGACTAGGATGATCTCCTTGCTGTCCAACGGACTCTCAAGAGTCTTCTTCAGCCCCACAGTTCGAAAGCATCAATTTTTTTTTTTGCTCAGCCTTCTTTAGAGTCCAACTGTCACATCTTTACATGACTACTGGAAAAACCATAGCTTTGACTATATAGACCTTTGTCAGCAAAGTGATGTCTCTACTTTTCAATATGCTGTCTAGGTCTGTCATAGCTTTCCTTCCAAGGAGCAAAATGCATACAATAATTGAATGAAATATAATCAGTACATATGATATGTTAATGTATATACGTATTCCTGTATCTGTGTATAGATATGCATACCTGTACGTATGCACACATGCACATACATATCTGTCTGTAAAATCATCCCCGTCAGGCTCACAATTCTGCAATGGACTCACACCCTGCTAGCCAGCCCCCAAGATGACCTTCACTCCACACCCTCCCCCCCATGCCCTTCCATAATGAACAGGGCTGAGCTGTGTAACCAACAGCATTTTACAGAAATGATGGCAAGTCCGTAGCTAGGATATCAGAGACACCATCCTCTGTGGGATCACTCGGTCCTCTGGAGGAACTCAGCACCATGTCAAAAGGTCATTGCAGCCACCTCATGGTGAAATCGACGAGGCAGGGAGGCCTCACGCCGGCAGCCAGAGAGGAACTGAATCTTCCTCCGATAGTCTGACAGTCATGTGAATAAAGCACCCCATAAAGAGCCCTCCCGTCTGAGTTGAGTTTCCAGAGGATGATGTCCCATCCACAGCTTGACAGTCACCTCAAGGGAAATCCCAAGACAGAGCCACCCAGCTAAACCATTCCTGACACAGAGAAACCCCATGAGATAAGTGTTTACCGTCCTTCCAAGCTACAGGCAATGGAGGCACACCTAGATCAAAATCCAAGGTCGTTACAGTGGCCTCTTTCCTTCCTCTGATCTTATCGCTGACTATTCTTCTTTCTGATGCTGAAGCTGAAACGTCAATACTTTGGCCACCTGATGCAAAGAACTGACTCATTGGAAAAGACCCTGATGCTGGGAAAGATTGAAGGTGGGAGGAGAAGGGGAAGACAGAGGATGAGATGGCTGGACGGCATCACCGACTCGATGGACATGAGTCTGAGTAAACTCCGGGAGTTGGTGATGGACAGGGAAGAATGGCATGCTGCAGTCCATGGGGTCGCAAAGAGTTGGACAGGACTGAGCGACTGGACTGAACTGAACCGATTCTTCCCGTTGCTCACTCTGTTATAGTCTCATTGGCTTCCTTACCAGATGCCGAAAACCCCAAACCTCTACAGGTCTATCCCTGCTGTTCTCTCTGCCCACTGATATCCACAGGGTTCACTCCCTTCCCTGCTCCATGTCTTTGCTGCAATGTCCCTTCTTCAGGGACGCCTTCCCTGACAGCCCAGGCTGGAAATGCCCACCCACCCCACCCATCCCCTTACTTGGCTCTGTTTTTTTATGCTGTCAGGTTTGTGGGATTTGTTACAGCAGTCACAGGAAGCTAATGCAGTGGGTGATTGGAGTGATGGGTGGATTGTAGGATAAATGGGAAGAGGGAATTGATAGAAGGGATTAAAGAATGAAGGGCTTTATGGGCGGATGAATGGATAGTTGAATGGATAGAGCTTTGGTGAGCTGGAAGAGTATCTAAAGAAACGATGGTTGTGTAGATAGGCAAGTGGATGGTTGAGTGGATAAATGGCCAGTTGGATGAATGCATAAAGGCAAAAATATAGACACAGACGAAAAGGTGGATTGGGCGGAAGTTTGGATGGATGGACGTGTGGTTGTGTATTCAAGCAGGAAACATGACACATTGGGAAAGAATCAGATGTATTCTTTCATTTTTAAAAGATTTATTTATTTATTGAATGTGGTTTTTCTTGCTGCTCAGTTGCGGCAGTCAGGGGCTACTCTTCGTTGCCTCACATCGCAGTGGCTTCTCTCGTTGCGAAGCGCAGGCTCCAGGGGTTTAGTAGTTGCTGCACGTGGGCTTAGCTGTCCGTCCCTTCCTGCCCCCGCCCTTGCCCAGTATGTGGGTTCTTCCCAGACCAGGGATTAAACTGGTATCCCCTTCATTGCAAGGCAGATTCTTAACAACTGGACCACCAGGAAAGCCTTATTATTTTATTTTTTAAATTGGAGTCTAGTTGAATCACAATGTTGTATTAGTTTCAGGTGTACAACAAAGTGATTCGGTTATTTATAGATATATATTTCAATATAACTATAAACAGAAATATAAACTATAATTATATATATATTCTTTTTTGGCATTGGTTCCTTCTTTTTCATAGCAGAGTAATATTCCACTGCATAAACATCCTGCTCTTTATCCTTTTGTCTATCAGCGGACATGCTGATTGCCTCCATGTCTCGGATATTGTAAATAGTGCTACAAAGAACATTGGGATGCATGTATCTTTTCACATTGTAATTTTCTCTGAATATATGCCGAGGCATGGGATTGCAGGATTATATGGTAGCTCTGTTTCTAGCTTTTTAAGGAGCCTCCCTGCTGTTCTCCATAGCGGCTGTACCAGTAACTCTACCAACAGCGTAGGAGGAAGAATCAGATTTTAGAACCAGACAGACCCGGGTTCTGACCCCAGCTCCCCACGGTGATATTGGAGCAGCCTGGTAGCCAAGGTGGGTCTCCATTCAAGAAAGAACTTACTTAACTGTGAGAAGAGTATTTGGCCAACTGCCCCAGCTGCAGTACCTGAAGCTAGTTTGTTTCGTTTTGGTTTTTTTTGAATCCACTTTCCGGTCCGTGCCCAAGCAATGACTAAGCCTTAGGGTGGGGGCCGTGCTAGGGCCTGGCCACTTCCATCCAATGTGGAGCTCATCAAATGGCAATCTCTTTTTTTCGCTTTTTTTTCCTTCTCCTTCCCTTCCCCCACCCCTTCTCCCCCTTCCTCTGAAAGTTAAGTGTTAGTTGCTTTTTCCTGTCTGACTCTGCTGCCAGGCTCCTCTGTCCATGGGATTCTCCAGGCAAGAATACTGGAGTGGGTTGCCATTTCCTTCTCCAGGGGATCTTCCCAACCCAGGGATCAAACCTGCATCATTTACGTCTCCTACATTAGCAGGGAGGTTCTTTACAACTAGCGCCACCTGGGATGAGGCCCCCTCCCTCTGCTCCTCCCTGTTTCTTTCTTGGTCTCTCTCTCCCTTCCCTTTCTTTTTTTTTTTTTTTTTAACTTTGAATTGAGATAAAATTCAGGTAACACAAGAATTCCCTGGTGGTTCAGTGGTTGGGACTCAGCTTCCACTGCAGGGGTCACTGGTTCTGCCCCTGGTGGGGAAACAGATCCCACACGTATGCCGTGTGGCCAAAAAGAAAACGAAAAGAGAAACAATTCAGAGAACACACAGTCATTTCCTTTAAGTATTTTAAGTATCTTTTAGTGCAGTCAGGGCCTTGTGCCACCATCGCCATCGTGTCTCTCAAGCTCCAAACATTTTCGCCACCCTGAGAGGAAGTGATTCAGCAATCAGTCCCCATCCATCCGACAACCGCTAACCTGCTTTCTGTTCCTATGGGTTTGTCCACAGTGAATCTCTGCTCTGCCTCTCTGCTTGGGCCGAGGGTTCCTGCAGCTGCACGGTCTCAGGCTCTGCCTGACTATACTGTCCTCCTGCCTTCCCTGTCACAGGTGGCAGAATGACTTCCTGCCTCCTCCTGTCCTTCCTCGCCTTTATCTTTCACTTCAGTTCAGTCGCTCAGTCGTGTCCGACTCTTTGCGACCCCATGGTCTGCAGCACGCCAGGCTTCCCTGTCCTTCACCAACTCCCGGAGCTTGCTCAAACTCATGTCCATCGAGTCGGTGATGCCATCCAGCCATCTCATCCTCTGTCACCCGCTTCTCCTCCTGCCTTCAGTCTTTCCCAGGATCAGGGTGTTTTCCAATGAGCCAGCTCTTCACATCAGATGGCCAAAGAATGGGAGCTTCAGCTTCAGCATTAGTCCTTCCCGTGAATATTCAGGGTTGATTTCCTTTAGGACGGACTGGTTGGATCTCCTTGCAGTCCAAGGGGCTCCCAAGAGTCTTCGCTGGCACCACAGTTCAGAAGAACTGGAGTCATCCCAATAAATCCCTTGCATCGCTAACACCACAGCAGCCTCTGCTACCCGGAAGAGCCAGCCACACCACAAGCGTCTTGCTCTGAGCTCCAGCTCTTCACCCTACAGGGCAGCACAGCCTCTCAGGGGTGCAGGAGGCTGTGGAGGGGTTCTGAACACCCCCTGGAGGAGCCGTCAACCTGAAGACTGACCGGGCGCTGTTTTCACTAGGTATCAGGACAGCTCAAGTCCCTCCCTGATCTCACTCTTCCTATATAAACGTGTCGTGTGTGTGTGTGTGTGTGTGTGTGTGTGTGTGTGTGTGCGCGCGCGCTCAGTCGCTTCAGTCGCTGTGCCCCACCCTTTGCGACCGTACGGACTGTAGCCCTCCAGGCTCTCTGTCTGTGGGATTCTCCAGGCAAGAGTACTGGAGTGGATTGCCATTTCCTGCTCCAGGGGATCTTCCCGACCCACGGATCAAACCCGCGTCTCGCGCATTGCAGGCAGACTCTTTACTGTTGAGCCACCAGAGAAGCGCATATGTGTGTGTGTGTGGGGGGGGTGCGTGTGTGCATATATATATATTTATTTTAGAATTTATTTATTTCTGTATTTTTGGCTGCGCTGGGTCTTCACTGCTGGCGAGCTTCCTGTCTAGCTGCGGCGTGTGTGTGGGTTTTCCTTGTTGTGCAGCACGGGCTCTGGACGTAAGCCCTTTAGCAGTTGTGACCCCCGGGCTCTAGAGGACCGGCTCAGGAGTCGTGGCGCAGCGGCTTTGTTGCTCCGCGGCCTGTGGGATCTTCCCGGACTGGGGATGGAACCCGCGTCTCCTGCTCTGGTAGGCGGATTCTTTACCACAGAACCACCAGGGAAGCCCAATGGACCCGCTCCTGAACCCCGTGCGGGAGGCACCATTATGACCCTTGCTTTTACAGATGAGAAAACAAATGCCTGGAGGCCTCCATCCCCGAATGGGCGGTTTCCCTTTTCTGGAGAAAATGATCCCACCACCGAGCGGAAGGGAAAGATTCCTGAAAGTGAAAGTGCAATATTGTCTCACCAAGAGGAAGACCACCACCCCTCAGCTGAACCAGGGTAGCAGAAGGATCCAGAAGTTTCCAGGTCCCCAGCCTGCACGTGGACGGC
This sequence comes from Ovis canadensis, assembly GCF_042477335.2. Classification (NCBI taxonomy): domain Eukaryota; kingdom Metazoa; phylum Chordata; class Mammalia; order Artiodactyla; family Bovidae; genus Ovis; species Ovis canadensis. The sequence goes on from NC_091258.1 coordinate 76,674,597, forward strand.
AGGAGGAGCCTGGTGCCCACATTGAAAGCAACCCACAGAGCTGTCTTCCCCCCTGCCCCCGGGTCCTCACGGGGATATCCTGAGGCTGTCACAGTGACTGCAGGGGACACAAGTAAGCCTAGCTTCTGTGCCAGTGTGGGGACGTGGGTACCAAGGCCCAGAGCATGGGAAGTGGGGGGGGGTGTTCTTGCCTAGGGTCACCTGGAGGTTGGCATCTTTATTTCCTTTTGAAAGAGACACAGGAGGGACTCCCCTTGTGGTCCAGTAGCTGAGACTCCACATTCCCAATGCCGAGGTGGGGGTGGGGGTGGGGGGCCCTGGATTCCATCCCTGGTCAGAGAACTAGATCCCTCATGCTGCCACTAAGACTTCTCACGCCCCCACTAAAGACGCCACGGGCTGCAACTAAGACCGGTGCGGCCACGTAAGTGAATAAATATTTAAAAATGAAATAAAGCCATAAGCCGGGATACAGAGAAGTTAGTAACCTAAGATGCATTTTAAAAAAAAAAGAAAGAAAGAGGAGCAGGAATGAGACAGGCCCCAGCACAGATGGGGCAAGGTGTGTGTGAGGGGGTCGCTGCTCCGGGGCGGGGGGCAGTATCCAGCACCCCCCACCGTCCCCCTCCCTGGGCTCTGTGTCCATCCTGGTACCCACGATGGGTGTCGATGGTACCTTCCACGCCGAAAGGGACTTCGCAGATGAGGTTAAATTAAGGGTCTTGAGATGGGGAGGTTCTGGGTTTTTAGGGTGAGCCCAACGTAATCAAGGAGTCCTCACAAGTGCGAGAAGGGTCAGAATCAGAGAAGGCGGTGTGGTGAGGAAGTACCTCCCACCGTGCAGAGGGAGGAAGGCACCCCGAGCCAAGGGGTGCAGGCACCACCGGAAGCTGGAAAAGATGAGGAAATGGGTCCTCCAGAAGGAACGAAGCCCTGCCCGCCCCTTGCTTTCAACCCACGGGGACAAAGACCTCCGGAACCAGAAGCGAATAAATCTGTGTTGCCTTAAGCCACTGTGCTCATGGTTTGCTGTCAAAACCATTGCAGGGCCCCCAGCTCTTAACTGGCAGAGGTGGGATTCGAAACCAATCTCTCCAACCTGCTTGCGGGGTTGAAAGCTCTGGATCTTCTGGGGTATGGCTTAGAGGTGTGAAGTGTGCATTATTGCAGAAGCTTCTTCCTCAAGGTCGCTGGGCTGTGTGTGTGTGTGTGTGTGTGTGTGTGTGTGTGAGATGTAGAAGTGAGTCAAGAAACCAGGAATTCTACTTTCATGAGGATTGGGGGATCTGGTGTATAACTCTAGCAGTGAGAACTCAGGCTGTGGTGAGAATTAGTGAGTTAACCCCCGTGGAGCACACAGCGGGGTGCCTGACATAAGATTAGCTACCACGTATTAGATCTCTTTCATGTCTACACACCACCAGTGTCAGCTCCTCTTTGTCTTCCCTGCTCGAGAACCTTCCATGGCTCCCCTGTACTCTCAGGATAACATCTGATGACTGAGAACTTAGGGTCCAGGCTCATTTCTCCTAGTGTGTCCCACATTCTGTAACCCAGCAGACTGCCCACTAAGGAATGTCACTCTCCACCTGACTCTCAAAGCATGGGGGTGTTAGCCACTGGAGTTACTAACCTTTAACCCACCTTTAACTGGAGTCACTAACCTTTAACACCCTTTAATGAGGCACTCTGCACTCTGGGAAAACTGGAAGAACAGGCCTTCAGATATTTTCAGGAAAAAATGTTACCAGCCCAAATTCTTGCACCTTCTCCTGCTTTGAAAAGCACTGAAGTCATTAACTAAGGTAGCCGGGCCTTGTGACTAACAGCAACCTTCTAAGGAGACGTCTGCTGGGTAGCCCAAATCCCTTTTGCAAAATCACTGATACGCTGGAATCAGATTCTGAGAACTCCCCGAGAGGCTGTCTCGTGGGCCACAGCACTCAGCATGACTCCAGATAAAACGGAAACTCGCAGGTTGGCCATTTCTATTTTGGTCGAAAGACAAAAGCACTCAACCCTCAGGGGCCAGGTTTCAGGAACCACCTGGGCCCTGCTGAGAAAGCCTTCCTGTAGCTCGCCTGCCTCCTGTAAGCATGGCTTGTGAGATTGTCCTAAACTTCCCCCACAGCCAGACAGGCACTGGCTACCATTGCTGGTTAGCCACTTCCCCTTCTGCGCCCACCCTGCCCTGCTCTGCACTACTATGACATCTCATGTTTGGCTCTTTTTTTTTTTTTTAATTGCACACTGCAGCCTATGGGATCTTAGTTCCCTGACCAGGGATCCGACCCGTGCCCCCAGCAGTGGACGTGCAGAGTCCCAACCACTGGACCACCAGGAAAGTCCCGAGAGATCTCATTCTCCATTGGTCACTGGGCCTCCGCCTTCAAGAAATATTTGTGATCCCTGTCTGTCTCTCTGCTCTCTCGTCTTTGCTCTCAAGGAATCCGAGAGCTGAGAACCCTAGCTGTTGGGGCACTTGGAAATCCTGAAGTGCAAAGGATGAGAGAAGCGGGCTTCAGAAGTCCCCGTGAGGGGGGGCGTTGATGAAATATAATTTAGCCACGAAAAGGCATGAGGCACTGACCTGTGCTACAACATGCTATCATGCTAAATCACTTCGGTCGCGTCTGACTCTGTGTGACCCCAAGGACTGTAGCCTGCCAGGCTCCTCTGCCTACGGGATTCTCCAGGCAAGAACACTGGAGTGGGTAGCCATGCCCTCCTCCAGGGGGTCTTCCCCATGCAGGGACCGAACCCAAGTTCCTGACGCCTCCTGCACTGGCAGGCAGGGTTCTTTACCCACCTGGGAACATGGATGAGCCTCAAAAACATCACGCGTAGTGACAGAAGCCAGACACGAGAAGGCACATACTATTTATATGAAATGTCCAGAAGTGCCAAATCTATAGAGACCGGAAGCAGTTTGGATGTGGCCAGAGGGTTGAGGGGTGTGGAGGCGGGAATTGGGAGAGTCAGCTTAACTGGTAAGGGACTTCCTCCTGGGGTAGTGAAAAAGTTCCGGAATGAGGTAGCGGTGCTGGTTTCGAAACACTGTGAATGAGCTAATGTCCCTGAACTGTAAAATTTAAAACGGTCAGGGAATTCTCTGGCCCTCCAGTGGTTAGGACTGGGTGCTCTCACTGCCGGGGGCCCCAGGTTCCAACCCTGGTTGGGGAACCAAGATCCCACAAGCCACAACGCGCCGCAAACCATAATGCAATAAAAGTCAAATAAAATGCAAGTTAAATAAAGCACAATAAAATAAAATGAAATGGTTAATCTCATGTGAAGTTTATTTCATTTATTAAACAATCAAAAGAGGTGGGGAGCTGAGGGAGCGGGTGGCTGGCACTTCTGGGTCTCACAGAGGAGACTCTCCCTGGGTCTGAGGGCAGATGGGCCGGGGGCCTGGACTCCCGGGTTCTGGGGACGCAGGAGGGGGCCAGGGCCCAGGCACCTGAGTAGTGAGAAGGGAGGAAGCCAGGAAGCTGAGAGCTGTTTTGTGGGAGAGAAAAAAAAAACGGCCAGAGGAAGCAGTGGGTTTCTGGGAGGGAGGTTCTCCTGACAGGGATGTTCTCAGCAGGATCACCCTCCCCACCCACGCCCTGGCTGTGGGGAACTGGGAGGCCAGTGCGGGCAGGATCCGGGCACCAGGGTCCCGGCCCGCTCCCGCCGCGTCCAGACAGAAACAGCACCCGGCAGAGTGGGCACCCGTAGGTCTGGGTTCTCACTCCCCAAGGAGGTACCAACAGGGAGGCTAGACCGCAGGGGGCTAGAAACAATGGCACGTGCTCTTGAAGAGGCCGGAGGCCCGGGCTTCTGGGTCCCCTAGGGAGGAAGGGTGCACAGAGCTGGAGGCTTGGATTTCTGGGTCTTGGGGAGGACTCCCCATCTGGGAGTTTGAACGCTGAAGCTAGAAAGCTGAAGGAGGGGAGCTGGAGGGCCCGCTCCGTCCCGAGACCGAAACTGCAGTTAGTTTGCGGGTGAAGTCCCTGGACGGCAGAGGTCACCCTCTTGACCTGCCAGTGTCCTGCTGGCGTTCGATCGTGGACTTTGGCTCTGCCGGGGCGCGGACAGTCCCGCCTCCACCGCTCAGCCTTCTTCCCCAAACTCTTACGCGGCCCCAGGACCGAGAGAACCTGAGAGAGCCTGGACCGGTGAGCACTTGGCACAGGGGTGAGGGGGTGGGAGGGGGGCAGAGGTTGGCAGTTGAGGAGGGGCTGGAGAGACTCAAGAGCTGGGTGGGGGCAGGACAGCTAAGAGATACTGGGACATCAGGATAAAGGACCGTGCCAAAAAAAAAAAAAAAAAAGCGAAAGTGCCCCAAGCACAGAGCTGGTGTTATCATTCTGAACACTTACACACTATTCATGCCTGGGAGCCAAAGAGGGCCTCAAAGACAGTCCCAGAATACGACACACCTAAACCCTTAGGGCTGACTCCTCACCTGAGACAGACGCAGAGGCAGTGTTGACCTCAGTCCCTTCCCTCTCCTCCCCTGCAGACCCCGGCATGTGGGGATACTTGTCTCTGCTGCCCATGTGCCTGGCCTTCTGGGCTATTGCTGGCATCTGGACCGTGTGAGTGTGTGTCTGTGTTCTTCCATTTATTTACTTATGTTAGGCTGTGCTGGGTCCTGGCTGCTGTCCGCGGGCTTTCTCTAGCTGCCGTGAGCGGGGGACTCTTCCTCCTGGTGGCAGCTCTGGCTGCAGAGCGCCGGCTCTAGGTGCTTGGGCTTCAGTAGTTGCAGCAGGCTCAGGAGGTGTGGCGCACCCTCGGGTTTTGTCCCCGGCAGCAGGCGGGATCTGCTGGGACCAAAGAGGGAACCCCCCGCGTCCCCAGCGTGGGCAGGCAGATGCCCATCCACTGTGCCACCAGGGTACGGACTGTGTGAGTGTTAGAGGCAGGAGACATGCCTGCGTCTGAGCCAGGAAGGGCTGAGGGACTGGACCTCCAGGTCTGAGCAGGGAGGGACTGCGGGTCTGGACCCCTGGGTCTGAGGGGGGAGGGGCCGGGAGGCTGGACCCCGGGGTCTAAGGAGGAGGGCTTGGGGGCCTGGACCCCGGGGTCTGGAGGAGGGGCTGGGGGCCTGGACCCCCAGGTCTGGGGAGGAGGGACTGGGGGTTTGGACCCCCCGGTCTGAGGGAGGAAGAGTGGGATCTGGAGCCCGGGTCTGGAGGAGGGGCTGGGGGCCTGGACCCCCAGGTCTGGGGAGGAGGGGCTGGGGAGCTGGACCCCGGGGTCTAAGGAGGAGGGGTTGGGGGCCTGGACCCCAGGTCTGGGGAGGAGGGGCTGGGGGTCTGGACCCCTGGGTCTGGAGGAGGGGCTGGTCTCTTGGGCCTGAGAGAAGGAGCATAGAGCCTGGGTTTGTGCTGGAAACAGAAAAGCGTCGTGGCAAGCCCTTGGCTCACCTTGCGCCCCCCACCAGGTTCTCGCTGGCTGTGGTTAACAAGGCCGTGAACCTCACCGACGGCTTCCCCTACATCAGGTAATCACGGCACCGGCAGGGAGGCCGGGGTCGGGAGGGAGCAAGGAGGTGAGCCTTTATCTCCCCCCAGTGTGTGTGGAAACGTGCCCCCCCAGAGCTGCATCTTCAGCCAGGTGCTCAACGTCGGAGCCGCTTCGGGTAAACGCTCTGCGCACCTTTCCTGCGGTGCTAGCCCCGCCCAGCCAGGACCGTCGGGGTCCCTGCCTCCTCCGCCCACCCCCAAATCCTGGAGTTGGGCTCCCACCCCTGGACCCACGCCCTACCCCCAAGTCTGGGGCTCCCGTCTCCCACCCACTTCCTCTCCTCCCAGCCGCCTGGATCTGCATTCTCCGTTACTACCAGCTTCGGGACTGGGGCGTCCGAAAGTGGCATAACCAGGTGATCCTGTGGACGGGGCTCCTCTGTGCCTTGGGCACCTCCATAGTGGGCAATTTCCAGGTGAGACGGAGTAGGCCAGCCCGCCGGAGTGTGGGACTACAACTCCCAGCATCCCCCGGGGCGCAGAGTCCTCATCGAGGAGGGCTGCTCCCCGCACGGCCTCCTGGGACTTGTATTTCTCTGTGGCTCTCAGGCCGTGGAGGCAGTGATGAGGTCCGCTCTCTAGCGTAGGAGGCTCTTTGTAGTCATTCCGTGGACCCCTAGGAGTCTGGGGTCATTCTCTGCCGTACCTCTCCGTTTAATGATGAAATTTCTCAGTTCTCTCTCTCTTTTTTTTTTTTTTTTTTTGGCCGCACCGCTCGGCTTAGCGAAGGATACTAGTTCCCAGACCAATGGAACCCAGACCCTTGGGACAGCAGGGAGTCCTGACCGCTGGACTGCCCTGTGGATGGGTGCTCACTCTGTAGGAGGCCCTAGCTTTGCCTTGTGCTGGGTCGTTGTAATCCATCCCCACAAGAACTCCCGGGAGGTTCTTTTTGGTCAAATGCCAGAGATATTTCTTCATTATCAGGTTCTTGGTGGTCAGAGATGAACCCAGATTCCTTGACTCTTAGAGCCCACATACTTAACCACGAAGCTCAGCAGGTATTGGTAGAATAAGTAAATGGGTGAGTGATAGGAGAAATCTTTCTTATTTACCCCATCATTTTATTTTTCTATTGTGGTTACCTCTGACACCAAACTTCTCTTACCAAAGGGCCAGGGAAGCTACGGTGTTTAGACAAGAGCTGCCTACAACTTAGTAAAAATTCCACATCATATTTGCATAGCAAGTCATTCACTCGCTGATGTATTCCCGTGTTCCTTAGCCTTTCTTTTTCTGCAATCATTGTTGCCCTCCACTCAGAAGCCTTCCTGTTTTTCTTTTCCGGCCACTCCACTTGGCACGCAGGATCTTAGTTCCCCACCGGGGACTGAACCTGTGCCCCCACTGAAAGAAGTGAAAGTATTAGTCACTCAGTCCTGTCAGACTCTGTGCGACCCCTTGGACTGTAGCCCGCCAGGCTCCTCTGTCCATGGGGTTCTCCCGGCAAGAATACTGGAATGGGTAGCCGTTCCCTTCTCCAGGGATCAAACCCTGGTTTCCTTCATTGCAGGCAGATTCGTTACCTTCTAAGCCACCAGGACAGGCCAGGAAGTGCTAAGGCCTAACCAATGAACCACCAGGGAATTCTCCGGAAGCCTCTTTTAGACATTTTCTCCTAATCATCCCTTCACCCATGAAATATTTCATATTAAAATTTTTAATATAATACAAATGATATAAGTAAAGCACAAACCATTGCAATGTTTAAGATTTTTTTTTTTAGCCTCCAGGAACCAATTTTTACCCCCTTAGTGGCAATAATCTGCTCTCTCCTCCCAAGGCTGAGAATGAAGTATTTATTCTCCTAATATTTGTGAGTCTCTACTATGCCTCTCAGGTGGTGCTAGTGGTAAATAACTCACTTGCCAATGCAGGAGACACAAGAGATGGGGCTTAGATCCCTGGGTTGGGAAGATCCCCTGGAGGAGGGCATGGCAATCCACTCCTGTATTCTTGCCTGAAAACTCCCATGGTCAGAGGAGCTTGGTGAGTTACAGTCCATGGGGTCGCAAAGAGTTAGACAGGACTGAAGCCACTTAGGACGCACCATGTGCCAGGCGCTGTTTTAGGGATAGAGGCGCCAGCAGGAAACAGCAACTTTAAATGGGGGGCCCTCGTGGGTGCAGCGGACAATGAACAGCCAGTGCGAGGAACCAACACGCCTGTCACTGAGTATGGCAGGCAGTCTTCCGGCACAGCTGGTGGAGGTGGGCCCAGCCCCTGGCTCTCTGCACGTCCGCCCCTCAAATCTGCTCCCTCCGCCTCCCAGGAGAAGAATCAGCGGTCCACACACCTGACAGGCGCCTTCCTGGCCTTCTTCGTGGGAATCTTATACTTCTGGCTGCAGCTCTTCCTCTCCTGGCGGATGAAGAACCTGCCCCAGCCTGGGGCTCCCTGGATCGGGCCACTCCGCCTGGTGCTCTGCAGCGCCTGCTTTGTCCTCGAGGTGGCCAGTATCCTTCCCTGGAGTGGGGGTGGCTCTCCGATGGGGTGGGTCTGCCGTGCCGTCCTGGGCGCCCCTTCCTTCCTCAGCCTCGGTCTCCCTGCGGCGGCGTTACAGAGGATTCTCAGCGAGTCCCGGGTCTGCGGGCGTGCTGCCTGGGTTGGAATCCACCACCTCAGTGCACTAGCTGGGGGTGGGTGGCGGACTCCCCTTCTTTCCTAACTTCCTGGTGCTTCGGGTTCCTCATCTATCAAATGAAGGCGATGGTAAGGAATGTGAGGAGTGAAGGAGCATGTGAGGTGCTTAGATGGGTGCCTGGCACAGAAGAGGTAAACGCCAATATTGTGGCTGTGCCCTAGTGCTCCGTCGTGTCTGACTCTTTGTGATCCCCGTGGACTGTAGCCCCAGGCTCCTCTGTGCATGGGATTCTCCAGGCAATACTGGAGTGGGTTGGCATGCCCTCCTCTGGGGGACCTTCCCGTCCCAGGGGTCGAACCTGCGTCTCTTAGGTATTTGCAGGCCACTAGCGCCTCCTGGGAAGCCACGCTAGCAGCTTGAATTGGTGGAGGTGGCTGTGGTTTCTCCCCCAGAAACAGATGTGTGTTACAAATTAGAGCTGGTTGTCACACGTTTACCAGCACGCCTCTGGGTAGAACCTCGACTCCAACCCGCTTCTGACTCACCCCAGAACCCACCAGATCGCCACACCTTTGGGCGAGCCAAACCAGTCTCGGAGCCTCAGTTTCCATATCTGTGGAATGGCCTTGCCTTTATCAGAACAGTGATTGCTATTGATTAGCAGAGTGCCCTGAGGGAGAGCGGGCGGGGTCAACCCTGGAGATGGCTGCTCCCTGTGGGGGCGGGTGGGAAGGGGTGCCCAAGAGGTCATTGGCATCCGGAAGAGGCCGGGGGGAACCAGCGAGGCCCTGGGTGGGCTGCCCTCAGTGGATCCCTTCGGAGACTTGGATCCACTTTCCCAGCAAATTGGAGGTGGTGATCCAGTTTCCCAGAGCAGTGGATTGGATCCCGTGAAACGGGCAGGAAGGGCTGGCTCCTGAACTCAGCCTTCTTCAACTGCTGCTGCAGAACCAGCACAGGTCCTCTGCAGGGGCGGGTGAAACTGACCACGAGGTCCAGGAGGCCCCTCTCAAACCCCGCCTGTGCTCATGATCTGTTTGGCTACAGGGTCCTCGTCCAAGGGCCCCAAACATCCCTTGACTGTGGGGGAGGGGGAGATAGGACCGTAAGATGGTCAGCTGCGCGTGGTAGGGGCTGGATAGCCATGGAGGGGTCTGAGACCCGCTGTGCTCTGAGCTGGTCTTGCAGAACTAGCCTGCGTTGGGAGGTTGGTGCAGGGTCGGGGGACTGCCTCTTCATGTACGTGGTTGCGGGGGAGCGGGGGGATGGGAGAGGGAAGCTGCCCAGGGGAGGCGATAAAGCTGCTGCCAGGCCGAGGTCAGGTTCTCCAGTGAGGGGTTACAGGCTTGGGCTTCTGCCTGAGGGCAACAGGGAGCCCCAGAAAGCTTGTGAGCAGGAGAGGTACACGGTCAGGGCTGGGGTCAGCACTTGTGTTTGGGGGCACACACTTTGTCTGAGGATCAGTGGGGCTAGAGGATGGTACTGGCCTTCCTCACTGTCTAAAAACCCCTGAATGAATGAAATGATGTCTAGTCTGATCTAGGAGGGGTGAGTCGGAGCTGGGTTGGCCGAGGGGAAGAGTGCTTCAGTGAGGCGGGCAGTGGTCCCAGAAAATGAGGGGCGACTCTGCCAGGCCGGAGCTGGGGGGGGCCAGTGGTCACAGAACCATTTTATAAACAGCTGGGACTGCGGAGCTGGAGAAGGGACAAGGCTGGGCAGTAGAGACACCAGACCAGAAAGAGATGAGCAAGACAGACAAGACTTGCGGTGACCAGCTGGCCAGGGGTGGAGATGGGAGGGGGTAAAGGCGATTCCCAAGGGCCTGCTGGGGCACGGGAATGGATGGGGTTGTCATGGAGGTGGGGGCACACGGAAAGAGGAAGAGTTTAGGAAGAAGGCTCTGGAGTGAGTAGGAGGGGCCTGTAAGCCACCGGTGGGGGGAGGAAGTTGCAAGCACAGGCCGCCAGGCAAGGCTAACTGTAGTGTCAGTCGCTCAGTCGTGTCCGACTCTGTGACCCTGCGGACCCGCCAGGCTCCTCCATCCATGGGGATTCTCCAGGCAAGAATACTGGAGTGGTTGTCACTCCCTCCTCCAGGAGATCTTCCCAACCCAGGGACTGAACCCGGGTTTCCCACATTGCAGGTGGATTCTTTACCGTCTGAGCCCCCATGAGGCCGGAGGGTGTCTTTAGGACACCGTGTGGTGTTGGAGGCAGGAGCATTTTTGAGACAGTGGGAATGCTGCCGCAAATGGGAGGAAAGTGCAATGGGAAATATTTGGGAAGCGGCTGGAGACAGAGGGGCCCCCTTGAGAGTGTCTGGGAGGAGTTGCCGAGGAGGGGGGAGGCTGTCGGGTGAGAGGGGCTGCTCCTGCCGGAGCAGGTAGGGTGTGTCGGGGCCGGCGCCCTGCCGGCTCCGGCTCCTCCCTGTGGCCGTGCGCCCTTGACCCTGGCCCCAGTGGTCGTCCTGCACTCCTGGTCTATGCGCTCCGTCTCGGCCATCTGCGAGTGGGTCGTCGCCATGCTGCTGTTCATCCTCTTCGGCCTCCTTGCCGTGGACTTCTCCCGCCTGGACGGCTGCACCCTGTGTCTCCAGCCGGACTCTGGCAGCCTCCGCCCCCCGCCGGACTCCCCCACCTCCCTGCACGTCCAGCTGTGAACAGCTGTCCAGCCAGCAGCGTCCTCACACCTCCTGTCCCTGCCATCTGGTTCCGCCCCTGCAGTTGGGGCCACCCAGGAAGCGAGAGGCCAAGGCCAGCCAGCCATCCCTGATCAAGGATATTTATTATTATTATTATTGTTAATTTTTTGTTGTTGCTACCGCCGGCGGAATCAGAGACACGGACGCAGGCAGGATCACGCGAAATCAGAATTCCTTCCGGAGAGCAAATCGGTACAGAAGGTCGTGGGGGCAGAGGCAGAGGACTGGGGGGCGGGGGGCCCAGGAAGGGGGAGTTGGGCACACGAGGACAGACGGCCCTGTCTGTCCGGATCTGCTAAGCCACCCCAACCAGCCCCCGTCCCTCCCCCACCCCACCCCGCAGAGAGATTGATCAATAAATAAAATAATAAATTAATCAATAAATAAAATAGAAACGGCTCCCCCACCCGCAGTCCCCCCAGAAACCCCCCCTCGTTGGGCATGGCCCCCGGAGACCCATCCCCGAAGGGCAGGGGGGTGTGTCGTGTTTCCCCCCTCCCCACATATGCCTTGGGGCCTATTTACAGATTCACAGTTGGGGGGCAGGGAAGGGGGGTGGAGGGGGCGCCCCTCCTTCCCCGGCCCCCTGGGGTCAGGGCAGGGGGCTCCCGTTGGTGGCCAGGAGCTTCTTGTCCTTAGGGGGGCCTCGGCGGGGAGAGCTGGTCAGCTCCGGGTCTGGGCGGCCAGGCGCGGGCTGCAGGCTTCGGGGCGGGGTCCCAGCAGGCCGGGTCTGGGCGCCATTCTTCTCGTCTGTGCGGGAGGAAGCGGTCCGGCCTCAGGAAGGGCTGCCAAACCTCTGGTGGTGAGGGGGCGGGGGGCAGCTGCCAGGGCTCACGCCAGCCACCACGAGGCCTGCCTGCCTGCCCTGCACCAACAGGGCGCAGCCCTCCAGCCTGGGGTCTTGGAGACCAGACCAAGCCCCAGGGAGTCCTGGCGGGCCCAGCTCAGGAGACAGCCCCAGAGACTCTGATTAATGAGACTTTCCAAGGCCCCGGATTGTGGCCAAAGCGCCCCCTTCCCTTCGGTACCCTTGGGGAGCCCCCAGCAGGTTGTTCTGGCTCTCCCAGCAGCGCCTGCATGACTGGGGCAACTTTCTGTGGGACCAGACTGGGCCACTGGCCAGACTTGGCCAGGGCTGGTTCCCAGTGGTCAGGCAGCAGTTTCCATAGGGCCCAAAACAAGAGCTGAGGTCCCGTACCAGAGAACACCCCTTAAGAGACACTAACCGCTGGAGGTCTTCCTGCCATTGCAGCCCACAGGGCTGCCCCTCCCTGGGGCTGTCGGAGGTCCCCGCACTGCCCCACTCCCCTTAGAAGGCACGAGTCTCGGACCCCAGGGCCCCGTGGGCCCTACACCTCTGAAGCTGTCCCCTTTAAGGGACTTTGGTTGCCAAGGCACCTTTCCTCGGCAGCCAGGTCTAGAGAGGTTCAGTGGGCCTTCCTGGCTTCTGGTTGCCCTGGAGAAGCAGACTAACGGGGCAGAATTCCTCTACCTGCCTACTGGGGCGGCCCTCCACTTGGGGTTAGCCCCATTTGTCTGTGTGGGACCTCTGACCTCCAGGGCTGCGTGATAATAAATTGATATTGGAACCACAGAGTTTGTTTGTGACCTTGACCTCCTTGATCCCTGGTGGCTAGGGGACTCCGCTCCCGACGACCAGGGCTGGTGGGCACAGAGAAGCCCCTTCCCCCCAGAGCACAGACCTCGCCCCCTCCCAGGGAGAGGCCAGAGTCCGTGAAAGCCAGGCCCAGCAGGGTCTGCGAGACAGCGACCACCTTGTCCTGGTTTTAGCACTGAAAGTCCTCAGTGTTGGGAACCTCTCTGTCCCCAGCAGAGCAAGACAGCTGGTCACCCTCCTCCAGAACACAGTTCAGGAGCCTCCAGTGGCAGGGAGCTCCACCACCTCCAACACAGAGACCGGTGGTCCCCTTAGGGACCCCTGGAGGGCCCCTCCTTCTGTGGTGAGGCCTTCTCAGGCTTGGGAAGGTCTGGTGCCTCGCGGGTGACACAAAGCCCCTGCAGCACTTGGCCACCGGAAGTGCCCCCTCTGCCCCGCCGCCCTGCCCCCGCGGGCGCCCCCACCTGCCAAGGCCTGTACAGACGGCTGGTCGTGTGTGCTCAGCAGTTGGGCCTGGATGGTCTCCACCACCCGCTTGAACCGGCGGCTGGGACCTGTAAGGGCCAGGACAACAGACCGATGAAGCAAGATCCATATTTTCCGGCAAGAGTGGAAAAAATTCAAACACGACAAATTTTCTCCGCCCGTTTGGGCCTCCTCCGACCTCCTTGGTGTGTATCTATCATGCGCCTGAGCACACCTGCTTAGGAGGCGACCTTCTTAACCCTGACAATGACCCACAATCCATGACCTGCTCTGCACCTGGATCGTGCAAACCGTCAGTAACACGCCATTTCCCGTAGGGCTCTCTGTCTCACAAACGCATATAGCGGCGCATGGACCGCTCCCGAGGGGAACAGCTCTCAGACTTCCTGAGCGGCTACTCCCGGCTTATAGTGCTGTTTGACTCCAGTAAAATTTTCCATTTTTTTTCTTCTTTTAAAAGACTTATTTATTTTTGGCTTCACTGGGCCTTCTCTGCTGTGCATGCCTTTCCTCTAGTTTCAGGGGGCGGGGGCCCCTCTCTAGTTGTGGTCCTCAATGCAGAGGTTTCTTTGGTTGCAGAGCCCGGGCTCAGTAGTTGTGGCAGACTGGCCTACCTGCTCCGCGGCAAGTGGGATCCTCCCGGAACAGGGATCGAACCTGTGTTCCGGGCACGGGCAGGCAAATTCTCAACCACTCGACTGCCAGGGAAGTCCCTCCATTTTTTTCTTAAATCAACAGATTCATCTTTTCATCTGCCGTGCTGGCCTAACTGGCCGGATATGACAGGCACCCACCAGAGGGCACCGGGAGTCCGCCGGAACCAGAGCTAAGAAGCCCCGACGGGCTTCTCGGTACTTCTCAGGTGTTCTGATGAGCTCTCCTGCTACCCAGCTCTCACTGTTTGACTGATGATCCTGAAAATTTTATTTGCACTGTTTTCACTTAAGGCTTGAAATCTGAAGGGGCTCCAGTGCATTTCCTAGGCAGGACCTGGGTGTCTGGGCAAGAGGCCCAGGGAAACATAACTGGCTGGGTTTTTGTTAAATTTGACTTAAATTCAAAATTGAACAAGTTGCTATATAGTCTGAAAAGAAACTTTTGCTAGTGAAGTGAGAGACTGAGTTATTCAGCTCTTAATGATACCAGGCAGGGCCCTGTGGGGCTCCTGGGCACAAAGACTTTCTGGGCCCCCATTTCTCTGATTACAGAAAACAGCCTTCATTCAGCCTCCATGACCTTCCCTGAGTTCCAAGGGGCCGATTCAAGCAGTGGTTAATTAGGGAAGGGAGGCGGTGTGAGACCTGGGAGAAACAAGCAGTCAAGAGCAGCCTTGGGGGCTTCCCCGGTGGTCCAGTGCTTTAGAATCCACCTTACCGGGCAGGGGTCCATTTGATCCCTGGTCTGGGAGATCCCACAGGCTACGGAGCAACTAAGCCTGTGTGCCACAACTACGGAGGTCCGCAAGCCCTCGAGCCTGTGCTCCGAAACAAAAGACGCCATCACAGTGAGGAGCCAGAGGACCACAGGCAGCGAGCAACTAGAGAAAGCCCACGCACAGCAACAAAGACCCAGAGCAGCCAAAAAACAGTTTTTAATTAAAAATCTTAAAAAGTCGAAAAAAGTAACCCAGGTAATTCCTGGCTGGATTCAGAAGCAGCACGCAGGCAATTTGCCACAGTGCCCTCAGAAAGTTGCTTAGATCATATTTCATATCTGAATTAGGCTACGAAATTAATAATGGGAAATTGCGCCTCAAAGGCCAAACAGCTCCCATACAGACAGCCACTGATGGGAATACCAGCTGGGCTTATGTATGCTTGCAACTACTTAATTGGGAATTAAAGGAAATCCTGCCCTGAAATGGCCAACATAGGGCTTTTCAGCACCCTAAAACGGATTTTTCACACACAGTTAAAAGCCTGCAGTCTCCTGGACCTCTGCCTGCAGGGTGTACTGGAAACAACAGTGGTAAGAGTTTTTCCCTCTTAAAAATTAGGTTAGCAGGGAAAATATTTGTAGGGCTAGCTTCTTGGATCTTTCAGATTGGAAAAACTTCTAAACTGTAAAATTTTAGAGAGCTCTCATCACATTTTCCTATTTTCATTCGTATGCAGAAGCCCCCAAAGTTTTCCAAATTCCAAGAATGTCTCATTGAGGGATTTCCCCGGTGCTATCAGTGGTTAAGAATCCGCCTGCCAACGCAGAGGACACGGGTTCAATCCCTAGTTGGGGAACTAAGATTCCATGCATCGGAGCAAGGCCTGAGCCAGGACAGCACAACCAGAGTCCACGTGCAGCAACAAGGATCCCGTGTGTTGCAACTAAAGCCTGACAAAGCTACATAAACAAGCACACGAATACTGAAAAGTAATTTTTTTAAATGTAAAAAATAAACTGAAAATTAAAGGCAAGGTAACTCTGAAAGAGAGAACAAGAGGGAGATAGGTGATCTGAATCCAACCTCTTTTGTAACTGTTGGGTTTTACTTTACTGTAACTGACTCCTGCCTGAAATTTTGAAATGGAAACTATTGGCAGTCTATTGGTGCATCTGTATGCATCGATATGCGTGTGTTGTAGGTGTGTGTTACGGCCAAAATTAATCTGTAAATGAATTCTATTTATTGGCTTACAGGAAAATAGGCACTTACGTAAATGCTCAGAAAGGGAAAAGAAAATAACCCTAAGGACTTTCAGGTTTGCATGAACTGGGAAACATTCAGGATAGCATTAATACCTGGTACTAAATTTAGGTTAAGTTTGTTGCATTAATTAATACAGACATGTTTTTAGAGTCATCAACATTAAGCATAATATTTTTATTGTATCTAGGCTTCAAATAAATAAGATCTTATTCCTGTCACAAAGTTTGTCAGCAAGAGAAATAACTAGATGTGATGAAACTTTTCAGTAAATAAAATAGACATAAATAAGTGCCGTTAAGTAAACTCTTTTGGAATAACTGTGTCTGGGGAAGGGCTGTCTAAACTAGTCTCTTCAGATTTGATAAGCTGAAACTTTAGAGGACTGCTGCCCTCCACTGTCTTGCGCATCCCGCACACCAGGCTGGGGGCAGCCGCGGCCCAGGACACTTACCAGAGAGGAGCGTGAAGGTGACAGAGTAGATGCCGCCCCCGCTGCTGTCCCGCCTGGGGGAGGGTTCTGGACCCTCCGAGGAGCTGATGTCCACCTGGAAGCGGACGGGCTTCTGGAAGACGGAGGGGCCACCGCTGGCCTTGTACTCAGCCCTGAAGCTGGTCTGTGACAGCACGCTGTGACTGAGGCTGGGGATCTGAGAGGGGCGGAGACAAGAGGAAAGGGTGATTTCAGAGACCCGACTCCAAGGTACAGGTGGGCAGCCCTTGATCAGCTCTGGCCCAGGAAATACCAATCCCCTGAGCCACCAGGGGGAAAGGATAACAGAAGAAGCATTGGGGGGCCCCACTGCCTGCTGGGATTTGTAGTGTTCTCTATCTTATAAACAGAGCATCAGAAAAATCACTGAGCTACTGAATCCCATGTTAATATGGACTTTCACATCTGGTGCCAGCCCCAGGCCTGAGGACCACATTAAATGAATTCCTTCGTTCCTCCACAAACCCTGCCCAAAGTCACATCTGTCTCAGAAACGTTAAGCCCATGAGCCCCTAGGGCAAAGAATCACAGGACCCAGTGGACAACCCCAGAGTCCACTAAAAAAAGTATTGGATAGTTCCTTTGCCAATCTCTGATCTGGTGGTAGCGGAATGGCAACTCACTAGTCCTCAGTGGAAGCTAACATGCAGGGAATAGTAATTCTGTCTCCTATTTCTCACTTCCAGGCCTCAGGGCGCTATATACCTGCCTCCATGTACTCACAGTGACCACCCCCAACTCTGGCTAGAAAGCTACAAATCCCATGAGCCCCAGGGGGAACTCAGGCCAGCACTAAGGAGGTGAACCCCACAGGCTGCTGGGATTTGTAGTTCTGTGGAAGCCAGGGTGCATGGGCACCCAGGCCCCTCACCGACAGGAAGGCATGGACAATGTCCGCTTTGATGCTGCTGAGAGGTTTATCCTTTAGCACGAGGAATATTTGTTCTTCTTTGTCCAAGGAGATGAAGTTCCCGAACCAAGAGCGTTTTGCCAGCCTGAGTGGGAGCAGATAGGTTGGAGGTAGGTTGGGAGGAGGCTAAGGGAATCGCCCCTCCGTCCCCTCTCTTCCCTTCCCTGTCAGACTCACTCTGGAGAGGACTCTGGCGTCAAACTGGACATCTCCTCGGCAGTGGGGACTGGGGAAGAGAGAGCAAGGTCAACACGTGTCCATCACCTGGTGTCCAGCACACAGACCAGCAGGGACCTCCACCCAGGGATTCCAGACCCCAGAGTCTGTTCACGTCCCAGCAGTTAAACCCCAAAAGGATCGCACGCTGCGTGACGTTCTCTCCAGGGCTGTGGCCCCTGGCTGAGCCACACCTTCTGGGGTTGGGGCTTGCTAGCTATGAGCCAATGGGAAGGTGAGTAGGAGCACTGAACGGGCGTGTCCTTCCAACGAGCTCCTCCTCCAGAGTTGGAAGCCCGACCTGCCTCTACCCAACACCTTAATCTCTGCTCCCAACAGCACCTTCTCATAGGTCTTGGGAGTCCAGGCCCCCAGCCTGGTTCTTCCTGGGGACCCAGATGTTAGACCCCAGCCCCCACCCACATTAGAACTCAGGAGTCCACGTCCCCAGCCCCTTCAACCTCAAAGGGCAGCCCGTACCCTGCATCTTGCGCCGGTGAAAGCGGGGGGAGCCCAGGAAACTGTTGCGGATGGAGTTGAGACGACTCCTCCAGGCAGCTCCTCCGACTCCACCGCCGGGGCTGGGGGGCGGCGTTGTCCCTGGGGTCCCAGTGGGGCTGGCCCGGGGCGTGTGCAGGGGCGAGTGCAAAGGGGTCCCCCCGGAGGAGCGCGGGGAGCCTGGGGGGCCAGGCAGGGGTGTGGAGCGGGCACTAGGGGGCGGGGGCTGCTCCCCGGCGCCCCCACCCCTGGGGCCCCGAGAAGGCAGCGTCTGCGTTTTGGAAGTCGGTGAGCCCCCAGCCCGAGCCTCATCTCCAGTAGGCTCCGGCGAGAAGGAAAAGACCGGACTCTGTAGAGCAGTGGCGTACAGTGAGCGAGCGGACTACAACTCCCAGGATACCCTAGGAGCCCCCCAGGCACACACATACAGGGGTGTACCCCAAAGCATGATGGAACTTGTAGTCCAAGTATTTCCCCAACACCCCCACCCCCACTCCCATTGTTGAGCTGGGCAGGGACTTTTTTATGGTCAGGAACTGTAAACCCAGCAGTGACAAGAACAGAATAGGTGCTCAACTAACTGGTTAAATGAATAAATAGGACCCTTCAGGCACACTGAAAACCCAACCCTGTCAACGTGGGAAACGGTCAGTCAGTGGACTGAAATACTAACGAGGCCTCGGGTCTTTGGCTCTTCTGGGACAAGGAGGCAATGTCCCAGGACTTCATGGGAATTATAATTTCTGCTGCTTCGGCTTCGTTCCACAGGGTCTTCACTCCCTTACCCCCCTTAATCCATCTGGGACCTGGCCTTACCCTTGGGCTGCTCAGGGGACTGGACGACAGACCCGTGGAGGCTCCACTGACACTACGGGATCTGAAAAGAATCAGGTGGGAGGGTTTCGGAAGGCTCAGTGCCTTTTCCCTTCCACACTCCTGCAAGATGAGGAGGTGAGGCCCAGAGACGGGAGGAGGCTTGTCCCAGTCACACGGCACCTCTGAGGTGGGTGCAGCATTGGAGCCCTGAGCTCTCTCTCCACCCAGGGCTGTGCGTTTCAGTGGAGGGGCGGGGGCTCCCACCTCTGGCTGTGCTGGGCCATCTCCAGGGCCCGTCGAGTGGGCACCGGGGAGCCACCACCCCCAGCATCTGTGATGCTCAGGACTTCCATGGACTTCCGCTCTGGCCGCCGCTTCCCGTGACGGCTCAGCATGGGGGAATCCACACGCTTCCGAGGCGGGTCTGCGGGCCGAGAGTATCATCCCGATCAGAGGGTGCACTGGAATAGCTGGGCATGACACTCGTACAGACGTGGAAACAGGCTCAGAGTGGAGAGGGGCTTTGACCAGGGTCTCAGGGCAAGTCAGGGAATCTAAAGTTAGAAGCTCAAGGCCTGCAGCCCCTCCGTCCCTCCCTGGGGAATCTGGGGTCTGGACTCCCCGGCCTGCCCTTCTCACCAACATCATTCCGGGGAGGCAGGTCCTGATCCTCACAGCTGGGGTACCGTTCCTTCCGATCCAAAAGCAGGTAGTATATCATCTTCTCTTGGTTCTCCCTGTGGGGGGTGGGGGCAGGAGAGCACCGGGGTCAGAGGTCAGGTCCCAGCGTTGGTCTCATCCCCTCCTTGTGTCTGTGGCTCTGTGGGGCTCCGTGCATCAGGCTCTCTGTCCATGGCTCCATTTTCTGTCAACAGGGTTGGTCCCTTGGTCCCAGTATATATCTCAGCCTCACTTTACTTAATGATATAAAAATGATGCTAATGCGGCTCCTTTCCTCCCTTGAAATCTCTGATGTTAGTACTTGGATCTGAAGTTCTGTGTCTCTATAGGAGGTTTTCTGAGAGACTGTATTCTTGTATTTAAGGGCTTCCCTGGTGGTGCAGAGGTTAAAGCGTCTGCCTGCAATGTGGGAGACCTGGGTTCGATCCCTGGGTCGGGCAGATACCCTGGAGAAGGAAACAGCAACCCACTCCAGTATTCTTGCCTGGAGAATCCCATGGATGGAGGAGCTTGGTGGGCTACAGTCCACGGGGTCGCAAAGGGTCGGACACTACTGAGCGACTTCACTTTCACTTTCAATGTGGCTCAGTTAGTAACATCTGCCAGCAATGCAGGACACCCAGGTTCAATACCTAGATGGGGAAGATCCCCTGGAGAACGGCAACCTACGCCAGTATTCTGGCCTGGAGAATGCCATGGACGGAGGAGCTTGGCGGGCCGCAGTCCACGGGGTCACAAAGGGTCGGACACCACTGAACAACTAACACTCTGACTTGAACACCTGAGCACTTGCTACGTGTAAGCACTGTGTGAGGCACTGAGTCGTCCTCAGCACCTGTTTGGTTTTTGGCATCGTTTCTTCTTCCCACTGGTCCTACCGCCCACCTCTGCCTGGCTCCCCCTGGAACAGCTCCACGGCCCTTCCAGTGGCCAGGCCTCCCCAGGAGGGTCTCTGTCTGTGGGTGCCCGGCAGACTGCGGGGGGACCCCCTCACCCCACGTGGCCAGGGTGTCTACCAGGATCGGGGGGTCTTACTCTTCACTGCGCAGCTCCCGGTGCAGCCGCTCGCGGTCCCTGAAGCAGCCCAGTGACGCCATGCTCTCCAGGACATCCGGGTCCAGCTCTCCGTTTGACGGCAGGCTCCGCATGGCCACACGGCGGCCCGGGGCTGGCTCCAGGCACGGATCCGGCTCGTGTTTCCCACCCCTGGAGAGGAGAAGAATCATAGGGAACCGGGCGTCTCCTACGTCTCCTAAAGCGGAGGCTCTGGGGTCCCCCGTCCCAGCCTGCTCCTTTATTGGGAACCCCGGAGTCAGGGCCCCAGCACACCTCCACCTCAGATCCAGGAGTCCAGACCCCCAGCCCCTCCTCATTCAGGACCCTTGGCACCCCGCTCCCTAGCGGGCTCTCCTACTTTGGGGGCCCTTGATATTTGGGGTCCTCTCCTTCCCCCTAGGACCCAGTTGTCCAGTTCCCTCATACTCACAGGTACCAGGGGTGTTTCTGAATTTGCTCCAGCTGTGAGGGGCGTGGTTGGTAGAGAAGCAGAAGTGAGGTCGTTTGAACACAGCACGTGCGCAATTAAAGTTGCCTAGGTGGCGTTGGGGGGGTCCCTAACGCGCCCCGCAAAGGGCGGGCAGCACGCCGGCTCATGTCTCCCCCTAGTGGCGCAGGGGCGACTCGCCACACACCACACCAGTGGCGCAGCCTGACTATTGCGGAGGGCGGGGGCGGGGAGGGGGCTGGCTACATCTCTCGCATGCGCATGCGCAGTGGCATCCTGCCCACACCACACCGCCTTGCAAGGGCCAGTATGCGCATGCGCCCTCCCAAGTTGGGGGGTGGTGTGTGGTTTTTTTTTTTTTTGGTGTGGGGTGTGTCAGTGCGTCAGTGTGTTTGTCCAGTATGCACATGCGGCCTCTCGGGTATGTGTCTGTGTGTGTGGTGGGTGTGTGTGTCCACTATGCACATGCATCCCCTTGCGTGTGTGTGTGTGTGTGTGTGTGTGTAGTGTGGTGTGGTTGTGTCTACTATGCACATGTATCCTCTCATGTTTGTGTGTGTGTCTGTGTATGTGTGTCTGTCTCTGTGTATGTGTGTGGGTGTGGTGTGTGTGTCTGTGTGCATATGTGTGTGGTATGGTGTGTATCCACTATGCACATGCGTTTGTGTGTGTGTGTGTGTGTGTGGTGTGGTGTGTGTGTGGTGTGGTGTGTGTCTGTGTGCATGTGTGTGGTATGGTGTGTGTCCACTACACATATGTGTTTGTGTGTGTGTGTGTGGTATGGTGTGTGTGTGGTGTGGTGTGTATGTGGTGTGGTGTGTGTGTCTGTGTGCATATGTGTGTGGTATGGTGTGTGTCCACTACGCACATGCGTTTGTGTGTGTGTGTGTGATGTGGTGTGGTGTGTCTACTATGTACATGCGTCCTCTCATGTTTGTGTGTGTGTGTGTGTGTGGTGTGCTGTGGTGTGTGTGTCTGGTGTGGTGTGGTGTGTGTCCACTATGCACATGCATCCTCTTGCGTTTGTGTGTGTGTGGTGTTTGTATGCATGTGTGTGTGTGGTGTGGTGTGTCTATTATGCACGTGTCCTCTCATGTTTGTGTGTGTGTGGTGTGGTGTGGTGTGTGTGTGTGTCTGGTGTGGTGTGGTGTGTGTCCAGTATGCACATGCATCCTCTCGCATTTATGTGTGTGTGTGTATGTGTGGTGTGGTGTGTCCACTATGCACATGCATCCTCTCACGTTTGTGTGTATGTCTATGTATGTGTGTGTGTGTGTGTGTGTGTGTGGTGTGGTGTGTGTGTGTGTCTGGTGTGGTGTGGTGTGTGTCCAGTATGCACATGCATCCTCTCGCATTTATGTGTGTCTGTGTGTATGTGTGGTGTGGTGTGTCCACTATGCACATGCGTCCTCTCATGTTTGTGTGTGTGTCTGTGTGCGTGTGTGTGTTGTGTGTCCACTATGCACGAGTCCTCTCATGATTGTGTGTGTGTGTGTGTCTGGTGTGGTGTGGTGTGTGTCCAGTATGCACATGCATCCTCTCGCATGTGTGTGTGTGTGTGTGTGGTGTGGTGTGTGTGTGTCTGGTGTGGTGTGGTGTGTCCACTATGCACATGCGTCCTCTCCCGTTTGTGTGTGTGTGTGTCTGTGTGTCTGGTGTGGTATGGTGTGTCCACTATGCACATGCGTCCTCTCATGTTTGTGTGTGTGTCTGTGTGTGTGTGTGGTGTGGTGTGGTGTGTGTCCACTATGCACATGCGTCCTCTCCCGTTTGTGTGTGTGTGTGTCTGTGTGTCTGGTGTGGTGTGTCTACTATGCACATGCGTCCTCTCATGTGTGTGTCTGGTGTGGTGTGGTGTGTCCACTATGCACAAGCGTCTTCTCGCATTTGTGTGTGTGTGTGTGGTGTGGTGTGTGCGTGTGGTGTGGTGTGTGCATGTTGTGTGTGGTGTTTCCTCCTCCCCAGTCTGGAGTGGCAGGTGGGCAGGACCCAGGATGGGGCTCAGCCCGCAGCCCCGCTCCCAGCTGCGGCCTCGGGGGTGGAGGGCCGGGTCCTGGAAACCTGTCCCCATGGCTGCCCCGGGGACGCTGTCCCCCGCTCCCACCGGCCCTCCACGCCCGTCCCCCAACTCACGCTGAGCCTCTTCTCGGGCTCCACTTCAATCATCCCCCGCAGCAGGCTCTGGCAGTCTGGAGGGATGAAGTGGGGCATGTGGAAGACGCCCCGTTTCACCTTCTCCAGCAGCTGGCGGAGGTTGTCGTCGTCGAAGGGCAGAGCCCCCTGCATGAGGAATGACAGGACCCCTGACACACAGAGCTCAGCGTATGCCAGACGAGTGCCTAAGCGCTTTACACACAGTGACACGGTCAGGCCTCGCCACAAGCCCCGGGAGGTGGGGAGCTGTCTCCACTTTGCAGATGGGGAAACTGAGGCACGGAGGCATCCAGCCATTTGCACAAGACGGCCTGGCTCTGAAGTGGCAGAGCAGTGATTTGGCAATGGGTGGTGTGTCCAGCACCTAAAAGGCTGTGGCTGCAGCTTGGAGCCTGTCCTTTAAAAACACGCTTCTCCCCAGGTTAGAGAGGGTAGGTAATCTTCATTCATTCAACAAGGACAGAGCCTCCGTTACACGTCGGGGATCCAGGGGTGAACAAAGCAAGCCCCTGACCGCCTGCTGCTCACACCCAGAGTGGGAGAGGCTGGTGACGGAGCAAACAGCCCTACAGTGACCGGGTGCCTGAGGCGACACTAGACTGGGCTAGGCAGACCAGACTGAGCGAGGGCTGTGGGGATCTGGGGGTGCAGCAAGTTGAGTGGTGGCCCCCCAGAATGCCTGTCTACCTGGAACCTCAGAATGTGACCCTGTTTACAATTACATCTCTGCAGATGTAATTCATGGAGGATCTGGAGGTGACCTCCTCCAGGCTTTTGGGAAGGGGGCCCTAAATCCAGTGCCTGGAAGAGGTGGGGCGAGCACAGAGACACCCTTCAAGGACTTACACACACAATGACAGCTCTGTTAACCTCCAGGGAGTAGACAGCCTCCCGCTGGGAAATCTGACCTCATGGCGGGAGGGAGGGGGCCCCGGGGAGGCCTCCTGGAAGGGCAATGATTGAGCTGAGAGGTACAAGAACTCTAGTGTTAACCAGGTGAGCAACAGGGCTGGCAGGGACAAGACAGTAGGTGCAAAGGCCCTGTGGTCGGAGCTCACGTTCCCCAGTTTGGTTCTATTAACCCACTTGTTGTTCAGTCACTGTCACGTCTGACTCTTTGTGACTCCGTGGAGTGTAGTCCACCAGGCTCCTCTGTCCATGGAGTTTCCCAGGCAAGAATACTGGAGTGGGTAGCCATTTCCTTCTCCAGGGGAATCTTCCCGGACCAGGGATCGAACCTGTGTCTCTTGCAGTGGCAGGTGGATTCTTGACCACTGATCCACCAGGGAAGCCCCTTATTAATCCCTACGATATTGTAACACCCTAGGATCAGTTAGTAAGCAGCTGCTCGCCGGAGTGCTCCAAGTCCTCCTGGCCTCGCCATCCCTTCCCAGGGGACCCTCCAGACTTTCTCACGGTTCTGTGACCGGATGGTTACCTCCAGGCACAGAGAGGGGCGCCCCCGGGATTTTGCTCTGTTGGTAAATACCCCCCCACACATCTTCCTGGTACCAGTTAAATATCTGGGAGACAACCCCTGAGTTGAGGGCAGAAGTAGATATTCTGTGCTTCCAGCAGGCAGAGGACTGTTCTAGAAATGGGGCAGGAGGGGCAAGGACAGCCTTACCACGAGCAGGGCAAAAAGGATGACTCCGCAGCTCCACATGTCAGCCCGGCGGCCGTCGTACTTCTCGCCCTGGGAGGAGAAGGGCCGGCTCTGACGCTCACCTCTCCCGGACCCCCACCCCTGCCCGCTCCTCTCCCCCTCTGCCCGCCCCTCGCTCACCTTAATCACCTCCGGGCACGCATAGTGGGGGGACCTGAGGGACAGAGGGCGTGTGAGCCTCTGGCGGGCTTCTACCCGCTCCCTGGGGCGCAGGTGGCAGGCCCCCACTCACCCACAGCTGGTCTCCAGAAGGCTGTCCCCCACTTGCAGGGACGCCATGCCAAAGTCTGCGATGCGGATGTTGTTTTTCTCGTCCAGAAGTAGGTTCTCGGGCTTCAGGTCTCTGTGGCTGAGACAGGATGGTGGGGCTCAGGCCTCCGCCCTCTTCCCAGAGTCTGAGGACCAACCCCCCACCCCACCCCCACTCACTGTTTCTCAGAGGGGGATCGTGTCTGGCAACTTCTAGTTAGGGACCTTTGCAAACACGCCCCAAAGCAGAGACAAGAATATACAAAGCCCCATGCACCCACCCACTAGCTTCACCCGTTATCAGCTCGAGGCGCATCTCCTCTAATCTCCACCCCTACATACGCTCTCCTTCCCCCACTGGACGATTTTGCAGGAGACCTCCAGACGGTGTATCATTTTATCCACAGATATTTGAATACGTGCGAAGTGATCTTTCTTTGAGGTAAGCAGGCCTGGTACTGAGCTGGCTCTTAAAATATTCAAATATTTCAGGGCTTCCCTGGTGGCTCAGTGGTAAAGAATCCACTGCCAATGCAGGAGACTGGAGTCCGATCTCTGAGCCGGGAAGATCCCACGTGCCGCGGAGCAACTAAGCCCCTGGGCCACAGCTGTGCAGCCTGAGCTCTGGAGCCAGGAGCGGCAGCTCCTGAAGCCCGCACGCCCCGGAGCCCATGCTCCACAGCACGAGGAGCCACCGGAGTGGGAAGCTCTCCCAGCGCGACTAGAGAGGCGCCACCGCGCCACAACCAGGGAAAAGCCCGTGCAGCCACCGAACCCCGCACAGCCAAAAGCAAACAACATTTTTTGAAAAATTCAAATATTTCAGGAAATTCCCTGGTGGTCCAGTGGTTAGGACTCTCGGCTTCCACTGTAGGGAACAGAGGTTGAATTCCCCGATCAGGGAACTAAGATGCCACGTGGCCCAGCCAGAAACAAAACAAAAATCAAATATTTTAATACTGAATAAGTAAAAAAAAAAATACTGTCAACTAAAGCCCATCATTGCTTCCTCCTTCGCCCCCACCCCCCACCCCCTATCCTGGGACAAACTCCTCAGGATATAAGGGTTAATGATGTCCCCAGGGAGGTGGGGCAGAAGGTTTTATAGTTTCTGTTGGAAGAGGTCCTTAACTGGGTCAGACTTGATAAATTTGTTGACTCTCGCCCCCTGGAGGCCAGTGTCTTTAATGTCAGAGTCCTGACACCTCAATAGCGAGGTGTTGACAATTTAAATGGGCTGCCTTTTCATCACCAAGCTTTGGTCCTAGGTCTCAGCCCCCTCAGCCTGATCCTTACCCCATCTCCAATACCATATCCCAGAGAGTGAGGTGTGCAAACGAGGCTGAAAGATGATCTGGAGGCATCTATTTTGCACCTTAATTAATCATTAAAATGCTGCATATTGAATATCTTGTTTTGAGAGCTGAAAAGCAATTCAATGAGGAAAGGAAGATCTTTTCATACGGACGACCTTATGCCAAAAAAAAAATGACCTTCAGCCTTTACTCTCCACCATATACAAAAATTAATTTGAAATGGACCTCAAGCCTAAATGTAAGAGCCAAAACTACACAACTTCTAGAAGAATACATCCGAGGAAACCTTATGACTTTGAGCTAGGCAAATATTTCTTTCTTTTTTTTTTTGGCCACATCCCATGGCATGTGGGATCTCAGTTTCCCAAGCAGGGATCTATCCAGTGTGCCCTGCTGTGGAATCACAGAGTTTTAACCACTGGACTGCCAGGGAGGTCCTTGGGCAAATATTTCTAAAATAGGACAGAAAAAGCATGAATTGTAAAAGGAAAAAACCCCCAACAAACTGGCTTCATCAAAATGTGAAACCTTTGCTTTTCAGAAGGTATTGTTATAAAAATGCAAAAGCATGTCACAAACTGGGAGAAATTACTTGAAAAAAATAATGCATTTGATAAAAAGATTTGTTCTTAGAATAAGTAACTCTTGGGAGTTATTCCTAGAGTCATCCCTCATTCCTGGAATAAAGAACTCTTACAGCTCAATAATAGAAAGATAAATAACTCAATTAAAAATGGGCAAAGGATCTGAACAGACATTTCTCCAAGGAAGATATACAAACGGCCAATAAGCACATGAAAGGATGCTCAACATCATTAGCCATCAGGGAAATGCACATCAAAACCACAGTGAGATACCACTTCACACCCACTAGGATATGTAGAATCAAAAAGTCAGATAATAACAAGTGTTGGCAAGAGATTAGAACCCTCAGAGACTGCTGGTGGGGATGCTGAATGACACAGCTGCTTTGGAAAATGGGCTGGTACTTTATTTATTTTTTGGCACGTCTTTAAAAGGCTAAATATAGAGTTCCATATGACCCAACAATTCTGTTGTTGTTGTTTAGTTGCTAAGTTGTATCCAACTCTTTTATGACCCCATGGATTGTATCCTGACAGGCTCTTCTGTCCATGGGATTTTCCAGGCAAGAATACTGGAGTGGGTTGCCATTTCCTTTTCAAGGGATCTTCCCAAGCCAGGGATTGAACCTCATCTCCTGCTTAGCAGGCTGATTCCATACTATTGAGCCACCTTGGAAGCCCTCCCCAACAATTCTGATCCTAGGTATGTACTCAAGAGAATTGAAAACATAGGTCACAGACCAAAACTTGTATGTAAATATTCATATGTCCACATTATTCATTATATCCAGAAACAAGAAACGACCAGCATGTTCACCAACTGGTAAGTGGGTAAGCAAAATATGGGAGAGCCATAAAATGGAATATTACTCAGTAGTGAAAAGGAATGGTTGAACCTTGAAAGGATTTTGCTAAGTGAAAGAAGCCAGCCCCGAAAGACCACACTGATAGGAAATGTCCAGAACAGGTAAATCCACAGAGACAGGAAGTAGATTAGTGGTTACCCAAGGCTGGGGATGGGGGGAGGTGACTGCTTAATGGGTACAGGGTAATGATTTTTGGGGTGATGAAATGTTCTAAAATTACACAGTAGTGATGAACGTTAATGCAAATATACTCAAAACTACCGAATTGTACGCTCTGAAGGGTGGAGTTCATGCTGTAAGAAGCTTTTTTGTTTCTTTTGGTTTTTTTGCCACACAGCGCAGCTGGCATGATCTTCGTTCCCTGACCAGGGATCGAACCTGTGCCCCCTGCAGCGGAAGCATGGAGTCCCACCGGACCGCCAGGGAATTCCCTATGACGTGTGACTTACGTCTCAATTTTGGAAAAGCAGGCTGCAGCACTCTGGCTTCCAGTCACTCTGCTATGCGCTCCCAAGGGCCTGCCCGCTGGGTAATGCTTGTCCCAGCCTCCCCTCAAGCTGCCCCCTCACCAGATGGAGTAGCTGTGGCAGAAGTCCAGTGCCGACACGATCTGGCGGAAGAACTTCCGGGCCTCCTTGGGGGTCAGTCTCCCCTTCTTCACCAGGTAGTCGAACAGCTCACCTCCAGACACGTGCTCCAGAACCAGGTACCTGGGGGACGTGGAGGGGGCAGAGGGCTGGAAGGGGCATGTGGAGGACCAAAGAGCCTGACCTCCTCCTTCCAAAAGTACAAGCCCTCAATGCCATTGGCTCTGGAGGCAGAGGACCCCAATTCCCATGAGTCCCCGGGAGGAGGCGGCTCCAATTTCCACTGGCCTCTGGGAAGCAGAAACTCAATTCCCATTAGCCCTGGCCAGCATGTCAATTTCAGAGGTCAACACTCTGACTAGTTTTCCTCAGGAGATGAGGCAATTCCATTAGCACCTGGAGGTCAGAGATCCCAGTTCTCACAGGCCCCTAGGAAATACAGCCCCGTATTTCCATCAGCCTCTGGGAAGCCAAAGTTCTCATTTTCATTAGTGTCTGGGATGCAGATAATGGAATTCTAATCTATTCTTGGGAAATGACACTTGCAATGTGTACCAATTCAACGGTCAACATCCGTGAGGTAAAGACTACAACTCCCATCAGCCCCTGAGAAGTAAAGACTCCAATTCCCATCAGTCCTTGAGAGAAAGAGACAGTCTCATTGGCCTCTGGGAAGTCAAAATTCAATTCCCATCAGCCCCCCTGGCAGCACAGATTCCCATGTCAACTTCAAGAGTAATAATACTTTGACTCCCAGTTGTTTCCGGAGATAAGGCAACTTCATTAGTACTTGGAAGAAAGAGATCCCCTCGATTCTCACAGGACTTTAGGCAATAAAGACCACACCATCCCCACCTACTCCCATTAGCCCCTGGGCAGGGAAGCCTCTTATTCCCATGTCTCTGAGATGAAGAAACTAGAATTTTCATTAACTGTTGGCAAAAAGAGATTGGCGTGTGCACCAATCTAAGTCAACTTCCCTGAAGTGAAAGACTACAACTCCCTTCAGGCCTGAGAGGTTAAAAACTCCCAACTCCCATAAGGCTCTGGGACATGCAGACTCCTAATTCCCATCAGCCACCTGGATTTTAAAGACTTCAAATCCCATCAGGCTCTGGGAGGCTAAACCTCTAATTCCCATTAGCCCCAGGAAAACAAAAGCTCAATTTCTATGAGCTCAGTGGAAGGCTGAGGTTCCTCTGTGAGACACCAAGTCCCACGGGCCCTCCTCCCTACAAGGATGGTGGAGTGAGAGTGATAGCTCCACCAACGGGCAACAATGGCCCCTCCCTGCCGCCACACCTGGGGAAGCCTGAAGACTACAAATCCTATGAGCGCCTGGGGCCGGGTCAGCTTCCTTCCTGGGGAAATCCAGCCTCTGATGGGTGCTGGAGTCAGTTCAAACTGGGGACTGCGAGGTCAAGCAGCGGGGGTGTCCCCTCTCCTGGTGCCCAGTCCAGCTGTCCCTTGGGTCACCAGTCTGGACAAAGGCCTGTTGTCTGGGGCTGGGACAGCTGGACCCCACCCCCAACCTAAGGGGGGTAATCGACTTCCAGATACAGACTCAGAACTCCTGAGCAGACCCATTGTTGGGGTGTCCAGTCATAGCACCCAGAGTTATGCTGCGGGAGGAAGGGACTCTCCAATGCTGCAGAGGAAGGGTTTGGGAAGAGGCAGGATTCACTGAGCCTGGGCCTTTGCCAGGCCCCACTGCCCTAGCACATGGGAAGGGCAGGGGATCTGCCCTTAGCAAGTCAGATCTGGCTGAGGGCACCCAGATTATGCGGTACAGAGTGTTCCCCACAGCGTAGCAGGACAAGGGATGGGGGCTGGGGAGGAAGGGGAAGGATCAGCCTTGTCCCCCATCAGGCATGGGGACGGCTCAGGCTTAGCTGCCCTGCTGCCAGGGTACAATCGGCCCAGAGCGTCAGGCCAGGTCAGCATGAGAACACGGAGGATTATGAGTGTGTGTGGGGGGGGGTTGTCCTTGCGCAGCAGGGACGGTACTAGACTTTCAGTGGCCCGGCCAAGAGAGCTTAAGTTTCCCCTGGCCCCTGCAGGCCTTGATTCTAGAAATGTCCCACCCTGGGAACTCGGGGAGGATGCATGGAGGGCTGGGTATCTATAAATACCTACAAATATTTCTTGTTCTCGTAGACGTCATGGAGTTTGAGGACGTGCGGGTGCTCGATGAGCTTCAGGATGGCTATCTCCCGCTCCACCTGGGGGAAAAGGAACGGCGGGCGGTCAGCCTTGCCTCCCTCCCTGTCCCCAGCCCCAAAGGGTCTCCTCTCCCCCAGCGCACAGACACACCTTCATCAGCACCGACTCAGACAGCTTCTCCCGGTTCACGATCTTGATGGCCACCTTCTGGCCCGTGATGCAGTGGACCCCGAGTTTAACCAGACCTGGGGGATGGGACGGAAAATGTGGGGGGCACCCCCAGTGCAGTCTCCTCACCTCTGGCTCCTGAGCGCCCCCTTGCCAACCTGTTTCCTTCTTCTTCCCCTCCTGGCTTGGTTCACGGTGACCCGAATCACCCTGACCTGAACTCCTGGGGACTGACAGCAGCCATTCCCGCCAGACACAACTCTCTTTCCACTCCTTGGTGTCCAATTCTGTCCCTTCTGGTTGCCATCCACTTACCTGCCTCCCCCCTCCTCCACAGCCATCCTGGACTCTCCGTCCTTCCCGTGTGCCCCTCCAAGTTCACCTCTCCACACCGTCTTGCCTCGCTGGGTCTCCATAGTTTTGTGTCCTCCAATCTACCTCCTTCAGACAAACCTCTCTCTCTCTCAGCCCATCACTTCCTTGAGTTCTCTGCCCTTTAATCTTCTGGAGACACCATGTCTCTTAAGGAATATAATCTTGTGATTGCCCCCTTCCCAGACTATCCTCCTCCACCTCCTCTCAAACTCAGACCTCTCAAGCCCTTTCTTTGATCTTTTAAAAACAGCAGCTGCAGCTGGAAGCATGCACACCCCAAGGGTATGCCCACTCCCCAATGTTAAGCCCCAAACCCAGGAATGCAGGCCCCCAGCCCCCTCCACCTTCAGACCCAGGAGTCTGAGCCCCCAGCCCCTCCTCCCTCAGACCCTCAAGTCCAGGCTCATGGCCCCTTCCTCCCCCACAACTCAGGAACTGAAGTCAGCAACACCTTCACACTTTTTGCCCCGGGGTGCAGAGTCTGACCCTCCCCCAGGCCTGGCCCCTGGTCCCCGAAGCTCTGGCCCAGAACTCAGGTGTTCAGCTCCTGTGTTACACCCACCCACCGCCCACCTGGCAAGAAAGAGGTTAAGGAGGTTAAGCAACAACAGAAGATGACTGCCCCCCGCCCCCAGGCCACAGCCACCCCTGAGGAATTTGCCTCCTGCGTCCACCTTTCCACCTTTCCACCCCCCGTCCCCACTCTGAGCCAGCATGCCGGAGAAAGGGCAGGATGCTGGAGACCCCATCGCCCCAGCCTCAGTGCCCCTGTCACAGAGGCCCTTTGCGGCCAGAGGACAGTGCGGAGAGATGCCGCTTCGGGAGGCGCGCCCCCATGCCAGCGCCTCGCCCCAGCCTGCGGCTGTACTGCACCAAGGACCTGGGCTCTCTGCGGCCGGGACCCTGGCTGCAGGCCGAGGTCCCTTGCCCACGCTGGGGCCGGACTCTCCAACCTCTGCCCCCAAAGCGGGGGAGCCTTTGGGCCCCTCACCTCCCCCAGGAGTCGGGACCCCAGAGCCCGAGCCTTCACCCCCTCAGCCTGGAGACCCGGCAGTCTGGACCCCGAGTCCCTTCTCTGAGAGGGACTCGGGGGCCCGGGAGCCCCGCTCTCTGCCCCCATCCCCCCCTCTCCCCCACCCCGGGTGCCCCCTCCCTTGGCTCACCTGTCTGTCCTTTGCCCAGCGTCTTCTCCAGCCGATAGGGGCCCACATACTGGGCGTGCTGGGGTGGGTGTGGGTGTGGGTGTGGGAGGTGGTAGGCGGGGGAGCCCCCGCCCCCATCCTTGCCCCCGGACGACATGATGCCCTTGGTCCCGGCCCGACCGGCCCCCCGGCCGCCCCCCCTGCGGCCAGTCGCCCCGTCCCTCCGGTGGGGGCCGGCGGCCGCTCCGTCCCGGCCCCCCCGGCTGCCCCCCACCTCTCCGGGGGTCCCCAGGGGGCTGGGCTGGGCCCCCCCCCCGGTCGGCGGGCCGCGGAGTTGGGGGAGGGGGGGCTGGCCCGGGGGGTCAGGCCCCGGGAGTCAGCATGGCCCGGGGGGGCTGCGCGGCCCCCCCTCCCCAGCCCGCTTCTGGCCGGCCCCCCCCTTCCTGCGCCTCCCCCCGCCGGGGGGGGTCTGAGGTGCGGGCCGGCGGATGCTGCAGGCCGAGGTCCCCCCCGCCCCCCCACGCGCCCTCTCTCCTCCGCCTCCTCCTCCTCTCCGCCTCCCCCCGCCACCTCGTCCTTTCTCTCCGGCACGCTGACATCACCATCCGGGGACTCCGGGCCCTTCCCCAAAGTTAACCCTTTCGGAGGGGGAGGGGGAGCGGGGCAGGGGGCGGGCCTGGGCGCCGGAGCCGCGGAGACGCGTTGGGAGGATGCTGGGAGCGACGGGAGGATGCAGGAGGGACCACGGAGGCAGACGAGCGGGGCACACAGGAGGGGCCGAGCCGGGGCGACACAGAGGGAGACGGAGCCTGACACGAGTGGGGGAAGGAGACAGACGGCACGGGAGACGGGGACCGCCAGAACCGGGGCCGGGGCCGGACAGGCGCGCAGGCGGGCAGAGACAGGAGAGACCGGGGCGAGCAGAGAGACAGGGAGACGGAGGAGAGGGGAGAAGGTGCCTGGGAGAGACAGAGGGATGGAGAAAATCAGAGAGAGAAATGGAGAGAGATAGGGGAAGGGAAAGAGAGGTGGAGAGACAAGGAATGGGCTCGGGGTTGGGGGGGGGCGCGGGGGCTAGAGACACAGAGATATGGAGGGACAGCCTGGCAAAGAGATGAACCAAAAACAGCCAGAGACAGGGATAGACTGGGAGTAATGGAGGAGAGAGACCGTGGTTAAGAGACAGAGAGATGGAGAGAGAAATGCACAGAAATAGAGGGACGGGGTCAGAGGGGACAAATACAGAGGTGGGGCACCGGGGGAAGGTGATGGAAAGGATGGAGGGTCAGAGAGAGGAGAAAAGTGGGAGAGGGAGACAGACAAGGGAGGGGGAACAGCAGAGAGATAGATGGACAGAGAGCAAAGAGAGACAGATGGAGAGAGTGAGCAACAAATAAGCATAGAGCTGGGAACCCCAAAATATGGGGGGTAAACACAGGTGGAGGTCTAGATGCTGGGGGAGAGAGGACAGATTGGGGGGACAGAGGGAAAAAGGAGACAGAAGCAGGGAGAGAGAAAGAATTTGGGGAGTTGCTGATCCAATGCTCATCTTTGTTCCCCTTCACCCCCAATCTGCCCATCCCGGCCTCCTTTCCCCACTAGCACTGGGGCCCCATATCCACCCACAGATCAGGGTGATGTTTTTAAATATCTTGGATCCATACCTCCACTGAGAATACTCTACAATCCTCCTACAGAGAAATTTCCAGAACCCCTTGAGGTCCCTGTGAATTTTTTGGTCGCTATCTATTCTCTGTGTCCAGCATCAGATTCCCTAGCTCTTCATGTGGGCTCCACTATAACCGTATGTCCCCACTCTAGGTCATCCATGTGCTACAATCCTGTATCCCCACTCTTGGTCATCCGTGAACCTGTGCACAGCTGGATTTCTGTGTGACCTGGGATTCCACTATGTCAGATACCCAAGGATGTTAGGCCCCCGTGTCATGCCCAAGTCTCCTAGAGTGTGTACCCATGAGCCTTAAGTCTCCTAGTCAACCACTTTCATTCCATGTTGCTATACTCCGTGCCAAATTTGAGCCAGACACTGATCCAAGTGGTGAGGCTACAGCAGTGAAGCAAGTCAACCAAGATCCTTGTCCCATGGACCTCTCACTGCAGTGGGTGAGGCCGGTAGCAAGCAAGGTGAACAATCAATATACATGCTGGGAATTCCCTGGTGGTCCAGTGGTTATGACTCCGTGCTTCCACTGCAGAGGGTGTGGCTTTCATCCCTCGTTGGGGAACTGATACCCCACAAGATGTGAGGCCAAAAATCAAACTAAAGCAAGCCAACAAACGGAAAGTACGTGGTATGTTACAGAGTCATGATCAGTGACAAGGAGGAAACAAGGAGGGAAGGGGGACATGAAGTGTTTATTAAGATTGCATTTATGTATTCCTTGACTGCACTGGCCCTTCGTGGTTGCGCACAGGCTTTCTCTAGCTGTAGCGAGAGGGGGCTACTCTAGCTGCTGCACACTGGCTGCTTTGCAGTGGTGTCTCTTGTTTCGGAGTACCAGCTCTAGGCACACGGGCCTCAACAGCTGTGGCTCTTGGGCTCTCGAACACGGGCTCGGCAGCTGTGGTACACAGGCTTAGTTGCCCCACAGCAAGTGGAATCTCCTGGACCAAGGATCAAACCCATGTCCTGTGCTTTAGCGTGTGGATTCTCAACCACTGGACCACCAGGGAAGTCCAGGAGGTGCTCCTTGAGTGATTTTTCTATGTGATTTTCAATTACGGTGCCAAGAGAGGCCTCCTTGGTGAAGGGACATTGAAGGAAAATGAGGCCACGTGGATAAAGTACCAGGAGCCTTCCGGGCAGAGGAAGCAGCTGTGCAAAGGCCCTGGGGCAGAAGTGTGCCTGGTGTGTAACGCAAGGCTGAAGTGTGGCTGGAGGGAAACAGTGGAGAGTGCAGTGCGAGGAAATAAGGTGAGGAAGCAGACCCAATAGGGCCTTCGAAGCAGGGTGACCAGGGGATTTCCTGGCAGTCCAGTGGCTAGATTTAGCACTTTCAGTGTTGGGTCATGGGTTGGATATCTGGTCAGCGAACTAAGATCCTGTAAGCCGTATGATGTAACACAAAAAACAAAACAGAACCAAAAAAACCAGGGTGACCATATGTCCTGGTTTATGTCTTTTATTCTGTAATTATCAGTAGGGTCTGTTTCACTCTCAAGTGTCTTGTGGATGAAAAATTATATGATCACCCTTCTTATTGGTCATTGTAAAGGCTATGGCTTTTATAGGGTACCCGGAGAGTTTTCATCTAGGCTACCATTATATTACACATATGTTCATACGTGTAATGACATGCACAATTACATGTCACAGGTACATATATTATTCAGCATTGTGTATCATTACGTATGTAAATAGTATTATAGTTAGATGGACTTTTACACACGTGTACATAAGACACAGAAGTTGCACTGTGAAGAAAGCTGAGCACTGAAGAATTGATGCTTTTGAACTGTGCTGTTGGAAAAGACTCTTGAGAGTCCCTTGGACTGCCAGGAGATCCAACCAGTCCATTCTGAAGGAGATCAGTCCTAGGTGTTCTTTGGAAGGAATGATGCTAAAGCTGAAACTCCAGTACTTTGGCCACCTCATGTGAAGAGCTGACTCATTAGAAAAGACCCTGATGCTGAGAGGGATTGGGGGCAGGACGAGAAGGGGATGACAGAGAATGAGATGGCTGAATGGCATCATTGACTCGATGGACGCGAGTCTGAGTGAACTCCGGGAGTTGGGGATGGACAGGGAGGCCTGGCTGCGATTCATGGGGTCGCAAAGAGTCGGACACGAGTGAGCGACTGAACCAACTGACCCAGGTACAGTAGGCTGCCTGTGTGTGCTCAGTCACTTAGTCATGTCATTCTTTGCGACCCCACAGACTGCACCCCACCAGGCTCCTCTATCTACGGGATTTTCCAGGCAAGAATACCAGAATGGGTGGTCACTCCCTCCTCCAAGGTGGGGATCTTCCCAACCTAGGGATCGAACCGAACTTGCATCTCCTGCATTGCAGGCAGATTCTTTACTGCTGAGTCACCAGGGAATGCCCAAAGATGTCCATGTCGTAATTCTGTGAACCTGTGAATATGTCAACTTACTCAGCAAAAGGGTCTTTGTAGATGTGATGGAGCTGAAAATCTTAGATGCGGAAAATTTCCTGGTTACTACATTGTGCCCTAAATGTAATCACAAGCATTCTTATGAGGCAGAAGCTGGAAGATCAGTCAGAGGAGGAGACAGGAGAAGGAAGGAAACCAAAGCCAAAATGGGGATGTCTCTGGTGGTCCAGGGGTCTGGGTTCAATTTGAGGTTAAGGAAATAGATCCCACATGGGGCAACCACAGCTAAGACCAGAGCAGAAAAAAAAAAAAAAAGAAAAGCCAAAATGATGTAGCCACAAACCAAGGAATGTGGGCAGCCTCTAGAAGCTGGAAAAGGCTGGGAAACAGATTCTTCCCTGGAGCCCCCGGAAGGAACACAACGTAGATTTTAACCAGTTGAACTCAGTGAGACCCACTTGGGCTTCTGAACTGTAAGTAAGCCACCAAGTTTTAACACACACACACACACACACACACACACACACACACACACACACACACACACACACACACACACACACACACACACACACACACACACACACACACACACACACACGAGTGGGGCGGGGCTTAACGGGGAGCGGCGGACGCTCCGGCCCGCGGGGCGGGCCTTAGCTGGGAGTGGCCGAAAGCCCTGGAACAGGGGCGGAGCCTGAAGCGGCGGGGCGGGACGGAGCGCAGAACCTGGGCAGGGGGCGTGGGTGTGGGTGGGGCCTAGTGGGCGGAGCCAGGCCGGAGGGCGGGGCCTACACGGGCAGGGGTGGAGCCTGCAGTGAGGGTGAGGAGGTTGGGCTTATCGGGGGCGGGGCCCGAGGCGGGGCGGCGCTTCGGCCAGGGTGTGCGCTCGCCGGGCGTGGCCGGGGCGGGGGGCCGGGCCGAGCCAGGTGTCCCGCCAGGTGGGAAGAATTTAAGAGCCCGGGGAAGCCGCCTCTCGGCCCCAATTGGTGTGGCTGCGCCGGGAACTTCCGGGCCAGACCGTGCGTGTTTCCGGTCAATATGGCGGCGCCCAGCAGAGTCAGGTGCGGGCGAGTCTATCTTCGGTAGCGGCGGCGACACGAGGCTCGGGTAGGTGAGGTCCGCCCCGCTCTGGTTCCCCTCGTCGGACAGGAGGGAGGGGACCTGTCGCTAAGATGACCAGAGGGAGGGCTTCTTGCTCTGAAGGCTGGGCGGTGGGGTTGCTAAGAGATGGGAACGACCGCGGTGGAGATGGAGGAGGGGGTTGCTAGGGAGAGTGGGTGGGGCCTGTTGCTAGGGAGGAGGGAGGGCCTGCTGACTTTGGGGAAGGGGCCTGTTGGTATGAAAGGAAAAAATGGGGCCGTGGTTAGAGGAGATGTGGGCAGCGTGGTTTGGAGTCATGCGGGGCCGCCGAGCTCGCCTAAAACGCCACCTTCTCAGCAGACCCCCAGGAGTCGACCCTTCAGGACGCCAGAGCTCCTTCAGCGGTGACCACCCCCTACCCCAGCAAGTTCTTGCTTTCTTCGCAAACTGCCCATGGCGAACCAGGGCTCCGGGGGCAGTCGCCTTCCCCTGGCGCTGCCCTCAGCCTCCCAGGATTGCTCGTCAGGAGGCAGCGGCTCCTCCGAGGGCGGCTCGGGCCATCCCCCGCCCCCGCGAAACCTCCAAGGCCTGCTGCAGATGGCCATCACGGCGGGCTCTGAAGAGCCAGACCCACCTCCAGAACCCATGAGTGAGGAGGTAAAGGGCGGGGGCCCGAGAAGGTGGGCTGAGGGGTGTGGGAACAGAGATGTCTGGGGAAGGGCGGTAGTGCCTGTGTGAAGGCATAGGAGGCTGTATTTGTGCTCCATAGAGTTACTGTAGACTGAAAGTCAGATCCCAGGACCCTGCACTGTGCGGGAAGGCAGAATAACCTCATGGTAAAAAAAAAGAAAACGCAAGGGCATGCCAGAGCGAGACAGACATGGCTTCAGTATGTTACAGCTGTGTGACCTTGGGGTTATCACTGCCTCTTTCTGAGCATCGATTCTCAATTGCAAGTTGATGTTGATGATAAGGAGTGGCCCTTCACAGGGTAGTTCTGAGAGTCCTGTTAAAGTGGGTCTCAACATCACACCTGGTACACAGGCTGTGCTCCTGAAGGCAGCAGGATATTCTCATTAAGAGCAGACTCTCATAAGAGTTCTGTGGACAGACCACTTAGGTTTGACTTAGGTGTTGTGGATGGCTGACTGTGTGACCTTGGGCAAGTCACCCTTTTCTGTGCCTCCATTTTCTCATCTGTGAAGTGGGAATAGCAGTAATATTAATACTTAACCACGGAAGGTTTTTCTGGAAGTCACGAACAATATTTGCTATATGTGATGTTTACTTGGCGGTGTCAGTTGCGGTGTATGAAACATGGTGTTGATACAGTGACATCCATGAGGTCATTGTGTTGCAGGAAGGGGACCCCTTCCAGGGCCTGAAACTGGGCTCTTGTCTAACACTCAGAAATGAATTGTCCGAGGAGACACATGTGCTGACAAAGCAAGAGATTTTATTGGGAAGGGCACCCGGGTGGAGAGCAGTAAGGGTAAGGGAACCCAGGAGAACTGCTCTGCCGTGTGGCTCGCAATGTTAGGTTTATGGTGATGGGATTCATTTCCGGGTGGTCTTTGGCCAATCATTCTAATTCAGAGTCTTTCCTGGTGGCGCATGCATCGCTCAGCCAAGATGGATGCTAACGAGAGGGATTCTGGGAAGTGGACGGACTCGAGGTGTCTCCTTTAGACCTTTCCCGAACTCTTCCGGTTGGTGGAGGCATATTAGTTCCGTATTCCTTATCAGGATCTCCTGTCATAAAACAACTCATGCAAATGGTTACTATGGTGCCTGGCCAGGGTGGGCGGTTTCAATCAGTGTGCTTCCCCTAACAACTGAACCTCTAGGACCATGAGGTGGTCCAACAGGCACAGAAAAGATTAACATCTTGCCCCAGTTTACCCAGGACTGTGACTTCAGATCCTTCATATGAGCACTTAGCACAGAGTCGGGCCAAAAAGAAAACACCCAGTGGCCGGTTCTCAGTGCTTATTGTATTTGACCTCCGAGTAGCACTCGATGACGACCCCGTCTCCTTGAGCTCTTTCTTCATTTGGCCTCTGGAGCATGGACCAGCGTGGTTTTCCGGTTTTCATCCCACTCACTGGCTCCTCTTCCCCATCGCCTCTGTTGGTTCACCCTCATTTTCCAGTCCCTCGACCGTGGGGCACACCAGCACTCTCTCTCCTACACTCACTTCCTGTGTGATCTCACATTGGATTGAGGTTTTACTCTAGTGACTCTCAAGTTTAGATCTCTAGGCCAGTGGTTCTCTCCTGGAGGGATGGTTTTAACCACATTTGGCAACGGGCGGAGACATTCTTGTTTGTAGCAAACTGGTGGGTTGTGGGGGTGGGGGCAGTGCTGTTGGCATCTCGTGGGAGGAGGTCAGGGATGCGGCTCAGCATCCTCCAGTGCACAGACGAACCCCACCGCAGAACGGTCCCGCTCAGGGTGTCAGTAGGGTCAAGGCTGAGAACTCCAGGTCCAGGCTGGCCCTCCTTCCTGAGCTTCAGGCGTCTTTCTCAATATGTTGCCTTGTGTATGTCATGGATCCCCCAAACTTAACAAGTTCAGAAATCAGCACCAATTTCTACTCGTCTCACTCCACACCTGCTTCTCTTGCCTTCTGCCCCGTCTCTTTCTAGTTGTTCAGGACAAGAACCTAGGTGTCGCTGACCCTTCTTTTCCCGTCACACCCCACAGCCAGTCTCTCCATAGATGCAGTGTCCAGAAAAGAGCGTTAGTGGAAAAGGTGCCTGGGAGGTATCTGTTGGTTGAAGGACACTCAGCCCTCAATGTTGGCTGTTACTATTATTTTTCCCGTTGCCTGTGCCTCTTGGCATGGGGAACTTCCCTGACCAGGCATCAAACCTGTACCCCTTGCACTGGAAGCGCCAACTCTTAACCAGTGGACCTCCAGGGATGCCCCGGCTGTTACTGGTGATGACTGTTACTCCTGAGTGGATGATTGATAAGATTTGCTTCTTTCTCCCACCCTGCCTCACCTTGCAGAGGCGCCAGTGGCTGCAGGAGGCCATGTCGGCCGCCTTCCGGGGCCAGCGGGAGGAGGTGGAGCAGATGAAGAACTGCCTCCAGGTGCTGTCCCAGCCCACGCCCTCCTCGGCTGGCGAGGCTGAACTGGCCGCTGACCAGCAGGAGCGCGAGGGAGCCCTGGAGCTGCTGGCGGACCTGTGTGAGAACATGGACAACGCAGCAGGTACAGCCAGCCTGCCACGGCCTGGCCCCCGCCGCCAGGGTCCTGCCCCTTCTGCCTTCCCGTCTGCCTCTGTCTCTTGCCGCCTCTTCCTCCTCCCTCCCAGGTCCTGCTGCAGCCCAGCCCTTTGTCCTTTGCCTCAGGCACCGTGCAACCCACCTCCTCCCGAGCCTCCCAGCCTCCCCCCTCCACTCTGGCTCTGACTCAGGCCCCAGTTGAGACTGCCCTGTCCCACCCTGCTTGGTCTGCTTGCTGACAGGGGCAACAATGGCACCAGGTCCCATCCACTGCCTCCCTGATGAGACTGACCATCTCACCCTGGTCCGCCGGGAGCCCCGTGCCATTCCCCAGAGTAAGAGACACGAGGTGGTCCTAGATGGGTGGTCAGAGAAGGCCTCCCCGAGGGGTGACGCGTGATCAGAGACCTGAAGGGAGGCCGTGAGTCATGGGATCAGCTCCGGAAAAAAGCATCCCAGGCAGAGGGAACGACCCGTGCAAAGGCCCTGAGGTGGGAACCTGCCTGGTTGGGGTGGGAATAGCAGTGAGGTGGGCAGAACAGAGCAGAGAGAGTGAGGGGCGAGGGCTGGGCAGTGACCTGCGCTGGGCATACAGCGGCTTCCAGGCCAAGGCGGGCGCTGTGGGTTTCATCTCAAAGGCCGAGAAGCCGCTAGAAGGACAAGTTGTCACTTCCACTTGGAGTGACGTGGCATGGCATAGTTGCGAGGATGTGGATTTGTCTGTTCTGGAAATTTTATGCACGAGGGATAGTAGAATATGTGACCTTTTTGCTACAGGCTTGCTTCTCCCAGTGTGATATTTTCAAGGGTCTTCCAGGTAGTAGCTGTACCAGAAATTTATTCCTTTTTGTGGCTAATACTCTAGTGTGTAGCTAGGCTGTGTGCCGTTCATCCTATCATCAGTTGACAGGCATTTGGTCATTTCCCCTTTCGGTTATTGTAAATAATCCTGCTGTGGACACTGGGGTACAAGCAAGCATCTATTCCAGTTTTTGCTCTTGAGGCTTGTGGATACATATGTTGGAGTAGTCACATGGTAACTCTCTCTCACTTTTTGAAGAACAGCCAAGCTGACCAATTCAGAAAACAGGTGTTGGGCTGTAGATTGTAGACCTCTGGTCTGGTGTGGTCTGTTTCCCCAGGGGATGTTCAGATTGTCACAGACCAGGCGTCAGAACTGGCATTTAGTGGGCTGGACCCTGGCCCCTGACCTCGTTGAGACACGCCAGCCTTGGACAGACCCCCAGTTGGGTGCCTAGGGAGGGCCAGCCCTTGGAGGCAGGCTCCCGCAGCTTCAGTTGGTTTTTCGTCCATTCCGGCTGCCCTAACAAAGCAGCATGGACTGCAGGGCTTCAGCTCCAGAAGTCTGCTCTCTCACGGCTCTGAAGCCTGGCAGTCTAAGGGTCAGTTTCTTCTGAGGCCCCTCTCCCTGGCTTGTACGTGGGGAGCTTCTCGCTGTGCACTACATGGTCATCCCCCTGTGCGTGTCTGTGTCCTGGTCTCTTTTTATAAGGGCGCTATCCTGTGACATTATTTCACTTTGCATGTGTGTGTCCTAAGGTGCTTCAGTGATGTCAGACTCTTTG
Organism: Ovis canadensis; assembly: GCF_042477335.2. Taxonomy (NCBI): domain Eukaryota; kingdom Metazoa; phylum Chordata; class Mammalia; order Artiodactyla; family Bovidae; genus Ovis; species Ovis canadensis. Next base: position 76,716,513 of record NC_091258.1, read on the forward strand.
CGACCCCATGGACTGTAGCCCACCAGGCTCCTCTGTCCATGGGGAATCTCCAGGCAAGAATGCTGGAGTGGGTTGCCATGCCCTACTCCAGGGGATCTTCCCCACCCAGGGATTGAACCTGTGTCTCTGCATTGACAAGTGGGTTCTTTGCCACTAGCACCCCCTGGGAATCCCCTGGGGGTTGGGGCTTCCGTGTACATCTGGGGGTAGGACCCAGCTCAGCCCATCTCACCTGGCCTGCCTGCTGCCCTCTCCTCCCAGACTTCTGCCAGCTGTCGGGCATGCACCTGCTGGTGGGCCGCTACCTGGAGGCGGGGCCGGCGGGGCTGCGGTGGCGAGCAGCACAGCTCATCGGCACGTGCAGCCAGAATGTGGCGGCCATCCAGGAGCAGGTGCTGGGCCTCGGCGCCCTGCGCAAGCTGCTGCGCCTGCTGGACCGGGACCCCTGTGACACGGTGCGCGTCAAGGCCCTCTTCGCCATCTCCTGTGAGTGTCCCGGCCGCGAGGGTGGGGCGTGGGGCCACTCTGCTCAGCTAGCGGACCCTCGAGACACGGGGCGAGGCCCAGCCCGAGTGCTCTGAGGCCCCTCAGGGCTGTCGGCTGCGGGGCTGTGGGCGTCTGGGCTGATCATCCCCGTCACATGGGTCCTCGGGTGGCGGGATCCTCCGGCAAGGGGTGCTGCGGGAGTGTCCTGACAATGGGCAGTCCACTTCTGCAGAGAAGTAAGCAGTCCCAGACCGCCCCTCCTTACCCCCCAACCCAGGAGTTTAGAAAGTAATGCCTCTTATTCATTTTTTTGATACCTCTTAAAACCCACCCCCCAACTCCAGTACTCTTGCCTGGAAAATCCCATGGACGGAGGAGCCTGGTGGGCTGCAGTCCATGGGGTCGCGAAGAGTCGGACACGACTGAGTGACTTCCCTTTCACTTTTCACTTTCATGCACTGTAGAAGGAAATGGCAACCCACTCCAGTGTTCTTGCCTGGAGAACCCCAGGGACGGGGGAGCCTGGTGGGCTGCCGTCTATGGGGTTGCACAGAGTCGGACATGACTGAAGCGACTTGGCAGCAAAACCCACCCCTGCCCTGTCCCTCCCCCTACCTCCCTGGCAGCCACTGCATTTGTGAGTCTGCGGCTTTTTTGTGACATGCAATAGTGCTTTGCTTCCTAGGTTCCACACATAAGCGATAGCACACAAACGTCTCTCTCTGTCTGGCCTCCCCAAATGTAAAGCCTCCAAGCCCACCCATGCTGTTGTGAGTGGCGAGGTTTCATCTCTCTCTCTTATGGCTGAGGCCTTTTATCTTTTAGAAAATTGATGTAGAATTCGCATAACTATTTTTAAGTGTGCAGTTCAGTAGCATCTGTGGTCTTTTTTTGGGGAGGGTGGGCATGGTTGCGGAGTATGCCGTCGCGTGGCAGCTAACATCTGGAAAGTGCTGGGGGCCGGCCAGCCCTGGTGCTACCAGCTGCTCTGGTGGTCGGTCTCTTGACTGCTCCTGCTGCTCTGTGCGGAGGCTCACAGCGGTTCACCCTCTGGCCACAGACCAAGAGGGGGTCGGATGGTGGAGGAGTGGGTGTGGTGAGGGAGAAGGGTGTCCCCTGGTAGATGCATCTCCAGGTTCCTGGCACCGGCTGGGCTTAGGCCCGGGGTGCCGCTCAACCCTCTCCAGTGCACAGTGCAGCCCCGGGACACAGGGATGGGGCCCAGCGGTGAGGCCCTGGAGTGGAGGGGAGCCGTTGCCCCTGGATACAGCCTGCCGGCAGAGCCGATAGGCCGTGCCCACTGAGCAGATGCGGAAGGTCATCACGTCTACCTCCCCATCTGCCAGTCTTTTTATTTTAAACTGAGTAACAGCGTATTTAACCCCACAGAGCCAAACTATTATCGTTTCAGCCCATCGTTACGTGGCATGTTAATAAGCTACTTTAGATCTTTTTATTTTTCGCCACGTTACGTATTTGAAACCTGGTGTGTGTCCTGCACGTAAGCATCTCAACTCAGGCTGCATTTTCAGCGATCAGCATGCAGCGAATTCTAGTGAAGGGACAAAGTTGTGCTCCACAAATACCATACCACCGCTTCACTGCTTCACTTAAATTGAAATGAGTGAAACTCAACTGAGATTAGCAACTCAGGTCCTCAGGGGCACTTGTCAGGTATTTAGTGGCCACGGGTTTCTGGAGACTCCCATCTGTCCTGGCCTAGACCCTGCCCAAGGGCAGGCACCTAACTGGAAGCGCACCCTGCAGGCTGGTTCTCATCGTGCGTGGAGGCCGTGCAGCATTCCTGGCACCCTCACGATGTAGTCTGGCTCTCTGGTCTTATTTTCCTCATCAGTAAAATGGGAGTCACCTTCTAGGGTGCTGTGGAGAGTTAAAAAGAGATAATGTGCTCCTCAGAGGATGCAGGAACAAAATGTATATTCATACAGTGGGTACTGGTCAGTCATTAGAAGGAGGGAAGTTACTGACTCACGCTGTAACCTGGATGAGCCTGGAAGACACTATGCTGAGTGAAAGAGGCCAGGCACAGAAGGCCACAGAGTGTATGACTCCATTCCTGTGAAGTGTGCAGAATGGGCACATCCATGGAAAGCGGGTCAGTGGTTGCCAGGTGCGGGAGAGACCACTAACCGGTACCGGTTGTGAATGTACTGGAAACCACTGAACTGTATACTTTAAAAAGGTAAATTGTACACGCTGTGGAATTGTCTCTCAGCTAAAAATATTTAAAGGTAATGCTTGCGAAGCATGGGCCCGTAGAAATGCACGTTGGTGATGGTGGTGATGATGATGATGATGAGAATGGTGGTCCAGAAGGTGATGGTTGTGGTGTTTGTGGTGTTGGTGGTGGTGACGGCATTTGTGGTGATGATGGTGATGACGGGGGTGATCTTTCAGGTGATGGTTGTGGCGCTCATAATGATGGTGGTGGTTGTGATGGTGGTGGTGGTGGTGACGGCATTTGTGGTGATGATGGTGATGACGGGGGCGCTCATAATGATGGTGGTGGTTGTGATGGTGGTGGTGGTGGTGATGACGGGGGTGCTCATAATGATGGTGGTGGTTGTGATGGTGGTGGTGGTGACCGGTGTTTCTAGTGCTGATGGTAGTGGCAACGATGATGATATTGGCGGTGGTGATGGTGACTGGGCAAGGCCCTGCCTCCCCCCTCCGCAGGCCTGGTCCGGGAGCAGGAGGCTGGGCTGCTGCAGTTCCTCCGCCTGGACGGCTTCTCCGTGTTGATGCGGGCCATGCAGCAGCAGGTGCAGAAGCTCAAGGTCAAGTCGGCGTTCCTGCTGCAGAACCTGCTGGTGGGCCACCCTGAACACAAAGGTGGGGCGGCCCGGGCGGGGAGCTAGGGTGGTTCCCTGGGCGAGTGCACGGGAGGATGGCTGCTCCTCTGACCCTGTGGCCCTTCCCCAGGGACCCTGTGCGCCATGGGCATGGTCCAGCAGCTCGTGGCCCTTGTGCGGACAGAACACAGCCCCTTCCACGAGCACGTGCTTGGAGCCCTATGCAGGTGTGCTGGGCGCCAGGGGACTGCCCGGGAGGGGGTGAGGGTTAGGGTCAGATGGGGCACCAGGGGACTGGCTCGGGAGGAGGTGAGGGACAGGGTCAGATGGGGCGCCAGGGGACCAGCCCGGGAGGAGGTGAGAGTTAGGGTCAGATGGGGCGCCAGGGTACAGGCCCGGTGTGGGGTAGAGGGTGAGGGTCAGATGGGGTGCCAGGGGACCAGCCGAGAGGGGGTGAGGGTTAGGGTCAGATAGGGCGCCAGGGGACCGGCCCGGGAGGAGGTGAGCGTTAGGGTCAGATGGGGTGCCAGGGGACCAGCCTAGGAGGGGGTGAGGCTTAGGGTCAGATGGGGCACCAGGGCACCGGCCGTGAGGGCGTGAGGGTTAGGGTCAGATGGGGCGCCAGGGTACAGGCCCGGTGGGGGGTGAGGGTTAGGGTCAGATGGGGCGCCAGGGGACTGGCCTGGTGGGGGGTGAGGGTTAGGGTCAGATGGGGTGGCAGGGACCGGCCCGGGAGGAGGTAGAGGGTTTAGGGTCAGAGAGGAGAAGAAATCAGGGTGCTGGCCCTCCCAGAGCCTCAGTCTCCTCACTGTAGGGGCTGACACAGCAGCCTGGGGAGGAGGGAGACAGACTTCCTCCCACTCACTCTCCCCATCCCGCACGTAAAGCACAGGCAGGATGGAGCCGTAAGACAGCAGAATGGAGCAGCTGAGCGAGCAGGCAGCAATGCTCACGTGTGGCGTGGGCTCCAGGCCAGGCACTTTGCTAAGCGCCCTGTTGTGTACAAGTCTCATCCAAGTCCCTTGGGTAGGGTGGGAGCAGGAGTCCACATTGCAGATGGGGAAACTGAGGCCCAGTGCGGGGCGGCGGCTTGCCCAGGCTCAGTGGGGGAGTGGGGGGTGTGGAGAGCAGCTGGGCAGAGGCAGGTCCCAAGGACGGCTGTCCTGTCCCTGCAGCTTGGTGACAGACTTCCCCCAGGGCGTGCGGGAGTGCCGAGAGCCCGAGCTGGGCCTGGAGGAGCTTCTGCGGCACCGGTGCCAGCTGCTGCAGCAGCGTGAGGAGTACCAGGTACTGCTGGATGGGGGGGGGGGGGGAGTACCAGGTACTGCTGGATGGGGGGGGAGTACCAGGTACTGCTGAATGGGGGGGGGAGTACCAGGTACTGCTGAATGGGGGGGAGGAGTACCAGGTACTGCTGAATGGGGGGAGGGGGCAGCCAGTCTGGCACCTGCCTTCTAGGCCCCTGTGGTCTAGTCACCATGCTTCTTTAAAAGAGAGAAATTATTTCTTTACTTTTGGCTGTGCCGGGTCATTGCTGGGCAGGTTCTTCTCAAGTTGTGGCGAGCGGGGCTGCTCTCCACTTGGGGGGTGCCAGCTTCTCACCGCAGTGGTTTTTTTTGTTAACAGACCACAGGCTCTAGGGTGCCGGCTCAGTAGCTGTGGCTCACAGGATTAGCTGCGCTGCGGCACGTGGGGTCAGCCCGGATCAGGGATCGAACCCATGTCTTCTGCACTGGCAGGCTGATTCTTAACCCCTGAGCCACCAGGGAAGCCCGATTTGCCCACGCCTTTGTTTATACCTTATTGCCAATTCATGTGTTTCTCTAGGCATCATTCAGCACACATTTATTGCCCCCTCCCACATGCTTCACGCTCTGTCAGCATCAGGGGGACGGCAAGGAGAAACAGAAGCTCAGGGTTTCTTAAAGAGTTAACAGATTCATCTAATTACCATCCAAATCAATCTCATTATTTATATCATATCATTCAAATACCTAAGTATTTATTAGATTGATAAATAAGTAAATGATAAATAGCAACCAATTAAATATTGAATTAAATAGGTAAGAAACATGTGATAAATTACAACTCATTAGCTTTTTTATTAGATAAAGGATAATAAATAACTCACCAGATAGTTAAATAGATAAGTAACAAATAAGTGATAACATAACTCAGATATTTATACAGATAGTAATGTGATAAATAACAACTCATATTTAAATAGGTAAGTAATAAGTGATAAGAGCAACAAATAACATATTCAGTAGTTATTTAAATGACTAAGTTATTTAGTTAACTGTACTTAAGTAATTTATTCAGCCCTTATGATACCACCCAGATGCTGTTGCTTCAGCAAAGCTGGACACAGAAAACATGCCACCCTCTTGGGACGTACCTTCTGCCGAGATCATTCTTCTATGAACACTGTCAGGCATTTCCAGAGGGGTCCTGGGTCCTGGGTGTGAGGAGCAGGGGTGACTGGGAGAGGCGCAGTGCCCACCCCCCAGCGGCTTGTCCTTTGACCTTGTCACATGAACCTGTGGAGATATGTGCCTGGGCTTGGGCAGGGGGATCTCCTGCCCTGGTCTGTCCTGAAGTTTCAGCCATCCTTGCTTGATGCATCCATGTATCTATTCTCTGACTCTCTGGTGTGAACAGCTTTATTGATGTTTAACTTACCTATATTGAAAGTGTACAATGTGAGAAGTTTTGACATATGTATACACCTGTGGAAACCTTCATTTTTCCATCAGGGGCGGGCGGGAAGAGGAGCCGTTTCTGGGTGCAGAGCTGGTGGAGGCAGGGTCTGGCCTCTACACTCAGGGTTTCCAATTTCCCACCCCAATGCAGGAGGAGCTGGAGTTCTGTGAAAAGTTGCTACAGACTTGTTTCTCCACCCCAACTGATGACAGCATGGATCGGTGAAACCCAGTGGCTTCTCTCCCCTTCTTCATGGGAACCCCAGGCCTCCTGCCTTCCCCTCACCCATGAAGCCCTCTCCCAAAGGAGAGAAGGGCCTTGTTGGTGCCGTGTCGGGGCGTGTCAGCCTGTCTCTGCTCAGTCCCCAGGATGGGTACTGGAAAAGGCGCTGCCTCCCTGGATCCCACCTCTCACGCACTCCCACTCCACTCCCCCTTCTTGTGTCCACACTGCTCTTCCAGTAAAGGTGTTCCTCCTCCTCCACCTCCTTCACTGCCACCTTTGACACCTCGCCTGGAGAGTGCCTTGGTTGGGGAGGAGGGGCACAATCGGGGGATCTAGGGAGCCAAGAAGGGAACAGCAGTGGGCGGAACCTTGGAATAATAAAAAAGTGTTGCTCTCTAAAGTCCGGAGCCATTGTCTTTCATCCTCCCAGCGTCTCTGGAGAGGGAGTGTGTGGGATGCTTGTCCTTCTCTTTGCCCCGCCCCGCCCCCCGTCTCTGATAATGTCTGTGAAGAAATATACTTTTGATATTCACGCTTCCGCGTCTAAGGTGGGAGCCCTGTTCTTTCCCAGCATGCAGTGTGGCGTGGCTTCTGTTCCACCAATCAGAGCTCGCCGCCCGGAGGCTTGGCACCGCCGCCGGAGAAGGCGGGAACAGGTACCGGAGGCAGTGAGACACCTCCCACGCCAGCAATGGAGGCCACTCTGGGTGCCTGGGCCAGGCTTGAGGTTGGGTGTGTGCTTCGTCCTGACAGAAAAGCACTAGGCCTTTTCTCCACCCTTCTCCGAGATTGGGGAGCAAGCAGGGGACAGGGAAACTGTCGCCTCCTTTTATAAATTCCTTTCAGTTTAACCAAAGGAGCTTTCCATTACAACGGAGTCTTGACTGATGGTTTATTTCAGACGAGGAAATGGAGCCCAGGGTGGTTGATCTTGTGGCCAAGTTCATAGCTGAAATTTACACCTGGGACATATCCGAAGCTGTGTCACTCCCTGTATTCTGGTTTCCTAGCCCCATTTAATACCAGACTAATTCCTCTCCTGTGGAATTTAGTTGTGTGAGAGAGGTTGATTATATCTTTCACTACCCAAATTCAGAATAAATAAAAAGGTAGCTACAGGATCCGAGAATTGGAAATCAGATGTCACTTGTATCATTTTTAGAGCAGATTTGAGAAATCAGCATTGGTCTTGCTGCCCCTTCATCCCAACATTAGTCATGGTTGTCCGACTGCTCATAGGCAGTACTGGACAAGCGCACTCCTTTCCCTTAGGTGCAGGCAGCAGGCCAGAACACTGGACAGGATGGCTCCAAGAGGAGAGAGAGCTGGAGGGTTGAGTGTAGATGCCCATCCCATCTGGTAAATCATTCCTCAGCCCCTGGGAAGGGTGGAGACGAAAGGGAAGAGACTGTAAGCAGCAGAAGTTTCTCCTTGTGGAAACTTGTAAGAGGCTCCTTCCGATTCTAATATACATCACAGCATCATCTGCCTGTGAATTCGGACAAGGTGAAGACCCAGACTTCTGTCCTAAACCTCTGCAGTTTCCCAGGTTCTTGGAGGAGACTGACTGTCAGCTTCTCAGGTTCCATTTGGTGATTGAATATGGCCAACCTCCTGCCCCTCAGTTCCCAAGTTTATATGTTAAAACAGCATGGCAACTTCAATCACATTTCGGGGCGGGGGTTGGGGGGGGAAGCTATGACAAAAGAACCTGATGTAGAAAATCACTCAAGGAACAGAAGGAAATGTCTCACAATTGCTTTAAGCTGTATAACAGTAGGAACCTGGGTCCATTTTATAACAAGACCTCGAAGATGAGAAGGTAAGATTAACAAACATAAGGAAACAACTTGAGGACTGTGGCAATTAGAGGGTTTAACAGGTATCTGCTGCTGACGTACTGCTGTCTATGGGGTTGCACAGAGTCGGACACAACTGAAGTGACTTAGCAGCAGCAGCAGCTCCCTCTCATGCCACCTCCAAGAAAGAAGTACACTTTTCCACACGGTGGTGGCTGAGGTGTAGGTGCTAGCCCCATGACTTTGGGTTTGACCGTGTGACTTGCTTTGGCCAATGGATGGTGGCAGATGTGAGGGAACCTGAGGTTTGAAATTGTGCTAACACAGTTGGGCTTGGTCGAGTCGTCAGACAACTTGCGACCGAACAACAACTGAGGCGCCTCTGCTTTTTCCTCTGGGATAGTACCCTGGGATGTCCACCGGTGCCCACAGTATGAGAGACAAAGGGGAATAGAAGCAGCCTCACCAACCTTCACACCTGCAGCTCTAAGCTGCGAACATGACCGGCTGTGGCTGCCTTTCAATCAGCAGTAGCTAAGGACATCGCACGTAACACAGACACTGGAAATAGCAAGGACCGGAAGAGACTTGGCTGGAAAATGACTTTACTGACATGTGGTAATCAGCAAATGTAGGGAGAAATGACAAGGATTAAAGCAGATAGAAGCTAACGTGAAGCACAAACGCATGATTGACATCCTTGAAATAGAGGACAAGCTAGAATAGGATTTAACAAAAATGTCCCTGAAACAGGAAAAGTAAATCTGCGTGCTTTTTTTTTTTTTTTAAGCCGAGTGCTTACAAGCACTTACAGCGCCGATTCTGGCCTGTATCACGGAAAGCAAGGACTATGAAAACTGAGGAAACTGAGGCTCCGAGCTAGATGGGACCTTAAAGACTATGGATCTGCAATCTAGGAGAACCTAGACTTAGAAACTAGACTTAATGTTAGAGGATAATTGTGCAGCAGCTGCAACAGAAAAGACACGGGCTGGGCGAAGGCCTAGAAGTGGGACTGAAGTCAGCCTGAAGCTCAAAGGCGGCAGGCGTCGAGAAAGATCGAGGCGGGACAAAACCTCCTGGCCGGGGTTGGAGACAAAACCCTGGCTGGATTCCTCAGGAAATGACCCTGGAGCCAAAGCAATAATGTGATTGGAGGAGACAGACTAGCAAATGGATGTCCAAAGGGGGCAAGGGGATAGAGAAATCCTGGAGCAGGGAGGACTTAGGAACGGAGTCGCAGAGAAACACTGCCGGAATGTGCAGCGGGCCTGCGCGTCGGGTGGCCCGGGTTTACTTTGGAAGAGACCGTTGGCACAAACCGGCGCGAGCGCCTTTGGGGCGGCGCTGCTGTGGCTGGGCGTGGCCCGCCGCAGCTGGCCCGGCGCGCACGCGCACTGCAGGGCCCGGGCGCGCGGCCCCCACACACCTGCGCACCGAGTCGCCGGCGGGAGGGCGGGGCCTCCTGCGTGCCCCCGTACCAGGGGGATTGTGGGATAGTGGCGGACGGAGCCGGGCGGCGGAGGCCCTGAAGCCGACTGCAAGGGCCCGGGACCTCGCCGCTTTGGGGAAGGGGGCGGTGGAGGAAGTGGGGCTCGGCTTCCGTCAGCCGTTGCTCAGCACTGCGGCCTGTTGGGACCGCGGAGTAGGACGCCTTTCCTGACCGGCCCTTGCTTTTCCGCGGGGCGCCGGGCCGGGTAAACCGGGGCGACTTCCCAGCGGAGGGCCTACGCGGGCCTCGCGACCCCACCAGCCTCCCTCAGCCACCTCGCCCGCGGGCCCCGGACCCCCGCCCGTCCGGCGCTGAGCCCCGAAACTGGAACTCGTCGCACGAGGGCCCCCCTAGGCCCGAGACGCGTGCGCGAGCCCCGGCGCCAGCGCGAGCCCCGCCGCTGCCCCCCGCCCCCACATACCGGGTCCCTGATCGGGGCCGGAGCCGCCGGTGGCGGGGCGGGGGGGGCGCCCCGATGAGCCCGGAGTGCGAGGAGCCGCCGCCCCCCCGCGCAGGTAAGCGGGCGGCCCGGGACCCTCCCCGCCCCCGAGAACACCGCCCAGGTACCCTCGAGTCTCCTCACCCCTTCTCCTTCGGACACTTCCCCTCGTCCCTGAGGGCTCCCCAGCCCTGGTGTCTCCCCCTCAGCCCCCCGATTCTCTTAGTTTCTCCTCCTCAGCCTCTCGTCTCCTAGTCTCTCCTCTCAGGCCCACCAAGACTCCAGGTGTGTCTCCTTCAGCCCCCCAAATCTCCTAGTCTCTCTCCCCGACCCCAAGTCTCCTAGTCTTTCCCCCTCAGCTCCCCAAGCCTGTTAGTCTGTCCCCCTCAGCCCCTCTGAGTTTCTCCTCCTCAGCCTCTCGAGTCTCCTAGTCTCTCCCCTCAGGCTACGCCATCTCCCCTCGGCCCACTAAGACTCCAGGTGTCTCTCCCCTCAGCCCCCCAAGTCTCCTAGTCTCTCCCCCCCGACCCCAAGTCTCTTAGTCATTCCCCCTCAGCCCCCCAAGCCTGTTAGTCTCTTTCTCTCAGCCCTCCAAGTCTCTCCCCCTCAGCCTCTCAAAAGTTTCCTAGTCTCATTCTCAGACCCCAAGTCTCTTAGTCTTTCCCCCTCAGCCCCCCGAGCCTGTTAGTCTTTCCCTCTCAGCCTCTCAAGTTTCCTAGTCTCTCCCCACTCCGACCCCAAGTCTCTTAGTCCTTCCCCTTCAGACCCCCAAGCCTGTTGGTCTCTCCCCCTGAGCTCTCCAAGTCTCCCCTTCAGCCCCCCAAGTCTCCTAGTCTCTCCCTTTCAGTCCCCAAGTCTCTTAGTCTTTCCCCTTACCCCCCTGAGTCTCTTAGTCTCTCCTCCTCAGACCCCCAACTCTTCCCCCTCAGGCCCCTCAAGTCTCCTAACCTCTCCCTCTCAGCCCCCCCAAGTTTCCTAGTCTCCCCCCTCAGCCCCTCAAGTCTCTTGGTCTCTTCCTCAGCCCCCAGATGCCCTAGGCTCCCCCCCTCCAGCCCCACTTCCTTCCCCTTTCAGTCCATACCCCTGCCTCAGTGTCTTTCCCACCCACCCCCGCCGCTCCTGACTCCCACCCTCGCCTCCTTCGATTCTGCGGGCTTCCCCTCTGGTTTCTTAGTCTCCCCCTCCGACCCCCCGGGGCTCCCCCTTCTCTCTGCTCCTCCCACCCCGGCCCTCTCGGCGCCCCTTCCCCGGCCACCCTTGGCCTTCCTCTCCCTGCCTCAGCCCCTCCTTCCGTGGCCTGCCTGGGAGATCCCGGGCCTCGGACTGGCGCCCTGGGGCTCAGGAGACTCAGGAGCGGGGCTTCCCCGTCACCCTGCCCGGGGCGCGGCCCCTCTGTGAGGGGAGGCCTGCTGAGGCCCGGCGGGGGCACCAGGGGCCTGGTGCCGGCGCGGAGGGAACAAAGGCCGGGGGGACAGTCACACTTGCTGGTGTGGCGAAGGGGTACCTCAGGGCGGTGTGGGGGCCACTGCGCAGCGAGCGGGGAGACTGGCTCCGGGGTGGCTTTTTCTGTCGAGGAAGGATGAGTAGGAGTTGACAGATGGAAAGTGGGAAGAAGGGCCTTCCGGGTGGAAGGAACAGCACTTGCAGAAACGTGAAGGTGGGAACCCAGCCCCACAGGCTGCGGGGGAGAGGGGCGGAATGCCTTGGTGGGGCTGCGTGCCAGGCCCTTGAACGTGGCGGCTAGGGTCTGTCCTGTTTGGTGATGTACACACTCGGACATCTGTGCTCAGGACACAGACGCTACTTACCGGTCACATCAGCCTGAAAGGCAGGATGTTTCTGGAAGGAAGATGTGTTGTCAGGTGCGGGGCAGGCTTCAGAGTTGCAGAGAAACTTCCGTGGGGTGGGGTGTAGAGAGGGTTTTCTCTGGCGGTTCTGGGGATTCCGTCTGCCGTTTGTAGAAGCCTGCAGCAGAGGAAGTGCTCCAGGGTCAGCAGCTTTTAGGTTATAACTCAGTTTGGGATTGTCTGTTGCCTGGGTTCTCAGCCGGGGTTGGGGAGGGTGGCGGGCGATGGTATCCCCCAGGGGACCTTCACTAAGGGCAGTGGAGATAAACCATCTTGAGTTGTTACATCTGAGTTGTTACAGCTCAGGATGCTACTGGCAGGCGGCGGGTGAGAGCCGGGATGCTGTGGGGCCTCCTCCAGGGCAGAGAACAGCCAGGTTCAGTGTGCCCAAGAGCGGTGGACCAGCCGGGCTTTCCTGCTCGGGTGTTAGGTACAGTGTGGCTTACCTACTCTTTTGCTGCCGTGAGCGGCGTATGCTGAGTTGTGTACTTCGGTTTCCTTTCGTGTTTTTGGTAGTTAGTGTTGCGGAGCTACCTACTGTTTCTCTCCAGTAGGGGAGAATCTGCTGGTCTCCACTCACCTGCTGCTGCTAAGTCGCTTCAGTCGTGTCCGACTCTGTGCGACCCCATAGACGGCAGCCCACCAGGCTCCCCCATCCCTGGGATTCTCCAGGCAAGAACACTGGAGTGGGTTGCCATTTCCTTCTGCAATGCATGAAAGTGAAAAGTGAAAGTGAAGTCGCTCAGTCGTGTCCGACTCCTAGCGACCCCATGGACTGCAGCCCACCAGGCTCCTCCGTCCATGGGATTTGCCAGGCAAGAGTACTGGAGTGGGGTGCCATTGCCTTCCTCCACCCACCTACCCAATGTTTTTTTCCAGGATCCACGGCCCCTTAGGGACTTTAATTGCAGAAGTAGCTCTAGCCAAGGGGCCTTGCCTTAGGCTCGGTCCTGGGAAATTGGCGTCCTGCTGCTCGAGGCGGGTGCCTGAACAGGCAGGTCCTGTCACCGAGCGCTCCGAGACTGTCACAGTGTGACCACGGAAGCCGTGGAAGTGTGGAGCAGGCCTCTCACGCAGTCAGGGGAGGCTTCCTGGAGGAAGTGGTGTCTGTGCTGAAGCCTGAAGGACCCAGGAGGACCTAGTCAGGCTTGAAGAGCTGGAGGGAAGGCAGAGGGAGCAGCCGAGCCAGGGCAGAGCGAGGGCGCAGACGAGCAGTCAGGTGTGGCGGGAGTGTTGAGCGCCATGCGGGTTGCCGCAAGAGATGAGGTGAGAGAGGCCTGGATGCCTTGGTGGAGGTGCCCGCCTTCCCCACCTCCCCAGCTCCTGCAGGGTCCCTGGGCAGGTACGGGCCCGGGGTGGGGACACACTTCTCTTCCAGGCTGAATCAAGGCGTCCCGAGAACACCGGTTTTGTGGATTTTCCCTGGGGCAGAGTGAGGTGTGTCTGGAGAGACCGGGGCTCAGTGGAGTCAGATGCCTGCTCTGAGGCCACAGAGCCTGGCGAGGCAGGATGGGAGTGCAGGCCTTCCTGACTTTGAATCTCCCTGTAACACTCAGTCCAGCCCCCTGTTCCCCACGGGCCGTTTCAGAATCTCTTCACTGCTCTTTTCCCCTTTGAACCCCTGACTGATTCAGGAGGTGCCCCTGATTGGCAAGCTTTGGGGCCCCTCCGCATCCTTAGCCGCTATCCCATTCTCTTATGTTTCTGATTGTTCCACACCCTGGGTAGGAGCAGAGCTGCCACCTTACCCGGGTGAGCGTGGTCTGGGTCCCGTAACAGCTGCCGCCACCACCCCAGCTTTCCCGAGTCCCCGGGAAAGTCCCAGCCCATGGTCGCATGAGGCCTTGGCCAGGTCCCTCTCCTTCTCCTGGCCTCTGTGGCCCCTACTTCCATGTGGGTGTCCCGTGGCTTACCTTGCCGAGTCTCTGGTGGGTCCTGATGTTACCATGATCCCGTTCCTGGAATTGGAAGCCCCCCACCCCCATTTCACATTTGGCTGAGAGCTGATGGGTTGCGGGGGGTTAGAGGGCGATGGTCTCACTGTCCTCTGACCGGTGGGCCCTGTGAAGGCTGGGGGCTGGCTAGCCAACAGCGGGGTCTCCACGCCTGGCCGGGACCTTGTTAGGGGCCTGTGGCCTGTGGTGGCTGAGGGCAGCGGCAGGCCCAGGATAGCCTCTCCCAGGGCTGGAATTCCTCCTGAGCCACAGGGCATCTCAGGGGGCCACCCCAGGGCCCCCCCAGCAGCCTCTTCAGGCTGGATCTCCACTTCCGGGTGCGTGGGGCTAGGGCAGATGAGAAAGGGGCGGCAGGTAAAGGACCAGCCCCGGGCTCCCAGGCAGGCAGGGCCTTGTGTGGATGGACCGCGGTGGCCGTTGGGGCGCTCGGTGGGGGCTGCAGCTGGGCCCTCACTGAGCCCACGCCGGGTGGGGGCTGCCGGCTCGGGGCTGCCGGCTCCTGAGAGGGGCCGCTGGTGTCCGAGGCCTGAGAAGCACGCAGCGAAGCTGGAAACCTGGGGCGATGGTGCGGAGCTGGCGCAGAGAGAGGTAGTTTTCGTTCTTAATGGCTTCCTTTCTCATTTACAGTTTCCCCCTCTTCCGTTTGCAGCCAGAGTCACGGTTTTCAAACGGTTGCTAAAAGCCAGTGGTATTCACTTCCGTTTTCTTGAAGTTTGCTAAAAGTTGCAAAGCACGGGGGTGGCGGGGTGTGGGGCACCCACCAGAGTATTTGAGTGAGCTCAGCCACCCAGGCGAACGGGCCATCTTCCTCAGGGCTCCTGTCTTTAGCGGTGTCTCCCTGGGTAGTGGCTGCTCCTTCCCTCCTGCTCAGAAGTGTCCAGCCTTCAGCCTGGCCCCGGGGACACCTGCTGAAGGAGACCTGCCCTGTTAGGACCACAGGCCTGACCCAGCTGCTCTCAGAATGTGCCCCTTCCTGACGGCTGGGCCCTGTTTCATAGACGAGGAGACAAGTGTGGCACGCCGTGTCACCTTTAGGGAATGAGGAGGAAACCCCTCTGCTGCCCACGTCCAGGGCTTCCAGGAAGTTGCCCGTCAGGACCTGAGGCTAGGTGCACTGAGAGAGTGCAGTGGGGGAGAGTGTGTTTCTCTTTGAGGTGTTTTCTTTATTCCGCGCCTCCTGCATCTGCATCTTGTCCCACGTAGAGCTTGAGAACTGACTTTGGGAGGGAAGGGTACTGCCCACCCCTCAGCTGCATCTGATCCTTGCAGCTTCCCCTGCCTTTCGGAGGAGGACCTGAGGTTCTGAGAGTTTAAGGGACCGCCTGGTTTCTGAAGTCCCTGGAGTCCATACCCCACTCGCCCCCCAGCCCAAGTCAGCTTTGGGAGGGAAGTCCTACCTGTGGCCCAGGGCAGGTGGCAGGGTTGGCGGGGAGGACGTAGCCTGTGGCATCTGTGCAGGTGCTTTGGGCACAGTTGGCGGGCCGCAGGCCCCCTGTACCTCGGCTGTCAGACGGGAGCAAGAGCGGTGCTATCCCTGGTCGTCTTGACGAGGGACACGGTGCTGTGCGGCTGCACAGGTTCTCTGCAGGCCCGTCCCCTGGCGGAGGGGGCCTGCCTAGCTCGGGACCCCGCGGGTAGTGAGGCTGGGGGCCCCTGGGTGTGGGCCCGCGGCTGCGCCTTCTCGCCCCCGCCCGGCCCAGCCCGGCCCTGGCGGTGTGTCAGCTCCAGGCTTCTTGGGCGCAGAGCAGGCCAAGGCCTGGCCCTCTCTCAGCAGCCTCAGGCAGCTTCACTCTGTTTGTTTTGTAACAAGTTGTGTATTTATTGGTTGCGCTGTCTTTGTTGCCGCGTGGGCCTTCAGCTGCAGCAAGCTGGGCTCCTCTCATAGTGGTGACGGGCTGGCTGCTGGCAGTGGCCCCTTGTTGAGGAGCACAGGCTCCAGGTGAGCAGGCGCCGGTAGTTTAGGACTCATGGCGCCGGAGGGCAGGCGCAGCAGCTCTGCAGTGTGGGATCTAGTTCCCTGACCGAGGATCGAACCCATTCCCCTGCATTGGCAGGTAGATTCCTATCCACTGTACCACCAGGGAAGTCCTGGTTTTGTTTGTTTTTGACAATAGGTTTTTTGTGGGGGGGGGGGCGGGAGGTGTAATTTATGTAATGCCATATATGACATCCATTTAAACTACACAATTCAATATCTAGTCTATTCAGAGTTGTGCAACCAACAGTCACCACCGTAGATTTTTTAAAGTGAGTTATAGTATCAAATAAAATTGTGTGCAATTGATTTTAGAACTTTTTAAAAAAAAGAACACCCCTTTCCCAAAAGGTAACCCCATACTTGCTAGCAGTTATCTCCCTCCATCCTTGTCTTGTCCCTCAGCTCCTGAAAAACACTAGTCCCAATTCTGTGTCTACAGATTTGCCTTTTCTGGATGTTTCGTTTAAATGGAAGTATGCGATGTGTGAGCCCTTCCCTGGTGGCTCAGACAGTGAAGAATCTGCCTGCCAGTGCAGGAGACATGGGTTCAGTCCCTGGATTGGGAGGATCCCCTGGAGAAGGGAATGGTAGCCCACTGCAGTGTTCCTGCCTGGAGAATCCCATGGGCAGAGGAGCCTGGCGGGCCACAGTCCACGGGGTCGCAGTAGAGTCAGACATGACTGAGTGACTGAGCGGCGTGCGCGCACACACATGTTCCACGTGTGGTCTTTGGGGGCTGGCTTTGTGCCACCGGGATGACCTTTTGACCTCTCTGGTCTTTTGTCCTCACAAAAATCTGCGATTAGAAAGAGGTGGTGTTCTCACCGGTGGGTGTGCCTTGTCCCTTGGGCCCGAAGAGCGGCTGCCCCGGGCAGTGGTTCTGGCCCCACGAGCACCCAGCTCAGGAGACCGTCCAGGCCCGCTGTCTCTCCGAGTGAGGATGGCGGGCCTGAGGCCCATGCAGAAGTGGGGGGATGGCCCTCGTCCACTTACGGGTTCAGGGCGTGGCCTGCCTGCCTTTGGGAGCAGTGTCCCCACTCCGATACAGGGCCCCGCGTTCAGCACGTGGAGCAGCCCACTCTCCTGCTCCGCTTCCCAGCCTGCCAGCCCTGGTGGTCCCCCACCCCACGCCACCTGGGCTGGTTTATGGAGGCCCGTGGGTGTGGCTGGGGGCATCCAGGCGGGAGCAGTCCCCTCTACTGCTTCCCTGACAGGTCCGTCAGCCTCTCGCCTCAGGAGCAGGGTCCCACCCTTCAGTCCTGGTTTCCGAGCCCGTGTCCCCCACGCGGTGTTGTCCAAGGTGGTCACAGCCGCCAGGCAGGACGGGTCTGTGGTTTGTACACAGCCCGCAGGGGGCGTGCGGGGTGCCTGCTCTGCAGGTCTGCAAGGCTGCAGCTCTGCACCCAGCCCCTCCCCAGCCTCAGAGACACTGCCGCTGAACCGGTGCCTGAGCTGAACTGGTGCCTGACTGGAGCCCCGTGGGCCGGGGGAGGGCACTCACTGGCTCTGTTAGCTTTCGTTGGGGTGGCTGGGCTCCCCTGCACTCTGAGAAGGGACCTCCTGGGGTTTGGGCACCGCTCCACGGTTCTGCAGCCCTCAGACCCTGGTGCACCTCGGGTGCCTCCCTGTGCAGTGGGGCAGGTTGTGGGACTCAGTTGAGGTGACAGCTGTGCAGCTCACGTGGTTTGCCGGCCGCGTGTGTCCGCGTGTTGTGCACGTGGCGCCGCCATCCTTGCACCCGAGGCCTAGGGCTGGGGCGGTGACGGCCCACAGGGCACTGCTCGGGGGCTTCTGGCTGGGACGGAGACACCCCCTGACGTGGCAGTCTTGGGGCGATGTGTGAGGAGCCAGGCCAGAGCTCACTGGGGGTCAGGGCGGTCCAGGGGCCGTGGCCTGGGCTCGGCCCGCACAAGTCACTGGTCGGGGAGGCGGGTGTGAGAGCCTGGGGTGCAGACTTAGGCAGGACTGGGTGGGGGGCGGCGGGGGTCCATCCTGGGGCCTTCTGGGGTACCACGTGCTAGGTGCATAAGTCTGTTTCAGAAAAGCATCCTGAGGGGTGGGGTGCAGGCCTGGGGGCTCTCAGATGTCCCCACCTCCTCCCCTTCCCCTCTCTGGGGCCCGTGTCTGCGCTGTCTCGTGAGGTCATCGCCCCTCCACTCTACCTGTAGGCGGCCAGGGCTTAGGAACCAGCCGAGTCCCACAGGATCATTGCACATCTCGGGGTCACATTTTCCCTGTCGCTGAGAGTATGTCCTGGGGGCCGGGGAGAGATGCGTGAGGCTCCTGAGGAGGCTGGACAGGAGAGCCTGGTGTTGGCAGCCTCCTGGGGGAGCTGATGGTCAGAAGGCAGGTGCCTGCCCTCGGCCGCTCGGCTCTGCACTGGGCTGCTGCCCGTCTGGTGGGCGAGTCTAGCATCCTTCTCCCCGCTGCTGCCCGTCCCGTGGCAAGCTCTCCACCGCTGTGATGATACCGGCAGGGCCGTGCTGGCCTCCGGGTCTGTCTGCAGCAGCCTTGGCCTCAGGTGGTCTGCAGGGGGCAGGTGACATGTGAGCGCTGGGCAGTGCCAGCGTGGTGCTCGGGGGCCCAGCTGACCTGGGTGTGGCTGTCTGCCATTCCATGGGGTGACCAGAGCCCTCATCAGGGCTGCAGGCACAGCCCTGGTGCCTGGGGGGACTGTTGGACAGAGTGGCCTGGGAGCTGGGGGCCAGCTCAGGGCAGGTGTGCGCCCAGGGGTCGAGGCTAGGGGCGGTAGGAATCCCCAGAGGGGCAGCCAAGTCTGCTCATCGGGGGGCTTGGATCCTCCAGGCACTTAGCGTGTGCTCCACCTGAGATGCTCCTGAGGCCAGTGCCGGGTGGGCGGGCCACAGCCACCGTCGTCCTGCGGAGGTGCTTGTCTGTCTGGTGCCGTTGGGACCCGTCAGGGGGTCTTCTGGGGGCCACCCTTGTCCTGTCCTGGCACTGGGTACAGGGTTGGGGCGTGCGTGTGTGCATGCGCACACAGCCTAGAGACACTGCAGACCTCCCTCTCCCGGGCCCTGCACCCAGCCGGGAGATTTCAGGCATCATGGGACACTTAATTTCTTGAGCAGATACAGGTTGAAGCGAGCCTGGGGCCAAGGTTCCAGGATCAGCAGGGTGCAGCCCAGATGAGGGGACTGTGGACAGGCCCGGGGCAGCTCTGTGCAGTGCGCTGGGGCCTCGCCCCGGGCCCCGTGTGCAGCCCTCCTCGGCGCTGGGCAGTGGGCAGGAAGCCGCCCGTGGAGTGGCCTGGCAGGCTGGGAGGTGGAGGGGCGAGCGGGGGCCCCCATGTGACGGAGCTGCCTGCAGGGCGCCATGTTTTGGAAGTTTGACCTGCACACGAGCTCGCACCTTGACACGCTGCTGGAGCGGGAGGATCTGAGTCTGCCCGAGCTGCTGGACGAGGAGGACGTGCTGCAGGAGTGCAAGGTCGTCAACCGCAAGCTGCTGGACTTCCTGCTGCGGCCGCTGCACCTGCAGGCCATGGTGGCCTGGGTCACCCAGGAGCCGCCGGCCAGCGGCGAGGAGCGGCTGCGCTACAAGTGAGCCCCCGACTTACCGTGGACCTTGTTGGCTTGGCCCCGTTTCTGCGGGACTTGCCAGACCTCCCCCGAGGGGGTGGGGGTGGGGTTGGGGGGCGGGTACATGTGTCTCACTGCCCCGCCCCACCCCTACTTTATCTCCTGGTGGTTATTCAGTTGGATTTCTGTTCCTGTCTTGGAGTGCAGGAACGTGAGTGAGGACTGTTCCTCAGCCCCATGTCCTGTCCCCAGTGCCAGGATGGTGCCCGGCCCAGAGGGTGTGGCTGTGTCCCTCCCACCAGAGGGGGTGCCAGGGAGGGTGGGGGAGGCGGGCAGGCGCTGTGCAGAGCACCTGTCTGCCCTGGTCTCTGCTACCCCACTCCAGCCCTGCCCCGCCCACCCCACACAGGCCTCCTGGTTCCCCGGGCCACTGCTGCCCAGCCCCTCACATTGAAGCTCACACCGGGCCTCACAGGTCCTGCCTGTGTCCCTGGAGGCCTCGAGCCAGACGGGCAGTGGGTGACTCCTGCTCAGTTCGCCTCGTGTGAAGCGGGGCTCAGTGCAGAGGTGCCAGCCTCAGGGGGCCCCAGTGTCCACCCATCCGTCACTGCCCCCTCATGTGTCTGCCCCCTCCTCTGCTTTGCTCACCTGGCTCCGTCTCCTGTCCACCAGCTTGAGCGTGTCCCACGCCTCAGTCCTGACTCCTGTGCCCGCCTGGCCTTGTGCTTTCCATCCCGCCCCGAGGAACTCACTTGCCAGGGCCTGACAGCTCACGAGGCAGAGCTGAGCAGACTGGGGTCCTCGGGGCCTGGGTGGCACCTAGGCAGGCAGCCCTCCCATCTGGTGAAAGGTCCTCAGGGCTGGGGGGTCAGCCTGGAGGGTTGGGGTCAGGGGACAGTGTTAGTAGGGGTTGGGGCCAGGCTTAGGGGGCCCAACGCTGTCTTGGCAGCAGGGGAGCTTGCATGGACCGGGACTGGGGGATGGGGCAGCCGGGTCCCCGCCGCCCCCTCCGCAACTCTGCTGGGTTGACAGGTACCCCAGCGTGGCCTGTGAGATCCTGACGTCGGACGTGCCCCAGATCAACGACGCGCTGGGCGCGGACGAGTCCCTGCTGCATCGCCTCTACGGCTTTTTGCAGAGCAGCGGCAGCCTCAACCCGCTGCTGGCCAGTTTCTTCAGCAAGGTCATGGGCGTCCTCATCAACCGCAAGACTGACCAGGTGCCGGGACCGCGGGCAGGGCGGGCGAGCATGGGCTGGTGGGCCCAGGGGTCCTGCGCTCACCCGCGGCCCGCGTCCTCAGCTCGTGTCCTTCCTGCGGAAGAAGGACGACTTCGTGGACCTGCTGCTGCAGCACATCGGCACCTCGGCCATCATGGACCTGCTGCTGCGCCTCCTCACCTGCGTGGAGCGGCCGCAGCTGAGGCAGGACGTGGTCAACGTGCGTGCGTGGCGTGGCCAGGCAGGGCAGGGGCGGGGCCGGGCAGGGGCGGGGCCGGGCAGGGGCGGGGCCAGGCAGGGCAGGGCCAGGCGCAGAGCCCTATTCTCTCGTCCCTCCGCAGTGGCTCAATGAGGAGAAGATCATTCAGAGGCTCATCGAGCAGATCCACCCGTCGAAGGACGACAATGTGAGTGCTGCTGCCCTCGAGCTTCGGCCCCGTGCTCCCATAAATGAGCAGTGAGAGGAGGGAGCCTTCGGAGCTGTGGGGGGCTGGGGGGCTCCTGCTGAGAACAGGCGAGGGTTACGCTGCTGGACGGCTCCCCAGGAACCAGCTCCTCCTCCCAGGAGTGCTCAGGGCTCTAAAGACGGCCCTCTGACCCGGTCCTCACTGCCACCGTTCCCAGGGCCCTCCTCGTCCCCTCTGAGGCCTGGCGGCTCTTCCCATCTCCTGTGCCTGGGTCAGCCCTGGTGGTCCTTCAGAGATGATCCCAGGGGCCCCACGTCTGTCCTCCTGGCTCACTGGCTGGCAGAGCAGAAGTCCACACGCATGGGTCATCACCCCAGGCACTCAGCCAGGGCCAGGCCTGGGGCAGTGAGGACCACCCTGCCTTCGTGGCAGAGGGACAAGGGGTGTCTGCTGGCAGCTAGGTGGCAGGGCTCGGTGCGGGGCTCTGAGGTGCAGCAGTGGCCGGGGGGGCTCTGGGGGTCTGCGTGCTGGGCTCTGGCGGCCGCCTGCTGGGTTGGACTCAGGGCTCTGCTGGTGCTTCTCTCAGTTCATCTTGCAGCACCTTATCCCACACTGTGAGGCTCACCCAGTGAAAACACAGAAGTGTGTTCAGTGTACACACAGGGTGGTGCCGCCTTCGTGGCGCTGGTTTTAGAGCACTCTTCCTCGCTCCGCAGAGGAGACCCAGGCCCCTCAGCTGCCGCTCCCTGTTCCCCACATGGGGGCTGGGCCCCTGCAGACATGCGTCTGCTTTCCGTCCTGCTTTGCTGCTCCTGGTGGTTTCCTGTAGGTGCAACGCGTGACTCGGGTTTGCCTGTGACTGGCCCCTGGCCTTAGCAGCAGGTTGCTGTGTTCATCCCAGCTGTGTTCAGTGCTCCATCCTTTTCTAAGGCTGAGCAGTGTTTCACTGTATGGACGGACCTCAGTGGCCTGTCCGGTCCTGAGTTCGTGCGTGCTTGGGTCGCTGCACCCCTTGGCCACTGGCTGTAGATGGCATGTATGGGGTTTGTGTCAGAGTCTCCTTTTCCAGGAAGTCTTCTTTGGTTTCCCTTTCTCTCGGCAGTCTCTCCTTCCCAGTGCCTATGTTCTCTCCCTCCCACGTGTTTCCCCGGGTCTGTGCGGCCCTCTGTCCTCGAGGGCAGGTGCCCCCCTCCAGTGCGTGGAGCTTCCTGATGCCAGGGCGGACCGGGGTCCTCAGCTCTCTCTCCCTCCCTCCCCAGCAACATTCCAACGCGTCCCAGTCCCTGTGTGACATCATCCGCCTGAGCCGGGAGCAGATGATCCAAGTGCAGGACAGCCCGGAGCCTGACCAGCTGCTGGCCACCCTGGAGAAGTGGGTTGCGGGGCCGCCTAGGCAGGGTGGGGAGCTGTCCCGGGCCCTCCTCCTTGACGCCCCCGCGCCTGCCCCAGGCAGGAGACCATCGATCAGCTCCTGAGCAACATGCTGGAGGGGGAGCGGAGCCCGTCCGTCCTCGTGAGTGGGATCCAGGTGCTGCTGACACTGCTGGAGCCCAGGAGGCCCAGGTGAGCGCCTGGGCTCCCCCCCCCCCCGGTGTGTGTGCATGTGCACGCGTACACGTGTGCACAGGCCGCCTGCGTGGCTCACACTGCCCCCTGCCATGCCCGCTGCAGGTCTGAGTCCATGACTGTGAACAACTTCTTCAGTAGTGTGGATGGACAGCTGGAGCTCCTGGCCCAGGCAACCCTGGACAGTGCCATGTCCAGTGCGGGGGCCCTGCACGCCCTGCGCCCACGTCTTAGCTGCTTCCACCAGCTCCTGCTGGAGCCGCCTGAGGTGGGCAGGGTGCTCGGGGGAAGCGGGGGGTGCAGCCTTGGGGTCAGGGCAGAGCTGGGGCAGGAACCAAGCCCAGCCCTCCACCTGCAGCTGGAGCCGCTGCGCACAACGTGGGGCAGCCTGGCCCCACCCCTGGGCAACACGCGGTTGCACGTGGTCAAGCTGCTGGCCAGCGCCCTGAGCGCCAACGATGCTGCCCTGACCCAGGAGCTCCTGGCCCTGGATGTGCCCAACACCATGCTGGTACTGGGGGCGAAGGGCTAGGGTGTAGGGGGCGGGGGTGGGGCGACGCTGGGGGAGCTGCTCAGAGCCAGCCTGTGCCCTCACCCCCAGGACCTCTTCTTCCACTACGTGTTCAACAACTTCTTGCATGCCCAAGTGGAGGTGTGTGTGAGCACGATGCTGAGCTCCGCGCCCCCTGCCGACAGCAGCTCAGACACGCCCCCCCAGAACCCTGTCGTGAAACATGTGAGCTGGGCTCCGGGATCCCCATCCCCTTTGGTCTCTGGGGAGCTCTGCTCAGGGGGAGAGTCTTGGTCTCTTCCGGAGGTCCAGAGTGTTGGAAAACAGACAGTTTTGTGCAAGGGTGGGGACTGGTGGAGTGGTGACCTCGGGGGCAGTGGGTATGGGGGGGGGACCAGGAAGGGTTCTCCTGGGGTGATGGCCCCTGCGCTCCTGGAGGTGCCCTTCCAGGGCAAAGCTGGAGCGCAGGCAGGCAGGGTGGCTCTGGGGCTTGCAGTGCAGGCTGAGTGGGCCCAGAACAGGTGAGCAGGGCAGCAGTGCTATGCTCACACCCAGTGCATGCCGCCCCACCCCCGCAGCTGCTGCAGCGGTGCCGCCTGGTGGAGCGCATCCTGACCTCCTGGGAGGAGAACGACCGAGTCCAGTGAGCAGGGGGCTCCTGGGCGGGGGCGGGGCCTGCTCCCGGGGGCGGGGCGGCCCGAGTCCAGCCCTGGCTTCCCTCTCTCCAGGTCTGCAGGGGGCCCTCGGAAAGGCTACATGGGCCACTTGACGAGCGTGGCCAATGCCCTGGTGCAGAACTCGGAGAAAGGGCCCAATGCAGAGCAGCTGCAACAGCTCCTGAAGGGTGAGGGCGGGGCGCGCATGGGGGCGGGCGGCGCGGGCGGGGCTTCCGTCCTTACGTCACACCGCCCCTTCCGGCAGAGCTGCCGCAGGAGCAGCGGGAGTGCTGGGAGGCTTTCGTGTCGGGCCCCCTGGCGGAGACCAACAAGAAGAACACGGTAGACCTGGTGAGTTTTCTGCGCCGGGTTCTCCTCCAGGCCCGGCCCCGCCCCTGCCCCGAAGCTCCTCCTGCCACAGGCCTCCCCGGGCCCCGCAGGCCCTGACCCCTTCCCGCCCCTACCTAGGTGAACACGCACCACCTGCACTCCTCCAGCGACGACGAGGACGACAGGCTCAAGGAGTTCAACTTTCCTGAGGAGGCGGTGCTGCAGCAGGTGCGGGCAGGGAGGGCAGGGGAGGGAGGCTGTGTGCAGGCCTGCCCTGACTGCCGCCCCCCGCAGGCTTTCATGGACTTCCAGATGCAGCGCATGACCTCGGCCTTCATCGACCACTTCGGCTTCAACGACGAGGAGTTCGGGGAGCAGGAGGAGAGTGTGAAGTGAGTGGGCCAGGCGGAGGCGCGGAGGGGCGCGAGGCGGCGAGTCAGCGCGCACTCACATGGTGCGTGTCTGGCGTACCCATGCCCACCTGGCCCGGGTCGGGCTCAGCCTGCCGGCTGCCGGCCTCTCACCCTCCACCCCCGGGCAGGAGCGGTGCGGGCGTCCTGGGACACGAGGCTGGCTGCGCACCCTCGCAGACTCAGAACTCGTCTGCCTCCCCTCCCCTTCAGAGGCCTCGGCCGACCGGGGAGGGTCCTTCTCAGTGACCGGTTCTGATTCTCTGCATATGTTGTACCGCACGTCAATATCGATTGCTCTGATATTGCCCTGGAACTTTTTTCTTGATTGTCCGAATTTTCTGCCATGGACGTTGGTTCTTTTAACCGAGAGACAGTTAAAAGTTGTGGTGTTCTGTTGGTTTTACGAGCACCCTTGTGATGGCCGTGGGTGCACAGTGAAGGGAAGGGCAGGCACCTGGGATCCAGAGAGGAGACTGGTGGGGAGCGGGGCGGCTGCCTGCAGCCTCGCGCTGGGCCCTGGGGCCGTGTGCAGTGACCAGCGCGGCCAGTGTCCCAGAGCAGATCCGCCTGGGATCCCCGGGGGGAAAGCGGCCGACTCCGCAGGGCGTGCCAGGCAGGGTTTCCCAGTTGTGGCCCCACCTGTGTTGTTGTGGGCAGCGTGTTGGGCCCCTGTCGGGTGTCACGCAGTTACCTGTCAAGACCACTCTCGGCTCAGGAGCCCTTCTGCAGCCAGGGAGACAGGGCACCAGCTGCTGTCTGTTGTGCCTCGAGGCAGACAGAGACCCCCTGGAAGCAGAAGTGCAACCTGTGCCAGCTGCCGCTTTGCCTGGCCCATGTGTGCTGGGAGGCCCCAGAGGAGACCCTGGCCAGGGGGCTCAGAGAGTGGCCTGGGCACAGCCGGCTGCGCTGTTAGGACAAAACTGTCACCTCTTTCATCAAGATAAACGCCAATGAGGTGAAAGCTTTAAATGTTGGGAAAAAAAAAAAAGCTAAAGCCATGAAGTCTCCTGGAACAGAAAATATGTTTGCAAACTCAGGGCTTAAGGCGCTGCTCACCGGGCCTCCAGCCGTGCCCGCAGCTGCTCCCTCCCCTGAGGGCGCTGGGGTACCTGCCTCGGTAGGGGTTGTGAGCCAAGTCAGCCTGTGGGGGTTGTGAACGTGCTTCCTGGGTCGGAGACAGCAGGCAACAGGCTGGAAGCAGCCCCGGCACAGGAGGGGCCAGACCTCAGTGCAGACATGGTGCTCTCCCGCCCTGGGAGAGAGGCAAGCAGGGCCAGCAGCGGCTGTTGGAAAATTGCAGTGTGCAGGTCGGAGCGTACGTGGGCAGAGCTCTTCCCACGGTGTGGGTCAGGACTTAAAGTGTGTGGATTTGATTCCTTCATCCAGGAGTGGCGCTTCTGTGCGGCTTTCTGGAGGGGAGAGAGCCGAGCAGAGACTGGTGGGCACGTGTGGACGCAGAAAGGCTGGGGGTGCGAGGTGGTGGTGGGCACAGAACTGCCCGTGATCCCTGGGCTCCTGGCCCCCACCTGGGCCCTGCCTCGGGGGCCTGTGTGCCTCGAAATGGATGTCTCACTCAGGTTATGATGTCAAAGCCTGAAAGCCTAGCCTGCCCGGTGAGGTTCTGTGTCCTTTGTTTCATGAAGAGGAAGCAAGGTGCAGGAGCCTTAGGTCTCTGCGTGGGGCCTCGTGTGACTGCGGGCACACGGGCAGGGCGCCTTGCCCTGCAGACACCCTGCTGACGGGATGCCGCAGGAATGGCTGCAGTCCACAGACAGCCCTAGAAGGAGGTGTGTCTGCTGGAACTGGGCCCAGGAGAGAGGGTCCCTCACTGCCTCTGTGCCTCCCCAACAGCGCGCCTTTCGACAAGACGGCCAGCATCACCTTCTCCCTGAGTGCAGACGACGACAACGTGAGCTGCCCCGACCACTGCTGGGGGTGGGGGTTCGCTGCGGGCAGGTGGCCCACCTCACCCTCCTGCCCTGCCCCCACAGCCCAATGCCAACCTGCTGGAGATCTGCTACAAGGACCGCATCCAGCAGTTTGACGACGACGAGGAGGACGAGGAGGAGGGCCAGGGCTCTGGGGAGTCTGACGGGGAGGACGGTGCCTGGCAGGGCGGCCAGCTGGCCAGGGCGGGCCGCCTGGGCCAGGCCCCGGGCGTGCGGTGAGTCCCCCCGCTCCCTTCCCCTCCCCTCCTGCAGGTTCCCCAGTGCAGCCGGGCTGCAGGACCTGTGGGCAAAACAAGGAGAATGGAGTGCGTGTGTGATGTGGGCAGTTTTCAGTGTTGAGTGATAGAAACCCAATTCAGATGCGTTCAGGTTCAAGAGGAGTAACCGCTTGGTCCAGGTGTCAGTGGGGCCATCAGGAGGCAGGTCCTTCAGGCACAGCTTGGCCCAGTGGGGGCATCAGAGGTGGTCCTTCGGGCACGGCTTGGTCCAGTGGGGCTGTGGTCTGCCCACCCCGCCCTCTATTCCGCTCTCCCCTGCGGCAGCTCTCTCGCACGTGTTCTTGCCAAAAGGGCAGTGGGGTGTCACGCCAGTGAAGCAGGACGTGGCGATTGTCCTTGCTCACAGTCCAGCTGCGGGCCTGTGAGCCGTGTCCAGCCCTTTGTGCGGGCAGTGGCTGGCACAGGAGCACTGACTGACTGCTCTTGGGCAGCATGGACTTGCCGGCGTGAACACCAGCTCAGGGCTGAGCCCTGTGACATGTGACCGGCACTGAGATGACGAGACAGGTCATGAGACAGGTCATGAGTGGCGGCCGCATGGGCCTCCCTCTGTGGCACCCAGAGGGGAGAGTGCAGCACTCCCCAGCCCCTGCTGGCTGCCCGCTGCCCTCCGAGGGTGATGTTCTTCTGACCCTTGCCCTTTGAGTTTTTGCCTCTTATCCCATGAGTGAGGCCCGTCCCTTGGGTAGGTGTGGTTGTGCCCTGTGTGACTGCCAAGTTGCTTTGCACTTAACACGTGTCATTGCTGAATCCAAGGTCGTGATTCATCCCTGTGGTTTTCTTGGTAATGTCAGTTCTTAACGTTTAGGTTTTTGACCTGTTGTGAGCTAGTTTTTTAGGTGTGTAAGCTGAGGGGTCCAGCTTCATTCTTAGGCGTGGAAATGCCCGTGTCCCAGCTCACAAGTTGAAGAGACTCCTGCAGGATGGTCTGTGCACCTTTGTCAGAAGTTTTTTGGCTGTTTGTGCAAGCATTTATTTTTGGCCTGTCTTTCCTGGCCCATTGGTCTGTACATCTCTATGCCAGTGCCGCCCCCGCCCCCCCTCCCCCCGCCCCCCCCCCCCCCCGCCCCTTGATTGCATTGTACTGAATTCTGAAATTCAGTACTGAAATTGAAAATGTGAGCATCCAATTTGTTCTGTTTAAAATTGTGTTGATCATTCCGGGTTCAGTTCCTAGAAATTCCAGGTGTTAATTTCAGTAGAGAAAGCCAGTTTTTGAGAGGGATCCCCTTGAATTTATAGGTCAGTTAGAGAGTGTTGCCATTTTAACAATATTTTGTCTTTCAGTCCATGAAGTTGGGCTGTCTTTACGTTTGTTTAGGTCTTAGTTACTTCTGACAGTGTTTTATAGTTTTCAGAGTATTAACTTTTATGGTGCTTTTGTTACATTTATTCTTAAGCAATACATTTAAATTTATTCTTAAACATTTTTGATGCAATTCTGAGAGAAATGTTTTCCTCAGAGATATTTTGAAGTGGTTATAAGCGTATAAAAATACGAGTACACTGGCACACTGATCCTCGCGGAACTGCTTGCTCTGACAGTTTGAGAGGGTTCGTTGGTCTCCTGCACACAAGCTGTGCTTGCTGCAGTCAGAGACGGTTTTGCTCCCTCCTCTCCAAGTGGGGAGAGAGAGCCCCTGCATCACGCGCTGGTCTTGGGGCCTCGGGGCTCGCTGTTGAGTGTGGCTTGTGGGCTCTGGAGACCATCCCAGGTATCCAGGGTCAGGAAGCTCCCTGCACGCTTTCTGCGAGCGTCTGGCTCGTGAGCACTGTGCGGACCGTGGGGCAGCGTCTTAACGCGCCTCTGGGTTTCCTTCGCGGTTCCCCGGTGGACACGGTGTCGAGTCTCGTGTCTGTCGGCACTCGGCCGTTAGGTTTGGGGCCCAGGAGGCTGCAGTGACGGAAGTCCAGCGAGGCTGTTTGGGGTCAGCCTTCCCTGGGGGTAGGTGGTGAGGGGCCTGTTTCCTCCAGGGCCCCGCAGGGGGCGCCGTCTCCCTGGGCGTCCTCCCACTACCCAGCGCCCCTCCCCCTGCCCCGCCCCTTGGTTGCCCCGCTGTGCTGGGGGCTGCGCTTGAGGCGGTGCTGTGGGCGGGCCGGCCCCTCCGCGCAGCGCTGATGGCAGGTGCTCCGTGGAGCAGGAGCCGGGGCAGCACGGACAGCGAGGAGGAGGACGACGACGAGGACGAGGACGAGGACAGCCGGGCCCGCGGCAGGCCCGGGCCCCCCTGCTACCCCAGTGCTGGCCGCCAGCCTCCGGGTGCGTTAGCACGAGGCCTGGGCGCGGGCGGGGCCCTGCTGTCTGCCTCTGTACTTACACCTTCCTGCCCCCAGGCCCCAGCTGGACAGCTGCCTTTGACCCAGTGCCTACGGACGGCCCGGCCAGCCCCCAGGACTGCAGGGACAAGGAGCCCCGCGGGGAGCGTCCGGACCTCCCGGCCCCGAGCCCGGCTGGCCCTGCAGCCCCCAGCACCCTGCAGCTCAGGTGAGGCCCAGAGCAGGGCCAGGGGCCTGGGCCCCCAGCGCCCAGCCCAGCCACCCCTTGGGCTCCTCTCTTGCCTCCTAGGTTTCAGGATCCCGCCCCCACCTCTGCACCTCAGGAAGCCACAGACGGCAGCAAAGCAGCGGAGCCCCCGGGTGAGCCGCCCCGCCTCAGCCCCGGTACCCGGCCTGCTCACCCTTCCCTGCCCACCCCGCCCTCAGCCCCGGTGCCCGGCCTGTCCACCCGCCCTGAGGAGGGCGCTGGTGCTCGGCTTCCTGAGTCTCACTGAGGGCCGGTCTCTGCACAGCCCCCTGCCAGGCCCTGCTCAGCGTCGGGGACCTCCAGGCCGGCCTCAGAGGGACACGCTCCGCCCCCAGCTCCTTGGACAGGTGCCTAGAAAGCGAGCCTCTGGGGGAGTCGGGGGGCTGATCACGGGCCGTCCCCACCAGGGCCCTGGAGCGCAGAACTCCTGCTCAGCCCTGGGGTGGGAGGGCTCGGTCGGATCAGAGAGGGCAGAGGGTGTGCGCTGACCTGCAGCCCTTCTGGCCCCTGGGTGGCTCTCAGGGGACCTGGGATGTGAGGGCGTCTGTGACAGTAACCCCGTGGTCCCCCTGCAGTGCAACCAGAGACCCTGCTACCTCTGTCCCAGCCCCTGGGGCCCACCAGCCCCCCAAGACCCCAGAGGGGGAGAAGAGCCCAGAGTCCTTGGGGCTTCCCCAAAGCCAGAGGTAAGCACGGTGTGGCAGCAGGAGCAGGCGGTGTTCCGTGGGGGCGCTGACCGCTCGCTCATCCTCTCCCCACAGTGCCCTGGCCCTCCAGCCACTCCCGATGCCCAACGGCTCTGCCCCGGGAGGCCCAGCGGCCCCGGGCTCCCAGTGAGTGTGGGCGCTGGGGACGGAAGCGGCGGGGCTGGAGGCAGGCGCTGGATGGGGGGAGAGGGCTGGATGCAGGTGGGCGGGGCAGGCACTGGTTTCCGCGCTTCACACTTGTCTCCCTCTCACTTCCCAAGGTGACTGCTTGGTCCGGTGGTGGCCACAGGCTCCGTGCTCCACGTGGACCCTGTCCGGGTGAGGGCGGGGCAGGTGCCGCAGAGGCCCTGTGGCCCATAACCCACCCTGCCCCACCCACGTCCTGGCTGGAGTCCAGGAGGCCGGCGCCCGGGAGACAGCCCCCACTCCCCATCGCACTGAGGAAAGAGATTAGAGTTCTGTCTCCTAGAGTAAAGATAGAGTGGGCTAGAGAGAGGAGAGAGCGCGCGCGCGAGAGACCTATATTATATATTATATATATATATATATATATATGTATCTGAAGGGAGCAGAGTGGGCACGCGGAGAGCCAGGAAGAACGCGGGGCTGGGCGGCAGCGGTGAGGCCTTCACCCAGGCCCACTGGGGCTGCTGTGGGGGGTCCCGAGGTGACCACCACTCTCCCGTCCAGCTGTGCCCCCATCCTGCGGTGCAAATGCCCACACCCACACTCGGCCTTTCAGCTCAGGTCCACCCTGGGGGGGGGGGCCCGAGTGGGGGTCGTGCCTTTGCCTAGCCCCCTTGCCCCGGACCCTGCACTTTGACCCAGGCGGGGAGCTCGATGACTCTCCACCTGGCTCAGCCAGCTCTGTGGGAGGGAGCTGGGTTCCTAGTCCCAGGGGCCTTCCCTGGACATCGCCCCCAGGACCCTGCCGCACTCACCGAGACCTCCATCTCCCACCGAGCCCGGGCGGAGACCTGGCTGGGGTCCCACTCCTCCTCCCGAGGGTCTGGGTGCAGCCCAGCTGCCAAGTGCCCTTGTCCCAGCCCCTCTCCCCAGGCGGGCGTGAGTGTGCGCGTGTGTTCGTGCTGAGCTTCTGTTTCATATCGCAAACGTAAACAAATAAAGGAGGACAGTTTAAGACTCATGCTGCTCAGACATCGAGTTCGGGGACATGGGGTCGGGGAGCCTGAGCTGGTCCCACACGGGGGTCTCCTGGGTGGGACCCTCAGAGCGTCGAATTAGAGTCCTTGGCCTCCTTGCTGCCTGGTGGTGGGAACTTCTGCTCGGCTGGGAAGGGTTTCCTGGAGGAGGCGCTGAGCGCTCATTGGTCCCTGGCCCCACCCCCGCACCCCACCCCCGCACCCCACCCCCGTCCACAAACACACGGGCTCCGGGTGTTGTGGTGGGCTTCCTGCCGGCCCCTTCTCAGTCCCATCACCCGCATGCCCAGAGCCCTTTCCCTTTGGTGAAGCAGTGGGAGTTGGAGGATTGGGGGCAGCCAACCAAGCCAGACCAGGCACGCGGGGCAGTGGCTTCTGGCGGAGACCAGCTGTGCTGTGCGCTGTGGCTGGCTGGACGCGGGGAGCCGTCCCTGGAGCCGCCTGTGGGCTAGCACACTGCCCAGTGCCGCTGTCTGCTGGGCAGGCCTTCCCGGAGGGGGGGCGCGGGGCGGGGCCGGCTCCTGAGGGACGGCCAGGCCGGGGGCGCGAGGGGTGGGAGCGCCGCCGGCCCTTCCCCCTCGCTCATAGAGGAGCGGCCCTTGGAGTTCTGCGCCCCCTTCCCTCTGAGCCGCCAGACGCAGCCGGTGGGAGGGGCGTGGCGGCCAGGCTCCCTAGGCAAGGAGGCAGCCGGAGGCAGGGGCCGTGGAGGGTGAGATAACCCTGGGGTCGCGCGGGCGCTATCAGCGGTGCCAAGCAGGACTGTCCCAGGGCGGGGCAGCATCTCCCTGAGCCTCTTATCAGCCCCAGAGTCCACAGGACGCTCCTGAGTTAACGTGTAACCACACGCCATCCCCACCACCCTCAAAGCCAGCAGTGCCCACATGCAGGCCACTCTGGGGGCTGCAGGCCGACATGGACGCCGGGAAGGAGGGGCTGCCCCGGAAACCTCGCTTCTCAGCTCAAGTGAGCGCCGCAGAGTTGGGGACCGGGCCTGGGCTCCTGGGAACGCAAGTGGCCTGCAAGAATCGGGGGCGGAGGTGGGCCAGGTTCTGTGAGCCTGGACGTCCTGGTGCCTGTGCGTCTGCCGGCTGCCCTGGGCAGCATGGCTGGGGTCCCCGGGCAGGGCTGGGCCTAGCGCCCAGGGGCCAGGGGCGCTCTAGAGGGGGAGTGTTCCCGGGAGCTGGGGGTTGGGCTGCGTTGCAGCTGCTCAGAGGCTTCCTTACCTCCAAAGCACCCACAGCCGCGCGTGGGCCTGGGGCTGCTCCCGTTCTTCCTCGCCTGTGCCGTCTACCTCCTCGTCCAGAACTCCACGGACCAGCCGTCCTGGGTCAGCGCCCTGCTCAAGATCCTGCCCATCCTCTACCTGGCGGGGTTTCTGGGGACCGCGTTCCCCTGCGGGGGCTACCGCTCGCTCCTGCAAGGGGCCCTGCTTTGCTCGGCCGTGGGGGACGCCTGCCTCGTCTGGCCTGAAGCCTTCCTGTACGGTGAGAGCGGGTGACGGGATGTGTTGCCTTGTCCCTCTTGGATGCCCCCCCAGCGGGTGGAGGGTGGGATGCCCTGGTGGGGGGATGACTCCCCAAGAGAACTCCCCGGGGAGCCCATGGCCGTGAGGAGACGCACCCAGACCCCCGCCCCCACTGAGCGCCTCCCACATGGGTGCGGGCGGTGTTCCCGAGGCCGCGTGAGCGTGCAGGGTTTCGAGCACGCTGCCAGAGGCCAGCCTCACCGGGAAGGTAACGCCTGAAATGGGACGTGAGTACCAGCCAGGTGCCCCTGCAGGCAGAGGGCTGGCAGGTGCAGGAGCCAGGGTGCATGCAGCCACTGGGGCCACCGCAAGCTGGGGTGTCCCTCGGCGGGCGGTTCGGAGCAGAGCTGCATGGAACGCGGTGCGCGCCTGAGGCGGTTTGGGGGCCAATGGCCAGAAGAAGGGATGGCCGAGTAGGCCACCCTGGGAGACGGGGCGGTAAGGCCAGGGAGGGAGCTGGCGCTGGGGGTCCGCCCTCTCCCTCGGGGCGAGGGCGACAGGGTGAAGCCAGAGAGCAGCACGCT
This sequence comes from Ovis canadensis, assembly GCF_042477335.2. Lineage (NCBI taxonomy): Eukaryota > Metazoa > Chordata > Mammalia > Artiodactyla > Bovidae > Ovis > Ovis canadensis. Next base: position 76,749,561 of record NC_091258.1, read on the forward strand.
TTACCAGGCGCCCCCTGTATCTCCTGCAGGCATGGCTGCCTTCGGCCTGGCCCACCTGTTCTACCTCCGGGCCTTCGGCCTCACGCCCCTGAAGCCTGGCCTCCTGCTGCCCCTCCTCCTGGTTTCCAGCCTCTACTTTGGGCTCCTGCATCCTCACGTCCCGCCCCACATGGTCTGGCCCCTGCTGGCTTACTCCATAGTCCTGGTCGCCATGCTGTGGCGGGGCCTGGCCCGGGGCGGGAGTGCCCACTGGGGCGCCCTGCTGTTCGTGCTTTCGGACACCGTGCTGGCCTGGAACACCTTCACCCACCGTGTGCCCCATGGCCACCTGCTGGTCATGACCACCTACTACTCCGCCCAGATGCTCATCACCCTGTCAGCTTTCCAGAACCCCAGGCTCAAGTCCCACTGACTTGGGGCTGAGGTGGGCAGGCGTCCACCCTCTCTCCTCCTGCAAGGACCTGGCCCTGTGCCCTGCCCCCCAGAGCAGTGAAGCCAGAGAAACAGCCTTGGGGGCGAGAGTGAGGCCCCCAGACTCCAGTGTGCCGGTGCCGGGTCATCTGGAGACTAAACCGTTCCTGGAGTTCCGAGTCCACCGCCTTGTGATTTCCAGGCCCTCAGCCAGACCCACGCTGGGCACCCCCAGCCCCTGGCCTACTTCTGTGACTCCAGATGCTCTCCGCCTTTCGTGGCCCTGATTTATTTTTCTGTTGCTTAAAGTAAAGTGGGCGTTGAACCAGCGACATCACCGTTCATTTGGGGAGGGGTGATCACAATAACAGCAGATAAGTCATTTTCCTCCCTCCCCACCCCCGCACAGAATTTACCATTTTCACCACTTTTAAGCCCGTGATTCGGTGACAGTCCATTCGCGGGGTTGTGCTTTGAACAGCTGCTTCGGGCCCTCCCTTGGGAACACATGTTTGTGTGTACAACGCAGTGATGTTACCTCTGCCCATGGTGGGCTGCTGGTGGCCGAGCCCTGGTGCCCAGGACTTGGGGGTGGGGGTGGGGGCGTGGAGTAACCCTCCTCCCCGGGGCCCTTTGATGGCGGCGGGGATTCATCGTATTCATCGTGTCCTTCGTCCAGATGAGGACGTTACTGAGCTGAGGTCAGGAGGAGGCTGGCTGACGTTAGTTTCCTGTGGCTGCTGTCAGAAATTACCATAAGCTGGGCGACTTAACAGAAGTTAAACCTCACAGTTCTGGGGGCCGCAAGCCCAAATCCCTGGTGTCAGTGGGGGTGCCCTCCATTCAGGACACGCTCGGGGGAGGGTCCTTCCTGCCCCTCCAGCTCACGACAGCCCAGCCAGGCTTCCCGTGGTGACCTCCCTCCTTGAGGCTGCCCTCCCCTGGGGACACCAGTAGTTGGACTGAGGGCCCACCCTAAGTCCAGGGCGATGTCATCCCGAGATCCTTAACTTGATGACATCTCCAAAGACCCTGCTCCTAAATAACGTGACATCCATAAAGGCCCGGGCTCAGGACTTGCGCACATCCCTGGGGACCACAGTTCACCTGACTGCAGTCACACCCAGTATCAGGAGAGGAGAGGGCTGAGGAGATGAGACTCGGAGGGGGCTTGGAGGAGGGGGTAGGTAAACACACGGTGGGAATGGAGTACTGAAGAAGAAAGAACCCAGGTGCGGCCCTCGTCTTGGCTGTGACCTTGGCAGCCCTCTGCCCTTTGAGCCTCAGGTCCTGCATGTGAGGACAGAAAACAGAACTGCTCTCCAAACCCTGCTGTTTCTGCAGCCACGGTGTGCCTTTAGGGACTCTGATGGCAGAGAGGGGACTTCTACAACCATGATGTGCTTTTCGGGACTCTTGTAGCAGAGAGGAGACTTCCACAGCTCTGATACGCTTTTAGGGACTCATAGCAGAGAGGGGACGGGGACTTCTACACCCGTGTTGTGCTTTTTTTTAGGGACTCTCATGGCAGGACTCTGCTACATCCAAGACGTGCTTTAAAGGATCCCCCCACCCCAGAACCCAGGCTTGGTTTTTAGTCCCTGCCCCACCCGCAGGCCAGGACCCCTCACTCACCACAGAGAACCACCTCAGGCCAGATGAGGCAGGTGCTCTGACAGCGGCGCGTGCCTGCTCTTCACAGTCTCATGCAACGTTGGCCGGGGTGCCTTCCTTCAGCCGCACACCCGCTTGGTGGTCGTGGACCACCTCCTACGCTGCCCAGGTCCTCACCACTCTGTCAGCCATTGAGAGTGGGAAGCTCATGACAGAGTAACTGCAGGGCAAATAAAGTGAGCACCCTCTCCCCTCCTAAAGGGCTCCCAGAACAACCTCCCACCCAGGTAGAAGTGCTAAGGAGCAGTATTTCCAGCCTCCATCTGTCTGAACCCCATGTTCCGGTTTTTGAAACTGAGATAGGGGTGACATAACTGTATCTTTAAGGCATGCTAGTGTTGATCTGATACATGGATACGTCACAGCATGAGTACCCGGGGAATGTTAGCTAACACCTCTTGAGTCATCACATAATGACTGTTGCTTTATTGCGGTGGAACCAATTAAGATCCAGTCTCTTAGCAGCCTTGTAATTTATAATACAGCATTGTTGTCCGAGGTCACTCTGCTGTGACCATGATCTGTTTGAAGGCATTTGTATCCAATTGCTGAAAAAAGAAATATGATGGCAGCTTTACTGGGATACTCTCAGGCTTCCCTGGGTGGCTCAGACTACAAAGAATCTGCCTCCAGTGCTGGAGACCCACGTTTGATCCCTGGGTCAGGAAGATCCCCTGGAGAAGGAAATGGCAATCCACTCCAGTACTCTTGCCTGGAGAATCCCATGGACAGAGGAGCCTGGAGGGTGGGCTACAGTCCATGGGGTCACAAAGAGTCAGACATGACTGAGTGACCAACACTTTCACTTTCTTCATCTACCACCCAAAGGCTCACTCAAAACTGTAGACGTGGTTTTTAGTATATTCACAAGAGTTTTCAACTAGCAATCTTAGAGCATTTTCTTCACCCCAAAAGAGACCCCATGCCTTAAACCCATCGCCTCCAGCCCAAGGCAATCACCAGCTGCTTGTTTAGCCCCTCAGTTGTGTCTGACTCATTGTGACCCCATGAACTGTAGCCTGTCAGGCTCCTCCGCCCATGGGATTCTCCAGGTAGGACCTTGCTCATCCTTTAGTGTTTCATGATGATAAACAGTTCCGCCTCTGCATGCAATCACAGCGTAGGGCTTGCTCTCTACACCCACCAAGCAAAATCTCCCAACACCAGCTGGGCGTCCTGCAAATCAACTCAGTGCTGATGCTCTCCCACAGGTTGAGGACTCAGCCCTGCAAAACTGACCCCCTCCCGCCTGCCACCCACACTTCAGACGCCAGTCACAAGCCCCCGGTTGTTACCTGTGCTTCTGACCAACCGGCTATAAGTCAGATGTTCCCAAGACCCCATCCTCGGGTTGGATTAACTTGCTAGATCAGGTCACAGAATGCAGAGAAACGTGGCTGCTGCTGGTTTCTTCTAGGATGTCACTCAGGAACAGGAGAAGAGAGGAGCACAGGGCAGGAAGTGGGGAAGGAGCCCAGCGCTTCCGTGCCCTGCCCAGAGAGCCTTCCTCACCCGCTCTCTTCACTTTCAGACCGTAAGTGAGATCAGGGCAGCTTGTGTGTGCAGACCATCAGGCAAGCAAAGCCCTTCTGAAAAGCCCTTCAGGACGCCGGCGGTCTAGGGATGAACCCACAGCAAGTGTGGCTGCAGTTTTATCTAATGGCTTCAGAGGGCAGGACTTGTTCCAAGACTTGATGCGAACTCCCTTATTCCTACCACGTATTTGCAAACGATTGTGCCCAGTTCCGTCGATTTGGAATCTGAGTCACTTCGAATTGAAGCCACGTGCTCTCGGGCCCAGGTAGAACGGTGGCACGTGGGTCTACAAATAGGGTCGTCCTGAGGGCAGCCGGAGCTCGCAGGGGCAGGGGAGACAGAGCCCAAAGGCAGGACAGGTGATGAGACGCCGGTCTGGTGCTGAACCGTCCACTTGAGGGGTGGGCATCTTTCCCTCCCCGCCCTGGAGCGGCCCCTCGCCGCCATCCCGCCCGGCACACACGGGACCGGTGTCGCGCCTTCACCAGGCTTCGAGAAGCGGCGCCTTAACCTGGGGGCACAAAGGGGATACCTCGAAGCCAGGCGGAGCCCAGCGTCCAGAGGTGAGGACCGAGGCTGCGGGGCAGGGCGGGCCTCAGGCGACAAGCCTACACTTCCTCCTCCTCCCTTTCTGCCCTGACCTGTGGCCTCACGTCAGACTGGGAGAGGGGAATTCTTGCGTGTAAAGTCCAGCAGGTGGAGGGACACCTGGGTCCCTCGGCAGCGTCCACAGACATGACCGGGGCTGGCGGGGGCCTCCGGGCCTGGGGGAGTCTGCTGCTGCTGGTGAGTCCCCCAGACCCCGGGTCCGAGGGGAAGGGATGCTGGGGTCCCAGGACGCTGGCCCCGCAGGAGGCGGGGCTTACCCTTCTCTGGGCTTCCGGATTGGGAGAGGTTCCTAGGGAGGCTTACATACACCTGGTCTCTCAAGATCCTGCTGTGTCTGCTGCGGAAGTAAACGCTGGTTATTGGCAAGACTCAGGTATTTTATCAAGAGAAGGGAGTCAGGCCCAGGTCCTTCCCCCTCAGACCCGGGAGTCCAGGCCCCCATCCCCTCCTCCATCAGACCCAAGACTTCCAGATGCTCTGCCCTTTCTCTCTGAAACCCAGGGGTGCAGACCCCCAGCCCCTCGTCCCTCAGATTGCGGGGTCCAGGCCCCAGCCTCCTCCCTCAGATTGGGTGACAGTTTCCTGGTTCCCAGCCTCAATCTCTTCCTTCATTCTCAGTCTGTTGATCCCTGCCCTTAATCTTCCAAGGCCATATTTTTCAGGAAGTGAAACCATTCAGTTTATCTCAGCACCTTATGCTTGAAGCCAACCCCAGCTCCTGGGTCCCTGGAGTCCTGTCCCTGCCTCACCACCCCCCCAACCCCACCCCCAACACACACACACACACCCAGAGCAGACAAGGGAAGGTCGTGGGGCTGACCTTTGTCGGGGCCCAGCCTTGGGGAGGAGGTGCGGTGCCCTGTTCCTGCCCTCTGGGAGCACTGACTCACAGGGGCCAGGGGCACTCGGGGAAGGTCACTGGCTGGCTGTCTCACCTGAAGTGAAGCGAGGTGAGCCTCAGAGTCTGACTGTCCCCTCTGGGCTGTCTCCAGGGCCTGTGCAGCTGGACAGGGGCCAGGGCGGCAGGTGAGTGGCCCCTGCCTGAGTTCACAGCCCACGCAAAGCCACCGCACCTCGACGCCCATGAGCTTTGTGGTGGTGGTGGTGGGGGGGGGATGTCTCCATGGAGGACAAAGTGGTCACGGCAGGTGCCCATGGGAACGGTCCTTTCTGGACATGGGGCAGGAGTGGGGGTGGTAGAAGGGACAGGACTCCCCGGCTCGCACCAGACCCTCCTTCCCAGTCCTCAGCCCCCAGCCTCTGCCAGGAAGCTGGCTGTGTAGGCCTGGGCCAGCATTGTTGCAGAAATCCTACCAGAAAGCGCAGCTCTAGACCCTTGTCACTCAAGTGTGGTCTGTGCATGGGCAGCGGCCCCCGAGAGCTGACTGTGTGTGCAGAGCCTCCGTCCCACGCCGGGCCCCGGAGTCAGAACCCGACTGGAAGGAGATACCCAGGGATGCATGTGCACGCTGAGGCTCAGGAGGCACTGATCAGGACCAAGCGCCCACATCTGTCTTCCGGCCTGTCCCTGAGGCAGGCCTGGGAGCTCACCCTGAGGGTCAGACACCCAGTGACTCTCTCCTCCCCTGCTCCCCTGCCCACTCCAAATCCTTCTTCCTGACGTCTCAGCCCCCAACCCCGTCAGGAACCTGACTGCGCAGGCTCAGAACAGCAGCTCCATCACCCTGAGCTGGAAGGCGCCTGAAGGCCCTGAGCCTGAGTACTACTGGGTCCAGTGGACTGATGACGGTAATACAACTGGGCCTCAAAGCACAGCAAATACCAGCTTCACAGCGGAAGGACTTGAAGCCGGGACGTTGTATGAGTTCTCTGTGAACGCAGTAAAAGATGGACTCAACAGCTCCTGGGTGGCTCTCAATGCCAGCACAGGTGAGAGGCAGCCGCTATTCGTATTGTTTTTGTTTGTTTTAATGGGAGGTGACAGATGGTGGTGGAGAGCTGACAGGAGAACGTGGCACCCTCCCTCGCCCAGGGTCCCTTTGGGCCACCACGAGCAGGCAGTGAAGAAAGAATATGTGCCCTACAAGAAGAGAAGCCAGCACAGAGGGGAGCCTGCACACTGCAGCGGAGAGTAGACCCCGCTCGCTGCTAACAGGGAAAGCCTGCTCGCAACCACGGAGACCCAGGGCCGCCACCACGATTAGCTGTTTATTAATTACAGTGGTGCCAGTGGCAAAGAACCCACCTGCCAGTGCAGGATACACGAGAGACGCGGGTTCCATCCCTGGGTCGGGAAGATCCCCTGGAGAAGGAAATGGCAACCCACTCCAGTATTCTTGCCTGGGAAATTCCATGGACAGAGGAGCCTGGTGGGCTACAGTCCACAGGGTCACAGAGTCGGACGCGACTTGAGCACACACGTGAGAAACACACGCACAAACCAGAAAGACCAGAGTCAACAGCTCCATCTGGAAAGTTGATATGTCTGGAAGTGAGAAGGTTCTGTCCCTGGGGCGGCTTGTGACAGACAGCGTAGGGTATGGTGATGGGTGGGGCTCAGGGCTGCAGACCCCCGACAGAGGGCCTGAGCGATCCCGGACCCCCCACCTCTGGCCGCGTTTCTGTGGTCCACACTCCTTAGCAAGTAGACTCCTTCCCATGCCTAGGTACTTCCACTTTGCTTGGAGGAGGAAGAGACTGGGGCACCATGGGTGTGCGGCGGAGGGGAGGGGTCCTTGGGGATCGAGCCCCTTCAGCCTCTATCCTCACTTCTCAGCTCCCAGCGAGGTTATAGCCCTACAGAAGCAAAATCAGACCAACAGCTTCATCACCCTGAAGTGGGAGGCCCCTGCAGACCCACGGCCCCAGTCCTATGTATACTGGGTCCATTGGGCCAGCAGAGGACATCTCCAGAGGAAGCAAGGTCCCCAAGGACACCAGGACAACCAGACGGGCAGGACCAATGGGACTCACTATACGGTGGAGGCGCTGGTGCCCGGGACTTGGTATAGCTTCAACGTGTGGGCTGAGAGCAACTGTGTACACGGTTATAAACAGAGCCTCAATGCGTCCACGGGTGAGATGGGGCTCCCTTTAACCTGGTGGGGGGCTTAGGTTGGGCCTGGGGACAGTGAGAGGTGAGTGGACTCCAAATCCCATCAGCCCATGGGGTCATGATGTCATGTGTTGCAGTGACACAGACGGTCAAAGGGCTCATGGGAGTTGTAGTCTGTGGAGACCTGTGGCCTGTCCCTGTGTGGACAACAGAGAATGAGGGGTGAAGAGGTATTCTGGTTTGGGGGACAGAAAGGACGCGCTGGTTCTCAGAGAATTGGCCTGACTGGTGGGGAGCAGGGCAGTGGGAAGTCCCCCCGGATGGAGCCTCCTGACACCTCTCATCCTGCACACAGCCCCAGATCCTGCCAACATCACCTCCTGTGTCATCACCTCCGGGGGCCACGAGGTCATCCTGGCCTGGTCCTGCCCCCAGGGAGGCTACGAGGCCTTTGAACTGGAGGTTGGGGGGCAGCTGGGCCCCCAGAACAACTCCTCCTGCGGGGAAGCTGTGAAGGTGTTGTTACTCAGGCCGGCTCAGTCCTACTCAGCCACCGTCACGACCATCTGGGATGAAATGAGGGCCCCGTCTGCCTCGGTGGTCTGCCACGTGGAGAGCGGGCACGCAGGTAAGTGGGGTCCCAAGAAAGGGGAACTCGTGGCCTTCCCCACCCCTTCAGGCCCTGCTCTGAGGCAGGCCCACCCGCCCAGGGGGTCCTCTCTGCTTGTGTTTTCTTTGCTGCTTTCTTTGAAACAGCTCTGTTGAGATGTGACTCCTATAATATACAACAGTTCATCCACTGAAAGGGTACAACCCGCTGGCTGCTGCATATTCGCAGTATTTGCAGCGATCCTTGCCATTGGTTTTAGAACGTTTTCATCATCCCATAAAGAAAAGAAAAGTTGTCCCCTTAAGCCTTGTTGTTCGGTCACTCAGTCATGTCGGACTCTTTGTGACCCCATGAACCTCAGCACGCCAGGCCTCCCTGTCCGTCACCAACTCCCAGAGTTCATCCAGATTCATGTCCATCGACTCGGTGATGCCATCCAACCATCTCATCCTCTGTCATCCCCTTCTCCTCTTGCCCTCAATCTTTCCCAGCATCAGGGGCTTTTCCAGTGAGTTGGCTCTTCGCGCCAGGTGGCCAAACTATTGCAGCTTCAGCTTCAGCATCAATCCTTCCAATGAATACTCAGGGTTGATTTCCTTTAGGATGGACTGGTTTGCTCTCCTTGCTGTTCACAGGACTCTCAAGAGTCTCCTTTAAGGCTGTTACCCCCCGACTTCCCCAGCCCCCCGCCGTCACCCCCGACTTCCCCAGTCCTCCACCAACGAGCCGTTGATGATCTCTAATCGACACCTGTCTCTCTAGATTTGCCTCTTATGGCTCTTTCCCAGAAATACAGTCACACAGTATGTGGTCCTTTGTGGCTGGTTTCTCTCACTTAGTGTAATGATTTTGAGGCTCATCCAGGGTTCTAATGTGTATCAGTGCTTCATTGCTTTTTAAAAAATTAATCATTTGCTTTTGGCTGTGCTGGGTCTTGGTCGCTGCAAGGGTTTTTCTCCAGTTGTGGAGGGGTGGGGCTCCTCTCTAGCTGGGGTGCGCCAGTTTCTTGCTGTGGTGGCATCTCTTGTTGCTGAGCACAGGCCCCGGGGCGTGCGGGCTCCAGGGGCTGTGGGGCACGGGCTCAGGAGTTGCAGCTCCCGGGCTCTGGAGCACAGGCTCAGTAGTCGTGGCGCATGGGCTTAGTTGCTTCGAGGCCTGTGGAATCTTCCCGGACCAGGGATCGAACCTGTGTCCCCTGGAGTCTTACCACGGAGCCCCCAGGGAAGGCCCCGAGCAAGTGATGACTTTTGATCAGCAACTCGGGAACTAAGAGGCTGTGGGGCAAGGTTAGGTCAGTGGGCAGTGTGGGGACGTTCTTCTCTCCCTCCTCTGGTCTCGAGTCTACCCCGTGGGCCTCTGATCTGAGTCTGGGGGGCTCAGGACAGCAGGAACGCAGCGCCAGGCTCTAACAACCCCCACCCTGCCTTCCCCAGGGGTCATCGCCGGCGCCGTGCTCAGCGTCCTCCTGTTACTCGTCCTGGTGGGCCTGCTGCTCTTCTTCCTGAAGAGAAGGTGAGACTCCAACACACAGGGCTCACGGGGCACCTGGAGGGCGGCCCCGGGGACATACAGGGACCCCTGCTCCAGCCTCATTCCCGATCCTTTTCCTCTCCTTGTCCTTTTCCCAGGCATAGACAGAGGGAGAAGAAACCCGCACCCAAGGATCTGGAGATCAGGTGAGCGGGTCTGGGGAGCGCCAGAGACTCGCTGTAGGGTCAAATCCATCTGGCCACCGGACAGGTCAGAGGGCAGGATCAGGGGACCCACCTGCAGGGGCCATCACGCCTCCACCGCTGCCCGCTCCCTAAGCGCTCTGGGCCGGTGGCTACGGAACTGCTTTCAGCCTCCGCTCTGGGACCCCCGCTCATTCATCCCCCGCTCATTCATCCAACAGTGCGACCACCGAACCCCCATAAAGCATCAGGCAATGTTGTAGGAAACAGCGACGGAAACAAAGATTCCTGCCCTTGTGGCGCTTACGTTCCAACACAAGGACTTCCCTGATGGTCTGGGGGTTGGAACTCCAGGCTTCCACTGCAGGGCACACGGGTTAGACCCCTTGTTGGGGATCTAAGATCCTTCAAGCCTCGAGGCACAACCAAAAGCAAACACACGAGCACACAGGAAGCAGAACAAGTTGATGAAGGCCGTGATGGTTACGTGGAGACAAATAAAGCGAGAGATAGGGCTAACAAGAGTAGAGGAATATTTTAAATAGGGTGTCCAGGAGAAGCCTCACTAACCAGATGACTAAGAGAAAGCCATTTGAGGACAGACTTGAAGCAAATGAGGGGAAGAGCCCTGTGCCCACCTGGGAAAAGACATTCCAGGCGGAGGCCCCGAAGCAGTCACCCTCTTGGGGTGTTGGGAGAACGAGGCGTGTCTCTGAGGCTGAGCAGAGTGTGGGTGAAGGGAGGCGGGTAGGAAGTGAGGTTGGAGAGGTACCAGGTGGGGTCAGATAAGAGTGAAGACTGCATTTTATCCGGAGATCAGAGTGTTTGGAAGCTTTTGAGTAGACCCCTGATACAGTTAAGAAGCAAAGGCAAAAAGCAGGGAAGCAGCAAAATGTGTTTAATATACAGACATCGTTAAGTCTCAGAGCAGGAAATGGTTAGAGGGAATCAGATTGAAGATGTCATCTGAGTGTTTAAACAGCAGATCTGGTTAAAGATTGGATGTGTTGGTGTGGAACTCAGAGAGGGCTCAAGAGTGACCCCAAGGCATTTAGCCTGAGCCCCAGGAAGGCTGGAATCGCCATGACTTGAGGCAGAATGTCTATGGTGGAGGCAGGTTTGAGGGAAAAGTGTCAGGAGCTCAGTGGTGGACACATTGAGTTTGAAATGCTTGTTGGATGTGCGAGTAAAGACGAAGATGAACAAGCCATTGGATAAAGCTCTGCAGTTCAGGAGAACATTTGTGCAAATATCTTCACTCTGGGCCAATCGTCATTAAATCTCTATGTTAGAACAGTCCCCAGGGATTAACAGAGGCGCGTCAGGGCAAGGAGTTAAGGAAAGCTGGGAGGCCAGCTGTGAGGTTGTTCAGTTGCTCAGTGGACTCTGTCACCCAGTGGACTGCAGCACGCCAGGCTCCCCTGTCCTTCACTATATCCAAGAGCTTGCTCAAACTCATGTCCATCGAGTCGGTGATGCCATCCAACCATCTCATCCTCTGTCGTCCCCTTCTCCTCCTGCCTTCAGTCTTTCCCAGCATCAAGGTCTTTTCCAACAAGTCAGCTCTTCACGTCAGGTGGCCAAAGTATTGGAGCTTCAGCTTCAGCATCAGTCTTTCTAGTGAATATTCAGGGTTGATTTCCTTTAGGATGGACTGGTTTGATCCCCTTGCTGTCCATGGGGCTTGTGGGCACAAAAAGAAAGAAGGGATGGCCACCAGAGGTGGGTGCCTGAGGGGGAGTAAGTACAGGTATCGGGGCGATGATACCCAGTTTCTCTTTCGCCATAGAATCTGTCCTGGCCAGCATCCCGCCCCAGTCACCCTCTGACCTCTCCCCTCCCTACCCTGTGTCCCTTACACTGCCCCTGCGACAAATCTCTGCACCCACTGGATTCCAAGTCTGGTCCCGCCTACACGTCGAGCATTTTGCCATCCTCAACCTCGGTGCCTCGCAGGTGGAGATTCCTGGAGGCTGGTGGGAAACAGGTCTGAAGCTCAGGACGGGGAGAAGTGGGGACTGGAGATTTAGAAACTGTAGACGAAGGTGAAGCTACAGAAGTGGTCAAACCCTATGAGAAGCGTGTGTCCAGTGAGAAAGGGGGAGTCGAGGATGGAGTCCCGGTAACGCCCCCCTTTTAGGATGGGTGGAGGGTGAGGGGCCCACCGACGAGGAGCAGCAGCAGTAGCCAGAGAGGCCGGTGGTGGTGCCTGCCAGCAGAGGGTGCTCAGAAGAGGGTGGATCCAGAAAAAACCAAAGTGCTGTCAGCGGCGCCGGAGGCTGCGGAGCACTGACTCAGAGGATGGGGGAGCCTTTGGAAGTGCAGATAAGGAGGCAAATCAGACTTTGAAACAGTCCTTGTTCCCCTGGAGTCGCGGTGCAAACACCAGGCCGGTGAAGGGTGGGAAGGAAGCAGAGAACTGGCCTGCCTGAGAAGACTGAAGGCAAAGGCGTGTTTTCATCCATCGCATTGTTGTGCATGTAGGTATGATGGGGCCACTGGATCCGAAGACAGACACCGTTCAGAGGCAGTTTACTGCACTCACAGATCCCAGCGAGCGGTTACACGTTACACCAGGCAGGGCCACGCAGACACACACCCAGGGTCGGCTGGGAGGTGGGGGGACCCCTGAGGAAGAGGCTGTATCCTGGTTTTCATGGGGACAAGTGGGCAATGCACGCCAAACAGGTTGAACTGGAATCACCTCAGTGGACCCCGAGGGCTGTTCCCTGTCGCTGGTGGCCATCTGAGCAGACAGCCCAGAGTGTGTGATCCTGAAAGGGGCGGTGGTGAGGCTGTGCAATTTCGTCAGCTCGTCAGGAAGGAGAACTGGGGAACTCCCTGGCGTCCTGTTCACCGCCAGGGCCAGGTTCAGTCCCGGCTCGGGGGTCTCCCGCAGGCCACGTAGCTCGGCCAAATGAATAAATAAAAAGGAAAAAGTGTAAAAATCAACCAAAAACCAATTACATTAAAAAAAAAAAAAAGGAGAACTGAACTGGTGAGCCTCCAGCCAGGGACTCACAACTGAGTCTGGACTGACTGTACTTACAGCATTGTAAGGGGAGGGGCAGAAATACCAGCTCAAAGGATGCTTGTTTGTTTTTTTTGTCTATGCCGGGTCTTAGTTGCCCTGCAGGCTTCTCTCCAGTTGCAGAGCGCAGGCTTCTCACGCGCTGACTTCTCTTGTTGCCGGGCACCAGGGATCGAACCTGTGTCCTCTGCCTTGGCAGGCGGATTCTTTACCACTGAGCCACTAGGGAAGCCCCAGAGGATTCCCTTTTTCAGTACGAAAGTGAGAGTAGCGTGCTCACACTCAAACGGGAAGAGGGAAGAACAGGGAATTGGGGCCTAGAGACGGGCAGTGGCCCTAAAAGGCCAAAGGAGCACCTCTCCCTCTTCCTGAGTCAAAACGACTCCCAAGGGACTTCCCTGGGGGCCAGCGGTTAAGACTGTGCTCCCGATGCAGGGGTCCTGGCTTCGATCCCTCCTCAGGGAACTTGATACCACGTGTCACAGGTAAGACCCAACACAGCCAAAAAACAAATTCTGATCGTGGTAAAAAGATAGATGAGCTATAACTCACCACTGCAGACCGTTTTTAAGTGCCCGGTTCAGTGGCGCGAAGTCCACGCCCATTGTCGTGCAACTGGCACTGCCATCTACCCGTAAAACTCTTAAAACAGAACAGAACACGGCTTTGTTTATTTAGCCCACGCTGCAGGCCTTGTAGGCTCTTAGTTCCCCAGTCGGGGATCAAACTGGCACCCTTGGCAGTGAAAGCCTGGAGTCCTAACCGTTGCACTGCCGGGGAAATTCCCTAGAGAACTCTCTTCACCCGGCAGAAACGAAACTCTGTACCCAGTAAGCACTAACTCCCAATTTCCCCTGTCTCCCCAGCCCCTGGAAACCCCCTTCTACTTTCTGGTTGTATGAGTTTGATGACTAGCTGCCTCATATAGGTGGGAATCGTATTTGTGCTCTTGTGACCGGCTCATTTCACCCAGCATCAGGCCCTCATGTTCCTCCATGGTGCCTTATAGGTCAGAATTTCCCTTCTTCTTAAGGATGAATAATATTCCGCTGTATACATAGAGCACATCTTCTTGGTCCATTCACCTGTCACCGGGCACGCAGTTTGCTGTCACTTTTTAGCTACTGTGAATAATGCAGCTATGGACATGTGTGTACAAATACCTGAGACATTGCTTTCAATTCTTTTGGGTGCATACCCGCGGACAGATTTGATGAATGAGAAACAAAATCGGTAATTTGAAAAGACGTCTGCACCTCCCATGTTCATAGCAGCAGTATCCACCATAGCTAGGATATGGTAACAACCTAGATGTCCATCAGTGGATGAATGAACAAAGAAGATAACATACAGACAATGGAATATTACTGAGCCATAAAAAAGGAATGAAGTGATGCGATTTGTGACACCGTGGATGGACCTTTAGGGCATTATGCTAAGTGAGACTAGTCAGAGGAGGGAGGACAAATACTGTGTGATATCACTGACATGTGGAATCATAAAAACGGTTGAGGGAATTCCCTGCCGGTCCAGGGATTAGAACTCAGTGCTTTTATTGCCAGAGGCTTGGGTTCAGCCCATGGTCAGGGAACTAAGATCCTGCAAGCTTTGTGGCACGGTCAAAAAAAAAAATTTTTTTTTTTTTAAAGTAGAATCACAGACTCATAGATACAGATAATACATTGGTGGGTGCCAGAGGCAGAGAGTGACTTGGGTGAAGGAGGATAAAAGGTCCAAACTTCCAATTATAAGATAAGTAAGTCCTGGGGGAGGTGCAAAAAAGAAAAGCAAAACCCCCTCCTTTTATCCCAAGAACGTGCGGTTAAAGGCGGTTCAAAGACTCAACCCTCTGGCCCGCAGGTTCCCAGGGGACATCCCGGCGGAAGACTTTGCGGAGCACGTCTGGAGAAACGAGAGGGACAGCAACTATGGCTTTGCCGAGGAGTACCAGGTGGGGTGAGCCGGCCCCGCGCGGCCACCAGCCCCTCCCGCCCCTGCGGGGCTGAGTGGATGCAGGCATGCCCAGCTGGGTGGCTCACAGAAATCCCCAGCCACCATCGGCCGCCTTTTTGACTCGCACTGGTGTCGGGTAGCCGGGTCCCTTCTCTCCCGCCTGCCCCCAGCCCGGGCCTTCTCCTCCCAGTAGCCGTCTCAGACGCCCCCAGGGGACGGTAGGCACAGGCGTCCTATCTCTGTGGGTGCTGCAGAACTCCCGGGGGCACGGGGTGAGCGGGGTGGCGCCACGCGGCTGGCCCCGGGTGGCGCTGGGCCGAGGAAACCCAGCGCCCGTGCACCCGCCCCTTCCTCCGCCCCCAGCACCTGGCCCTGGAGGACCACGGCCAGTCCCAGATGGTGGCCTCAGCCCCAGACAACAGCGCCAAGAACCGCTACAGGAACGTGCTGCCTTGTGAGTCTCGCGTCTCCGGCGTTCTCGCCTGCGACGCCGCCTAACACCCTCGTCCCTTGCTCCCCTCGAGAGACAAAGCTCCTGCCCCCGTGAGCGGGGAGCCCCTCGGGCCGGCTCCTCCCGACGGGGTCCCTCGCCCCATCCCAACTCCCTGTGTCCGCCCGTCCCCGCCTTCCCCTCTTTCCCCGCTCCCTCCGCTTCGCTAATGCCGGCGTCTCCCCGTAGACGACTGGTCCCGAGTGCCCCTGCGGGCCCTCCCCGGACAGCCGGGCTCTGAGTACATCAACGCCAGCTTCATCCCCGTAAGGCTGGGGTCAGCCTGGGCTCGGGAGCCTCGGAAGGTAAGGGCCGGGGGCAGGGGGGCCCTGACCCGCCTGCCTCCCTCCAGGGTCTCTGGAGTTCCCGGGAGTTCATTG
The DNA here is from genome assembly GCF_042477335.2 of Ovis canadensis. NCBI lineage: Eukaryota > Metazoa > Chordata > Mammalia > Artiodactyla > Bovidae > Ovis > Ovis canadensis. The sequence goes on from NC_091258.1 coordinate 76,764,944, forward strand.
CGGCCCAGGGCCCCCTGCCGCAGACCGTGGGCGACTTCTGGCGCCTGGTCTGGGAGCAGCAGAGCCACACCCTGGTCATGCTGACCAACTGCGTGGAGTCCGGCCGGGTGAGGGGAGCCCCGGGTCCCCCCCACGGGGGGGCGCCCTCCAGGCTGCAGCCTGTGATCCTGCCCCAGACACCGGTCCCGGGGTGGACCCTGACCCAACCTCGGGGGTTCCCAGCACGACCCCACCCCTTCCGCCTGCCCCAGCCCACCCACTGGGCCTCCTATGGGGTGAAGCTGCTCTGGAAGACCTGAGGAAGGGGCAGTCTTCCTGGCTGGGGTGGCTCTCCACTTGGTTCCCGGGCCGGGGCCGCGTCCCCGATGCTGAAACCCAGAGCCACCCGCGGGGGTGCTCTGGGGGAGGTTCTCCGCAGCCTCCTGTAGTCTGACCCACCCGTCTCTCCCCAGGTGAAGTGTGAGCATTACTGGCCTCTGGACGCCCAGCCGTGCACCCACGGGCCCCTGCAGGTGACGCTGGTTGGGGAGGAGGTGGCTGAGAACTGGGCGGTCCGGAACCTGAAGCTCCGCCATGTAAGCCCCGCCCCCCTCGACTGGCAGTTCCTCCCCCGCGGCGGCCCCTCCCCAGAGCTCCCCCGGAAGTCGCGGTTTCCATCGCTCCCACCGGGGACCTCCGTGTGCCCCAGCGGTGCCCCCACCCATCAGAGACAGGCCCCGGACTGGGTCCCCTCGACCCCTGCCCCTAGGTACAAGAGCAGAAGACTTTGCCCGTGCGTCAGTTCCACTACATGACCTGGCCAGACCACGGCGTGCCCCACTCCCCAGACCCCTTGCTGGCCTTCTGGAGGATGCTCCGGCAGTGGCTGGACCAGACGATGGGGGGCGGGCCTCCGATCGTGCACTGCAGGTGAGGAGGGGCCGGACCCCCGCCCTGCGCCTCGGAATCCGGCCCCTCGGGTCCTTAGGGGACTTGCGGAGGAGGCGGAGGAGACCAGGAAGGCATGCAGGAGATGGAGGCAGGAGGTGAAGGCGTGGTGGTGCAAGTTGCGAATGAGGATGAAGATGAAGGGATGGGAAAGGAGGGAAAAGAAAGAAAGGAAGAAAGGAGGCGGCATGGGTAGGGATGAACAGGTGAAGGACAAGAGGAGGAAACGGCCAGAGGTCTTAAGAAACGTTTAAAACACCTCCTTGGGGAAACTCCGGGTGGTCCAGTTGTTAGGACACAGTGTTTTCACTGCCAAGAGCCGGGTTCATTCCCTGGTGGGGGAGCTAAGGCCCCACAAGTCTCACCGCTTGGCAACAATAATAATAATAATAATAAAATAGAAATGGTTCATTTTATGTTTAAAGAAAAATGACTTACTTGGGAGCTCATCTGCTCTGTATGAACCCCAGCTGGTCACTTACTAGCTGAGTGTCCTGGGACAGTGGACTTCACCTCACTCAGCCACATTGCCCTCTCTGTAAAATGGACACGCTCAGCTGACAGTTCCTACTTCTGAGGGGTGGGAGAAGTGCACAGAGGACATGAGGCACCCAGAACGGGACCTCACAGATAGAACTGTGTGCAGTCATTAGTTATTACTTCCTACTTAAGCAACCCCCACTTATACCATAGCCTCCAGAATAGCCCCGCTAAATACCCGACCTCTGGGTACTCCAAAGACGGAGCTCTCCAGTCAGCGGGGGCTCCCGGCGCCCCCGTGGCCTGACGCCTCCTTGTCCCTGCCTAGCGCTGGCGTGGGCCGCACGGGCACCCTCATTGCCCTGGATGTGCTGCTGCGGCAGCTGGAGTGTGAGGGTCTCGTGGGGCCCTTTGGCTACGTGAAGAAGATGCGGGAGAGCCGCCCGCTGATGGTGCAGACTGAGGTGAGGGGGTTCCCCGGGGCCGGGCGCGGGCGGGCAGGCAGAGCTGGCCGAGGCTCAGAAGGCCTCCCCCCCCCCCCCCCCCCCGCCGCCCTGCTCTGTCCCCAGGCCCAGTACGTCTTCCTGCACCAGTGCATCCTTCGGTTTCTGCAACAGTCAGCCACAGTGCGGGCTCAGGAGGGGGCCACCTACGAGAACCTGCTGATGGAGAATGTAGCTGCTACAGAGGCCTAAGCTGTGGGAGGGCTGAGACCCCTGCCCTTCTGGACACAGACTCTGCACCCCTGCTTCAGCCCAGATGCCTGGGCCCCGGGACAGCTGAGGGCTGGGGTCCCAGACCCCCGGGCCCTGAAGGAAGAGAGGGGACCTGCAGCCTAGATTCCTACTTCCTGGAGAGGGGGCGAGCCCAGATCCTGGATTTCCAGTTCCTTGAAGAAGGAGAGGGATGGGGGTCCAGGAGTCTCTTGGTTTTTGTTTGAGGAAGGAGAAGACAGGGTCTCAAGGAAACAAGCTGAATTCTGAGGAAGAAAGGAAGTAATGAGGCTCCGGAATTCTGGTCACCTGAGGAACAAGGGTGAGCAGAGACCTGCCCACCTTTTACTCCAGAAACCAAATCAGTCTTCAAGAATCTGAGGTTTCCCCTTACCCTGCCTCCTGTACATATTTTTTTCTTTTATCCCATAACTTATTAAATCACTATTTTCCCCAGAGACACCCATCCCCACAGTGGATTTCTGGGTCTGGAAATAATACTGGGGTGGGTTCCTGATGTATAGGTACTGAGGCAAACGTCCCAGGAAGGTAGCTACAGGGATTCACAGTTGGCACCTGAAAATGTAGGTTTGGGCAGTTGAGCCTCTCTGAGAAGGCCCAGGGTGTGGGCAGTGTGGGCTCCGTGCCCTGAGCTAGGAGCATGGAGGCTTGCCTTCTGGGCCTGGCCCTAGGGGAACTTAGAGGGTGGAGTGAAGCCTATTTGCTGGTGAATTTCAGGCTTAGTCTCCTGTCTGGATATCTGAATACCCTGGCCTCCAGAGAGGGTCTTCTGGGTCCTAGAATCCGGTATCTGGCGCCCGGTTCTCTGGGCAGCCGCGGAGTCTGAGGTGGAGAGAAGCGGACTGGATGCCAGGATGGCTAGACTAGAAGGCAGAAAATCCTCCGGACCAGGATAAATATCCGTGGGTGTTCTGGTGGTTCCAGGCTCGGGGGCTAGACGAGGGGTGGGGCGGCCTCTCCACTTACGGAACACGCACGCGCGCGCGCGTACACACACACACACACACACATAGGCTCTCTCACACTCATACACGGAGGCGCACACGCGCACACACCGGGGTGGCTCCATTCGGCCGCGCCCCCGCCCCGCAGCGCTCTGCGATCAGCACCGGGGACAGCGCCAGTCACCCGCGTGCGGGGGCGGGGTCCGGGCTGGGCCGCCGCCTCTGTGTCTCTCCGGAGGGTCCCTTCTAGCTGCCGCACAGGTAGGAGCCGCTGGGACCCCCTCCCCAAGCTCCATCTTCATTCCCATCCGTAGAGAGATGCAGCGTGTGTGTGTGTGTGTGTGTGTGTGTGTGTGTGGTGGAGGGGCTACCTGGGGAGACCAACAGATGGAGGGGGAGGGCTGGAGCCTGATTCGGAGAGAATGGGACTTAAAGACAGGTGTGGAGACAAAGAGCCACAAGGAAGGGAGACGCAGGCGTGGAGACAAAGAGCCACAAGGAAGGGAGGCGCAGGCGGGGGAGAGGGTGCAAGACCTTGGTAGACAGGGACCAGACAACAGGCAGAAGCCAGCTAACCCAGACGGGGGAGCGGCGAGAAGCCGGTGGGGAGATGGACAGAAATAGGGAAGGCGTCGGTTTGGAGAATGGTGGCCCAGGCGGTCACGAGGACAGGTGTGAAGACAGAGCTCGGGGCGCGCGGGCGAGACAAACAGGCTTAAAAGGATGTGGGGGCCCAGCCAAGGCAGCAGGGCAGACGCTCGCCGCCCACATTCTCCGCAGGGGTGGGAGACGGAGGGCAGCATGAGTCTTCACGTCCCGTTCCGGGGCAGGTGTGGAGGGAGGAGCCAGCTGCGGGCGCTAGCACGGACCGGCAAGGCCGCGTCCTCCCCAGCTCCGCTTGTCTCGGGTGTCAGGGTCTGGGGTCCCAGGCGGAACAGGGCTCCGAAGCCGCTAGCCCCGCGGGGACTCAGCTTGTGTGCGTAAGCCCCGCCCGTTGTCTTAGCAACAGGCCGTTGCCGAGGCAACCAGCACTCCCTTCACCCCGCCCGAGCCAAGCCAGCCGTTGCTCTGGGCAACCTGGTGCGCCGGTTCCCACGCCCGTCTTCGCCCACGACTGATTCAGGCCCCGGGGAAGGGCAAGAAAGGAGCAGAAGTCATCGGGACTGGATTCCTAGGGGGCCTAAAGGGAGGGGGCGTCCCTTTGGACGGGAACGTGCTCCCGGAACCCACGCCTAGCCTCCGCCCTCCGCAGCAGGAAGGCTGAAACTACAACTCCCAGCATGCCTCACGGTAGTCGATCGGTTCCTACACGGCCCCCGCCCAGAGGGCCGATGGGAGTTGTAGTTCTTTCTTGTTCGGCGGGCTCAATGGACTCACAGGGTGGGTGTGGGGGGCTAGGGCGTTTGGGTGCATCCACAGGAAAAACCATAAGACCTCGTCGTCATGTTCCCGGAGCCTCCAACACCCGGGCCTCCAGCGCCCGACACGCCTCCTGACTCGAGTCGCATCAGCCACGGCCCCGGTGAGCGAGACTTGGGGCGGAGTGGAGGGAAAGCCTCGTCGGGATTCTCGGGGGCGGGATCCGGATCGGGTGTTTTCAGGATGGTGGGCTGGAAAATGCGGGTGAGGTCATAGTAGGAATCCTGGATTGGAATCTAAATGAAATGAATAAGGAACGGGTTTGCAAGAAAATGAAAACCCACATCAAGGGTGTGGAATAGAATGGAACCTTGGATTGGTGAACTGGAAGGTCCACCTCTCCCTTCTTTTAAACATAGGGAGACTCGGGGAGAGGTTAAACCTCCTTAAAGCACAGGGGTTGAGCAGAAAAATTCGAATGAGGGTAGAAGAGGAGGTAGAACTAATAAGCAAGAAAATCCAGACGGTGTCAGCCTGCCATAAGGCTTCAGTTTTATATACGAGATGAGCTGGAAGGAAAACATGGGAATAAAATGGAATGGACATGGCTGGAGGGAAAACAAGGCCAGGATTTCAGCTAGCACATGGTCCATCCAGGTCTGAATGACCGGGTTGCTTCTCGGGGCCTCAGTGTTTGCTGTTTCCATACCCTCTGCAGTGCCCCCCTGGGCTCTGGCCACCATCCTGCTGGTCTCAGGCCTCCTCATCTTCAGCTGCTGTTTCTGTCTCTACCGGAAGCGTTGTCGGAGGCGGATGGGCAAGAAGAGCCAGGCCCAAGCCCAGGTTCACCTTCAGGAAGTGAAGGAGCTGGGCCGGAGCTATATAGACAAGGTGTGGCCTGACCCAGTCCCTCAGCCCTGGCCGTTTCTGCACCCATGCTCCTCTCAGTGGCCCAGCAGCTCCCCTGTGTGTCGAGCCCTAAAGTGGATCTGGGGACCTGGAGGTGAACCAGACATTCCCAAGAACCTCCAATCAGATGGGGAAGTCAGACATTCACACAGACATTCACGACACAGGGCAGTATGTGCCACATTAGAGGCAGTATGGGGCATATGGGAGCACAGAGAAACCAACCAGCTGACAGCCCAGAAGGTCTGAGAAGGCTTCCCGGAGGTGACTTCTGTGTTGAGACCCAGAAGGACTCAGTTAACTGAGAGCAGAGAGAATGACATTTTACCTCAAAGGAAGAGCACGTGCTGAGGCCTGGAATCCAGATTATGAGGGATGTTTGGAGAACAAACTCAGTTTTCACAATAGCTGGGATATAGCATAAAGGTATACTGTGCTCTAGGCTTCCCAGGTGGCGCCAGTGGTAAAGAACTTGTCTGTCAATGCAGGAGACATAAGAGACAAGGGTTTGATCCCTGGGTTGAGAAGATCCCCTGGAGGAGGGCACAGCAACCCACTCCAGTATTCTTGCCTGGAGAATCCCATGGATGGAGGAGCCTGATGGGCTACAGTCCATGGGGTCACAAAGAGTCAGACACAACTGAATGGACTTAGCACACACGCATATATTCTGTGCTTGAGGGTGAGGCTTCTAGAGAGCTCAGTGGTACCCACGTAATGAAGGGAACTGGGAGCCACAGAAGTTTTGAGCGAGAAACGGACAAGGTCACATGGGCTTTAAGATGAATCCCCCGGAGCCCACGTGCAGGACAGATCTGGAGGACAAGGAGACAAAGGAGGAGGCTGGAGGGCAGTCCGGAGAGGTTGACGCAAACATGAGTAGGAAGAGGCCATTGGCACGGAAAGCCACAGGTTCAGGTATCTGAGCATTATACCTCCAAATGCAGAGCGGAATGAGGCTCTCCTGGGAGCCAGAGAGTCCTAGGTTTCCAACCCAGAGTAACTGGCTCTGTGACCTTGAGAAATTGACTGTCTGTCTCTGAGCCTCGAGGTCGTAGTCCGTGACTAGTGTTTCCTCTCCTCCCTTTTCAACAGATAGCTGTTATAATGATCACCCGTAAGGGATGCCCTTTAGGGTCCTGGTGTCCAGTCTCCAGCCCTCTCTCCTAAAGCCGGGAGCTCCAAACCCCGTCAGCATCAGAATCTCTTTGGGTCCTTGTTGAAATGCAAGTCCTGGATCTTGCGCCACTTACTGAGTCAGAATCTCGGAAGAGAAGGCATTCTACCACACGACGACTACTACTATTCACATTACATCTAGAAAATCAGTGACTAGAAGTCTTCTGACTTCGTTGTGCTAGTTTAGAATGGCAAGTATGCACTATATATGCCATTTTCCCTCCAAGTTTTTCCATCCAGGATCACTAATCAACGTGGCAATTTGGACCATCACCCCAGTACATCCATTAACGTGTGAACTAAAATCTGCGTCCATCCCGTAGGCAGAGAGACACTGTCAGCGCCTGTTCTTTTAGTCTAGGCATGACAAACACACTGCATGTGCGTCACCGCATCTGTGTGCTACCGGTAGCAGATATCACTAATCAAACACTGACCAGCATACCACCCTGTGTGTTGCCATGGCGCGTCTCCGCCTGTGGCAGACATCACTAGTCAAACACCGACTCTGCTTAGCTTGCAAATGTTCAGGTTTAGCCAGAGGGTTCTGTGAGTCTCCCTTGGCTTCTGGGCCTGGAGGACACTACAGTCCGGGGAGGAGTTCACCTGCCCTTGCCCCTGGCTCCCTAAGGTGCAGCCAGAAGTGGAGGAGCTGGAGCCGACGCCTTCGGGACCAGGGCAGCAGGTGGCTGAGAAGAATGAACTAGGACGACTGCAGTACTCACTGGACTATGATTTCCAGACTGGCCAGGTGGGTGTGGAGGTGGAGGGAAGCTTTGAACGGGAGGGCACCAGGAGTTCTAGTCCCTTTTTGGAGGAGGCTTCAGAAGGGAAGCTGAGACTAGGGTCCTCTCATCACTGTCCAGCTGCTGGTGGGCATCGTGCAAGCTGAGGGACTGGCAGCCTTGGACATAGGCGGCTCCTCTGACCCCTACGTGCGGGTCTACCTGCTGCCAGACAAACGGAGGCGGCACGAGACCAGGGTGCATCGGCAGACGCTGAACCCTCACTTTGGGGAGACTTTTGCCTTCAAGGTGAGCTCGTGGCCTCAGGGCTCCGTGCTCAGCAGCCCGTCCCCAGTCTGGAACACTGGCGCCACAGTCCCTTCAGCTTTTACTGGTGGCAGCTACCACCAGCTCTGTGGACTATTCCACTGGACCCTGTGCTGTCCCTTCGAGAGCAGTGCTGGTCCCTGGACTGCTCCGCTGGCCCTTGGGCTGTCCCATTTGGGCTCCATGGACACCCCCGACTCTTCCTTTGGCCCCCCACTGCCCCGACTCACCGCTTTCCACGTGGATGTGCTGCGCCTCACTTTGTGCTTTCTCTGCGCCCGCCCCTCACCCAGGTCCCCTACGTGGAGCTGGGGGGCCGGGTCCTGGTCATGGCGGTGTACGACTTCGACCGCTTCTCCCGCAACGACGCCATCGGGGAGGTGCGAGTTCCCATGAGCTCCGTGGACTTGGGGCGTCCAGTGCTGGCCTGGCGCGAGCTGCAGGCGGCACCTCGCGAGGAGGTGAGCGCTCGTGGCCACGCCCCCACGGCTGGGCCCTCCCACCCCAGACCCGGGCCAATCAGCACAGGCGTCCAGGTGGGGGCGGGCCTCGCTCCGGACCGTACCATTCCGAGCAGAGGGGGCGGGAAGGAAGGTCGCAGAGGGGCTGCAGGAGGAGCCCGGGCTCCGGGGACCGGTCCTTCTTCCTCTCTCAGCAGGAGAAACTAGGAGACATCTGCTTCTCTCTCCGCTATGTCCCCACGGCCGGGAAGCTCACCGTCATCGTCCTGGAGGCCAAAAACCTGAAGAAGATGGACGTGGGAGGGCTGTCAGGTGTGCGGAAGCCGCAAACGACTGCGGTGCTGGGCGGAGCCGGGTCTCAGACTCAGGCTCCCGCAGTTTCTGGGTCCCCGAAGGTCTCACCGGGGAGAGGAAGGTCCAGGCTGCCGTGGACGATTTAGATTCGATTTGGGCACAGAGAGAGGGGGGCCTGAGGGGTCTGTGGGCTGTCTCTGTGTTGTTCCGAAGAGCCTCGGGCATTCTCCCTGGATTCAGCAGAGTGAGGGGAGCTATGATTCCTCCTCCCTCCCCCCAGATCCGTATGTCAAGGTCCACCTGCTGCAGGGCGGCAAAAAGGTGCGGAAGAAGAAAACCACCATCAAGAAGAACACTCTGAACCCCTATTACAACGAGGCCTTCAGCTTTGAGGTGCCCTGTGACCAGGTCCAGGTGAGGGCACAACTATCCACCGCCCCTGCCAGAGCAGCCTTTCCCCTGAGCCCCAGGCCCTTAGAAATGCCCGTTGCTAAGGGAGGAGAGCCTCCTTAGCAGCCCCTAGGAGTCAGGTCTTGGGGGTCTAATTATGTTCTCAGTCTCAGTTTCCCCCATGAGGACCAGAAAGCCCCGCCCACCCAAGCCAGACTGGATGCCCAGCACCCGTAGGAGCTCTGGTTACTGAGAAAAAGAGACCCTCAACCCTAAGGCCAGGCCCACCCACCCATTTAACAGTCTTGAAGATGTGCCCCCATTAGGACCCCGCACCCTAAGGAACCTTTGAGCAACAGAGGTCCTGAGGGTTTATCTGCTTTAAAACCTGGTCGCAGGAAGACTCCAGTACACTCCTGTAACCATCCAGCAGGGCCCTCACCCCCTCCCTCTCCAAGCTCCAGATGAAGCCTTAGCCCAGGCACCTATGGAACTCAGGAAGGGGGTCTCCTTAGCAATGATAACTGAGTCCCTCCGTGTGCGTCCTTACCCTACTTTCTGTCTCCTCTTCCTCCCCTGCCCACCCCAGAAGGTGCAGGTGGAGCTGACTGTGCTGGACTACGACAAGCTGGGCAAGAACGAGGCCATCGGGAGGGTAGCCGTAGGGGCAGCGGCCGGGGGGGCTGGCCTGCGGCACTGGGCAGACATGCTGGCCAACCCCCGGCGGCCCATTGCCCAGTGGCACTCACTGCGACCCCCTGACCGAGTGAGACCGCCGCCAGCACCCTGATGCCCACCCTCAAGCCCCTGCCCCCAGGCCCCTGCCCAAAGCCACACCCATGCCCACCTTTAAGGCCAACAACCCCCACTCTACCCGTTCCTGCCTTCTCCCCCATTATGCCAATCATGATAACTTACCAACTACCCCGATACAGCACATACCCAGAAGCCCCAGGGGCCCCTGGGGAAAGGGAGGCAGTCTGGCCTCCCCCCACCCCAGGGTCCCGCCCTCTGCTTTGACAATCAGTGATCCCAGCCTACTATCCCCTTGGCTCCCCATGCCCTTTCCTGCACAGGATCACCCGCTCCTGTCCCCAGTCTGATTCCTACACCACTCCTGGGACCAAATAAACACTCAGCAACTTTGCTGGCCTGCACCAATGCTCCTTGATGGGGGTGTGCAGGGGTGGGGGCTGGGAACCCAAGAGGGGCCCTCCAGGGGTGGGATCACACAAGGGCGAGGACAGGGCTGCCCATCCTGGAAATACACACGGAAACTCCCCCACCCACTCCCCCACCCCTTCATCCATCCACCCTGTCGCCAACCTACTGTCCCATTCACTTCTTCGTCGGTTCATTCACTCAGCCCTCAAAGCTTCAGTTTCCTCATCTGAAAAAATCATGATCATGGTAATACCTACTGCCTGTTTGCTCTGAGGAGGCAGTGAGAATTCACTTATTCATGAATTTTTCTGCTCCCTTGCCCATGATTTATGTAGATTTTCATACCCATATTTCCCTCCCTTCTCTTTTTCCCCTTCCTTTCATCATCTGGGGTGCAGTTTCAACCTCTGGTCAGGGAACTAAGATCTCAGAAGGCATGTGGCATCAGTCAGCCAGTTCAGTGGCTCAGTCGTGTCTGACTCTTTGTGACCCCATGGACCGCAGCCTGCCAGGCATCCCTGTCCATCACCAACTCCCGAAGCCTACTCAAACTCATGTCCATTGAGTCAGTGATGCCATCCAACCATCTCATCCCCTGTCTTCCCCTTCTTCTCCCGCCTTCAGTCTTTCCCAGCATCAGGGTCTTTTCCAATGAGTCAGTTCTTCACATCAGGTGGCCAAGATGCGCCCCCCCCCAAAAAAAAAGAGACACTGCCAAGAGCCAGATCATATAGGTGCTAGGAGATAAACCTAAGGCGCTGGGATTGTGTGTACCTGCAGTGAGGACCCTCAGGAGGTTTTAGAGGGAAGTGGCATGGCTTGGTCTACTTTTAAGATTCCTCTGGTGCCTCTGTGGAGGAAGTGTTTTGGGGAGTGGTAGTGATGAGGATGAAAGGCAGTAAGTCTCGCTGGAGAAAGTCAGCATCTGGGGCTCCAGTGGGCTGAGAGACTAGAACCCCGGAGGGACTCAGCCATCACTTCCTTCCCAGCGCCCACGACTGTCCTCACCAGGCAGACAGACCCCCATTCAGTCCACCACGCGCTTGCTGACTTCATGTTACCCTTCCCACTTTACAGAGTGGGAAATTAGGGTAACTGACTTGTCTAAATTCATGCAGCTGGGGGAGGAGAGGAGGCAGAGAGCCAGCACTCCGTGGGTGCTGTTCCCTGAGCTGAGTGGTGGGGATGATCTAGAGACGTGTCTCACTTAAGTCCCTGACCTTGTGGGACTCCCAGACAGGTCAACTCATTGCATCGAATTGCAAGGGGGATTCTTAACCACTGGGCCACCAGGGAAGCCCTTACTGCAATTTTTAAATAAAAATCGAAACTAATACAAAAAAGAAATCCAAGATGGAAAAATATTTAAAAATTAATGGCAGGATCTGATCCTTCATTTGGCCCTCTCTGCTTTAGTCTAATCCTGGCCCTCTTCTAATAAAACTTTATTTACAAAAGTAGACAGCCTGTGCTCATAGTTTGCCAATTTCATTTCTTAAACGACTGCATTAAAATAGCATTTTCTTCCTACAGGTACAATAGTTGTAACTAACCTTGAGACCATTGATAATAGTAAAATAAAATAGGAAGTGGTGCATTTTGAGTATGGTCGCTTTTATTTAATGTATTTTACTGAATTCAATTTTTAGTAATTAATTTAGTAAAACTAATTTTTAGTACTGATTGTGTGTAACAACCAGGTCACAAAGTTCCCTAAAATTTAGCAACCAGGGGCCAGTGCTGGCTGGTCCCAGCACTTACCACCTGGTAAGAGAAGTCCCGGGTGGCAGGGCCAGGGTGAGAGGGAAAACGGGGACACAGAAGTGTACAGTTTGAGGTCTAGTTCACCTCAGTTTAACTTGGGTTTATCAAGATTCGGTTCCTCTGTCTAAATGTTGGATCGGTCCAGGCCTCCGGCTTCCAGAAATTTGGACCGCCCCAGGCTCCGTCCCAGCCTCTCCTGGCCCCGCCCCTTCGCCAGCTCTGTTGTCATGACGACCGCGTCCTCAAGCCCGCAAGCCCGCAAGCCCGCAAGCCCGCAAGCCCGGTGGTCGTCGGTCAGCGCTTCCACTGGCCAAAAGTTCGCAGCCGGCAGGTCTCGCTCACTCTCATTGGCCAGTTGATCGCGGCGGTGCCAACCTGCACACTCCCATTGGCCGAATGAATGAAAAGGGCGGGGACTATGGGCAGCAGTTGAAGAGGACCCTTTGGGCCTTAGCGCAGCCCCGAGCAGGGAGGGAGGGAGTGTCTTGGATTATTTGGAAGGATAAAGGTGAGGCGGGTGTGGAAGGGGTGAGAAGTCGGGGCAGGTGCGAGGGGAAAGAGTGGGCAACGGAGACTCGATGTTTGGGGATTCCCAGGTTGTCCGGAGCGCACGGCGATGACTACGCCGGCAGGCTCGGGCACGGGCTTTGGCTCTGTGTCCTGGTGGGGCCTGTCCCCGGCAGTGGACCTGCAGGCTGAGGGTGAGTTCCCCGCTCAGGATCACAAATCTTGCGACGCAGCCGCTGCCTTCACAGCCAGGCAGACAGAGCGCTAACGTTCTCGGGGGCTCCAAGGGCGCCCCCCGCCCAGTGGGCAGCCTAGATGCCTCTGTGGACTCCGAGTTCCGGAACGCTTAGAGGCACAGCTCCAGTTGAAACCGAGGCCAGGGGTGCAAGTCCTGCTGAGGGTGGCTGCAGGGGACGCTCTCCAGGCCGCGAACTCCAGCCTGCTATCATCTTCTCAGGTCCTCCTGTGGATCCAGATTCTCAGGCCGAGAACCCCGAGCTAAATGTCCTGCTGTTGGGTTCAGTGGATGGGCGGCACTTGCTACGGACCTTGGCCCGGGCAGCTCTCTGGCCTCGAAGGAGGTTCCACGTGAGCTGGGATTATGGGTCTTGGAAGGAGGAGGATGAAGATGAGAGTCCAATTTCCTGAGTCCTTGAGGGAGAAGGGAGCTGGGGACCCAGACTCCCTCCTGGGGAAGGATGGGGCTGGAGTTGGGGGCTCCTGGGTTGAAGTGGGGGAAAGTGTCTAAAGATGGGGCCTCCTGAGTAGTGATGGAAAGGAGGGTTCTGAGTGCCCACGTTTCTGTGATCGAAAGAGCGGGACTGGTGCACAAGTCTCCGGGGTCCTGTGGAAGGAGGGGGCTGAGATTTTCGACTCCTGGGTCTGCTGGGAGCCAGGGACACAGATCTCAGAATTGTTCTTCCCTGCCCGTCCTTTTAGTTTTATGTGCTGGAGAATAATCTGGAAGCTGTAGCCCGACACATACTGATCTTCAGCCTAGCCCTGGAGGATCCTGAGAAGATGGGGCTGCAAGGTCAGCAGACACCCAGGCCATCTGGCCCCCAGCTCCTTACCCCTCCCCGCAGGAGTTCTGGCATTCCAATGGTGAAATTAAGCACGTTGCGCATTGTTCCCTATTCTATCACTTGCTCACTCACTTGGTAGCCCTTACAGCCTCAGCTCTTCCTACCTTTGAAATGGGGCTAAAAAGAAGGCTTCCGAGAATCATTCAGAGAATTCCAGGAGATAATCCACATAAAACTCTCAGAACTGTGCTTAACATAGTGTAAGCATTCAAAACCTCCTGATGAGGGAGAAGCCCAAAAGAGATCCAGGGAGTTCCTGAGAGGTCATGAGTCCCCCGGATGTGGGGACCATTTGGCTGAGCTGAGCTCTGTCTTACCCAAAGCCTCCCTCAGGCTTGAGTCTCCCCTAGTGAGAGGTATGAACCCCAGGGAATCTGCCTGGAGGAGGCATCCTTGGAAGTGAGACTATCACAAGGGAAGGGGAGGAGGAGGATTTGAGTGGGAAATTGACTGTTTTCCAGTAATAAAAACTTCAGCTTGGTGCCTAGAGCCAATCGTTCCCCCCTAGACTCAGGCAGGCTGTGTTCAAATTCGACTCTGCTTGCTGTGTGACCTTGGGCTAGTGTCTATCCCTTTCGGGGCTTCTGTTTCTACATTTATAAAATGAAGATCCTAAAAATTCTTCCGCCATAGAATTCTTATAAGAGTTTAATGAAAAAAAAAATGCATGGCGCCTGGCTTATGATATAGACTCCACACATATTAGCGATTATTGTTACCATGATTAAGGATGGTAGGTGTCATTAACAGCCCAGGGCTTTCAGAAGACATTGCACAGATTTCTTAATGCATCTTGTAAAGGCTCTTAAACTAGAACTTATCTAACCTAACTAAAAGTATATCGTTCCCTCTTATAAGGTTCTTAAACAACTCAGTTCAGTTCAGTTCAGTTCAGTTCAGTTGCTCAGTCGTGTCTGACTCTCTGCAACCCCATGAATCGCAGCACGCCAGGCCTCCCTGTACATCACCATCTCCCAGAGTTCACTCAGACTCACGTCCATCGAGTCCGTGATGCCATCCAGCCATCTCATCCTCAGTCATCCCCTTCTCCTCCTGCCAGCATCAGAGTCTTTTCCAATGAGTCAGCTCTTCGCATGAGGTGGCCAAAGTACTGGAGCTTCAGCTTTAGCATCAGTCCTTCCAAAGAAATCCCAGGGTTGATCTCCCTCAGAATGGACTGGTTGGATCTCCTTGCAGTCCAAGGGACTCTCAAGAGTCTTCTCCAGCACCATAGTTCAAAAGCATCAATTCTTCGGCGCTCAGCCTTCTTCACAGTCCAACTCTCACATCCATACATGACCACAGAAAAAAACCATAGCCTTGACTAGATGGACCTTAGTTGGCAAAGTAATGTCTCTACTTTTGAATATACTATCTAGGTTGGTCATAACTTTTCTTCCAAGGAGTAAGTGTCTTTTAATTTCATGGCTGCAGTCACCATCTGCAGTGATTTTGGAGCCCAAAAAATAAAGTCTGACACTGTTTCTACTGTTTCCCCATCTATTTTCCATGAAGTGATGGGACCAGATGCCATGATCTTCATTTTCTGAATGTTGAGCTTTAAGCCAACTTTTTCGCTCTCCTCTTTCATTTTCATCAAGAAGCTTTTTAGCTCCTCTTCACTTTCTGCCATAAGGGTGGTGTCATCTGCATATCTGAGGTTATTGATATTTCTGCCGGCAATCTTGACTCCAGCTTGTGTTTCTTCCAGTCCAGCGTTTCTCATGATGTACTCTGCATATAAGTTAAATAAGCAGGGTGACAATATACAGCCTTGATGTACTCCTTTTCCTATTTGGAACCAGTCTGTTGTTCCATGTCCAGTTCTAACTGTTGCTTCCTGACCTGCTGCTACTAAGTCGCTTCAGTCGTGTCCGACTCTGTGCGACCCCATAGATGGCAGCCCACCAAGCTCCCCCATCCCTGGGATTCTCCAGGCAAGAACAGTGGAGTGGGTTGCCATTTCCTTCTTCAATGCATGAAAGTGAAAAGTGAAAGTGAAGTCGCTCAGTCGTGTCTGACTCTTAGTGACCCCATGGACTGCAGCCCACCAGGCTCTTCTGTCCGTGGGATTTTCCAGGCAAGAGGACTGGAGTGGGGTGCCATTGCCTTCTTGGGTCTTAGTCGTGTCCAACTGTTTGCAACGCTATGGACTGTAGCCTACCAGTCTACTGTGTTTGTGAGATTTCCCAAGCAAGAATATTGGAGGCGTTTGCCATTCCCTTCTCCAGGGGATCTTCCTGATCCAGGGATCAAACCCTGGTCTCCTGCATTAGCAAGCAGATTCTTTCCTGCTGAGCCGCCGGGAAGCCCTAGTTCTGTCTTACAAGATTCTGCTAACACACACAAATCTTCATCTCCATCTCTATATAACCTTTCCTTTTTTTTTTTTTAACCTTTCCTTTCGTAAGGCAAGAGAAACTTAAGCAGGAAATTCAGGATTGGGGTTACCTGCGGGGCTGGGGCGTAGGAATAGGCGAGGAGACCCGGGTGAGGTGCGAGTTACTCTTCATGTTTTAGCTTTTGGGATGGGTGGGGAACTTGCCTGGGTTGGCCATGTTCATTACACGACTGTGGGAGAATACCATCTCTATAAACTGGTGTCGCCATCACGGATCTCACGTGTGGACTCACCCCTCTTCTCCCTCCATTATTTTCTCCCTACTCCCCGCAGAGAGGAGCGAGACCTTCCTGGAGGTGTGGGGGAACGCGTTGCTGCGCCCCCCGGTGGCCGCCTTCGTGCGCGCCCAGGCCGGCCGCCTGGCTCACCTGGTGCCGGAGCCCGACCGCCTGGCGGAGCAGCTGCCCTGGCTCAGCCTGGGCGCCCTCAAGGTGCCTCCGCGTGGCCTCCGACCGTCCCCGCCGGGGACCCGGGTGGCGGCCGGGCTCCAACAGGGTCTGCGTGGATGGAGCGGCCTGAGGGCTCCCCGGCTCCCACCGAATGGCCCAGGGGGTGGCCTCTGCTCTCGGAGCCTCGGTCCCTTCAGCGGAGAGCTGCGAGAATCGTTCCCCACGCCCCGCTGGGGAAGGGAGGGTCGGGGGGAGACGCCACGGTCCCTGCAGCCCCCTCTCCCTCGTTCTCCCCCACACCGGCCTGGCCGCGCAGTTCCGCGAACGCGACGCCCTGGAGGCCGTGTTCCGTTTCTGGGCCGGAGGGGAGAAGGGGCCGGAGGCTTTCCCCATGAGCCGCCTGTGGGACTCGAGGCTGCGCCAGTACCTGGGCTCCCGCTACGACGCGCGGCACGGCGTCAGCGACTGGGACCTGCACATGAAGCTTCACGACCGTGGGGTGAGGGCTGCGGGCGGGGCTGGGGTCCCGGCCCCGGGGGTGGAGGAGGCGGGGCTGGGGTCCTGGGTCCCCGGGGTGAGGAGGCGGGGCTGGGGTCCCCTGTCCTGGGGGTGGAGGAGGAAGGACTAGGGTCCCCGGCCCCGGGGGTGGAGGAGGCAGGGCTGGGGTCCTGGGTCCCGGGGGAGGAGGAGGAAGGGCTGGGATCCCCTGTCCTGGGGGTGGAGGAGGAAGGGCTGGGGTCCCGGTCCTGGGGGTGGAGGAAGCGAGGCTGGGGTCTCGGGTCCCGGGGGTGGAGGCGGGGCTGGGGCCGGTAAGCTTCACAGAGGCCTCTTTCCTCTCTCCCGTCTCTTTCCAGGCCCGAGTCATCCATACCCGCGAGTTCAGGCGCTGGAGGGACACGGGCGTTGCGTTTGAACTCAGAGACTCCAGCGCCTATCACGTGCCCAACCGGACCCTGGCGTCCGGTCGCCTCCTGAGCCACGTGCGTGCGCCCTGGCTGCCGCTGATTCTCGCGGCTGGCGAGCCCCAGAATCCGGGTTCCCCAACATTATCCTCTCTCTCTGCTTTCCCAGCGCGGGGAGCGCGTGGCAGCGCGCGGGTATTGGGGGGACATCGCCACGGGGCCCTTCGTGGCCTTCGGCATCGAAGCGGACGACGAGACCCTCCTGAGGACCAGCAACGGGCAACCAGTCAAGGTTTGAGGCTGGAGGTGCTGGGGCCCGAGAAGGTACGCGAGGCCCCGCCCTGCCGCCTGGGCCCCGCCCCCGCCTCCAGCCGCCCCCCAGCCGCCCCGGCCCCGCCCCTTGCTACCTCCACGTGACAGCCCCACCCCCTCTACTTCCCAGGCCCGGTCTGGAAATCTAAGTGCGTCCGCCAGATACCTGCTCTGGGGGTAGGGGCGTGGGAAGGGGAGCGTTCTCTAGGCCCTTCCGTGCCACCGCGGCCCTGCGGTCCTAGCTCAGCGTCTGGCCACGCCCCTTCTACCCCCAAAGACCGCAGGCGAGATCACCGAGCACAACGTGGGGGAGCTCTTCCGAGAGATGGCCGCCTGGGGGCACCCGAGAGCCGCCGAGGGGGACCCGGAGCAGGTGCAGGGCGGCGCCGAGGGAAGCCCGGAGCCCGGTAAGCCGCGGACCCGGGCTGTTCCCTTGAGGTGGCAAGCGGGGCTGGGGCACTCACATCTGGGGGAGAGCGGGACCCGGACCCTCGTCCCAGGCTTCAGGCTCCGGGTATTTGAAGTACAAGTATGGATCGGTACGGTGTCTAAAGCCTGGACAAATGACCTCCCCTTCCGACATCCGGTCTGTTTTTCACTCTTCTCTTTGAATTTCTCTCCCTTTTCCAACTCTTGACACCATCCTTACCATTCTGAATTCCATTAGCAGAATTAGCAGAATTGTGATCCCACGTGCAGATATTCAAGAGGCGAACATTTTAACGAGGTTCTACGTTTCAGATTATACCGCTGGAGAATCCCCCGACCCAAATCTGGTCGTGCCTCCGTCTACCCATTACCTAGGTTGGCCCTCCCGGGTGAATGAATGACTTGTGTGGCCATGGGTCACCCACTCTCTTTTCCTCTCGTGAATCTCAGTTGCCTAGTCTGTAAAATGGGTTTCTGCCTGCCAGACCAGTCTTCCCAGAATTTTCCAGGGATCTACCCAAGAGAAAGGAAGACAAAAGGCCTGAAGACGGACGAGGAGAGTCATCTCCAAGCTTCGAGTGTCTGCCTAACCCTGCTAGTCTTCCCTTCCCCGGCAGCCCCTGTCCTGGAGCCCTTCACTGTCCACTTCCTGCCCCTTGATTCTGCCCACACCCTCCACCACAAGAGCTGCTACAAGGGACAGTTCCAGCTCCTCTACGTGGCCTGTGGGTAAGAGGACCTGGGAGGCGCCCAGATCTTCCTCACCCAACCCCTCCTCCCTCAGACCCAGGAATCTAGGCCCCCAGACCCTCCTCAATCAGTGTCCAGGTCCCCAGCCTCCCTTCTTCTCTCAGAACCTGAAAGTCCGAGCCTCAGCCTTCCCCTTTTCTCTCCACAGGATGGTCCATCTTCTGAGCCCAGAGCTGGGGGCCTGCGTGGCCCCCAGAGGACGCCTGATTGTCGAATTAGCCCAGTGAGCCAGCAGAGGGCAGGGCGGGCAACTTCCAGGCCGGGGGCGGAAAGCGGGGGCCCCCTAACCCGCCGCTTCCTGGTTCCAGGTTCCTAGTGGACCTGCGGCAGGAGCAGCTGCATGCGTTCTCCCGCCGGGTCGGGGAGCTAGCACAAGCGGCTGGATTCGCCCCACAGTTGGGGGGCAAGCCCTCGGACACCTTCGCGCGCTTCTACAAGGCCGGGGACTCAGCTCCCGGCCACGAGGACCAGGCTGTGGAATCTGGGACTCCGCCCCCTGAAGTCCTGGCCCCGCCCCTTGAGGCAACCGACTGGCCCTCTGAGGACCGGACCCAGCCCCTTGAACCGGGGACCCCACCCTCTGAACCCCTCAAACTGACCTCAGAGTCTCAGGCTTCACTCTTGGAGGCTTCAGTTCCGCCCACAGGGAGTCAGGCCCCTAAATCAGAGAATCAGAATGTTCCTCCAGAGACCAAGTCCGCCATCCCCGACCTCTAAACTCCGGTCATAGAAGGAGAATGCGCCTCTAGAATACTCTCAGCAGTCTCACTCGGCGCCAGCGGTGTCGCTAGCATTTCGGATTCCATTCCTGGGATTCTATATTTATTCCTAGAATTCTAGACTGTTCTCTTGAGTTCTGCCTTTCACTCCCAGACTCTGAAAACAGCCTGGAGCTCTAGCTCTGGGGCTCTGCTCAGGCCCTCTGCGTGGTCCCCTCGTCTCCAGGCGTCCCATTCCTAACTGGGGGCTGGGGTGTCGCCTCGCACAGGCTGGTCTACCCTCAGGTGGGCCAAGTAAAGAGAGCCAAGAACTCTTCTCCAGGTGTCTGTGTCTTTCCTGCCCTCAGTCTGTCTCCAAGAATGGGAGAGGGAGGGGGTGTGGGGGGGTGAGCAAGAGGTGAATTTTTATGTGCTACCTGCTGAAGCATATTAAAAAGCAGAGACATTACTTTGCCAACAAAGGTCTGTCTAGTTAAGGCTATGGTTTTTCCAGTAGTCATGTATGGATGTGAGAGTTGGACTATAAAGAAAGCTGAGTGCTGAAGAATTGATGGTTTTGAACTGTGATATTGGAGAAGAGTCTTGGGAGTCCCTTGGGTTGCAACCAGTCCATCCTAAAGGAAATCAGTCCTGAATATTCATTGAAAGGATTGATGTTGAAGCTGAAACTCCAATACTTTGGCCACCTGATTCGAAGAGCTGACTCATTTGAAAAGATCCTGATGCTGTGAAAAATTGCAGGCGGGAGGAGAAGGGGACAACAGAGGATGAAATGGTTGGATGGCATCACCAACTCAAGGGGCATGAGTTGAGTAAACTCCGGGAGTTGGTGATGGACTGGTGTGCTGCAGTCCATGGGGTCGCAGAGTCGCACACGACTGAGTGAATGAACTGCTGAAAGCCTGGGCACCCCACACCTGTATCCTCAAGTGAATCAGCAAACTGTACTGATTGGGTAACAGGTTTGGGGCACTGAGGCTGAGCATAACACCGTGAGGAAGTTCCAGCCCTCAAGGAGACTGCAGTTTAGTGAAGGGGCAGGGCCTAGACTCCTGGGTCTGAGGGAGGAGCGCTGGGGGTCTGGACCCCCAGGTCTGAGGGAGGAGGGGTGGGGGGCCTGGACCCCTGGGTCTGAGGGAGGAGGGGTGGGGGCCTGGACCCCCAGGTCTGAGGGAGGAGGGGTGCGGGGCCTGGACCCCTGGGTCTGAAGGAGGAGGGGTGGGGGGCCTGGACCCCCAGGTCTGAGGGAGGAGGGGTGGGGGCCTGGACCCCCAGGTCTGAGGGAGGAGGGGTGCGGGGCCTGGACCCCTGGGTCTGAAGAAGGAGCGGTGCAGGGCCTGGAGCCCCAGGTCTGAGGGAGGAGAGGTGGGGGGCCTGGACCCCTGGATTTGAGGGAGAAGGGGCTGGATTCCCAGGCCACCAAGGTGAAGGGGTGATCCAGCTGGAGCATGGCCCGCCCCACCCCTCACGCGCCCCGTTATCTCGAATCCTGGGCAGGGGGAGGAGGGGGCAGCAGTATATTTAGTCTCCGTCCTCGCCCTTTATCTCAGTGTCCTCAGTGAGGTTTGAGCAGACCGGACGAGACAAGTCCCAGGGACCTTCAAGGTCACTCCGGACGCTCCCTCCCTGACCCTCCAAGAGCTCCTTGCTCCCGGGGTTCTGCCTCCCTCAGCTCCTGGCCTGAGACCCAGCATGGCGGACCGGTGAGTGAGGACTGGTAACCTGGGCTCTTGAGGCCGGAGGCGGGTGGGGGCTCATCTCCCGGGTCCCTGTGAGGAGTGAGAGTTGCGAGCCTGGACTCCACTCTGAGAAGGAGGTAAGGACAGGAAACCCGGGTGTCCGAATGAGGTGAGAGTTTGGGACTCCAACCCCTAGGAGCCGAGAATGGGGAGCTGGTAGGCCGGAACTGTGGTCAGAAAGGCCTATGGGGTCCCTTGGGACATGGACTAGACAGGACCCAGGCCCACCAGTAACCCGCTTTCTTGGTTTCTCTCCCTCCAGGAGCGGCAGCAGTACGGTGAGAGCGGGCGTGGGCTGGCCCCGCGTGCCCGGGGAGGGGGCTGCGGGAAGGGCTCTGGGGAGAGAGACTGCAGCCCTGGAAGACGGCAGGGAGACGGGTTGGGGAGGGGGGGTCCCCGTCGTGACTCAGCTCCGTTCCCCCAACCCCAGGCGGGGGACACGGTCTCCGCGCCCCCTCCTGTCCGACGCCGCTCGTCAGCCAACTACCGCGCCTACGCCACGGAGCCGCACGCCAAGGTGAGGTCGGGGGCCAGCGAGGGCGCGGGGCCGGTCGGGGGGCGCCTCGCAGGGTTTAGATTCAGGTTCTTAGGGCACTGGCGTCCTGGGGAGGCGGGGCGGAGCCAGGGCCCTCATGGGACTTTGGTTGTGGGCGGAGCCCAAGAGGAGTAAGGCCTTTATGGGACGGGCTTAGCAGAGGGCCGACGTCTGATTGGTGCGAGCTTGAATGTGGGCGGAGTCCCGCCGCCTCCGCACCCGAGAACGCTTAGAGGCGGTGGGCGGAGCCTAGCTATAGGCCCCAGATTGGTGGATGGGAATGAGGGGCGTGGCTTCCCGCGGGCTGGAGTTGGAGGAGGGACTTGACTTGAGCGGGCGGGATTCTGATACTCCTCCCGCCGTCCTTCTTCGGATCTTCCTCCGTCATCCTTCCTTGCTGTCTTACCCGGCAGAAAAAGTCTAAGATCTCCGCCTCGAGAAAACTGCAGCTGAAGGTACGGATGAGCCCGCGGAAAAGCTAGGTGTCTTCAGGGGGCGGGTCCTGGACGTTGGGGTGGGGCTTCGGGTGAGCGACTGGGCGGGGCCTGAAAAGTTTGGCGGCGGGATGGCCCTGCCAGGGAGGGCTGGGGCCCGGGAATGATGCACATCAACCTGGAGGAGGCAGGTCTCTGGAAGCCGGCCTGGGATTAGAGGGCGGGGCCCGGTGAGGGTGACCACCCCGCAGCGTCCTCATCCCAGTACTGGGCCGCGGTTCCCGGCACCCCCTCCCTAGACCCTGATGCTGCAGATTGCGAAGCAGGAACTGGAGCGGGAGGCCGAGGAGCGGCGAGGAGAGAAGGGGCGCGCTCTGAGCACACGGTGCCAGCCCCTGGAGTTGGCCGGGCTGGGCTTCGCGGAGCTCCAGGTACTGGTTCTAACCAGGGACTCCGGCCCGGCCTAGGCTCCCAGGTTCCTAGTGTCCGATCTTGCGTCCCTTGGGACTCAGGGGCATACTTACGATGCCCCCACTCTTCTGCTCAGGACCTTTGGGCCCAATTTGCCAATTCTCACCCTTAGGAGTTCAGAAATGTGGCCCCCAGCTGCCTACAACCTCAAAACGCAGAGACTGGTTCCTCCAGCCCAACTCCAGTCCAGATTCTCAGAACCTCTGACTTTAGAACCTCTAAAGTTCCCCAGGGTCTGACTTCAATCTACTCCTCCAGGTCCCCAACCCCTCCTCCTTCAGACCCAGGAGTCCAAATCCTGGGGTTTCTCCTCACTACACACACCGCATTCCTCCACCAGGACTTGTGCCGAGAGCTCCACGCCCGAGTGGACAAGGTGGATGAGGAGAGATACGATGTGGAGGCGAAAGTCACTAAGAACATCACTGAGGTGGGAGGCACTGGGCAGCCTGGGTCCCTTTGGGGTAGTGTGGGATGATTCAGGCTCTGGTCTCAGCCTGGCCCCTTGCAGCTCCTTACAGCTGCAGACACCAGGAGACGCAGGACAACTCTGTGAACCTGGCAGGGAGGGGCCAGAAGGATGAGCACAATAGGGTCAGGGATGAGCACAAAAGCCAGGAGGGGACAAAGCAGGAAATATGTTTGTGAACATTTGTGGCTGGAGCCTCAAGTGTTGGTAAGTCAGCTCAAGTGTGGGCCAGGGACCTGTGAGATGCATGTAACTGGACTGGGATGTGTCGGTGGCTTTCAGAGATGAGGCCAAGGCAAATTGGGTATCCAATTACAGGATGGGGAGCTTGGATTTCATCCTGAAGGTGGTAGAGGCCTGAACTAGGGAGAGCCTGGCTAGGGATAGGAGAGAAGTGTAGGGTGGAGAAGTGAGGTAAGCAGGAAGAGGAGGGGGGTCTCCACCTCCCTTTATGGCTTCACCCAGATCGCAGATCTGAACCAGAAGATCTTTGACCTTCGGGGCAAGTTTAAGCGGCCCACTCTGCGTAGAGTGCGGATCTCTGCAGATGCCATGATGCAGGCACTGCTGGGCGCCAGGGCTAAGGAGACCTTGGACCTGCGGGCCCACCTCAAGCAGGTGAAGAAGGAGGACACGGAGAAGGTGAGTGTGGCTCAGTCCAGGAAAGGGGGTGCTTGGGGGAGGAGGGAGTGGGCAGCAATCCTAGGGCCCAGCCTGAGGGCGGGTGATATTTGGAGTTGTGGGGAGAAGTATCTGGTAAGGGTCCTCCACAGGAAGTCTAAGAGGGGCACAGGAAATGCAAGAGTAAGATAGGATGTAGAAGAGAAAGACAGGGAGTGCATTAGGGACAGTGGAAGTGGCGAAGAATCAGGAGGTACATGAGGGAGACAGGAAGTGCATGAGGGAGAGGAAGTGCAGGAGGGAGACAGGAAGTCCAAGAGGGAGACAGGAAGTGCATGAGTGAGAGAGGAAGTGCAGGAGGGAGACAGGAAGTGCATGAGTGAGAGGAAGTGCAGGTCGGTCACAGGAAGTGCAGGAGGGAGACAGGAAGTGCAGGTCGGTCACAGGAAGTGCAGGAGGGAGACAGGAAGTCCAAGAGGGAGACAGGAAGTGCATGAGGGAGAGAGGAAGTGCAGGAGGGAGACAGGAAGTGCATGAGGGAGAGAGGAAGTGCAGGAGGGAGACAGGAAGTCCAAGAGGGAGACAGGAAGTACATGAGGGAGAGGAAGTGCAGGTCGGTCACAGGAAGTGCAGGAGGGAGACAGGAAGTGGGGCATATTGGAAAGGATTGTCTGAGGGGACAAGAAGTATTCCAAAACCAGACCCTGCAATGGGCATCTGGAACAAGTGACCCAGCAGGCGGGAGGGCAAGTGGAGGCTACCAGGAAGACACGCTAACCTCTGACCCACCCCCTCAGGAAAACCGAGAGGTAGGAGACTGGCGCAAGAACATCGACGCGTTGAGTGGAATGGAAGGCCGCAAGAAGAAGTTTGAGGGCTGAGCTGACTGCCCACTGCCCTGACCCTGGCCTCGAGGATGACCCCGAGGAATAAAGCTTCTCTCTGAGCTGGGGGTGGCTGTCTGTCTACTCCTGGGGGCGGGGCGGGCGGTTAGGTGTGAGAGAGGCTGGAGAAACCGGGGCAGGAGTGGTACCAGAGCAGAGTTGGGTCTCCACGTGGGAGGACACAGAGGTGCCGAGACCAAGGAGACCAAGGCCCGGAGACAGATACCCGGAGGCACAGACAGATGGAGTCAGCGGCACAGCCAGAGAGAGGCAGGCAGAGCCCCAAAGGCACAGGGGAAACAGATGCGCAGGAAGAAGTGCACAGAAAGAGGGGATAGAGAGACAGATATACACAGTGAGACAGAGATGGGCTTACCTCGGAAGAGAGAAATAAGGACCCACAGAGAGAGACACAAAGAGGCCACACACATACACGCACGCACAAGAGCTGGGAAGCTAAAGACAGACACACAGCTGGAAGACACAAGGGGCTTCCCTACTGGTGCAGTGGCTAACACGCTGTGCCCTCAATGAAGAGGGCCCAGTCCAATCCCTGGTCAGGGGACTAGATCCCACACGCCACAACTAAGACTCAGGGCAGTCATACACATAAATTAAAAGAAGAGGAAGAAGACAGGAGCTGAGTCCCGGACAAGTACTGAGAGACCTGTGGGACACAGACACCCACAGACACAGGCTGGAGTGCAGAGACACCCCCAGACATAGGCTGGAGTGGAGACACCCCCAGACACAGGCTGGAGTGGAGACACCCCCAGACACAGGCTGGAGTGCAGAGACACCCCCAGACACAGGCTGGAGTGCAGAGATACCCCCAGACACAGGCTGGAGTGGAGACACCCCCAGACATAGGCTGGAGTGGAGACACCCCCAGACACAGGCTGGAGTGCAGAGACACCCACAGACGGACACAGACACCCCCAGACACAGGCTGGAGTGCAGAGACACCCACAGACGGACACAGACACCCCCAGACACAGGCTGGAGTGCAGAGACACCCACAGACGGACACAGACACCCACAGACACAGGCTGGAGTGCAGAGACACCCCCAGACGGACACAGACACCCACAGACACAGGCTGGAGTGCAGAGACACCCACAGACGGACACAGACACCCACAGACACAGGCTGGAGTGCAGAGACACCCACAGACGGACACAGACACCCACAGACACAGGCTGGAGTGCAGAGACACCCAGAGAAACGCAGAGAGAAGAACCGGCAGACAGAGTGAAGAATTCAGAGACACAGAGGTGCGGAGAGAGGCGAAGAGAGCCCCAGAGTCAACCCCCGAGAAACAGGGAGACAGAGGCACTGCGAAGCCCAGAGGAACCCCTAGAGTTCAAGGTCGCGGCTCGCCTGGGAAAGGGGAGGGGGATACCAAAAAAGATCAGTGTCAGATGGAGGTGGGGGGGTGAGGTCCCGCAGAGTCTGGCACCGCCCTCCCCCACCCCCTCACACACCTGCTGCCCCGCTTTAGCGCCTGTTGTCACCAGTGTGGAATCCCGGTGGCAGACAAAGGGATGGGGGTGGGGAGGGGGGGACAGAGGTGGGGAGAAGCTGAGACGGACCCACACAGACCAACATAGATGGAGAGTCACGGAGACAGAGACAGACAAGAAACTGTGTATGTGAGGTGACTGCCCAGAGAGAGACAGATAGAAAGGGCCCTTTATCTCCTCTATCTCCTCCTTTTCATGGAGGAGTAAAATCTCCCTTGGACCCCTTTCGTCAATGAACCTCCTCCAAGGACCGACTGTAGGGCTGAGCCCAGTGGCTTCAGAGCACGGGGTGCCGGGGCCTGGGGAGGTGGGGAGTCCGAGGGTGACCTGACCCAGCCCGGAGTTCCTGGACAATGCTTTTGGGATGAGGGAGAGGCCTTGGAACGGCCAGGAGGTGCCTGGAACCCTAAAGTGGAGCCAAAGCGGGGGCTGGGGGGGTAGGGGTGGGGGTAGGGGCGGGCAGGGCCACCTCAGAGCTGGGCTGAGACTTTGAGGAAAGGAATCCTCTCCCCCTTCCCCCGCCCTGGGGCGGGGCTCAACCTCTGGCTATAAACCGGGGTGCTTCAGCCTGCACAGCAAGATTTCTCCCCACCACTCTCTCACACCTCTGCTGACCCAGACTCAGGTAACAGCCCCCCGTGATCTCCAGGGGTGTCCTCGGGGGAGGGGCAGAGGGATGGGAGACATGAGAGGTGAGGAGGAGAGGTATGGAGGCAGATGTGAGGGGGCCAGCCTCCCGGGACTGGGGATGGTGGGGGAATGTATGAGGATTTGGGGGTTATAGAATCTAGGGATGCCCTGTTTGGGTATCCCAGAATAGAACACCTTAGGGCCTTGGAACTGTGAGTCCGAGGGAATCTCAGAAATTGAGAGTCCCTGAGCTTGGACGGCAGACAGTCTGAGTGTCAGGACTAGGGGTCCGTGTCTGTGGATTTAGGACTTAAAGTCACAGAATCTGAGGCCTCATGGCTGGAGGTAATATAATCTGTAGTGTCATATTGGGGATAGCAGCAATCAGGCCTCTGAATTTGGGTGTACAGATTTTTGGGGTCTCATAATCTTGAGGTTTCAGAATTTAGGTCAAGACCTAAGGGATCAAGATTTTAGAGTGTCTGGGCTCACAACCTGCAGGATCCACAGTTGGGGGGAGGGGTCTCAGAATCTGGAGATAAAAGGACTTGCTGGTTTTCAGAATTCGTCAGTTAGGATCTGTGTGTATTGGGGTTTGGGGAGGTCTCACCTGGGCACCTTGGGGATTTCAGAGATGGGGGTGTTAGTATTCAGGGGTCAGGATGAGGCCTGGGGACAGAAGCTGCTCTTGTGTGTCATTGTCCCCTCCGTGGCAGTGGATGAAGGTGAAAGGAGGTGACAGGTGGGCAGATAACCCGCCAAAGGGGAGGGGGCCCTGGGAGTGGGAGAGGACAGTGGGGGTGATTAATTCTCCCAGAGCCCTCACCCCCGCCCTGCCCTCGGATACTTCTCAGGAGATGTCCTCTGCGTCACCCGATGTGACATCCCCCCAAAATAGACCCTGGGGGCGGGGCAGCTATTGTCTTCAGGCCACTGTCCCTTCCCAAATACCTTCTCCTAATCCAGACCCAGATCAGGTTCCCACGGACTTGTCATAAGACAAAAGGGGACAGCTGTGGAGAGGGGCGGGGCTGCAGCCCAGGCTCGGCCCCACCTTACCCTCAGTGCCCGGATCACCGGATCAGTAGTTTGAGGAGGTGGGGGGCCAACCCCTCCTCCCTCAGACCCGGGGGTCCAGGCCCCCGGCCCCTCCTCCTCAGACCCAGGAGTCCAGGCCCCCAACCCCTTCCCCCTCAGACCCGGGGGTCCGGGCCCCCTGCCCCTCCTCCCCAGAGCCAGGGTCCAGGCCCCCTGCCCCTCCTCCCCAGAGCCAGGGTCCAGGCCCCCTGCCCCTCCTCCCCAGAGCCAGGGTCCAGGCCCCCTGCCCCTCCTCCCCAGAGCCAGGGTCCAGGCCCCCTGCCCCTCCTTCTCAGACCCAGGAGTCCAGGCCCCCAGGCCCTCCCCCCTCAGACCCGGGGGGCCAGGTCCCCGGTCCCTCCCCCTTCAGACCCGGGGGTCCGGGCCCCCTGCCCCTCCTCCCCAGAGCCATGGTCCAGGTCCCCGGCCCCTCCTCCCCAGAGCCAGGGTCCAGGTCCCCGGTCCCTCCCCCTTCAGACCCGGGCGTCCAGGCCCCGGCCCCTCCTCCTCAGACCCAGGAGTCCAGGCTCCCAGCCCCTTCCCCCTCAGACCCGGGGGTCCAGGTCCCCGGTCCCTCCCCCTTCAGACCCGGGGGTCCAGGCCCCCTGCCCCTCCTCCCCAGAGCCAGGGTCCAGGCCCCCTGCCCCTCCTCCCCAGAGCCAGGGTCCAGGCCCCCTGCCCCTCCTCCCCAGAGCCAGGAGTCCAGGCCCCCGGCCCCTCCCCCCTCAGACCCGGGGGTCCAGCCCCCCAGCCCCCCGCCCTTCCGGACCGCACCCCATTCGGCCTGTTCTCTGCTGTCCGTAGGTCACACCAGGACCCCAGGATGTCGGACGCCGAAGAGCAGGAATATGAAGAGTGAGTGATGCTGGCGGGAGGGCTGGGGGCCTGGAGCGGCGGAGGCCCCTCCCGCCTCCGAGGCTCCTAATTCCCTCCCTCCCTCTTTCCTTCCCCCGGGTCCTCAGGGAGCAGCCTGAAGGTGAGTGGGGCGCGGGCTAGCCTTGGCGGGGGTGGGGTTGGGGGTGCCTTGCAGCATCTTAGCCCACTCCGCCCGACGCCCGCGCTCCTGGTTCGCACAGCCTGTGCGTGGGAAGCGCTCTCGGTTCCATTTGCCGCGGAGGCCCCGAGGGGCCCCCCTGTCGGTCTCGGATCGGACTCGACCCGATCCCGGTTCTCCCTGTGCCCCCGTCTGGCGGCCCCCACCCGTCCCCGGGACCCCTAACGCCGCGCCCTCTGTGCCCTACCCCTTGCAGAGGAGGAGGCCGCCGAGGAGGAGGAGGAAGGTGAGGCGCCGCACTCCGCAGGTCGGAGCCGGACGCAGGGCCGGGGCCGGGGCCGGGGCGGGGGCGGGGATGCTCGGCCGGGGCGCGGGCGGCCGGGCGGGCTCAGCCTCAGCTCCTCTAACAGCCTCTCCCCTCTCTCCCCTCCCCGCCCCCCGCGCCCGCGCGCGGTCGCTCCTCTCCCCGGGCCCTCAACCCCTCGCTTCTCCTGCGCCCCCTCCCAGCCCCCGAGGAGCCGGAGCCGGCGGCAGAGCGAGGTAACCGCGGCTGCTTCGCTTCCGGAGAGCGATCCCGGGGCCTCGGGGTCCCTAACTCTGCGAGGACCCGCTCCGCGCCCCGCAACCCGCGCCCGGCCCGGCCCTTTAAGCCCGGAGCGCGCTCGCGCCCTCTGCTGGCCGCGAAGGGAACCAGCCTCGCGGAGGCTTTAACCTGTTCCCTTCCGTCTTAAAGGGACCGACACCCAAGCCTTCTTCCCCAGACTGGAGGGACACGCACAGAAGGGTTGGGTGTTTGCGGAGAGGCACCCCTCCCTCCCTCTCGTCTTCGCCTGTCCCTTACTTTTCTCCTTCATATACATTCAAAGGTTGGGGCCTGGGTTGCTGTAGGGGCTGGCGGTGGTGGTGGGGTCTGGATTCCTGCGGGGAGGGGGCCAAGGACACAACTCCCGGGTCGCCGAGCGAAGAGAGGGCATGGGGCCTCCCTGCACTGCTAGGTCCTTAT